>NC_139631.1:38892232-38942232 GCF_964638095.1 Poromitra crassiceps
GATGATGAAGACTACCTCAGCCAATGCCCCGTCCAGGTCATATCATCCCATACATTGCATGCGCGCCCCTTTCATTCATGCTTCTCTCACATCCATTCACAGTCTCTGCACGCTCCCCCTCTCTGGCCAATATCCAATCAGCTCAAGCCACTCCAAGCCCTCACTTTTTCAGCTCTCCAATCACTTAACCGGAGTAGTATATCAGAGCCCATGTTTTTTACTATGTGTAACTCACCTATGTGCTACTATGTGTTACTCCTCAGTTGCTGATCACCGCTGAAGCAGTTGTTTTCGCCCCACCTCCTCCCCTGACCACCACCAACGTCATGACTCCTGAACAATTCCCTATGGGGGATTCTCCTATACATTACTGACACCCTCCTCTCTCATCTCAGGGGGAGCGTCATCACATCATGGAGCCATACGACCAAACTTAAATTGTCTATTTGTTTCATTCAAGATTATTGAACCATATTCTTACTAGTCTCTCACTGAAATGGCCACGCACACCACTGTGCTGTGGGCTTAAATATTTGAACTGGTTATTGAAGATGGTACAGCTTCAGAGTTTGTTCAGTGTTTCCACCGTCTCCCATTTTGCTCCCGGTGCTGTTCTGGTCGGGTTGATGTCATGCTCACATCGTATTGTAGTGGAACAAGGGGGACATCTTATCACTACTTGGCGAGCTTAAACCTAATTGGTCATTTTTATTCGTGACTGTAATTTATGACGTGTGCATTACTCACTTTCCGTAAGTAGAGTTGTCTGTATTAGTTGGAATATAACTGATCATAAATCCACTTTAAATCATTCATTTTTTATGACGTCGGACTGCCACCGTGTTTGCTGCTTGTGTTGACACACCAATTTGTGAGAGATAAGACGCCCACACAAAAATCCCCACGTCCTAAACTTCCTTGTAAGCGCGAGGCTGACATGAGCGGGTTTTTCCCAGTCGGCAGCTTCGCATTTCCGTTAAATCCGACGTCATGTGAACGCGGCACCAAAGCGTTTCCTTTGTGGCGTAAGTCGATCCAACGGCTGCATGCCTGTTTCAGTGTCACATGATTACAGCGCACGATGACTTCTCGTGACGATGACGACGAATTGAAGAACAGGCCGATGATCCGCGCGCGGGCACGCACGCACACGCTTTGTTCGCCTCGGTTTTCTCCCGCCTGTCGTTTGTCAGGCGAGAGGATTCGTCGCTGCAGGTCCTTTAAAACGGATGACACCGGCCCGGCCGTGGGTTTGGTTTTAATAACAGCGAGCACAACACACACACACACACACACACACACACACACACACACACACACACACACACACACACAGCGAGCACAAACACAGTGCAGTGAAAGCTGGGAGGCACTCTCTGAAAAGAGCACACCATTTGCCAGAGCTATAAGTCTACTGAGCAATCTCTCACTCTAACTGTGTCTGTGTCCCTTTCTCTCACACTTCAGCTCCTAGACATCCCTCTGTGTCTCCCTCTCTCTCTCTCTTCCCTCTCTCTCCCCTCTCAGTTCAATTCAATTCTCTCTCTCTTCCCTCTCTCCCCTCTCTTCCCTCTCTCGACCCTCTCTTCCCTCTATCTCTCTCTCCCCTCTCTCTCTCTCTCCCTCTCTCTCCCCCTCCCCTCTCTTCCCTCTCTCCTCTCTCTCTCTCTCCCCTCTCTTCCCTCTATCTCCCCTATCTTCCCTCTCTCCTCTCTCTCTGCCCCCTCTCTCCCCGTCTCTCTCTCTCCTCTCTCTCTCTCCCCCTCTTCTCTCTCTTCCATCTCTCTCCCCCCCCCCTCTCTCTCTCTCTCTCTCTCCCCCTCTTCCCTCTCTTCCATCTCTCTCTCTTCCCTCTCTCTTCCCTCTCTCCCCCCCTATCTCACCCCGCTCTCTCTCTTCCCTCTCTCTCTGCCCCCTCTCTCTCTCCTCTCTCCCCTCTCTCCCCCTGTCTCTCTCACCCCGCTCTCTCTCTTCTCTCTCTCCCCCTTTTCCCTCTCTTCCATCTCTCTCTCCCCCCCCTCTCTCTCTCTCTCTCTCTCTCTCTCTCTCCGCCCTGGCAGCTGGAGGCACTCAGCAATGGGTCTAACACGGAGCTTTGAAATAGCAATCAATGGCTTTATACTGCAGGGAGGGCTCGTAAAAGTGTCGTTGGGAGGAATATATGATGTCGTATTTCACCTTCCCCTCCCTATTTTTAAACACTGAGTTATGGCTGCAGAAATGTGTACCCATTAAAGGTGATATGATGTATTTTCTGCCTTGTTCAGAAACTCATTCATCACCATGCACCAAAAAGAAAACTGCACTTACTCTTTCGGCCCCCTCTTCTTCCTCTCCCATCCCTCCCCCGTCCCTCCCTCCTCCCCCCCTCCGGTTCTTGTAGGCTGTCTGGAGTAATTTACGACACGCCGGTGGAGCAACCTTCTGGCAGGAACTGCAGAAGCAGCTTGCTCTCTCTCCTGGCAACTAAAGAACCTTTTAGAAAGGGCCGGACTGGCCAAGTCGTCTGTTGCTGCTGCACATTAGGAGAGGAGAGGACTGAGCACATCCAAAGCGGACAGAGAGAGGAGGAACCCGGCGGGAGCAGCTTTCTACATCCGCATTGAGGAGAAGCAAAAACTACAATTCCCCCCGAATGGCCGCTCTAATAGTCGGGTTTCCATTCACCTGTTTTTATGCAAAATTTCAATTTGAATGAATATATAACTCACCAGTTTAGAGTCAAATAGCCACGATTGACAGGTCGCCTATCCAGTGATCGCGCAGCTGGCCGATCATGGACCAATAGCAGGCTCATATAGCAGCTCATATAGCAGCCAATAGGGGCTCTGTGGGAACCCCCAGTCTCACGCTGTCTTGCAGCGTCTCACGTGAGCTGCGTAGAGGCTTGAGAACGTGAGTCCAAACACCACAGGTGGAAACTACTCAAGTACAAGTACTCGTGCAAGTACTTAAGTATAGTTTTTTATTTTTATGATGGTACTCTTACTTGAGTAATTATAATACACTGAGTAAATGTAATTATAGTACACTGAGACTGAGTAAGTGAGTAAATTCAGATTTTTAACTCACTAACAGATGCAGAATCACTTCCGCATTTAGGGTGTCCGCATTAAGCCTGGACAAATGAATTAGACAGGTGGAGACGATCAAATTGTAGTGATCCCCATCGATTAGTCCAGAAATCTCTGTTTCATTTGACACGGCTGTCAACAGCGTAGCGCGGGATGATGGAGGCATTACATGTCAGCAATCTCCTCTCCTACCTCTCCTGTAACTCTCACCTGTATACTATCTAACTACATTACATGTCAGCAATCTCCTCTCCTACCTCTCCTGTAACTCTCACCTGTATACTATCTAACTACATTACATGTCAGCAATCTCCTCTCCCACCTCTCCTGTAACTCTCACCTGTATACTATCTAACTACATTACATGTCAGCAATCTCCTCTCCCACCTCTCCTGTAACTCTCACCTGTATACTATCTAACTACATTACATGTCAGCAATCTCCTCTCCCACCTCTCCTGTAACTCTCACCTGTATACTATCTAACTACATTACATGTCAGCAATCTCCTCTCCCACCTCTCCTGTAACTCTCACCTGTATACTATCTAACTACATTACATGTCAGCAATCTCCTCTCCCCACCTCTCCTGTAACTCTCACCTGTATACTATCTAACTACATTACATGTCAGCAATCTCCTCTCCTACCTCTCCTGTAACTCTCACCTGTATACTATCTAACTACATTACATGTCAGCAATCTCCTCTCCCCACCTCTCCTGTAACTCTCACCTGTATACTATCTAACTACATTACATGTCAGCAATCTCCTCTCCTACCTCTCCTGTAACTCTCACCTGTATACTATCTAACTACATTACATGTCAGCCATCTCCTCTCCCACCTCTCCTGTAACTCTCACCTGTATACTATCTAACTACATTACATGTCAGCCATCTCCTCTCCCACCTCTCCTGTAACTCTCACCTGTATACTATCTAACTACATTACATGTCAGCAATCTCCTCTCCCACCTCTCCTGTAACTCTCACCTGTATACTATCTAACTACATTACATGTCAGCAATCTCCTCTCACACCTCTCCTGTAACTCTCACCTGTATACTATCTAACTACATTACATGTCAGCAATCTCCTCTCCTACCTCTCCTGTAACTCTCACCTGTATACTATCTAACTACTTTACATGTCAGCAATCTCCTCTCCCCACCTCTCCTGTAACTCTCACCTGTATACTATCTAACTACTTTACATGTCAGCAATCTCCTCTCCCCACCTCTCCTGTAACTCTCACCTGTATACTATCTAACTATACATGTCAGCAATCTCCTCTCCCCACCTCTCCTGTAACTCTCACCTGTATACTATCTAACTACTTTACATGTCAGCAATCTCCTCTCCTACCTCTCCTGTAACTCTCACCTGTATACTATCTAACTACATTACATGTCAGCAATCTCCTCTCCCACCTCTCCTGTAACTCTCACCTGTATACTATCTAACTACATTACATGTCAGCAATCTCCTCTCCCACCTCTCCTGTAACTCTCACCTGTATACTATCTAACTACATTACATGTCAGCAATCTCCTCTCCCCACCTCTCCTGTAACTCTCACCTGTATACTATCTAACTACATTACATGTCAGCAATCTCCTCTCCTACCTCTCCTGTAACTCTCACCTGTATACTATCTAACTACATTACATGTCAGCAATCTCCTCTCCCACCTCTCCTGTAACTCTCACCTGTATACTATCTAACTACATTACATGTCAGCAATCTCCTCTCCCACCTCTCCTGTAACTCTCACCTGTATACTATCTAACTACATTACATGTCAGCAATCTCCTCTCCCACCTCTCCTGTAACTCTCACCTGTATACTATCTAACTACATTACATGTCAGCAATCTCCTCTCCCCACCTCTCCTGTAACTCTCACCTGTATACTATCTAACTATACATGTCAGCAATCTCCTCTCCCCACCTCTCCTGTAACTCTCACCTGTATACTATCTAACTACTTTACATGTCAGCAATCTCCTCTCCCACCTCTCCTGTAACTCTCACCTGTATACTATCTAACTACATTACATGTCAGCAATCTCCTCTCCCCACCTCTCCTGTAACTCTCACCTGTATACTATCTAACTACATTACATGTCAGCAATCTCCTCTCCCCACCTCTCCTGTAACTCTCACCTGTATACTGTAGCGTATCGGGTAATTACGTGTATTGGGGTGTTTCCGTGCTTGGCTAGGAACTGATATGTGTGGGTGTGTTCCTAGGGGGAAGGGGATATATGTGACCAGCGGCCGGGGCGGAGGCCAGTCAGGCCATGTGGGCGAGCTGACCGGGTGGTTGCAGAGCTAGCAGCGAATAGGAGCTATATTGGGAAGACAAGAATAAAAAGCCTGTACCAACTTCAAGTCTCCAGTTCCTTGGACGAATACCCACTTTGTTACATTGGTGTCAGCAAGTAAAGCGGTAACGCCTCTGATTCGGCCGAGAGGGGAGAGGGTGAGAAGGAACGGCAAAAAGAGACGGGTGGTGCGGCTTTTTGGCTCTAGATCTAGCGCTAGTAAGTTAGCTACCAGGGGTGCTAACTGCTAACTGCTAGCTGCTAAAACCACGTGCGATGGTGCGCGGAGAATGGCCATCGGTGAACGGGAGGAAAGGAGAGCTGACGGCGGGGATCAGCTCGATGCTGGCGGGCATGGAGGCCCGTGTGTTGAGAGAGGTCGGACGGCTGGTGGAAGAGACTCCTGCCTGGGCAGTAGAGGTGATGCGGGCGCTGCGAGAAGTCATGCAGCGGGTGGACTTGATGAGCGCGGAGGTAATGCAGCGGGAAGAGCGGCCGGAGGAGCCACGGAAGAGACTGTGTTGGACCTGGAGAGAGCCGGGCCACGTGGCGAGGTGGTGCCGAGGCGGTCCCGGGAGACGGACCGGGTATGCGGGACAACGACATGGACAGCAGGGAGCCTGCTGGGCATGTAGCGCGATCGGACATCTAGCCAGAGAGTGTCCAGAGGCTGTCGGAGATCGGGGGACAGCGGGAGAAGAGAGACGTGCAGGCGGCGGGCAGGTGAGACTCTGCTGGACTTGCCAGTCGCCGGAGCACTTGGCCAGGGACTGCACTGAGAGTGTGGAGGCCGGAGGTGAGACGCAGGCTGGGAAGAGCGTGAGCAGCCGGGGAGAAGAGAACGTGGTGACGGATAGGAGAACGGTGCTGCAGGGGAACAGCCAGAGGGAAGAGAGGGACATCGTCTGCAGCGTTGTTACAGTCGGGAGAGCGACGCTCGTGTCTCCGAGTGAGCGAGAGGGGTTACCTCCGGGGGAACCGGCCCAGCCTAACCGCTATACACCCCCTAACGTTGCACTGCGGAGAGCCGAGGGGAAGATCGACGCCGGTGGTGTTCGCTCTGCTGTCCTCAACCCTGGAGGAGGGGGACGGAAAAACGAGCGGAGAGCCGAGGGGAAGATCGACGCCGGTGGTGTTCGCTCTGCTGTCCTCAACCCTGGAGGAGGGGGACGGAAAAACGAGCGAGTGCGAGGCCGGGAGGACGACGCCAGGGTCATCTGGAGAGTCGACGGGCGCGAGTGGAGACCGGAGGACGAGGATGTCGATCCGGTGCTCGTTCGTGCATTTGGCTACTGGAACAAACAAAAGGGGGGGTTTAAAAGGGACTAAATGTGGGGAATTGAAATGTTGTGGGGGTTATTGTTGAATGGGAAATGTGGGTTGAATTTAAATGTGTGAAAAAGAAAGGAAATAATGGGAAAACTAGACATTACGTACCTAATGAAAACTGGACATTATGACGGGGGTGCTGAAAAGAAAAGACTGTTTGTTGGGGAATTAGAATTTGATGTGGTGATGGGAAAATTGTTGTGTTGGGTGTGTTTTGGTACAGGGGGATATGTGTGGGTTGTGCATGTCGCGTGGAAGCGACATTAAATTTGTGTGGGGGAAGTGTAGCGTATCGGGTAATTACGTGTATTGGGGTGTTTCCGTGCTTGGCTAGGAACTGATATGTGTGGGTGTGTTCCTAGGGGGAAGGGGATATATGTGACCAGCGGCCGGGGCGGAGGCCAGTCAGGCCATGTGAACGAGCTGACCGGGTGGTTGCAGAGCTAGCAGCGAAGCTAGCTGCTAGGAGCTATATTGTGAAGACAAGAATAAAAAGCCTGTACCAACTTCAAGTCTCCAGTTCCTTGGACGAATACCCACTTTGTTACAATACTAATAAAGCACAACTAATCAATGATTACGAGCCAAGCTGCTGCCCATGCTGTTGCTGCTGCTATGCTTTGTCACCATATAGTGTGTGTGCGTGTGTGCGTGCGTGTGTGTGTGTGTGTGTATGTGCGTGCGTGCGTGCGTGCGTGCGTGTGTGTGTGTGTGTGTGTGTGTGTGTGCGTGTGTGTGCGTGCCTGCCTGCCTGCGTGTGTGTGTGTGGGTGTGCGTGTGTGTGTGTGTGTGTGTGTGTGTGTGTGTGTGTGTGTGTGTGTGTGTGTGTGTGTTTGCTGCTGTTGCAGTCTGCTCCCAGTGTCTGCAGACAGGATTAATCTCCCCGGCGGAGGCAGTAGCTAAGGTCAGCAAGGGAAATATTTCATAAGTGTCAGCTTGGCCCCGCCCACTGCCTTCAGCGCAGGGCTGTGTGCGTGTGTGTGTGTGTGTGTATGTATGTGTGTTTGTGCGTGTGTGTGTGTGTGTGTGTGTATGTGTGTGTGTGTGTGTGTGTGTAACAAACGGCCTGTGCGTGTGACTTTGCGAGGCTCACACGGAGCACATAGCGGGGACATAGTGTGATCTATGGCCACGCTTGGCTTTCATGTATTCATCTGAGCCTGTGAATTACTGCCGGGGACAAGCGCCGCGCTTTGTCACCACAAGGGCCCAGTTGAGGAAAAATATGCTGGCCACTCCAGTATGACTGGAATGCCTTTTCCATCACTCTGTGTCCTCAAACCCCGGGGTTTTACTGTCTTTGTCGGGGCTATTTTAAGAGATAAAGAATAGAAGAGGAATTCATAAAAGTGCATTTCAGCATCTGTGCTATCCTGCTGCTCTTAGTCCATGTGCTGTGGTACTATAACATGTGGTACATGTGGTGCTACACTCTCCAACAAGTCACCTTCCATGCCTCCTTTCAACACACCGACACACACTAGGTCCACAAAGTAGGCTACCTCAATATATCAGATTTGTATCATTCCATTAGGCCTGAAAGTGCTCTTATAAAACCTCTTTTAATGGACTTTGTCATATTCCCTGTAGTTAATACTTGACTCTACTGTCCCTGTAGTTAATACTTGACTCTACTGTCCCTGTAGTTAATACTTGACTCTACTGTCCCTGGAGTTAATACTTGACTCTACTGTCCCTGTAGTTAATACTTGACTCTACTGTCCCTGTAGTTAATACTTGACTCTACTGTCCCTGTAGTTAATACTTGACTCTACTGTCCCTGTAGTTAATACTTGACTCTACTGTCCCTGTAGTTAATACTTGACTCTACTGTCCCTGTAGTTAATACTTGACTCTACTGTCCCTGTAGTTAATACTTGACTCTACTGTCCCTGTAGTTAATACTTGACTCTACTGTCCCTGTAGTTAATACTTGACTCTACTGTCCCTGTAGTTAATACTTGACTCTACTGTCCCTGTAGTTAATACTTGACTCTACTGTTGCTGTAGTTAATACTTGACTCTACTGTTGCTGTAGTTAATACTTGACTCTACTGTTGCTGTAGTTAATACTTGACTCTACTGTTGTTGTAGTTAATACTTGACTCTACTGTCCCTGTAGTTAATACTTGACTCTACTGTTGTTGTAGTTAATACTTGACTCTACTGTTGTTGTAGTTAATACTTGACTCTACTGTCGCTGTAGTTAATACTTGACTCTACTGTTGCTGTAGTTAATACTTGACTCTACTGTTGTTGTAGTTAATACTTGACTCTACTGTTGCTGTAGTTAATACTTGACTCTACTGTTGTTGTAGTTAATACTTGACTCTACTGTTGCTGTAGTTAATACTTGACTCTACTGTCACTGTAGTTAATACTTGACTCTACTGTTGCTGTATTTAATACTTGACTCTACTGTTGCTGTAGTTAATACTTGACTCTACTGTTGCTGTAGTTAATACTTGACTCTACTGTTGTTGTAGTTAATACTTGACTCTACTGTCCCTGTAGTTAATACTTGACTCTACTGTCCCTGTAGTTAATACTTGACTCTACTGTCCCTGTAGTTAATACTTGACTCTACTGTCCCTGTAGTTAATACTTGACTCTACTGTCCCTGTAGTTAATACTTGACTCTACTGTCCCTGTAGTTAATACTTGACTCTACTGTCCCTGTAGTTAATACTTGACTCTACTGTCCCTGTAGTTAATACTTGACTCTACTGTCCCTGTAGTTAATACTTGACTCTACTGTCCCTGTAGTTAATACTTGACTCTACTGTCCCTGTAGTTAATACTTGACTCTACTGTTGCTGTAGTTAATACTTGACTCTACTGTTGCTGTAGTTAATACTTGACTCTACTGTTGCTGTAGTTAATACTTGACTCTACTGTTGTTGTAGTTAATACTTGACTCTACTGTCCCTGTAGTTAATACTTGACTCTACTGTTGTTGTAGTTAATACTTGACTCTACTGTTGTTGTAGTTAATACTTGACTCTACTGTCGCTGTAGTTAATACTTGACTCTACTGTTGCTGTAGTTAATACTTGACTCTACTGTTGTTGTAGTTAATACTTGACTCTACTGTTGCTGTAGTTAATACTTGACTCTACTGTTGTTGTAGTTAATACTTGACTCTACTGTTGCTGTAGTTAATACTTGACTCTACTGTTGTTGTAGTTAATACTTGACTCTACTGTTGCTGTAGTTAATACTTGACTCTACTGTCACTGTAGTTAATACTTGACTCTACTGTTGCTGTATTTAATACTTGACTCTACTGTTGCTGTAGTTAATACTTGACTCTACTGTTGCTGTAGTTAATACTTGACTCTACTGTTGCTGTAGTTAATACTTGACTCTACTGTTGTTGTAGTTAATACTTGACTCTACTGTCGCTGTAGTTAATACTTGACTCTACTGTCCCTGTAGTTAATACTTGACTCTACTGTCCCTGTAGTTAATACTTGACTCTACTGTTGCTGTAGTTAATACTTGACTCTACTGTTGCTGTAGTTAATACTTGACTCTACTGTTGCTGTAGTTAATACTTGACTCTACTGTTGTTGTAGTTAATACTCGACTCTACTGTCCCTGTAGTTAATACTTGACTCTACTGTTGTTGTAGTTAATACTTGACTCTACTGTTGTTGTAGTTAATACTTGACTCTACTGTCGCTGTAGTTAATACTTGACTCTACTGTTGCTGTAGTTAATACTTGACTCTACTGTTGTTGTAGTTAATACTTGACTCTACTGTTGCTGTAGTTAATACTTGACTCTACTGTCACTGTAGTTAATACTTGACTCTACTGTTGCTGTATTTAATACTTGACTCTACTGTCGCTGTAGTTAATACTTGACTCTACTGTTGCTGTAGTTAATACTTGACTCTACTGTTGCTGTAGTTAATACTTGACTCTACTGTCACTGTAGTTAATACTTGACTCTACTGTCACTGTAGTTAATACTTGACTCTACTGTTGCTGTATTTAATACTTGACTCTACTGTCGCTGTAGTTAATACTTGACTCTACTGTTGCTGTAGTTAATACTTGACTCTACTGTTGCTGTAGTTAATACTTGACTCTACTGTCACTGTAGTTAATACTTGACTCTACTGTTGCTGTAGTTAATACTTGACTCTACTGTTGCTGTAGTTAATACTTGACTCTACTGTTGCTGTAGTTAATACTTGACTCTACTGTCGCTGTAGTTAATACTTGACTCTACTGTTGCTGTAGTTAATACTTGACTCTACTGTTGCTGTAGTTAATACTTGACTCTACTGTTGCTGTAGTTAATACTTGACTCTACTGTTGCTGTAGTTAATACTTGACTCTACTGTCACTGTAGTTAATACTTGACTCTACTGTCACTGTAGTTAATACTTGACTCTACTGTTGCTGTATTTAATACTTGACTCTACTGTCGCTGTAGTTAATACTTGACTCTACTGTTGCTGTAGTTAATACTTGACTCTACTGTCACTGTAGTTAATACTTGACTCTACTGTCGCTGTAGTTAATACTTGACTCTACTGTTGCTGTAGTTAATACTTGACTCTACTGTTGCTGTAGTTAATACTTGACTCTACTGTCACTGTAGTTAATACTTGACTCTACTGTTGCTGTAGTTAATACTTGACTCTACTGTTGCTGTAGTTAATACTTGACTCTACTGTTGCTGTAGTTAATACTTGACTCTACTGTCGCTGTAGTTAATACTTGACTCTACTGTTGCTGTAGTTAATACTTGACTCTACTGTTGCTGTAGTTAATACTTGACTCTACTGTTGCTGTAGTTAATACTTGACTCTACTGTTGCTGTAGTTAATACTTGACTCTACTGTCACTGTAGTTAATACTTGACTCTACTGTCACTGTAGTTAATACTTGACTCTACTGTTGCTGTATTTAATACTTGACTCTACTGTCGCTGTAGTTAATACTTGACTCTACTGTTGCTGTTGTTAATACTTGACTCTACTGTTGCTGTAGTTAATACTTGACTCTACTGTCACTGTAGTTAATACTTGACTCTACTGTTGCTGTAGTTAATACTTGACTCTACTGTTGCTGTAGTTAATACTTGACTCTACTGTTGCTGTAGTTAATACTTGACTCTACTGTCGCTGTAGTTAATACTTGACTCTACTGTTGCTGTAGTTAATACTTGACTCTACTGTTGCTGTAGTTAATACTTGACTCTACTGTTGCTGTAGTTAATACTTGACTCTACTGTTGCT
This sequence comes from Poromitra crassiceps, assembly GCF_964638095.1. Lineage (NCBI taxonomy): Eukaryota > Metazoa > Chordata > Actinopteri > Beryciformes > Melamphaidae > Poromitra > Poromitra crassiceps. The sequence goes on from NC_139631.1 coordinate 38,904,215, forward strand.
GTAGTTAATACTTGACTCTACTGTTGCTGTAGTTAATACTTGACTCTACTGTCACTGTAGTTAATACTTGACTCTACTGTTGCTGTAGTTAATACTTGACTCTGCTGTTGCTGTAGTTAATACTTGACTCTACTGTTGCTGTAGTTAATACTTGACTCTACTGTCGCTGTAGTTAATACTTGACTCTACTGTTGCTGTAGTTAATACTTGACTCTACTGTTGCTGTAGTTAATACTTGACTCTACTGTCGCTGTAGTTAATACTTGACTCTACTGTTGTTGTAGTTAATACTTGACTCTACTGTCGCTGTAGTTAATACTTGACTCTACTGTTGTTGTAGTTAATACTTGACTCTACTGTCGCTGTAGTTAATACTTGACTCTACTGTTGTTGTAGTTAATACTTGACTCTACTGTCACTGTAGTTAATACTTGACTCTACTGTTGTTGTAGTTAATACTTGACTCTACTGTCGCTGTAGTTAATACTTGACTCTACTGTTGCTGTAGTTAATACTTGACTCTACTGTTGTTGTAGTTAATACTTGACTCTACTGTCACTGTAGTTAATACTTGACTCTACTGTCGCTGTAGTTAATACTTGACACTACTGTCGCTGTAGTTAATACTTGACTCTACTGTTGCTGTAGTTAATACTTGACTCTACTGTTGCTGTAGTTAATACTTGACTCTACTGTTGCTGTAGTTAATACTTGACTCTACTGTTGCTGTAGTTAATACTTGACTCTACTGTCGCTGTATTTAATACTTGACTCTACTGTTGCTGTAGTTAATACTTGACTCTACTGTTGCTGTATTTAATACTTGACTCTACTGTCGCTGTAGTTAATACTTGACTCTACTGTCGCTGTATTTAATACTTGACTCTACTGTTGCTGTATTTAATACTTGACTCTACTGTCGCTGTATTTAATACTTGACTCTACTGTTGCTGTAGTTAATACTTGACTCTACTGTCGCTGTATTTAATACTCGACTCTACTGTTGCTGTATTTAATACTTGACTCTACTGTTGCTGTATTTAATACTTGACTCTACTGTCGCTGTATTTAATACTTGACTCTACTGTTGCTGTAGTTAATACTTGACTCTACTGTTGCTGTAGTTAATACTTGACTCTACTGTCGCTGTATTTAATACTTGACTCTACTGTTGCTGTAGTTAATACTTGACTCTACTGTCGCTGTATTTAATACTTGACTCTACTGTTGCTGTAGTTAATACTTGACTCTACTGTTGCTGTAGTTAATACTTGACTCTACTGTCGCTGTATTTAATACTTGACTCTACTGTTGCTGTAGTTAATACTTGACTCTACTGTCGCTGTATTTAATACTTGACTCTACTGTTGCTGTAGTTAATACTTGACTCTACTGTCGCTGTATTTAATACTTGACTCTACTGTTGCTGTAGTTAATACTTGACTCTACTGTCGCTGTATTTAATACTTGACTCTACTGTCGCTGTATTTAATACTTGACTCTACTGTTGCTGTAGTTAATACTTGACTCTACTGTCGCTGTATTTAATACTTGACTCTACTGTCGCTGTAGTTAATACTTGACTCTACTGTTGCTGTAGTTAATACTTGACTCTACTGTTGCTGTAGTTAATACTTGACTCTACTGTTGCTGTAGTTAATACTTGACTCTACTGTTGCTGTAGTTAATACTTGACTCTACTGTTGCTGTAGTTAATACTTGACTCTACTGTTGCTGTAGTTAATACTTGACTCTACTGTTGCTGTAGTTAATACTTGACTCTACTGTTGCTGTAGTTAATACTTGACTCTACTGTTGCTGTAGTTAATACTTGACTCTACTGTTGCTGTAGTTAATACTTGACTCTACTGTTGCTGTAGTTAATACTTGACTCTACTGTTGCTGTAGTTAATACTTGACTCTACTGTTGCTGTAGTTAATACTTGACTCTACTGTTGCTGTAGTTAATACTTGACTCTACTGTTGCTGTAGTTAATACTTGACTCTACTGTTGCTGTAGTTAATACTTGACTCTACTGTTGCTGTAGTTAATACTTGACTCTACTGTTGTTGTATTTAATACTTGACTCTACTGTCGCTGTAGTTAATACTTGACTCTACTGTTGCAGGCATTCTGTGAGCCCGCGGTGACCCGGGGGTTGGCAGGCACATGCAGGGAGATGAATGGCGTGGGCGGGCCCCAGCAGTAAGCGTTTTGTTTGATGTGACAGGCCTGATAGCAGCTGATTTACTTACACATTGATAGGCTTTTAATTGAGCAAAGCCATCCGTCGTCACATCAAAGCCGCGGTGACCGACATGCCTGGCTCTCGCTGCGGGTGGCGCTGATTGACAGGTTGCCGCGCGCCCCGCCCCGGCCCGGCCCGCCCCCATCGTCCCCGGCTATACGCTGTTGACGTTGGCACGAACTCACAGCCTACTAGCGCACTCTCTAATAACTCCTGTTGGTTAGCAGCTTGCCAATGTCAGAACGGCTTGAGGAGGCTAGTGCTCCTTCAGTGACATGAAAAAAGTGAATGCTAGGAAGGCTGAGCGAGTGTCTGGAAATCTCTTGGCCACGTCCACCGTCTGCTCTGTCTCGACGCAGCACAATTGAAAGGATGATGTTTTTTTTTTTATCATTTTCTTCCCAATTGTACTTGGCCAACTCCCCCATTGCCTCATCTCTTCTGCCGAACTGGAGAGAGTCAGACTAGCACACGCTTCCTCCGATACATGTGCAGTCGACAGACGCTTCTTTTCACTTGGCGGCGAGGAGCGTCACCGGCGGGACATAGCTCGTTGGAGGATCACGCTACTCCCACCCGTTTCCCGAGCAGGCCCCGACCGATCAGAACCAGCAACCAAGGTTCTTACCCCACCGGCTTCCCACCCGCAGACATGGCCAATTGTGTCTGTAGGGATGTCTGACCGAGCCAGAAGTACCGTTTTTGAACCCGGGTCTCCACCGTGGTAAGGTTCTGCCTCTACACTGCCCAGACAAACCCGACGGATGATGAAATCTGTTGTGGTTTTTTGTTTTATGACACAATTGTGCCAATGTTGGGAAAGAGAAGAAAGCACCGTCCAGGTTCATGGCTGATCACAGAGGCGGGGCCTGGTTGGCTGATGAAGACACAGAGAGGCGGGGCCTGCGAGCAGCGGAAGCAGCGTTAACTTTAACAAGCGTGAGGAATGTGCCGGGGAGAGTTTCTTTGCACGACCGTGTTGTTGTTCCCTCAGCGAGACGTGTCATGAGTCCGGCCTGTGAATACCTCGATTGTGCTTCTATCAAAATGCCCCTCCCCCTCCTCCCCTCCTCCCCCCTCCTCTCCCCTCCCCCCCTCCTCCTCCTCCCCTCCTCCCCTCCCCCTCCCCCTCCTCCTCCTCCCCTCCTCCCCCCTCCTCCCCCCCTCCTCCCCTCCTCCCCTCCTCCCCCCTCCTCCCCTCCTCCCCTCCCCCTCCTCCTCCTCCCCTCCTCCCCTCCTCCCCCCTCCTCCCCCCCTCCTCCCCCCTCCCCCCCTCCCCCCCTCCTCCTCTCCTCCTCCTCCCCTCCTCCCCCTCCTCCCTCCTCCCCCCTCCTCCCCTCCTCCTCCCCCTTCTCTTCAGACAGATGGAAAAAAACATCTTTTGATGTCATCTGAAATTTCACACAACAATGTAGGACAATCTGATTTGAGGCAGACGCTGTCTGGCAACACAGGCCCGTTTCTGCCTCCACCTACTCACCTGCCTCCTCTCCTTCCTCCTTCCCTCCCTATCAAGAGCGTGCAGGGAGAGAGGGAGCTCCTCTCCTGCCTCCCTCCTCTCTCCTCTCCTCTCTCCTCTCCTCCCTCCCTCCTCTCCCCTCTCCTCCCTCCTCTCTCCTCTCCTCTCCCCTCTCCTCCCTCCTCTCTCCCTCCTCTCTCCTCTCCCCTCCTCTCTCCCTCCTCTCTCCTCTCCTCTCCTCCCTCCCTCCTCTCCCCTCTCCTCTCTCCTCTCCCCTCCTCTCTCCTCTCCTCTCCTCTCTTCCCTCCCTCCTCTCTCCTCCCTCCTCCTCTCCTCCCTCCCTCCCTCCCTCCCTCCTCTCTCCTCTCCTCTCCTCCCTCCTCTCCTCCCTCCCTCCCTCCCTCCTCTCTCCTCTCCTCTCCTCCCTACTCTCCTCCCTCCCTCCCTCCTCTCCTCCCTCCCTCCCTCCCTCCCTCCTCTCTCCTCTCCTCTCCTCCCTCCTCTCTCCCTCCTCTCTCCTCTCCTCCTCTCCTCTCCTCCCTCCTCTCTCTCTCCCTCCCTCCTCTCTCCCTCCCTCCCTCCTCCCTGCACGCTCTTGATAACTTCTCCGTGTGGAGGACAATAGCGTCTTTTGTTTCCGAGCTTTGTGGAGAGGACTTGAGGTTGTGCGGGGTGGGTGTGGGTGCCGCCTGTCTGCGAATGCGTTTCAGGTGTAGCGGGCGGGTGCGTCGACAAGGCGGATCCCCGCTCTGGCGTAGGAAATAAAAGTGCCAATCTCAGGAAACACAGAGGGAAGCTTATTATCCTGCTGTGATTATAATGCAGACAGATAGACGACAGGTAGGCAGAGTGGATAACAGCGCAGAGCCCGCGAGACGTGACGGGCTGACAAGAGAGACAATTCCCTCCTAAACTGGAGAGATAAGGTTGTCAGCCGCAGCTCTGCCACTGACACAAACACTGGCAAACTCACACACACATACATACACAGAAATATGTCAGCAGGCGGATATAGGTGACGGTGATACTGTCGAAAAACTACTTTTTACAAATCAAACCCTGTATCTCCAAAAAAGCTATTTTTCACAAGGAAGAAAAACATTCAAATGTTAACGTATTGTAATAGTAATAACAACGTTAATAATTAAGCAATAGCTCACGACAGGCCGTGGTATATGCTCATTATCATCATTATAATTTTTTTTTCTTTATTAGTTAGCCTGGCTTAGCCAGTGACTCATAGGAATAGACTACGTGACAACCAGGAAAGACTAGTGACTACTGGAGAGTCAGTTGACAGCCGGAACAGGGACGGCACCCGGGTAGCAGTATGGGTTAGCTCCCCAGCCTGCGTCTTCCGTGAGGAAGAAGCCCAACAACCCACGAGAGGCCTTTTAGGAGGGCCATTCAAGCCGCAAGTGGAGACTGCAGTGCCACCAAGTACTGGTACTGCATGGTGTCCACTAAGATACCATCACCTCGGAATGAGATGTTTGGAGCGGGGGAGTCTGGTGCAGCGCACAGGTCCTAGACCTGGTGAGACGAGGGCCTGCACAGCCGACGCAGTCAGCTAGCAACACAGGCTTGGTGACAAACATGAACAGCTAACGTTAGCTAGCTAATGTTAATGTTAGCTAACGTTAGCGTAGCGTTAACTTGCTTTGTCGTTCAACCGACGCTGGAATAAAACATATTTTCAGAACTTACCACTCCAGTCCTACTTCCTCGCTCACATCCAAGTCCTCTCCTTGTCCCGAATCCGATATTCCATGAGACTGGTGTCGTACAGCCAGGGAGCACACAGACAGTCAATTTTATAAAACGTTATCGCCGTTAGCTAGCTAGCAGTTAGCTAGCTAGCAGTTAGCTAGCTACTAGAGTCACTCTGTTCGCGAGGCTAGCTAGCAACCATTTGTTTTCTCGAGGCAGAGTGATTCAGGGATTGCAGCCCCAGCTCTGATATACACTCATTAGAACACGGCTCTCTCGAATACTCGATTCTGATTGGTCAATCAACAATATTCACCGGTCATTATTTCTCGACAACCGACCGCTGCTCTGCCACACCTGGATTAATCAGTTGGTAAGAGCATTTTGTCCGCAGACGCTACTAATTAGGCCAACCAGTTGCAGCTGTGGTGTCTTGTGTGCCAATTACGAATGAAACCGCTTTGTGTTGAAAACGCTATTAAAAAATCTATTTGAATAATTATTTTTGTCAGATTATTGAATGATTTAGTTGTAGGCCGTGTTCTAAGCGGGATAATGTATACTGAGCCGGTGATTACTGGAAATAATGACCTTCAGGTGAATATTAAGCCCTCCGCTGCGCCTCGGGCTCAATCTCACCTGTCGGTCATTATTTCCACAGTAATCACCGGCTCAGTATACATTATCCCTTACTTATATCATGGCTGTGAACCAATCAGATTGCATGATTTGAGAGAGCTGTTTTATAACCAGTAATATAACTTCTTTCACTGGGCCAAAGTACCTGAAACTTTCACAAGTTATTTTTAGGTATCCACTAAATCCATTCATGAAAAACGAGAGACAATTTGGCTCGGGAACATGATGTCAAATGTCTGAGACCCACCCACTGTCGCCATTTCAGTTGCTGTCATGCAGTGTCTGCGCCGGTGTCTTCTTTGCGTTCGAGTCATTTCTTTGCGTTCGCTTCCTTTTATTGGTGGGTGGGGCAGCCCAGTTGTGTTAAAGGCTCCAATAATGGGTCTCGCGGTGGAGAGGGGGTGGAGCTTGAACACAGGGCAAAATGCCCCGCTGGTAGCATCCTCTTGTAGCCAATATTATGAATGAGTTACGGTTGTAAAGCAACCGATATGGTGGAAAACAATCCCAGAATGCAATGCGCAATCAGTGATTGCGCATTGCATTCTGGGATTGTTTCCCGAGCCCAATGGCCGAATTTGGAGATATGAGGTTTCCGCTGGACAGCGACGACATGCGACAGGGCTTTCGTAGGCCGGCCCTATACATGTTTGTGTTTTTGTGTGTGCGTACATGTTTGTGTATATGAGCGCATTAGTGTGTGTGTGTGTGTGTGTGTGTGTGTGCGTGTGTGCGTGTGTGTGTGTGTGTGTGTGTGTGTGTGTGTGTGTGTGTGTGTGTGTGTGTGTGTGTGTGTGTGTGTGTGTGTGTGTGCGTGCGTGCGTGCGTGTGCGCGTGTGTGGGAGAGGCAACCACAGCAAGATAAACGAGGAAGTGTGAATACATTAAGTACATTGCGGAGATATTGTTTGTGGACCTTTCAGCTTGAGGAAATCCTTGTTTCAACATTCTGTCCCGGGGCTGGAATGTTGCCTGCGAGGCTCTTTTTTTTGAAGTGTTTGGGTCTAAATGCCATGTCTGCTACACCCCATGAAACTGTCTTAATCTGCTTTTATTTTTTCCCTCTCCCTTGGTTTTATTGCTGCTGGAGAAAACACTCGGGGTTAGAGCGGAGCCCCAGCCTCAGGCCTCTATATTCCCATTCCACACACCCCATAAGTCAGTCACAGATAATTAAATAGGAGTTATTTACACTCGTTTTCCCTCCTCTGCCTCTCTGGCGCTTTTATCATTTCTCTCTCCTTCTCTTTGTACAGTATCGCACGTAGCCAGACCCTCCAGCCCAGCCCCCCCGCCCCACCCCCGAGTCTGGCCCGACCTCAGCAGCAGCCACGGCCCGTTGGAAGTATAATAACTTTGAAAAAGGGAAAACCAAAAAAAAAAAAAAGAGCAGAAACAGGACTCTTATGAGCTCACATCAATGTCAGCCCCTCATTAAACAATCACACAGTGCATCCATACAACGCTAAAGCCCCGCGTAGAGGGGGGGGGGGAAACGCACTTCCCAACGCACGGGGCGCGCGCGCGCGAGACCGACGAGCGATACGACGAGGATCCGGGGCTCCGGCCAGGTTTTGAGAAATGCAGCTGCCTCATGTCAGCGTTATATATTGACTCTGGAGGCAGGCAAACAGCCGCGTTTCAACACGGGGATGAATTAGGCCCTGCCACAGAGCCCGGGCGTCCATTACAGGCCTCAGCGGCGCTATAAATCACAGGATCAGGGGCATGTGGGGTCCACTATACCTCCTCGCTCCTCCTCCTCCTCCCCCTGTCGACCAGCCCCATCCTGGGCTTCTCTGTTTGGGCCAGGCTGTGGCGGGCCGGCCCGAGCCCTGCGCTGCTTTGATACAGGCCGGGGGGGGGGGGGGGCTATGGAAATGCCTCGAGGGCCAGCGGGACCTGGACATGCTGGGAAGGCTCTTTAAAAACGGGAAAGCATAGCCCCCTTAAATATCCACAACAGGAAACGGCCATCAGTCATCGACACGCCAAAACAGCTGTTACCAGCCGACATCAAGGGGGCGACATGAAAGGAGCTGCTCCCTGTTGTTTGAGCCCTCCCTCGCTCCATTCTCTCGCTGCCTTTGTCTGGCTGTTCCCCTTGCCCTCCTCTCCAAACGCCCCCCCCCATCCCACCCCTTCCTCAGCCCAGCCCAGCCCACCCCACCCACACTGCAGCAACTTTACTAACAAGTGGATGACTATAAGCGATAAACAAGGGGCACTGGTCGGAAAGCTCAAATGTTAACCGGCGGGCGACGTTGTAAAAAACAAACAAAGAAGAGATGTTTGAAATCCTCTTTAAGTCGCCGTGCTTTACCTTGAAATGTCACAAAGCGAGGAAGCGCGGCGGTTCTAATAATGCGTCACCTGTTTATGTGTCTGGGCCCCCCCGAGGTGGAGACAGACAGTCTCAAGCACAACAGAGGGATAGAAAAGGAAGATGGCAGCCGCACTTAACCCGCCGTGCCCCCCGATCCCCCATTCAGCGTATTCCCGGGATCTTGACAGGTCGTTGAAGCGCGAGCGGCGGTGGCGGCGGCGCGCGGGCGGGCGATGAGTGACGACTAAGCCTAATGATGACAGGTCAAACAGTGACTCCATCCTGCAACACTCTCCCACTCCCTGCGCCTCTGAGCTGCACATGAATGGCGGCAGCCAGCCGTTACGATCACAGGGCGTGAGGCGATGGCAGGACGCGATAAAGCCCGCCGCGTGAGGCCGCGTCGCAGACGAGCGAGAGACGTCGACGTACGGGCCGGCCCGCAAAAACCACGGACATGTTGAAGGCCGACGTTTATGAGCCAATGTTGCGTATCAACATTTCTAGATGCGTGTATATCTAACGGTATATACACGTCATAGAGGCTGCGATTAAAAAGCCGCGGTGGCGCAGTGAGAGGGTTATGGGTCGGGGTGGATGGATGGAGGAGGTAAACACTTGTCTCTCACACCTGAGGGCCGTGTGTTCGATCCCCAGCGTTTCCAAAAGTCTACATTTCAACAGTGAGTCACATTTAACCCAACCATAATAACCTTAACCAGGTTATATTAGTTAACCAACCCTAACCAAGTTAGGGTATAGTTTATTTGCATAGTGTTTTGAAAGTAACTGGAAACTTGGCGCTGTTTTCATATTAACCGACATTTTCAAGTTTACGTTGGAAAATGTCGCTTCATTTGAAATGTCGATTATGCAGCGTATTTTTGTTTCGTAAAGGTCGGTTTGTAGAAACGTAAACTGTCAACATTTTATTCTGGGACTGGGTTGTTGTTACGCATGACACAGATGAAAGGATTCTCCTGATTTACTGTTGCCTCCTGATTAACTGATTTACTGCTTGAACCAGTCTGAGAACAGCAGTGTTGTAATATGTTGGATTGCAGCTCTACATGTGTTTTTCCGGCCAAGCAGCAATCTCATCGTCTGAAGAGGCGTCGGCGATCCGGCCATGCTAATAATTCCCATAAAGTACATCTTGTTTTTGTCTTCATGGAGTTTCCAGGTTTACTCACACGGCAGCCAGCGATCGTCTCGCTTGCGCCTGTTTTTTATTCTGTTTTGAGGAAAATAATATGTATGCATTGGTCACAGTTGTTATAAGTATGTGCTTCAGTGTGATTACGGGCACAATAATCTACTACACAGCAAAAGAGAAGCAGAAAATATGAAAAAAGAAAAAAAAACGCAAGATGTCATTCATTATCATATAAACAATATTGAATCATGTGAATGTGTTTTATGCTAGAAATATTGAATCAGCAGCATGCCCTGTGCCCAGGCCAGAGCATCAAAGTGTCTTCATCCCCCACTGTATAATGCTATCTGTCAGGCCTGATGCTTGAATAATACATCTTCATCATGCAATGAGGTTACCATCAGTCCCTATAATTGGCAGTTCAGCCTACTGTAATGCAATAAAGCCATTAACATACCAGAATTGTACATGGACACTAGGTTATTATTTTTGAATCAAATGGGCCTATACAAGAACAGGGGAGATACAGCAAACCTCACTCAACCCCCCTCCCAAGGCCTTTTGACAGACCAAGACACTCAATTTTCTCCTTGACATTCCAGTTGAAATATGTTGTCAAATCTATATGTTTTTCCATATATCAATTGCTTGCATCTGGCTCATAGGGGTCGTTCATAAAGATTTCCACCCATGCATCATAGCCAGTTTATGGGGGTGAGGCCATGATGGGGCAAACCACGCCCCCCCCCGACTTGCCCCACCCCTCCTTGTGAATGCGGGCACTTGTGATTGGAGGGCGGCTCGCTGCTTTGAAATCCCTCCCCTCGCATCTTTAGTATGTGGACGGAGTGAGGTGCTGTGCGGCTGCTGCAGAACGAGACAGAGACGCACACTGGAGGACTGTTTGACCCTATCCTCTGCGGGGACATTACACTTGCCCCGTATTTTGTTCCTCATTTAATACTAATGGTCTTTTTTCCCAATCTTGATTTTTTTATACCAACACTGGATCAAGGAATAATTTGGAATAATTAGGATATTGTTGAAGAGCCAGAAGAAGGATGACATCTGGGCAAATTCTTCCTCTTTAGAGACAACTTGGGGTCCGCTACGGACGACGCGCACTGCGCACTTGCTCTCTTGGATTACCGCAAGCCCTTCTGTTGAATGTATCCATCATGAATCGTGCCGCCGCCGGTTAATGCATTTCAACCGTGCGCTCGCTCGTTCCCTGCCGTCGCCCCGCCTCGTACCCCGCTCCAGATGAGAGATCTCCCCGGTGGACCTGAACCGTTTTTACGCAGACAGTCCCCGCCGGAGCGCCGCGGCGATCCACACCGGAGAGGAGCGGACAGATCATCCGTTTCCACGCCGTCGTGCTCTCCTTCTCCCTCGGATCCTTGGCGCCAAGCAAAGAGGCTTCCTATCCGGATCGTAAAGATGTTGACGGCGCACAGCGGCCACTTGCTGCACCCGGAGTATCTCCAACCCCTCACGTCTGCGCCAGTCAGTATTGAAGTAAGTCCCACAAAAAACATTCCCCCCTAAACTGTGATGGAATTATCTGCTTTTGTTCCCCTCCGTTCCTTTATTATACAAGAAGTAGATTAAATGTTATTCCGATCATTATACGAGCCTCTGCGCCATTTTACGCGCAGGATCATTTTGGTTTTATAGGCAAGTTTGCCGTGAGCCGAGTTTAGAATTGAAAAATCATACAAATGATTGTGCTTAAACTATCGGACGATTATAATAATATGTCTATCATATTCTGCTATTCTATTCTATTCTATTCTATTCTATTCTGTTATTTATTTATTTCCCTGAAATAAATCTAATTTGATAAGCCTTCCAAATGTGCACTGACGTTTCTTTCTTTCTTTCTTTCTTTCTTTCTTTCTTTCTTTCTTTCTTTCTTTCTTTCTTTCTTTCTTTCTTTCTTTCTTTCTGTCTGTCTGTCTGTCTGTCTGTCTGTTGGCATGTGGCCTTTGTATCCTCTGAGTTGCTTTATTCACGTTCTAGATATCAACACACAACTCTAAGGCTGTTCCTGACTTTGCTGAATAGCCTACTATCTTTTAACCTAGTGTAACATTTTTTCCAGTGTAATACATGACCAGGATCATTATTTTAAATAAAGATTCATTCTTAGTGGGGCCAAAAAAAACAACAACATAAAAACAGATCCGTTTGTTCACCATCTTGCTCTGTTTTCTCTCCCTCAGCTGGATGCTAAGAAGAGTCCCTTGGCTCTCCTGGCCCAGACCTGCTCCCAGATCGGCAAGCCGGACCCTCCCTCCTCCTCCAAGCTGGCCTCCCTCTCCTCAGGCAGTCTGGGCGACAAGGACTCCTCCAGCCGGTCCTCCAAGTCTGGAGAGCAGCACCAGGCGCCGGACGACAAGTCCAGCTTCAAGCCTTACTCCAAATCAGCGGGCGAATGTCGTAAGGACCTTCTCGCGGCAAAGGGGCCCTCGGATAAAGCCGGCTTCAGGGTGCCAAACGGAGGCACCAACGGGGGCGGCGCGTCGTGTCCGTCCTACCCTTCCCATGCCCGGTCGCCCAGCTCCAGCTCCCCTCCCTTGCACGCCCAGAGCCAGCCCCACAGACAAAGCCATTCCCCGTCCACGCAGCCCCCGCAGCACTCCCAGGCCTCGCACATGGACAACAAGCCCGGGAGCTCGGAGCAGGCCGGCTCCGACGGCGGCGCGGGGAAAAAAGACTCTGACGGCAGTAAGTCAGGGATGGACGGCGCTCAGCTGGCCAACTCCAGCCACATGCGGGCGAGCGCCAACTCCAGCAACGCCAGCTCTGCCAGCAGCCCGCGGCCGGAGAGCAAGGCCGACCCACAGGCCTCTTCTCAGCCGGGGCCGGGCTCCGGACACATCGCCCCCGTGTCCCCCTTCAAACCGGGGCACTCTGTGTTCCCCCTGCCCCCGGCCTCCATGGGCTACCATGGCTCCATTGTGGGAGCGTACGCGGGCTACCCCTCCCAGTTCGTTCCCGGCCTGGATCCTACCAAGTCGGGCCTGGGCTTAGGACTGGCGGGGAAGCACCCCAGCTCCAGCCCGCTCACGGGTGCCTCCCCGCCCTCCCTGATGCAGGGCTTGTGCCGGGACCCGTACTGTCTGACTTACCCCAACGCCCCCCACCTGGGAGGCAGCAACTGTTCCACCTGTGTCCACGACCCCTCCAGCCTCAAGTCGGGCTACCCTCTGGTCTACCCCTCCCACCACCTGCACTCCCTCCACTCCAGCGCCTTGTCCTCCGGCACCGGCCCCACGCTGTCCCACCCGCTCTACACCTACGGCTTCATGCTGCAGAACGAGCCGCACCCGCACTCCTGCAACTGGGTGTCGATGGGCGGGCCCTGCGACAAGCGCTTCTCCTCGTCGGAGGAGCTGCTGTCCCACCTGCGCACCCACACGTCGCTGCCCGGGATGGTGGACAGTAAGCTGCTGTCGGCCTACCCGTCCTCGGCGGCCTCCTGCCACCTCCACCTGCCCCCGCACGGCAGCCCCGGGAGCCTGCCCGGCTCCTTCTCCCTCCGGGGCTCTCCCGGCCTGGGTCTGGCTCGCTACCACCCGTACAGCAAGACCCACCTGCCCGGAGCCCCCGGCCTCCCCATGCCGTCTCTCCCCACCTCCTCGGCCTACTACTCCCCTTACGCCCTCTACAGCCAGAGACTGGGATCGGCTTCGGCCCTGGGATACCAGTGATGTCTGGACTATTCTAGCGGTGATGCCCACACAGAGACAGCAGGCACCAGCTTGGACACTTCAGAGCAGCACCAGAAGATGGATCCAGAAGATGGAACCTTCAGATCGGGAAGGGGGGGGGGTCATCACCAGTGCAGGGCATCGCGCCTGCCCGGCCTGCACGCCCGCCCGCCCGCCTGCCTGCCAGGAATACCACCTGTTAGCCTCAGGATTGTGACTGGCGCTCCAAAGGCAAAGACCCACAGCCGTGATGGATTGTCTGCAGCACAGAACCAAGAGACTTTAGTGATTAAAGACGCCGGGGAAGAAGGGAAACACAGCTTGAATTGATGAGATTGTGGGATTATAACAGCGGTCTTGATTTTGGTTTTGTTTTTTTCTCTAGGTCTGTCATCCCAGGACTGAAAATCTGTATTTATTTTTCACTCAAGCGCTTGGTATTCAACTTTGGGGGGGGAGAGTTTTGCTGTCCAAATGAATTGTCCTTAAAGGAACACTCCGCCCATTTTCAACCAGCTTTGTATCATTAGAACATCAGTAGTATATCAGAAAACTGTAAACAGTTTTGAAGTCTGTCATTTAATTTGACAGTTATTGAGTGTTAAAGTGTGGCCCAGTGACATCACTGGTCCACACTAACTCAAATTAATAACTCATTAACTCAAATCAACTCTCAATAACTGTCAAACTATTCATCATTCATCTAGTTTGACAGTTATTGAGAGTTGACTTGGGTTAATGAGTTATTCATTTGAGTTAGTGTGGACCAGTGATGTCACTGGTCCACACTTTAACACTCAATAACTGTCAAATGAAATGACAGACTTCAAAACAGTTTACAGTTTTCTGATATACTACTGATGTTCTAATGATACAAAGCTGGTTGAAAATGGGCAGAGTGTTCCTTTAAGTATTCTAACTGAAAAAGAATGATTTAAGTATAGTACCATTATGCCTATCATACACTCTAAAAATAAAAAAAATCTTGCACCATGACGAAGATGGACTTTGAAGCTTTATTCTGGGGACCTCTTTTGATCTCTTTTCCTCTATGCTGTTTTTTTTCTTCCTTCTTGTTCTTCTACTGCTTAATTCAGACTCTGGAGAATTGCATGTCCACAAGGATGATCTTGAACAATGCCATTTATTTTGTATTTTGTAAATATGCAAAGATGTCATATTTTTTCAAGCCTTACTTGGGGTTAGCAAGTCGGGGGTCACTGACACAAATGGTACTAAATAAGAAGAAAAAAAGCGGACGTAAAAAAAGAAAGAAAAAAAAAGAACACTTAACGATGGCTGTGCTATCCAACCGACAGGGAAAGGTCTTATTTTGTTAAATAAATGATACATGATTGCATTTTACCTTGTTTTGCTGCCTCATTGACTGCTATAAATAGCACCGGGAAATACCTTGATGTCACAATGAGCCTCAGAGGATGAAGTTAATCTTGCCAGACTGCTGCGCGCTGCAGTTATCTGGGGCCTATCTATCACGACTAGTGATAGCCATGCTATATGTGGCTATGTGTAATATTTCACGGCTCATATCAGTTGACAGGAGTGTCCCAGCGAGGGCAGGCTAGGTCACATTAGCCCTGTTAGCTCATCCCCAGAGGACCCTCCTCCCATCACCCACCATGCTCGTGCTGTTTGCGAGTGGAGCCTGTAATTGCTGATTCTTGTTTTTTTTTTTAGCTGAAAACAGCCTCCTCAGCAGAGTTCGACGGCCGCTCCGAGTGGCCCCGCCGGGTCACTGGGACTTCCGATAATGACCTGCGGGAGGCGTCGACCCGAGCGCTCCTCTCAGCCTGACGGATTGGCCCCCGCAGCACAAAGGGGCCAGAGCTGACAATGGGAGGCGGTTAATAGAGAAATATTCATCAAAGGCCCTGACACCTCCCCTGAGGAAAACACCCCCCCCCCCCCCCTCCCCCCTGAGGAAACACCTCCCCTGAGGAGAAGAACCGGCCCTCTTTGCTATATAGGCACCGCAAAAACGTGGTGGACGCGTCCATCCTGGTAGAGAGAAGAAGAGGCGTTTTTACTAGCGTGGTTTAACCCAGGTCAGCCGTGGAGACTCGGAGCTGTTTAGATACTAATTGGAAGGGAAGGAGCGGGTCTATCTTAACGCCGCACACACACACACACACACCGTCGCCATTAGAGCGACTGGGCCCTGATAATGTGTCTGTGTCTCCACTCTGTTTTGCCTGACAGGGCGTAGGAGGTGCGCAGAGCGCAGAAGGGAGGCTGTAGTCTCCCAGGCGGCTATTGACCCCCCGACTCCCAGACTCCTCTGGCTCTCGCGGTTCATTAGCACTCCCGACAGGGGAAAGGCGAGCACAGGTGTCACTTGACAGGACCATTAACAAAATGGATGACCCTCCCCACAAACCGCCGGCCGGCCCCCCTGCCAGACCAGCAAGGTCACGGCGCCCTGATCACCGCTCTGCGGAGCTCTTTGGGACGCTAGACTTATTTCTCTGCTGCTATACTAGAAACCAGAGCACAGGCACGTCCCTGTGCCTGGGCCCGGACGGGACAGGATGGGACAGGCTGTTACCCTACCTTACTTTACTTTACGCTTGTTGCTTCTTATTGCTGGAGTTTATAAGGTCGTCCCGACAAAATAGGCCAGGGATATTTTGGTTTTAAGGCTGTGTTGTTGTAGATGGATTATTCACTGTTTTTTTCTTGCACAGGGTTGTTCTTCCAACAACACATAAATGCTGGTTTGTGTTGCCCCCTATGGTTGTGCTGGTGAAGTACAGGTGAAATGTGGCGTTTCAGTCTTCAGTACAGAGGGTATCTGTTATGCTGTTACATATAGGAACACACGGTTATCTCGCTCTCTATAGGTTTTGACTGGATGTTGGGATGCTGGTTTACACACAGTGTAGAGGCAGAGAAACGCTTATATCGGTTTGAATGTAAAGGGGATTGAGAGAGCAGAGGTCGTGCAGAGGTCGTGCAGAGGTCATGCAGAGGGGAGAGAGGGGTGGAATTAATTTCACTGTTGCCAGTTTGCACTCGTTCATCAAATGCCTCGCCATTCTCCCTGTCCCCTGGCTCATCAATCTCCTCCATCTTACCCCCGCCCCGCCCCCACTCTTCCAGCTGAGTCAACACCCACACACTCTGTTTCTGTCGCCTGTGTGTGTGTGTGTGGGTGTGTGTGTGTGTGTGTGTGTGTGTGTGTGTGTGTGTGTGTGTGTGTGCCTGCCTGTGTGTGTAAGTATCCCCCATCTTTTGTCCATGCAGGGTGACACCTGTGAGATTGAGTGTTGTGTTTTTCTGTCCTTCCTGTGTCCCGCAGGCTCCAGCCACCCTTAAATAACAAAACAAGAAATCTGTCCCAACTGGAACCCAATCTGTCCCGACTGGAACCCAATCTGTCCCAACTGGAACCCAATCTGTCCCAACCGGAACCAAATCGGTCCCAACTGGAACCCAATCTGGCCCCAACCAGTACCTAATCGGTCCCACCTGGAACCCAATCTGTCCCCAACCAGAACCAAATCTGGCCCAACCAGAACCAAATCTGGCCCAACCGGAACCCAATCTGTCCCAAACCAGAACCAAATCTGGCCCAACCGGAACCCAATCTGTCCCAACCGGAACCCAATCTGGCCCCAACCAGTACCTAATCGGTCCCACCTGGAACCCAATCTGTCCCCAACCAGAACCAAATCTGGCCCAACCAGAACCAAATCTGGCCCAACCGGAACCCAATCTGTCCCAACCAGAACCAAATCGGTCCCACCTGGAACCCAATCTGTCCCCAACCAGAACCAAATCTGGCCCAACCAGAACCAAATCGGTCCCACCTGGAACCCAATCTGGCCCCAACCAGGACCAAATCTGTCCCAACTGGAACCAAATCTGTCCCAACTGGAACCAACTCTGAGGGGTGGAGCTTTCTCTGAACCCAAGCTAGACTAAACGCTCAGATTGTTATGCATTTGCTATTCATTTGCTATTGTTTTTTTGGTTTTTGGTCATTTTTTTAAACTCCAGTCTGAGACTCATTTGAGCACATTATGCTACTACTAGTACCATCAATCTACCAATACTGTAAATGGTAGTGTTGGTACACTGCAAGAAAAATAAATGTCATTTAGTCTCACATTCCCTCTTATATATTTCTTCAAATAATATATATATATATATATATATATATATATATATATATATATATATATATATATATATATATATATATATATATATATATATATATATATATATATATATATTTGTTTATTTATTTGTTTATTTTAATAAGTGACTATAGATCATGAACATACTAGTGGTAATGATTGTATTGGTACAGTAGTTGAGAGATTTTTTTGATTTTATGATTGTATCTTGCACCATTAGGTGTCCCAGCCCACATGGTCTTCCAGCACAGTCTACATCTCAGTGGTAGTGAAATGAGGCTAATGGGTGCTGGTGGCAGCAGTGGTCTTAGTAAGTGATGGAGATGGAGAGACTCATATTTTCCCTGTGTGTGTGTGTGTGTGTGTGTGTGTGTGTGTGTGTGTGTGTGTGTGTGTGTGTGTGTGTGTGTGTGTGTGTGTGTGTGTGTGTGTGTGTGTGTGTGTGTCACTGTGAGGTCCTGGGCAGCGGGGCTGACAGGCCTAGTGATTAATGACGACAGGGTGTGGAGCTGCTCTTCAATTAGACGCCAGCACTAGCCCGGATCACCGTCCCCGCTGACAGCTAGGACAGAGAGAGAGAGAGAGAGAGAGAGAGGAGGGGGAGGTATACTCTCTCTCTGCCTCTCTCTATCTCTCTCTTGCTCTCTGTGTGTGTCTGCAACAAAACATGAAGCTCAACTCCATGACTACCACCTCTGTGTTGAACATCGGGACACAATACAGAGCTCTCGGCGTCCAAGAGTGACCGCGGTGTTAAAGCAAGCCAGATGGCGTGAACACATCCCTCATCGAGGCCTGTCACACAATCTCTGTTTTATTTCTCCATCTCGACCCTGTGACGGACTCCTCAGGCCCAGTGTTGGGCAAGTTACTTTCCAAATGGAATATACTACATAATTACTAGAGTTACTTTCATTTGAAAGTTACTTTACAATATCACTGTCTGTGTAGAGTAACTCGTTACTTATTACACTACTTTTGCATTACTTTCACCCAAATAACAGCACTAGCAGAATGACATCGCCGCCCCAGAACCATCGCAAAAAATAATTTCTACCGTCTTGAAGTCAGTGTAAACCGTCCAAGATTGTATATGTTATGCTTTTCCTTTGTTATAAGAACACACAATTTGATTAGGAAATGATTGTTATCTTTATTTAAATATGTGCTTTGATGGGAAAAATGTAACTCCATTTGTAACTTGTGTTACTTGACAAAGTAACTGGTATAATATTGCTGAAATCCTATTTGTAATAAGTGATATTACTGAGTTCAGAGTCACAGTATACCCTCTGAAAAAAGGTAGACTACACCACTGTATATATATTTAGGGGTCCAAGCACGAAGTGCGTGGATCCCTATTGTATCTGTTCCGATTATTTTTTTTCTTCTTCTCCGGTAAAACTGTATGTACAGCAGAAACTGTAATGCTCAGCGTAGCCAGACTGGGCACATATATTGTAAATGTGCCTCACTACTCAGAAACAAAAAATTACCCATATCGGCCAGATGGTGGCGCTATAACAGACCATTTCGCGTTATGGTCCATATCTTCTGAACCGTGAGGCGTAGAATCAAAATTCCACATCTGCTGGATTCCCTGGATCAATACGCATCTATCCATATAGGCCACGCCCATTTGCGTGTGCCTAGATGTTCCGCCATCTTGGACTTTCTCAAAAAAAAAAAAAACGAACTCGTCCTAGGCCATTTGCCCGAATGAGCCCAAACTTTTTGTGTGTCATCTCTGGACTTCCCTGATTAAAAAACTTAGAAAGAATTTGGATACGTGAAACCGTCTTGAAATGATAAATGTTTAAACTTTTGTGTATTTACTTTTGTTCTTTTCCTGCCCTAAAAGTGTGTGGATCTCAGAAACCATACACCCCCCATCACCCAAACTTTCCACACAGGTTCACGACATCACCCACTAATCAGAGTAAAAAAATTACACCAATCCACCAGATGGTGGCGCTATAACAGCCAATTTCACGTTTGTCGGTCCATAACTTCTGAACTGCGAGCTGTAGAATCAAAATTCCACATCTACTGGTTTCCCTGGAGCATCATGTATCTAACCCACTAGGCCACGCCCATTTCTGTGTGGTAGATTTTCCGCCATTTTGAATTTTATCAAAAACCTACTTTTGCGAGCACCTCCTAGACTGTTTGGCCAAATCACACGAAACTTTTTCTGGGTTATCTATGGACTACCCCGACCTAAAGTTATTAAAGGATTTTGGATACGTGAAACCGTTTTGAAATGATAAATGTCTAAACTTGTGTGTATTTGCTTTTGTTCTTTTCCTGCCCTAAAAGTGTGTGGATCTCAGAAACCATACGCCCCACATCACCCACCTTTCTACATAGTTTCAAGACATCACCCACTACTCAGAGGAAAAAATTACACCAATCCACCAGATGGTGGCGCTATAACAGCCAACCACCACTACTACTGCCGCTGCTGCTACTACTACTACTACTATTCTTAGTACTTCTGCTGCTACTATTGCTACCACTCCCACTACTACCAACACTACTACTACTACTATTACTACTACTGCTACTACTACTACTACTAGTACTGCTTGGAAACCGTCAGGTCACCGGATCTCAACCAAACTTTGTTTACTTGTGCACATACCAAGTCTGAATAAATGTGCACTATCTGACATATACCCCCCAAGTCACCGGAAGCTTGGACCCCGCATCGCCGCTTGCGGCTATATTATATCTTATGATTATATAAGATGATTTATGACATCACTGATGATGTCACAATGCATATGACATCATCAGTGCCTATGGCATCATCAGTGATGTCATAAGATGACTTTGCTCTTATGACATCACTATGACATCATCAGTGCCTATGACATCATCAGTGATGTCATAAGATGATTATGCTCTTATGACATCACTATGACATCATCAGTGGGACAAAAATGGAAACAGACAGAGAACAGACAGACATTGCCCACTTGCCCCCTTTATAGAACAATACAAAAAAACATGCATTACACCTTTAAAACACCAACATTTTGATCTGTGATAGATCGTGACGCGTTAAGAAACTCCAACAAATCTGGGAGCCTATATAGCCCGACACTGAACTGTCAACTTGTTACATTCCATTTCCGGTGGAGTGGGCGGATTGAATGAACGGTGTGGACGGACGCAGGCACCTGGCAGCCTACACACGCACGTATAAATGTATGGCTAAAACTCACACGGTCAGATAAACGGCGAGCGTGTACGTGTGTAGCAACAGCTGAGCCGTCAGCTCGGCTGTAGGCTCAAACGGAGGAGCAGTGCTTTTGATTTCATTTCCAGTTAAGCCTGACCTTGGCCACCCCCGCGTGGCCCCGGTGTGGAAAGCTGCCTGTGCTGCTGCGGTCTCTCCCCGAGTTCCAGTGGCGTGAGTGTGCACCGTTAATAGACGTACCCTCCCTTAACCGCCGGTGCAGAAAGGAACGCTGCAATTACAGTATGGCTCACTGCTAATAGCGCTTGGACTGCGTCTCCAGCTGGATTCCATTTTGCTGCCGCGCGGCGCTGGGGAGATGGCGGCGGAGATGTCACGGGCGCTCGGAAACGAACGTGCCTTGGCGAGGAAGGAGCGGCGTCTCTGACGGTTGCGATGCGTGCCCTGATTGACGGCTGGGCTTTTTCTTCCACTTTGGGACGGCCTGTGGTCATAACGCACTCACTTAAAGCATTATGGCTCTTCTGTCTGCTTCGTTTCTCCCCCTGGACGAGGATCCAAACTCTGAAGCTCCCACGCGTCTTCTCCCAGTGCGCTGCAGGCCTGCAGTGCACACACGCTTCGCACACCTTGTTCAATGGATCAGAACATACTGTAGGTGTCACATGATTGTGTGTTTTGAAACACGTGTGTTTTATTATCCAGTATATAGTGTAGTGAAATATGAAAGAAGAAGGAGAGAGGGAGAATGAGTGCTCATGAGTATATAATGTCCAAGATGTTTGTGTGTCTTCGTTCTACTATAGAGAGTTAAAGTGAACGTCCCTTCCTGCCTTTCTTGGTGTACCAGCGTCTGAAAAAATACGAATGGTGGTGAACGGAGAGAGAGATAACTTTTTTTTTAACACATATTATCGTGTTTGTCAATGTAAAAGAGAACTTTGCAAGTCAAGAAAGTCGCAGTTCGTGGTAAAACTGTGGCACTATAAGTTATAAATCAGAAAGACTACACACAACCAGGCGCGTAAGTGACATCTGTCAATGTTGTTGAGGGCGTGACGTACGTATATTGTGCGACACGAGAGATGTAGTCGATTGACAAAACGAAACTTTAACGTTTCAGTTTCGGGACAAACTACGACTTTCTTGACATGCCGACTTATTATCTTTTATACTGACAAAATGGACATGTGTAGCCCGTGGCTCAATTCAAAGGGGATTAAAAAAAAGTTACGATTGTCTCCGTTCACCAACATTCATATTTTTTCAGACGCTGGTACACAGAGAAAGGCAGGAAGTGATGGTCACTTTAGGGCTTTTCACACTACATGCTCTTAGCCCGCGGGGCTATCTAAGCCTGGGCTAAGAGTAGGGCTAAGATAGCCCGCGGGGCTATCTAAGCCTGGGCTAAGAGTAGGGCTAAGATAGCCGCAGGCTAACTTAGCCCCCGTTTCACACTGGCCACTTTTAGCCCTGTGTTTAGATGGAGAGTCGGGGTTAAAAGTCGGGGATAACCCTGCTCCAGAGCAGAGCAGTCCCCTCAGACAAAGCTTGGGGTCAAAGCTACATTTCTGGATGCCTATGGGATAGTGATTCTGTCCTTTGACCCCAACAATTATTTGATCTCAACAATTGAGACAAGATCGCTTCAGACTATTTAAAATAAAAGGTCTGTCTGAAGGCAGTTTTATTTGTTTCTGACTCTGGGAAAGTGTGAAAAACCAAATTCCCCAATACTGTATCTCTGAACTATCTCTTTAACCAAACCACACATATTTAGACTATTCTATGTGATCTTTTGATAACTAATGTAATATTTTGTCATTCCATTCACTGAGCCTCCCCTGAAATGGTTTGGAGCCCCCATCGAGGCCCGCCTCCCACGTTGAAAACCTCTCATAAATAGCCCTACAGGTAAGAGGGAAAATATCCATCAGTATTTTTGATGAAGGCGATATGCATTATGATATAAATAAAATGACCAAACAGCTTTTTTTGGTGAAGAATATTGGTCATTCCAATAAAGGCCACTTCAATGCAAGACCTTGAGTTATGAACTTTACCAATCACAGTCAGTTAACACAGGAGGTGTTTGGTAGCTTGCTGACAGTGTGTGATTCATAGCTGTGTGCGACTTTGGCCTGCCAGAGGACCAAACAGTGTTTTGTGTGTCTGTGATCACTCAGCTTTCAGACTCTGTGCACTCGTCTGTGTGTGTGTGTGTGTGTGTGTGTGTATGCATGCGCGCGTGCGTGTGTGTGTGTATGCGCGCGTGCGTGCGTGTGTGTGTGTGTGTGTCTGTGCGTGTGTGTGCGTGTGCGTGCGTGTGTGTGATCACTCAGCTTGCAGACGCTGATGCAGTCTCACAACTGTTCAAACACACACATTATTCCACCTGTCAACAGGCTGTCAGAGAGGACACACCCATCTCTCTCTCACACACACACACACACACACACATGCATGTGTACACAACATGGACTTACACACTCACCCTAAATATACACATGAGCTCTGTTTGTTACTGTCTAACTTGATATGTTAAATCCAAGAACGCTGAAATGCATAACTGGATGAATTGCTTCACTCTGACTATATCTTTAAATTTGACCATTCTCATGACAAAAATATAGGGAACTTGGAGTGCAATATACCCTTCTTCTTCTTCTTCTTCTTCTTCTTCTTCTTCTTCTTCTTCTTCTTCTTCTTCTTCTTCTTCTTCTTCTTCTTCTTCTTCTTCTTCTGTGGTGTTTTATGGCAGTTGGCATCATCCTGGATTTATCCATCCACTGTTTCCCTACATCGTCAAGTGCATACCCCGCCAACCGTTCTACGAAGATTTGTGGTTATCTGAATCCATTTGGAACTCAGGGGCCTTATTGTGATTGGCTACGTCCCTTTTGGCTAGTAGTTAATCAATTCATCCTTGGCCCATGCTCAACTGAAAACACCTTTCCACAAAGTTTCATGGTGTCTTGTGGTTCCCAAACTTTTTTGACTTGTTGTGACCGACCCCACTTTCATGTCACAATACTCTAGTGACCCCAGACATTTACAGACTTTTTTGGGGGGAAATTGTTTATGAAAGAGCCAGATTTAGGAGGGCACAGCCAGCTATCGCCCGAGTGCTGATGTCATCAGTGATGTAACAAGAGCAATTGTGATGTCATCGGCAAAACATATACTAAACTGTTCTCATAGCACACATTATGTTGATTGCTAATGTGTACCTAATTTAGTTCAGTCAGGACCACTTCAGTCAAAAATACAGGACCACTTTAGATCAAATGAAATCTTTTAGTAGCATAAGTTATATTTGGTGGTATGGCTCTGTTGTTCTGGAGGCTCCCTGCCCCTCCATGAGCATACATGGAATAGCCTTAAAGGCAAGGAGCAGCAAAAGACCCCCAGGTACAGAACAGAGCAGCAACAATGACAACAGAAAGTACATTGTTTAAGTCAGATACAGCATGAAAGGAGGAGCTGGGGAGGAAGTGGGTGGGGCTTGCCGAGGAACCAGCAAGGATAGGCAGACTGAAACAGGGCGCCCCTGTTTGAGTTGAGCCAATTGAAAGCATCAGCTGAGCCATCAGCTGATGTGGGCTGGGTTGAGATCAGTATAATGGAATTATAAATGGAATTATATATAGCTAGCATGTTTTTGCAAAGTCAGCCTTGTAAGTTTCCATGCAAATATGGAGTATTTGAGGAAATAAAGACACTTTTTTTTTTTTTGCACACTATTATATTATATATTATTATATCATGTGTTTGTGCTTATCTGGGTGGTTGTTTGAAACATTTTGATTGTCAAAAGCAGTTAGTCAAAGCATCAATTATTTCATTATCACATCGCTGGATAGAGTTATTGTCTCGACGGGCCTCGCTGGCAGCCGCTACACACACAGAGGCGTGTGCGCGACTCATGTTAGCATTTCATGGCCGTCCATCGAGTTGTGTGTGTTTAATTTAGCCAGGCTGTGTGTGTGTGTGTGTGTGTGTGTGTGTGTGTGTGTGTGTGTGTGTGTGTGTGTGTGTGTGAGTGTGTGTGTGTGTGTGAGTTGTGAGAGTGTGTCTGTGTGTGTGTGTGCGTGAGTGTGTGTGTGTGTGTGTGTGTGTGTGTGTGAGAGTGTGTCTGTCTGTGTGTGTGTGTGTGTGTGTGTGTGTGTGTGTGTGAGTGTGTGTGTGTGTGTGTGTGTGTGTGTGTGTGTGTGTGTGTGTGTGTGTGCGCGCTCACACTCACACAAGTTGACATTAGCGGGGAGGCCTCTGCGGTTTGTTGAGTGAGGGTGGGAGAAAAAAAACTTGTTTCCACACAAGGCGGCGTGATTATTTTTACTTTTTCGGAGCGGAGAGACCCCTCCCTCACCTCTGCAGGTCCCTCCCCCCTCCACACATGCCGCGCTCGAGGCGAGAAATTAGGGGGGGGGGGGGTCGAAAATGGGAGGGGACAGGAGGGGGCGCCAGGGAGAGGGCGGGAAGGGAAACAGAGCTGATTATCCAAATACAGTCATTAAAGGAGATGTGTTTTTCAAGCTGTCAACATGATTAATGAGCGCCAGCAAATCCTCACAAATGCTCTTGTTTAGTCTCACTGGCAGACACCATCCTGCCCATTGATTTATGGCAGGCCTGCTGTGTGAGACCATAGTGAGGTTAGAGGGTGTGTGTGTGTGTG
Organism: Poromitra crassiceps; assembly: GCF_964638095.1. NCBI lineage: Eukaryota > Metazoa > Chordata > Actinopteri > Beryciformes > Melamphaidae > Poromitra > Poromitra crassiceps. The sequence goes on from NC_139631.1 coordinate 38,929,516, forward strand.
TGTGTGTGTGTGTGTGTGTGTGTGTGTGTGTGTGCGCGCGTGCGCATGTATGTATGTATGTATGTGTGTGTGTGTATATGCACCCATACTTGATTGCATGCATGTGTATGTACGTACGTACGTACGTGTGGCCATGTGCTTCTGCATGTGTGTGGTTGTGGATGCTTCTGTGTGTGTGTGTGTGTGTGTGTGTGTGTGTATGGGTGGGGGGGGGGTATTAGTGCACAGAATGTGGGCAGTTTAGGGGGGAGGGGCAAACAGAGGAGAGCTGTGAGTAAATATTCCTCGTCAACTTTCGACCCCTCCCCTCTCAGATCGTCGACGCGACCTCCACACGTTTAGCTGAGCCCCTGTTGTGCTTTGTGACTCTGTGATTGAAGAGCAACATTGTGATCAATGTCCAAAAACAATCCTCATACCGAAACGACGGAATAGGTCTATTTCCTAAAATGACAGATTATGAGCGACATTTATGAACCAGTGCCCCCGGTGTCTTTTCGTCATTCTTCGTTGTGCAACGTGGGGATCGCTTGGTGCTCAGGACATAATACCCTTAAGTTAACCCGGCCTCCCACCCGCAGACACGGCCAATTTTGCCTGTATGGACACCCAACCAAGCCGGAGGTAACACGGGGGTTCAAACCTGCGACCCGACATGTTAGTAGGCAGGGAGAACTTCCACCCGGATGCTGCAGCGGGCAATTTCAATATCAGACTATTGTTACGTTAAAGACCGCCAGAGGACACCGCTACTTCCTGGTTACAGCTCCCGACTCTGGCGTATGCGCTGCACACGCATGCACTTACTCACACAACCACAAGAGGTCGCATTTGTAAAACATTGACCATTTTAATAATAGATATCACCTTGAAGCTTTGTATTTTTTGTAATACACGATATCTCTTTTTAACACCCCTTAAATCAGAATATGTTGTGATAAACAGTCGTAAAAAAATAAAAAATAAATACATAAATACATAAATACATGAATAAAGAAAGAAAGAAAGAAAGAAAGAAAGAAAGAAAGAAAGAAAGAAAGAAAGAAAGAAAGAAAGAAAGAAATATGGGGAAAATACTGTAAGAACCTTCAGAATATAGTTAGGAATAAAACTGGAAAGTGTATAAGTGCTACTGAAGTGGAGATTTCTGGCTCAGAGTATGAGAAAGAGAAGACGGCCTTTTTACCCTATATACCTGTAGTGTCTTAACATAGAAGAAAAACATAATAAACCACAAACATCTACAAAGAACACAAAATACAGAAATGCATGCATAAACACAAACAAACTCACTCAGGAACATAACCCCCCTGCCCGCAGGACCCTGCCGCCAACCCACCCCCACCCACCCCCACCCACCAACTCACATATATGATTAGCTCATAGCAATATGTGTGCCCCACAGCAAGAGAAACAAACAAACAGAACCTAGCTATCAGCCATCAGTCACTTTCCATGTGACAAACCGGGTCCACTTTGTGTTATTGTGACATGATTCTTTCATGGTGGAGTGGAGGAACGTCATCTTCTCATTATTCATGTTCACAACATGCAATCTGCATTTCACAAACTCTTGAGTGTGTTGCAATATTGTCATATTTTTCTTACTTTTGACAGTATAATAATCTCACACCATGGATGTTTCCAGTAGAATGGTTTGTATTGGAAGGTTTCCCATGTTTCTCCTCATGATTTAGTCTTCATGCTAGATTTCAATCCACAATGGGTTTTTTTTTAATAAATGTCTGTTGTTTCTATTTCCAATTGTGTTCTACCGTATTTCCAATTGTTATAACACTGAAACATAACAGTATTGGATACACTGTTTGATTGACAAGTGCAGTGCAAAAATATCACAGCAATTATCGCTGTTGTAGAAAATGTAAGTTCCAATGGCTCAAAGACAAATAAATAAATACATTCATTAATTAATTAATTCGTAAATAAATACATCAATCAATCAATCAATCAATCAATCAATCAATCAATCAATCATCATCATCATCATCATCAAAATAATGATGTCACTGTGAAATAGATCAGTCACAAGCTAAACATACAGTATGTTGTACTTCATTAAAAATGAACTACAATTGCCAACAATAATGTAAAAACTCACTTAATATAAAATATCTGTGGACCTATACTGATAGTTATCATAATATACAGTTATATTATCCAGCTGTATGCTTTATAGAGGGCTATGCTCATTACATGGGAATGTATAGTCCCCCCCCTCCTATTTGAGCATAATGGAAAGCAGAGCATGGGATGAACACTGTTTATAACTAATAGTATTTTTTACATGTGTAGAGTTTAAGATGGATGGCCTATGCCACCAAGAATAATGTGAGAGGCAGAAAGGTTGGACCATCACAATAAAGTCAAGTGAAAGCCTCTTCTGCATGATACTATGGACCTGACACTGTTTTCTTTATATTCCCATATGCTTCTCATTGTCATAGTTGTGTGTATATATATAATGCTTTTCTTTTACGTTTTCATTACCTACTGCAGCTATTTCAGAGTTATGTGATATTTTCACACCATACTTATTCTGGGTTCATACTTTTTATTGTCTCAGTGAGTTCTGGTGCTATGTTTTCACAACCTAATAATGTTATAGGAGAGAGTGGGGTGATTTGGGCCTGTGGGGAAGGTGAGCCACCCCTTGTTTCTAGGCAACCATAGACAAAATTGGTCATATATGACCACACATTTTTTGAAGTATATATATATATATTTTTTTCATTTATTTTTTTTATGTTAAAAAGTGTTTTTTGTTTGTTCAAGGCGTCATGATTCTTGTGTCTGAACAATCACAGACAATTTTGAAAAAGTCTCACTCGTGTTAGTGCTTTAGGAAGTTACAATACGAGGCTATACACAGTTAGCATAACGTTAGCTCTAAACTGCTGGATGATACAAGTTTGTTAAAATGGTGGAGGTGGGGTAATTTGAGCCAAAAGGCCTGGGGGAGAGCCAGTAACTTAACTTGCCCCCACTTATATTATTAAAGTATTATTTTACTGTAATTCTACACTGCAGTCTTACATTTGATCATGGAAATGATGGGACATTTTGAATTTTCGACCAAAAGCCATTATGCCATGCCTCTCCCCACCCACTCATCATTATGCCACGCCTCTCCCCACCCACTCATCATTATGCCACGCCTCTCCCCACCCACTCATCATTATGCCACGCCTCTCCCCACCCACTCATCATTATGCCACGCCTCTCCCCACCCACTCATCATTATGCCACGCCTCTCCCCACCCACTCATCATTATGCCACGCCTCTCCCCACCCACTCATCATAATGCCACGCCTCTCCCCACCCGCCTATCATTATGCCACGCCTCTCCCCACCCGCCTATCATTATGCCACGCCTCTCCCCACCCACTCATCATTATGCCACGCCTCTCCCCACCCACTCATCATTATGCCACGCCTCTCCCCACCCACTCATCATTATGCCACGCCTCTCCCCACCCACTCATCATTATGCCACGCCTCTCCCCACCCACTCATCATTATGCCACGCCTCTCCCCACCCACTCATCATTATGCCACGCCTCTCCCCACCCACTCATCATTATGCCACGCCTCTCCCCACCCACTCATCATTATGCCACGCCTCTCCCCACCCACTCATCATTATGCCACGCCTCTCCCCACCCGCCTATCATTATGCCACGCCTCTCCCCACCCACTCATCATTATGCCACGCCTCTCCCCACCCACTCATCATTATGCCACGCCTCTCCCCACCCGCCTATCATTATGCCACGCCTCTCCCCACCCACTCATCATTATGCCACGCCTCTCCCCACCCACTCATCATTATGCCACGCCTCTCCCCACCCGCCTATCATTATGCCACGCCTCTCCCCACCCACTCATCATAATGCCACGCCTCTCCCCACCCGCCTATCATTATGCCACGCCTCTCCCCACCCGCCTATCATTATGCCACGCCTCTCCCCACCCACTCATCATTATGCCACGCCTCTCCCCACCCACTCATCATTATGCCACGCCTCTCCCCACCCGCCTATCATTATGCCACGCCTCTCCCCACCCACTCATCATTATGCCACGCCTCTCCCCACCCACTCATCATTATGCCACGCCTCTCCCCACCCGCCTATCATTATGCCACGCCTCTCCCCACCCACTCATCATTATGCCACGCCTCTCCCCACCCGCCTATCATTATGCCACGCCTCTCCCCACCCGCCTATCATTATGCCACGCCTCTCCCCACCCACTCATCATTATGCCACGCCTCTCCCCACCCACTCATCATTATGCCACGCCTCTCCCCACCCACTCATCATTATGCCACGCCTCTCCCCACCCACTCATCATTATGCCACGCCTCTCCCCACCCACTCATCATTATGCCACGCCTCTCCCCACCCGCCTATCATTATGCCACGCCTCTCCCCACCCGCCTATCATTATGCCACGCCTCTCCCCACCCACTCATCATTATGCCACGCCTCTCCCCACCCGCCTATCATTATGCCACGCCTCTCCCCACCCACTCATCATTATGCCACGCCTCTCCCCACCCGCCTATCATTATGCCACGCCTCTCCCCACCCACTCATCATTATGCCACGCCTCTCCCCACCCGCCTATCATTATGCCACGCCTCTCCCCACCCACTCATCATTATGCCACGCCTCTCCCCACCCACTCATCATTATGCCACGCCTCTCCCCACCCGCCTATCATTATGCCACGCCTCTCCCCACCCGCCTATCATTATGCCACGCCTCTCCCCACCCACTCATCATTATGCCACGCCTCTCCCCACCCGCCTATCATTATGCCACGCCTCTCCCCACCCACTCATCATTATGCCACGCCTCTCCCCACCCGCCTATCATTATGCCACGCCTCTCCCCACCCACTCATCATTATGCCACGCCTCTCCCCACCCGCCTATCATTATGCCACGCCTCTCCCCACCCGCCTATCATTATGCCACGCCTCTCCCCACCCACTCATCATTATGCCACGCCTCTCCCCACCCGCCTATCATTATGCCACGCCTCTCCCCACCCGCCTATCATTATGCCACGCCTCTCCCCACCCGCCTATCATTATGCCACGCCTCTCCCCACCCACCTATCATTATGCCACGCCTCTCCCCACCCGCCTATCATTATGCCACGCCTCTCCCCACCCGCCTATCATTATGCCACGCCTCTCCCCACCCGCCTATCATTATGCCACGCCTCTCCCCACCCACTCATCATTATGCCACGCCTCTCCCCACCCGCCTATCATTATGCCACGCCTCTCCCCACCCACTCATCATTATGCCACGCCTCTCCCCACCCGCCTATCATTATGCCACGCCTCTCCCCACCCGCCTATCATTATGCCACGCCTCTCCCCACCCGCCTATCATTATGCCACGCCTCTCCCCACCCGCCTATCATTATGCCACGCCTCTCCCCACCCGCCTATCATTATGCCACGCCTCTCCCCACCCGCCTATCATTATGCCACGCCTCTCCCCACCCACTCATCATTATGCCACGCCTCTCCCCACCCACTCATCATTATGCCACGCCTCTCCCCACCCGCCTATCATTATGCCACGCCTCTCCCCACCCACTCATCATTATGCCACGCCTCTCCCCACCCACTCATCATTATGCCACGCCTCTCCCCACCCGCCTATCATTATGCCACGCCTCTCCCCACCCACTCATCATTATGCCACGCCTCTCCCCACCCGCCTATCATTATGCCACGCCTCTCCCCACCCGCCTATCATTATGCCACGCCTCTCCCCACCCACTCATCATTATGCCACGCCTCTCCCCACCCACTCATCATTATGCCACGCCTCTCCCCACCCACTCATCATTATGCCACGCCTCTCCCCACCCGCCTATCATTATGCCACGCCTCTCCCCACCCGCCTATCATTATGCCACGCCTCTCCCCACCCACTCATCATTATGCCACGCCTCTCCCCACCCGCCTATCATTATGCCACGCCTCTCCCCACCCACTCATCATTATGCCACGCCTCTCCCCACCCACTCATCATTATGCCACGCCTCTCCCCACCCACTCATCATTATGCCACGCCTCTCCCCACCCACTCATCATTATGCCACGCCTCTCCCCACCCACTCATCATTATGCCACGCCTCTCCCCACCCACTCATCATTATGCCACGCCTCTCCCCACCCACTCATCATTATGCCACGCCTCTCCCCACCCACTCATCATTATGCCACGCCTCTCCCCACCCGCCTACCATTATGCCACGCCTCTCCCCACCCGCCTATCATTATGCCACGCCTCTCCCCACCCGCCTATCATTATGCCACGCCTCTCCCCACCCACTCATCATTATGCCACGCCTCTCCCCACCCACTCATCATTATGCCACGCCTCTCCCCACCCACTCATCATTATGCCACGCCTCTCCCCACCCGCCTATCATTATGCCACGCCTCTCCCCACCCACTCATCATTATGCCACGCCTCTCCCCACCCACTCATCATTATGCCACGCCTCTCCCCACCCACTCATCATTATGCCACGCCTCTCCCCACCCACTCATCATTATGCCACGCCTCTCCCCACCCACTCATCATTATGCCACGCCTCTCCCCACCCGCCTATCATTATGCCACGCCTCTCCCCACCCACTCATCATTATGCCACGCCTCTCCCCACCCGCCTATCATTATGCCACGCCTCTCCCCACCCACTCATCATTATGCCACGCCTCTCCCCACCCGCCTATCATTATGCCACGCCTCTCCCCACCCACTCATCATTATGCCACGCCTCTCCCCACCCACTCATCATTATGCCACGCCTCTCCCCACCCACTCATCATTATGCCACGCCTCTCCCCACCCGCCTATCATTATGCCACGCCTCTCCCCACCCGCCTATCATTATGCCACGCCTCTCCCCACCCGCCTATCATTATGCCACGCCTCTCCCCACCCACTCATCATTATGCCACGCCTCTCCCCACCCACTCATCATTATGCCACGCCTCTCCCCACCCCTCATCATTATGCCACGCCTCTCCCCACCCGCCTATCATTATGCCACGCCTCTCCCCACCCACTCATCATTATGCCACGCCTCTCCCCACCCACTCATCATTATGCCACGCCTCTCCCCACCCACTCATCATTATGCCACGCCTCTCCCCACCCACTCATCATTATGCCATGCCTCTCCCCACCCACTCATCATTATGCCACGCCTCTCCCCACCCACTCATCATTATGCCACGCCTCTCCCCACCCACTCATCATTATGCCACGCCTCTCCCCACCCACTCATCATTATGCCACGCCTCTCCCCACCCACTCATCATTATGCCACGCCTCTCCCCACCCACTCATCATTATGCCACGCCTCTCCCCACCCGCCTATCATTATGCCACGCCTCTCCCCACCCGCCTATCATTATGCCACGCCTCTCCCTACCCGCCTATCATTATGCCACGCCTCTCCCCACCCGCCTCTCCCCACCCGCCTCTCCCCACCCGCCTCTCCCCACCCGCTCACCGGGGGAAAGTTGAGGCAGCAGAGTGCTTTTTATTTCATTTTTGGACGTCACACTTTGAAAACGGTTTATTTTAGATCCAAAGTGTTACCTTATTCCCAGGGATGCATCACATCTTGACATACATATTTTAGCTGGAGACATTACTGTCATGCCCTCATAAGTGAAAACCGGCGCAACCCACCCTGATCTCCCCTACTTTTCCAATAATTCTCATTCATGCATTCCGTCATGCAAACAACTTTCTATAACATGTTATAGTTCTGGAATTGCCAGTTGAGTATGCCCATTCGCTATCAGTGTTGGGGGTAACTCATTACAAAAGTAACATATTACATGTAATATATTTGTTTTAGTAGTAACTCAGTAATATAACTTATTACTTATAGGATTTCAGTAATATTATACCAGTTACTTTGTCAAGTAACTCAAGTTACAAATTGAGTTACAAATAAATAAATCAAAGCACAAACATACAATCATTTCCTAATCAAACTGTTTGTTTTTATGCAAATTACCACTATAGATGACAATAAAAAAGGAAAAGAATAACATTTAGAATTTTGGATTTACACTGACTTCAAGGCGGTTGAATTTATTTGTCGGGATGGTTCCGGGGCAGCGTTGTCAGTCTGCTGCTGCTGTAGTTTTGGTAAAAGTAATGCAAAAGTAGCGAAATAAGTAAGGAGTTACTCTACACAGACAGTAATATTGTAAAGTAACTTATTACTTTCAAATCAAAGTAACTAGTAATATGTAGTATATTACATTTTGAAAGTAACTTGCCCAACACTGTTCGCTATACATTATTTTGTTCTAATCTGATCATGTTTCGAAGCCATTTCTGGTGTTTGCTCTGTTTTCCTTTGCTGTCTGTACAGTGTATCCTATTAGGCTACTAGATTTGCTGCAGATTCGAAAATTCCAAATCGACTTCTTGTGTTTACTCCAAATGTATTTCCAAATCCCCCACAGGGATCATGAAAGTTTCATCTCCTCTTATCTGACTTTGCTTCGGGCAGAGGTTCAAAAAACAAACTCCAAGAATTATTTGCAAAAATACTTATTGCCCCGCTGTGTGATGGAAAGTCCCAGACAGTGCACTTGGTCCCTGTGTGATGGAAAGTCCCGGCCGGTGCACTTGGTCCCTGTGAAGTGAGTGTAGTGTACGTGAGTGTGTCAGTCCGGTCCGGCTCTGCAGCCCGGGCCCGGTCCAGATGGATGTCTCGCAGCTGTTGGCCCCGCTAGCCGCTTCCCTCAGCACGACCATTAGGCCTATCTGTCTGCAATTTCCTCCTTCTCCCCCATAGCTCCCTCTCTGAAGTCCACGCTGATCCCTTTCCCACACCCCCACAGCACTGCGTGCACACACACTGCATAGACCTGAACACATTCACAGGACCAATTACCCCGTCCACCCACACACACACACACACACACACACACACACACACACACACACACACACACACACACACTCCATACTGAGTCCTCTCATAAATCCCCACATGAAGTGAACGCAGGCGGACACCCATGAGGAAGACGTTACAGGGAGATTTCTGCACCCGGGTGGGGGGAAATGAATGTAGTGCCGGTGGAGAGGGGCCGGGTTGTGCAACGGCGCGCTGGGACCTCCTCTGGGACGCCTCGGCACCGTGAGGAGGAGGAGGACATCATAAGCCCTCAAAACGCTAATGGTAACAGATGACATTGATAAAGGAGGAGAGGTTGGACGAGAGTGTGGGCGTCCAAAAGCCCCAAAAGTTATTATCTTGACTTATTCCTGTCCTCCCTATTTTTGGGGCTTGACATTCACGTCGTCGGGGACCCGCGATGGGGAGCCGACGGCCGGGACACAAAAAAGGACTCGGGTGGAGAACCGGCCTGAATTTCTCACTTATAATTGGGCCCGGGGTTCGGTTTTCCAAAATCTATCGGCGTCTAATAGGGCTTTGGCCGATTTATGAGCGGCGCGCTTTCGCCGCCGTTGGACTCGCAAACGCGACGTCGGCCGCCTCTGGCTCAGTTCAGGAAAACATACACAGTCTTGTTTGACTATATAGGCTCGGGCCTCAGGCAGGCTTCTGCCATATGTCAGGTGTCAGAGACATTTGGAAGCCACAGAGATTCATCTGTCAGAGGGGAGGTGGAGGGGAGCGGGTCAGCTGGGAGCTGCAGCTCCATTTGCTGCCTGACAGTCTGAGAACTGGCCCCCAATCCCCCCTCGGAAAGAACCGCCGTCCAAAATCAGAACCAAGCCTGAGGGGAGCAGCATTTAGAGACCAGAACCAAGCCTTAATTGCTCCGAGCCGTTCAGCAATAGTTTGGAGCTTGATTCGGGACGGAGCAATTCAGCGCAGGATTCAACCTGAGCTCCGATCAGGCCGTCCTCACAAGGAAAACGACGACATTGGCCGATTTTCAATGGGCGTTAAAACGGGCAGTCATGTGAGCAGGGCCGGATTAATAGTGCCATGGGCCCCGGGGCTATTCATTTTCTAAGGGACCCCCCTCCCCCTGCTGCAAGGAAGGGACTGTAGGCGTCGCCCGCAGACTGAACAGGCAGCTGTATAATACATGTAAATTAAAACTTAAATAGCCCATATTAAATACAATTTGTACAGGTTTTCCTCTTCTGCTTAAAGGGATACACCACTTTTTTGGAAGTCATTTGCCACATCCCCCCAACATAACCAAGATACACCATGCCTTACCGGCACTGTCCGCTCAGTTTACAATGAGCTACAGTCGTGAAGTTAATAATTATCGCCATAGAATGGAGGCTAATGGTACAGCTGTTAAAAATCTGCCAAAACAAAAGAGGTAGCCGGCACTACTTTCCAAACATGGCCGCCGACCTCTTTTCCTTCCAAAAAGACAGATTATGTGCATTTTGGATTAACATTTCATCGTGTGGTGAGTACCCGAAGCACGACATGTATTTTGGTGCAGTGAGATGTGTGTTTTGGCAGATTTTTAACAGCTGTACCATTAGCCTCACGACTGTACTGTAGCTCACTGTAAACTGAGTGGACAGTGCCGGTAAAGCATGGTGTATCTTGGTTATGTGGGGGGGATGTGGTAAATGAGCTAAACTTCCAAAAAAGTGGTGTATCCCTTTAACTAAATGCACAGCTATGCAATAACAATAAAAATGTAAACAGAACAAAATTAACAACTGACCAAGTACCAACTATCAATATTGTGACAATATTGTAGGGATGACTATAGTGCTTTCACAAAATAGAAACACTGAGATTTTTATGAATAATAATCATCAGTAATGTGGAAATAATAACTAAGTGGGTAAAGACAAATAATAGAACAGTTAGAACAGTCTGATAAGAAATGACATCACTTTACTGTAATGCAGCCTTTAAAACCAGGAGACACTTCTCACCATATCCAACATCTAAGACCATTTCTAGTCTCATATCAGCATTATGCATCCAGTCCTACTTCAGCATTCAGTATGCCAGGGGTCCGTCCCCAATTACTTTTCACCAAGGGCCACATTTTGCTGAGGGCCGAGGGCTGGCGCCGGCGCGGAAACATTTGGGGCATTTGAAACGAGATTTAGAGGAATAACTCATTTTAAATTAACAGTTGTGATGACACATGCTACTTGACGCTTCACATTCACTGGGCATGCGCATGCCTCAATGTGTAGTAATGGAGTCCACATCGAGAGGGCAGCAACTACGCCTACGGCCAAAGCAAAAAAGAAGAAGAAGAAAGCGATGTCCCACAACGCTACACTACGCTTGAATAGCGGCTTGTGTTCTTTGCTGCAGGGAACACTGTGCCACCATAATGCTTTGAATCACAAATAACAAGGTCAGAATTTGGTTCTCCATGTTGAAACGGTGTAACGTTAGTTGAAATGACACTCCTTCTCTAAACTCGCGGGTTGTAAACATACCTTCAAGGTGCTTACCGCCACCTGCTGTACAAGTAGGTTAGCTGCATCGTTTCAAAATTCCACGTCTACATTAACATTCCAAACCGGATTTTGGTGATGAAGACGGGCTCGACCGCCGGAGAACGGAGTCTTCGTGTTTAACATTCAAAACAATAGAGGGAGTGTGGACAATAGATGCAAACGAAGTGCAGATCCCTAAGAAACAGCCAAATGTAGACTAAATACATACGTGCAGTGCACAAGTAAGACTGAAGGGTTGGGACCGCTAACTTCCTAGTTTTTCAAGTGAGAGAGCAAGCGAGATACGCGGGTTTGTGTCCCGATGTGGTCCTTTTTGAACCGTAACCCAAACCATAACCCTAACCAACCAAGTTGTTTTAGTTGCCTAACCTTACCCAAGTTGTTTTAGTTGCCTAACCTTACCCAAGTTGCTTTAGTTGCCTAACCTTAAAGGGCTTTACATCATCACAGTATGCTACATCATATCACATACACACAACATACTGTAGGTTACATATACTACACTTTTATAAACTAGATTATACTAGCAATGGAGCGCGCCCTGCATTGCCTTATTGGCAACAGGAAGGATGACAACACTGATGACATCATCACTGTTTTCACTGATTCATCAGCGCCTTCATTTTCTGCGGCGTCTGAGAGTCTTTGGTGTAAGTAGAAATATTATGTTGATTTTCTATAGAGCGACCATTGAGTCGGTGCTGCGCTATGGAATAACTAGCTGGTTCGGAAACCTAACGGTTAAGACAAAAGCTCAAATATCTAACCTGGTCAAGACAGCAGGGAAGGTAATGGGGCAGCCCCCACCCCCTGGTCTCCAGGACATATATGTCCAGTCTGCTACTCGGCAGGCCAACAACATCCTAGATGACCCCTTGCATGTACTGCACTCCCAGTTTGAGCTCTTACAGTCAGGAAGGAGGTACAGGGTCCCTTTGTGCAAACACAATCGTTATAAAAACTCGTTTGTCCCTCAATCAATTAACCTTATTAATGAGCAGCTAAGATAGACGGGCCTGAGGACCATGTAGCCTACTACAGATACTTTTTGTACTTGCGACCTGTGTGTGTGTGTGTGTGTGTGTGAGAGAGAGAGCGTGCGCAACTGTGCATGTGTGTGTGTGGGTGAGTGGCACATCCAGGGTGGGAATGTGGGTGGATGCTAAATGTGTGTGGGGATGATGTCACATGTCATGATAAC
>NC_139631.1:38949732-39122232 GCF_964638095.1 Poromitra crassiceps
ACAGTGAACACGTTGTGTGACAATCTTCTTAAAGTGTGACTGCCAAGGTCACCCCAGCTGATACCTGGCTGGCTAAGCTTGAGCTGAGAGGAGATCAACCAGCGAGCAAGAAGCCAGCTCCTCTGTGTTACTACTACACACAGGCTGCAGAGTGTCTCTCATGTCAGCTCCTCTGTGTTACTACACACAGGCTGCAGAGTGTCTCTCATGTCAGCTCCTCTGTGTTACTACACACAGGCTGCAGAGTGTCTCTCATGTCAGCTCCTCTGTGTTACTACACACAGGCTGCAGAGTGTCTCTCATGTGTCAGCTCCTCTGTGTTACTATTAGGGATGCACCGATATGAAAATTTTGGCCGATGCCGATAACCGATATTAACATTGCCGTTATGGCCGATAACCGATATTTACCGATGTCGATATGATCTGTATAAAAACACATTTCTATGATAATAAAATTTTGTACATACTGAAAAACACATGTAAACACTGAATTTGAAAAAGTAATGGATTTCTTTATTTCAAAAACATTTGTAAAAGCCCATAAATCATAGATTTACTGCATTATTTCATCTCAATGTAAAGAATTTGGCTGATAATGATAACCGATATTAACATTGCAACATCGGACCGATACCGATATGTTAAAAAATGACTAACATCAGCCGATACCGATATGATTGCCGATATATCGTGCATCCCTAGTTACTACACACAGGCTGCAGAGTGTCTCTCATGTGTCAGCTCCTCTGTGTTACTACACACAGGCTGCAGAGTGTCTCTCACGTCAGCTCCTCTGTGTTACTACACACAGGCTGCAGAGTGTCTCTCATGTCAGCTCCTCTGTGTTACTACACACAGGCTGCAGAGTGTCTCATGTGTCAGCTCCTCTGTGTTACTACTACACACAGGCTGCAGAGTGTCTCTCATGTCAGCTCCTCTGTGTTACTACTACACACAGGCTGCAGAGTGTCTCTCGTGTCAGCTGGACAAATAATAGGGAAGTGCTGCTTGAATTTGCCACTTTTAGACAACCGCACAAATGAGTCCGGAAGTAATACTTTCGGGTTTGTCAGCAAAAAAAAAAGTGTATGGGGTTTTAGAAGGGGGATTTCACTAAAAATGCATAAAATAAGGTCTGTGCGTGGTTGACAAAAGTATGGGAACGCGAATTTGGGTTCAGCATCATAATCTTCGCAAACGTGAATAACTTTTAGGACTTTTGGAACGTAAAATGCGTTTTTTTTTTTTTTACTTTTTTTTTTTTTTAGAAAACTCTTCAAACTCAAGAAGGCATACAAGTTATTCACGTTTGTGAAGAGTATCACGCTGAACGCAAATTCGCGTTCCCATAAACTTTTGTTAACCACATAACTTATTTTATGCATTTAAGTGAAATCCCCATTGTAAAAGCCCACAGACCTTTCCACTGACGAACCAAATGGCGGCGATTTCTGGATAGAGCGTACAACAAAGACGTCATTCGTCCCTGTGGTACTCTATAGTGGTGAGAGTGAGAGCTTCTGATCATGTATTTGTTGTATGAACGGCGTTGTCAGGCAGTGCACCATGTAAACAAGGAAGGTAAACACTCTCATACCATCTGCTCACTTTCACATTTGTTTTTCCCATCCACTCTCCAGGATGGCACAGTGGGGTGCCATAATTTCAATCATTGCTGCTATTGGAGGAGCAGCGCTCCTTGCGGCTGTGCACAAGATCGACGAGGGACACACAGGAGTTTACTACAGGTGAGACTGCAGCCTACACTGTCTTTATGAGGGACACACAGGAGTTTAACACAGGTGAGACTGCGGCCTACACTGTCTTTATGAGGGACACAAAGGAGTTTAACACAGGTGAGACTGCAGCCTACACTGTCTTTATGAGGGACACACAGGAGTTTAACACAGGTGAGACTGCAGCCTACACTGTCTTTATGAGGGACACACAGGAGTTTACCACAGGTGAGACTGCAGCCTTCACTGTCTTTATGAGGGACACACAGGAGTTTACTACAGGTGAGACTGCAGCCTTCACTGTCTTTATGAGGGACACACATGAGTTTACTACAGGTGAGACTGCAGCCTTCACTGTCTTTATGAGGGACACACATGAGTTTACCACAGGTGAGACTGCAGCCTACACTGTCTTTATGAGGGACACACAGGAGTTTACTACAGGTGAGACTGCAGCCTACACTGTCTTTATGAGGGACACACAGGAGTTTACCACAGGTGAGACTGCAGCCTGCACTGTCTTTATAAGGGACACACAGGAGTTTACCACAGGTGAGACTGCAGCCTACACTGTCTTTATGAGGGACACACAGGAGTTTACTACAGGTGAGACTGCAGCCTTCACTGTCTTTATGAGGGACACACAGGAGTTTACTACAGGTGAGACTGCAGCCTTCACTGTCTTTATGAGGGACACACAGGAGTTTACCACAGGTGAGACTGCAGCCTACACTGTCTTTATGAGGGACACACAGGAGTTTACTACAGGTGAGACTGCAGCCTACACTGTCTTTATGAGGGACACACAGGAGTTTACTACAGGTGAGACTGCAGCCTTCACTGTCTTTATGAGGGACACACAGGAGTTTACTACAGGTGAGACTGCAGCCTACACTGTCTTTATGAGGGACACACAGGAGTTTACCACAGGTGAGACTGCAGCCTACACTGTCTTTATGAGGGACACACAGGAGTTTACCACAGGTGAGACTGCAGCCTACACTGTCTTTATGAGGGACACACAGGAGTTTACCACAGGTGAGACTGCAGCCTTCACTGTCTTTATGAGGGACACACAGGAGTTTACTACAGGTGAGACTGCAGCCTACACTGTCTTTATGAGGGACACACAGGAGTTTACTACAGGTGCGACTGCAGCCTTCACTGTCTTTATGAGGGACACACAGGAGTTTACTACAGGTGAGACTGCAGCCTTCACTGTCTTTATGAGGGACACACAGGAGTTTACTACAGGTGAGACTGCAGCCTACACTGTCTTTATGAGGGACACACAGGAGTTTACCACAGGTGAGACTGCAGCCTACACTGTCTTTATGAGGGACACACAGGAGTTTACTACAGGTGAGACTGCAGCCTTCACTGTCTTTATGAGGGACACACAGGAGTTTACCACAGGTGAGACTGCAGCCTTCACTGTCTTTATGAGGGACACACAGGAGTTTACCACAGGTGAGACTGCAGCCTACACTGTCTTTATGAGGGACACACATGAGTTTACCACAGGTGAGACTGCAGCCTACACTGTCTTTATGAGGGACACACAGGAGTTTACCACAGGTGAGACTGCAGCCTTCACTGTCTTTATGAGGGACACACAGGAGTTTACTACAGGTGAGACTGCAGCCTTCACTGTCTTTATGAGGGACACACAGGAGTTTACCACAGGTGAGACTGCAGCCTTCACTGTCTTTATGAGGGACACACAGGAGTTTACCACAGGTGAGACTGCAGCCTACACTGTCTTTATGAGGGACACACAGGAGTTTACCACAGGTGAGACTGCAGCCTACACTGTCTTTATGAGGGACACACAGGAGTTTACTACAGGTGAGACTGCAGCCTACACTGTCTTTATGAGGGACACACAGGAGTTTAGTACAGGTGAGACTGCAGCCTACACTGTCTTTATGAGGGACACACAGGAGTTTACCACAGGTGAGACTGCAGCCTGCACTGTCTTTATGAGGGACACACAGGAGTTTACTACAGGTGAGACTGCAGCCTACACTGTCTTTATGAGGGACACACATGAGTTTACCACAGGTGAGACTGCAGCCTACACTGTCTTTATGAGGGACACACATGAGTTTAATACAGGTGAGACTGCAGCCTGCACTGTCTTTATGAGGGACACACAGGAGTTTAGTACAGGTGAGACTGCAGCCTGCACTGTCTTTATGAGGGACACACAGGAGTTTACTACAGGTGAGACTGCAGCCTTCACTGTCTTTATGAGAGACACACATGAGTTTACTACAGGTGAGACTGCAGCCTACACTGTCTTTATGAGGGACACACAGGAGTGTTTTTTCCTCACAACGCCATCGTTTTGGCCTGCTTCAGATGACATCAGAATAGTTTTAGCCTGCTTCAGATGACATCAGAATAGTTTTAGCCTGCTTCAGATGACATCAGAATAGTTTTAGCCTGCTTCAGATGACATCAGAATAGTTTTGGCCTGCTTCAGATGACATCAGAATAGTTTTAGCCTGCTTCAGATGACATCAGAATAGTTTTGGCCTGCTTCAGATGACATCAGAATAGTTTTGGCCTGCTTCAGATGACATCAGAATAGTTTTGGCCTGCTTCAGATGACATCAGAATAGTTTTAGCCTGCTTCAGATGACATCAGAATAGTTTTGGCCTGCTTCAGATGACATCAGAATAGTTTTGGCCTGCTTCAGATGACATCAGAATAGTTTTGGCCTGCTTCAGATGACATCAGAATCGTTTTGGCCTGCTTCAGGGCTAAACTAATAGTGTGTGTGTGTGTGTGTGTGTGTGTGTGTGTGTGTGTGTGTGTGTGTGTGTGTGTGTGTGTGTGTGTGTGTGTGTGTGTGTGTGTGTGTGTCTCTGTGTGTGTGTGTGTGTGTGTGTGTGTGTGTCTCTGTCTGTGTGTGTGTGTGTGTCTGTGTGTGTGTGTCTCTGTGTGTGTGTGCCACAGGGGAGGAGCTCTCCTGACTGCCACGAGTGGCCCTGGCTTCCATCTCATGCTTCCCTTCATCACCAGCTACAAGCCTGTTCAGGTGAGACTCTTCTCTTCACAACTTCAAACATTTGCAACTGAAATCCTGCTTACTGAAAATGGACGTATAAAATAATGTGATAACATGTGGACTTAACACAAGGACACAAATAAGCTCTTTGATCAATTTACCATTATGTGACATTAACTCATTGAGTGCCAGCCACTTTTGGAGAACGGACGCTCCCAGTGCCAGAATTTCAGAGCTTTTTTCAGTGATTTCTCGAGGCCCACAGAATATTGTGTGATATTACTATGTAAACAATGAACACGCAAAAAGAACGATGAGACTCTTTTCTATCATCAGCAAAAACAGGTTTATTGATATCATTTTCCGTTCTTTAGTTATCAGCCGGAGAAGATAGCTTGATTTAACAAAAAAGAGCCTTTTTTTTCTAGAAGCTGAGATAATGGCCCTTTTGTGAAATTAAACATTTCAAACACATCACTGACTCTGGCTTGCGTTTGCCAACCCTGTCCTGCTGCCTGGGTCTGTCTGGGTGTTGTGTGTGTGCTGCTCTGCGTGCCCCCCCCCCCCCCCCCCCCTCTCAACTGCACACTCCTCCTTATGGGAGGTGGCTCTCTGCTGAGTTTGCTCTGCACTGTGAAGGGTGCGCGTCGCGACATCCAGCTTTTTTACAGCTTCCACGTGTGTTTGTCACCGGCTCCTATGCTTCCAGTTGAGAATAAAAACAACTCCACGGCTGATCATGCGAATAGGCTGTTGCAGCGGACATGGGGGAGCTCAATTGTGGGAGCAGATTGGCTGCTGCTGCTGCAGGCACATCTAACGTTAAAACGCTTCATGCATATCGATGCATACGGATGCGATGCGATTTCCGTTTGCCCAACGACTTATTCTCTGTTTTTCTCTGCCTTTCTGTTAACCTGGAGAGCACTGTCGCCACCTAAGGGTTCTGTAAAATAGGTTATAGACCTCCAATAGCTATAATAGTTGTACAGGAGATGCGGAAGGCTTTGATCGACGTCCCACCGTCAAAAAACGCATTGGACGTCGAAAGACGTCCGTGGCACTCTACGTCACTATTTAATTGGACGTCGAAAGACGTCCATGGCACTCAATGAGTTAAGAAGACCCCCATTCTGTGTACTGTGTTTGTACTTCGCTCGCTACAAACTCACTTTGTGTCACCTCAAGCGCACTGCGATGGCGCTAAATACTAACTCACTGATGTAAAATGGCTGTCAGTCGGAGTACGTTTTTCAAAAAACACAATTTGGTCAAAAACCTGGTGTACTACTCCTTTAGGTGCTCCAAAAATGTGCACCTGAAAGCCCTATTATCATGGAGTTGAAGCTCTTGTCCTTTGCCTTGTAGACGACTCTGCAGACAGACGAGGTGAAGAATGTACCATGTGGCACAAGGTAGGGTTGCCATTTTGTTTCATTGTTTTAGCATGTTTTTCCTGATGGCAGTTGGGTTCTCGGGCTGGGCTCAGATTACAGGAGTTTTAAAATCCTAACTGATTTTGAAATCGGGTTTGCATCGCACACACATAGGGAGAAACGTAACCGATTTTCTTCTTTCAAATCGCAAACGATCTCACACTACAACTTACTTTAGAACATCACAGTGTATCAGACACTACAAGATATAATAACAAGCCTGGGTGTGGAGCAGCTGGCTTTGGTGTGTGCTATAGTAGATTGTAGTGACAAAGTAAAGCCAAATACCAGAAGAATTTGAATTTGTCCGTTCTTCAGCAAGAACTGGAGGTGATAATTTAAATATCTGTTTTTATAGTTTTGTTACGCTATAGCTAGCCTGAAGGGCTAACAATTTACCATTGCTAGTCAACAGTGTCTACTGTTAAAGGTACATTCAGTGATGTTTTTTGTGTTAAAATAAGTGTTAAATGGCTTTATATTCTGACAGCAATCACTGAAATAGAGTGTTTGGTCAGTAACTTGAAACCCCCAACCCCCCGCTGTCCTCTATCTCTCTCCTGTAGTCATGCAGGCAAGGCGGACGTACTGTATCTCCACAACCATAACTCGTAGAGACTCACGGCGGCATTGGATCTGTGGTGAGAAAATACATATAGACCTTTATAGGCATCGCGATCCGACCTTCCATTTCCCAGAAAATGTCAACTTTTCTCTGATTGGATCAAATGGCGCTGACCTCAAACTTTTTCTGGGGAACGGAAGGTCAGATCGTGATGCTTATAAAGGACTATATGTAATTTTTCACCCCAAATTCAACACCACCACCTACGAGTTACGGTTACGGAGATACATCCGCCCTGCATGCAGGACTACAGCAGAGAGATAGAGGACAGCGGGGGGGTGGGGGGTTTCAAGTCACTGACCTAACACTCTATTTCAGTGATTGCTGTCAGAATATAAAGCCATTTAACACTTATTTTAACACAAAAACATCGCTGAATGTACCTTTAAACCCCGGATGGGACATTAAAGTTGTATTGTCCAATGTTGAAAGGCATGAATGTGAATCCCTGTCCGTCGGACTCCCACAGAAGCTTGTTCCTTCTTTGTAGCTATTTTCAGATGGTCCTCTACTCTTCTCTTGTCTCGTTTCACTTCTCTTCTGCTATGCAGGCTACATAACGGAGAGGAGGGACGTAACCGTCAACTCACAAATATCGAACAGGTTAGACGTTATCAGGGCAGCTCAGATGCATCTTGGAACAGTTCAGGAGGGTTCCGATTTGATCTGTACACTGCTCACATTACTAGATATCCTGCGCTGAACTTCGGGTTCTTCCGACCGAAGACCCAGATCCAGACTTCTCCTCTGATTCTCGGGAGGGACGAATTGGGGCTAAATCAGTGGAAAACTTCCTGTAGTCTGTGACTCTGAACTCAGCTTAAGGCTTATTTTGTTGAGAGTTCATCCTGTGCTGTATGCATTCCTATATGCTATTACGTTCTCTTCTCAGACCAGTATGATCCCTCATACTGAAAATATGCCCTAATGGTCCTATAAAGTGTTTTGGATAAGAGCATCTAACTAATAGTGTGTCATGTAACTATTTTCTTCCCCTAGTGGAGGAGTGATGATTTACTTTGACCGCATCGAAGTGGTGAACTTCCTCATTCAGTCAAAAGGTAAACCAGCTAGTCTTTAGTGGGCCAAAAAAAAACATCAAACAATGTAATAATTATCATCAATTCTTTGTTTATTTTGTTTGGATTCTGCCCCTGTGTGCAGCTCATCATATTCAAGCACATCTTAGACTGAGATACAACACATTAGATGTTATTTTATTGCATGTGTGGCTGCAGCAGAACCAAAGATATCTGCGCACTTTGCTGTAGCTTCTGACTTCACTTCTGCTTGTCTCTTCCCTGCAGTGTACGACATAGTGAAGAACTTCACAGCCGACTACGACAAGGCCTTGATATTCAACAAGGTCCACCATGAGCTCAACCAGTTCTGCAGCGTCCACTCTCTGCAGGAGGTCTACATTGGCTTGTTTGGTAAGTGCAGTGTGGCCTCGGTGCGTAAACTAACTCACGCCTAAGCTTGAAACTAGAGATGTAACGGTATGAAAATTTCACATCATGATTATCGTGACCAAAGTTATCGCGGTTATCGTATTATCACGGTATTCATAAAGAATTGCTGAAAATGTTCAAAAAGTACTGAGAAGACTCACTGAAATCATTTTACGTTTTCTATTGAAAACTCAGACCCAAAAAGGATTGATACACTCAGTGAAATCATTTCTCCAAGGCTGCACGTTTGCTGGGAGAGAGATCTGGGAGACGGTTGCCAACTTTGGTTGATGATGGACAGTCTTTACCATGTTTTTCAAAGCACCGTAATCATGGTATCACGGTAAAACGGTTTTAATGATAATGAAATTTTGAAATGGTACGGTTATCGTAAGGAATTTGATCACCGTTATCATTAACACCGGTTATCGTTACAGCCCTACTTGAAATACTGTCTCTCAATTTCAATTGGGTCTTTTTCAGATGGCAGATTTGATCAATGTGTTGCGCCGTTTTGAGTGGAGGGTTTGAGGTTAAAACCAGTACTGAATGCAGAGCGACTCAGTTCTTTTCTTTTCTTACTCAGTCTTTTCTCGTAGTCTTTTTTTTAATTCATATATCCTCACGTATGAAAACCACAGCTTCTGAGTGAATCTGAAGAAGCAGACATGTGAAACGTGTCATTTCTTTGCTCTTGTGTTTTTACTGGCATAAATCATGAATTATCAACCGTAATCTGAAATACACATTTACTGATTTAGAAATCGAAGAGGCTAATTCTACCGAAGTTATACTCCTATCGGACACCCCGCCCTCCTCCCTGTGGCCCCTCCCTCCTCCCCGTGTCTTTATTCTCTCGCTGTTTTCTGCTTCCCCCCCAGACCAAATCGATGAAAACCTGAAGCTGACGCTGCAGGAGGATCTGACCTCCATGGCCCCTGGTCTTATCATACAGGTACAGTAAAGCTTTGTTCACACCGAGATATTTATTTTTCTCCCTGTCGCTCGATTCAACCCTTTGGAATCGCTCTGTCGCTGTGTTTAAATCGCTCGTCAACAGGCACAAGAATTGACGGACATCTGGCAGGATGAAAACGCAATGTCATGATGTTTGTCCACTACGAGCCACCGTAGTTGTTTACAAACTAAGCCTATCGGCGTGCTCCTCCTAACGCGAGCTTGTGTATCTATACCGGTAGTAGAGACTTCACTTCGTGTCAGCTGTCAGCCTGTCAATGCGATTTGTTGCCACACTAATAAACCAGCGGTTTGTTCCAAGCCAGTGTGATCCTTGACTCACACAGCAGCCAATCAGCGTTGAGCAGCAAGCGACTTTTGCCAGCGTAATTTCGCTCGAGTTGGGATGTTTCATTTCGGGCGACGAGCAAATTTTCGCCCTATCGCTCTGTCTCTGTCGCTCGGACGCCCAGCGATTTTTCTCCCCGGCGAATATACGCTCAATCGCTCGTTTGCATTGACTTTGTATGTAAACTCGATGCCGGCGAAAAACTTTAATAGGTCGGTGTGAACGGAATACGGAAATCGCATCGATATGCTTGAAGCATAACGTTAGCTGTGCCTGTGAACAGCAGTCATCTGCTGCCACAATTGAGCCCCATCCGTGTCCGCTGCGATAGTCCATCCATATGATTTAGTTGCCGACACGGCGACTACAAGCGTCTTTCTGAAAAGTTACATTATTCTCAGCTGGGAGCCGAGGACACACTGTAAAAAAGCGGGGGGATGCAGGCAGCAGACTTTTCAGTGCAGATCAAACTCAGAGCAAACCGCAGCAGAGACACGACTCCTCCCACCACGGAGGAGGAGGAGGAGGGGGGTGGGGCACGCAGGGCACTACAGCATACATACAACCATTGACAGTACACACACACCCAGGCAGCAGCAGGCTCGATGCATAGAGAGCAAACAAGCTAGAATAGGCTATCTGATGCCCACCAGCAGTAAATCAAGACCAGCAAGAAGGTGTAGGGTCTGCGCACGCAGGGGCCAGCGCTGCTGGTTGCAGCTAAAACATATTATTTGGCCAAACAAAATTCCTTTGTTTTCACTCTTTTATTGAAGGAAATTATTTTTGAGGTGTCATTATATCAGAAAATATTAGCTTCAGAGTCAATGATGTGCTTGAAATGTTTAATTTCACAAAAGGCTCATTATCTCAGCTTCAAGAAAAAAATTGCTGTTTTTGGCTAAATCAAGCTATCTTCTCCGGCTCATAACTAAAGAACGGAAAATGGGATCAATAAACTTTTTTTTGCAGATGATAGAAGAGAGTCTCCTCGTTCTTTGTGCGTGTTCGGTGTTTACATAGTAATATCACACAATATTCTGTGGGCCTCGAGAAATCACTGAAAACGCTCTGAAACTCTGGCACTGGGAGCGTCCGTTCTCCAAAAGTGGCTGGCACTCAATGTGTTAAGACTCAGAGCCTGGTCTTATCATACAGGAACAGTAAGACTCAGAGCCTGGTCTTATCATCAGTGTTGGTCATTACAAAAGTAACATATTACATCTAATATATAACTTTTAGCAGTAACTCAGTAATATAACTTATTACTTATAGGATTTCAGTAATATTATACCAGTTACTTTGTCAAGCAACTCAAGTTACAAATTGAGTTACATTTTATTAAATCAAAGCACATAATTAAAAAAGATACAATCATTTCCTAATCAAACTGTGTTGTTTTTATGCAAATAACCACTATAGATGACAATAACAAAGGAAAAGAATAACATTTAGAATTTTGGACTGTTTACACTGACTTCAAGGCGGTTGAAATTATTTTTCGGGACGGTACGGGCCGGCGATGTCATTCTGCTGCTGCTGTTGTTTTGGTAAAAGTAATGCAAAAGTAGTGTAATAAGTAACGAGTTACTCTACACAGAAAGTAATATTGTAAAGTAACGTATTACTTTCAAATGAAAGTAACTAGTAATATGTAGTATATTACATTTTGAAAGTAACTTGCCCAACACTGCTTATCATGCAGGTACAGTAAGACTCAGAGTCTGGTCTTATCGTACAGGTACAGTAATATTCAGCAAGATTGTCGTCCAGACCAAGTTAGTCCAGTCTAAGTTAGTCCAGTCTAAGAGCATCCAGACCAAGTTAGTCCAGTCTAAGAGCATCGACGATAAACGTGGGGTCTTGGTGTCACACTCAGAATCAAAGAGCAAGGGCTTCTTTCTGCACTCAACATTTAGTCACAGGTAGACTCAGCCCTCAGTCTTAATCCGTTTCACTCCTGTAAGACTGAGAATATTACTATTTAAATCTTTGCATAACGTTAGGTGGCGCTGTTGGAAGCCTTGCATCGGAGAACCAATCATGAGTGTTGTGGGCGGGCCTGCTTTCTGGGGGCAGCGACGCTCATGCAGAACGGGTGTCTCGCAAAACATCGCCTCGTTTGCGGAGAAACATATTAATCACTCAGAAACAAACATAACCTGTTAATAGGACGTGTTTCATCCGGCCCCGGCGGCTAGAGGGCTTTCCCCCAGCGATAAGCCAGACTCCCGAGGCTAACGTTACAGAGCCTGCTGATGACTCACAGTAGCAGGCGGACCACTTCCCGGTAGGAAACATTATTGTAAAATAAACAACAGTATAAACTCTCTTTGCAGCACATCGGTGTCTTGCTCTATATTGGAACTATGAAACATTGCATTGCCGCTACCAAATAAAATTCTAATAATAAATGTAGGCGTGTCTGCTGCCGGCCGTTCTCGCCGGGCTCGGACAGACAGTTTCTGACAGTGAAATTCCCAGACGTTTGGTGGCCGAGGCTAAGTCACAGGTAGAAATCCATCGTAGACGACGGGGGAAGAACTGCACAGGCAGTCGCCTCAATGGACCAGAACACAATGCAGCTAAATGACTAAAGGGGTTTTGAGTAGTGGTCATAGTCACACCACAGTGTTCACAAACAAGTTGGCCATATGCCCAATTGCCCACCTTTGATTGACAGGAACAAATTGACGCTCGTTCTCTAGGGGGTTGTCAAGGCAGGTTGACAACCCCCAAGACAAGGATGGGGGAGGGGGGGGGGGTTGAGGGGAAAGTGAGTAAAAAGTGAAATTCCCAGACTTCCTCACAAAATAACTCAGAATTCACTGAACATCACACTGATGAGTCATGACATGATCTAACAGCGTACGAGTATAAGAGGGTGGACTTTTGCTTTCGTGATTATATTCTGGCGAGACTTCCAAATGAAAGTGCAAGAAGAAAACCTGGCGAAGCTAAAGCTATTCTTATTTCGACATCCACCAAAGGAAGTGATGTGGAAGTGATGTTTGTAGCTTGTGTCTGTCAGCAGGATTTCTCAAAAACCTATAAATGGATTTCCATGAAACTGGTGGGCAGATCGCCATGGATCAACTAATAGGAATGTGCTGGGGATCTGGGGCGCAGACGTTACACATTTGTAGTCACAACTATGAGAGGAAGTGACTTGATTTCAATCCCTAATGTTGTTTTTGCATGGAGCACAACATCACGACCTCCAGTGTGATATTGCTTTTATACAACCGTTGTACAGCATGTCGGCTCGAAGGGAGCAACACTGTCTCTTATTCATTTATAAAGCCCTGATAGGGAAGCTTCCTTCCTATCTGTCATCGCTCATCAGTCTGAGTAATACATGTTATAGAACACGTTCACAATCCCACATCAGATTGTTTGTTCCACGTGTAAGGACAGACCTAGGAAGGACTGCTTTCTCTTTTTATGCCCCTGACAGATGGAACAAGCTCCAGAACATTTTAAAACTTGACCAATTTATTTCCTTTAATTCTTTTAGACTACTCCTTGAGGATACCCTACAGAATGTATGCTCTTGTTTTACTTGATGTATCCCTCTGCTTTGTTTGTAACTGTCTGTCTGGTAACATGTGTTCACTGTAAATGTTTTACTGTAACAGGGCTCCCTTGAAAATGAGCGCTTGCTCTCAAGGGATTTTTCCCTGTATAAACAAAGGTGAAATAAATAAAAATAAAATAAACAAAGCTATTCATCAAGTAATAATAGCAAGCTAGCTAAGCTAACGTGAGCTACTTTGAGGTTAGCGCAGACGACGATTTCAGCGTACCGTTCATAATGAAGGTTAAATAAAAAATAATAATAAAATAAAAAATCCGTATCGTCGTCCCTGGGTGCGAGCGCTGTTTGAACGCAGCCTAATCCAGGAAACGTTGAGAACAGCTGTGAAGCGGAGGGATATACTCACAGTGAAGCGCCCGTGACGTTACCGTGAAACATCAGCACGGCTAGGATCCCTCTTGTCCAATCAAATTGCTCGCCCGGAAACTAACTGTTGTATAAAGTAAGTGTTAGAGTCACGCTGTGTTGGAAGAGTTATTCACGCTCTTGAGTGTAGCATGTTCAATGTGAAGGTATAAACAAAGCAAACATCCAGCAGTGGTGGAGAGACCAAAGCCAGGAAAGAGTCCACATTGGCTCGAGGCAAGAGCGGCACCATAGAAATCTCAGCCAAGCCTGGACTCAACTGCTAACAGTCCTGACTCTGCTTATTAAGTGGTCCAATATGGCTGTGCTGGATGCTGATGTGGCTTGACTTTATAGAGATTATGCATAGTAAAAGTCAACAAACTGTCAAGAACAGCGTCCGAGATTCTTTTGTTAGTTTTCCAATCGAGTTGATTTTAACAATTCGGTAAGCCCCTCGCCTGGAGCATTAAGATAAGAACATAAGACAACATAACATAACTTACGTAAGACGATAAACACAATGGTCATGTTTTGAAATGTCTAGTCGGAGCAGCAAGTATGAGTGAGTGAGCGTCTGAGCCTGAGTGGTTTGCCGCCCCTCTGACCCCGCCTCTTCAAACACACTTCATTTTATCCATCTCTGTTTCAGGCCCTCATGGCCTTTAACATGCAGGCTTTCTGTTTTCGCGTAAACCTCCAGGAGTTGGAATAACAACTGCAGCACTCTGCCAGAGAGCAATAATAATAATACTGTGGGTCAGAGAGGCTTTGAACACGATTGCCTTTTGTTTTTCGGAGTTCCTCTCCAACTGGCTTTATATTTGCAAATTTCCCCCCGCCGGTTAAGATGTCTTCTGAAACAGTGTTTTAAAGCTGTGCTCCCACGGTCCGGTAATTGTTTATTTCACTTTGTCTTTCTGCCTGACTAAACTTCCCCCCGGCGCCCCCCCCACAGGCGGTCCGCGTGACGAAGCCCAACATCCCAGAGAGCATTCGCAGGAACTACGAGCTCATGTGAGTAAACCAGGGCATGTTCCCTGACCCCCCCCTGCAGCCTGTAGTAGTGACCCCTGCAGGCTGTACTGTGTATTTATCTTCCTCCTCAAATGGCCCGGAGCTGATTTTCCATCCAACCCCCCCCCCCCCCCTTCCGAGTCCCACCGAGGAGGAAGGCTCTGCTGCTTCGTGTCAGTCAGTGACCATCTGGAGGTCACTTCATTTGTCCATAATTCTCTTGGAGAGATTCCATACCAAGTGTTAGGTGTTTTAATGAAGAATGGGTGTTGACGTGCCGCTATGGGAAGTCCTTCTTTTTGTTTGCCACTGGTTTCACGTTGTAAGTTGACTTAAGAATGCAGGCTGCTTCCCAGCATGTTTTTCTTTCGTTTTCTTTTACTCTAGAGTCATTGGGGAGCGCGAGCGTTTGAAATATAGCCGTCTGAGAGGAGGGTCAGGGTTTTGACAGATCTTAACCCTCGTTTCCCCCCCAGTTGTACTTGGCCAATTCCCCCCCGCTGTCCCGGTCGTAGACGAGCACATGCTTCCATCACGCTTTCACCCCCCCCCCTCCCCCATCTCTCTCTCCCAATCCCCCCGAACAGGCGCCTCGACCGACCAGGGGGAGGCACTAGTGCAGTGACCAGGACCCTTAATCCTGCTACCCACCCGCAGACACGGCCAATTGTGCCTGTATGGACGCCCGATATAGAGAGCCGCAGGGATGACGTATTTTTGTAGTCGGAAAAGCGGAAGTCCCGGACTTCATGGTTCTTCACTGTTTCTGTCTATGGGATTTTTGAATGCGTTTTTGGCGCGATGCTTCAAATAAGGTCTCTGGGCAACGCACGCTTAATCAAACGCGAACCAGTGTTCAGCGGGATAATCTTCACACATGAGGACCACTTTCATGAGTTTTGAAGCGTAAATGCGAGCCCTAGAAGTAAAAAGCTCGAGCTAAGCTAATCCAGAACTACACACAGTGTCGCATAGGCTTCCACGTCACGTCACCGCTCAACCTGGAGTGTTGTCGATGTGCGCGCTGCTGTGCACTGATTACCCCGGGCTGAACCAGGTGAGGGAAAGAGAATTTCCGTGTTCGTCCTTTGAAGTGATGACGTTATTGACGTATAATATCCCCGTCGACTCAACAGTGCGGTCTCATTTAGCCGTTTGCTAGCTAGCCGCCCTTTTAAAGGCACGTAAAAGCTTAAGAACTCATAAAGGTGGTCCTCATATGTGAAGATTATCCTGCTGAACACTGGTTCGCGTTTGAATAAGCTTGCGTTAACCACATACCTTATTTGAAGCATCGTGCCAAAAACCCATTCAAAAATCCCATAGGCCAAAACAGTGAAGAACCGGGAGTGTTAGCATCGATGTTTTCCGGACTCGTTCCCGCGGCTCTCTATTGCATATCGTGACATGGCATAATTGTTGTCATTTCCTGGTTTTGAAGGCTGCATTACAGTAAAGTGCTGTCATTTGCTGTTCTATTCCTGCTATTTGCCTTTACCCACTTAGTCAGTATATCCACATTAATGATGAGTATCAAAAATGTCACTGTAAATATTTAGTGAAAGCACCAATAGTCACAGCTACAGTTATTGTCACAGTATCGATATCGAGGTGTTTGGCCAAACATATCGTGATATTTGATTTTGTCAATATTGCCCAGCCCCAGAGCCATCCAATCATAACACGGCCAAACAAAATCCACACAAAACCCAAACCGGCGGTTGACGAAACATATAAACATGCATGTACAGGATGCATTGTTCCTCTTACCTCCATCTAATTTACGGTCTAAACAAAACGCCACACATCCTCACTAGCTGTCATGGAAACGTGCGTCTTTTTATTCTTCATATTCTTATCCCAAAATGCAGTTGAGGCAGCACTTTTGTGCCAGAGGCAGGACTCTGTGTACATGCCCTTACACAGCTGCACTCAGACACTGCAGTTGCGGTTGTAGCAGGAGCAGTTGGGGGTTTAGTGTCTTGTTCAAGGTCACCTCCGCAGTACTTGTTGAGGGAGGTCCACAAGGGTCGTTAACAGTGTTCAGGGAGGCCCATGAGGGTCATTAACAGTGTTCAGGGAGGCCCATGAGGGTCATTAACAGTGTTCAGGGAGGCCCATGAGGGTCGTTAGCAGTGTTGAGGGAGGCCCATGAGGGTTGTTAACAGTGTTCAGGGAGGTCCATGAGGGTCATTAACAGTGTTCAGGGAGGCCCATGAGGGTCGTTAACAGTGTTCAGGGAGGTCCATGAGGCTTGTTGAGGGGGAGGCCCATGAGGGTCATTAACAGTGCTTTTGCTTTTGCCTCTGCAGGGAGAGCGAGAAGAGCAAGCTGCTGGTCTCTCAACAGACACAGAAGGTTGTGGAGAAGGAGGCAGAGACTGAGAGGAAGAAGGCTGTGATCGGTGAGAGAGGAAATGGAAAAGGAGGATGGCCATGGAGAAGCACATTAACGAGATTATAGGTTACCCAACCTAAAAAGCAAAGTTGGCAGATGTACATTCCTCTAGGGGGGGGAGTGGGGGGGGGACAAGATCCCTAAACGAAATGAAGTCTGCAAATTGTCTGAATGGTTTTAAAAACCTTCTGAAAGAATTCTTGCTGAGTAAGCTAGAGTAATGTGTTGAGCCTTTCGCTGAAATGGTTTTTGAACTTGTGTCGGGTTGTGTCTCTTGTTCTTTGTATTCCTGATTGATCTGTATTGTTTATATGATGTTATGGGTTACCGTATGTCCTGTTTTTATAAGACCAGGGACCATGTTGGAAATAAGTGTTCACACGTTACATGTCATCCCTTTGGATTTTGTTGTCTTCTATATCCATGAATCAAATCAAATCAGGTTCAAAGTGATATCGTTCTACGCCTTGTTTTATAGAGGCTGAGAAGGTGGCGCAAGTGGCTGAGATCAAGTTTGGACAGAAAGTGATGGAGAAGGAAACCGAGAAAAGGATCTCTGAAATTGAAGGTTTGTATCCTGGAAGTGGTCACGCTTTGGGTCTAACCTCTATTCTTGTTTGTGTTGCACCTTTTGTTTTTCCCCCAAATGGATTTGTTAAAAGCAAGACCCAGGCATGTACTGATATTCTTGTTTGCGTACGTCCTTGCTACACAAAGGCACACATGTTTTGCATCAACATGATGGTGAGATGGTTGAGTGGCCATTTGATAGAAGGACTAACAACAGCGAGACATGGATTCACAAAAAGATATACAGTAACAGTCCATGTAAAAAGAGAAGAAGCTTGTGTTATCACCTTGACTTAACCACCGAGTTGTTTTTCACCAGCTGTGCTGTCTATACTGTCTACTAGGGGTGTCAACGGTTACAAAAAACAAATTAAACGTGTAACACGGGACCTTCTGCCAGCGTCTAACTGTTTAACCGTTTGTTGTTTTTTAACCGCATTTGCGCTATATAACCGCTAGAGGGCACTGTCACCATTCAAATACCTCCCAAACCCATAGATTCATAGTTGGTACCAGGTAGATCATGGATCATTCATGTGGTTTTAACGACCGCGCCGAATGCTAGTTTTTAACGGCGACTGCACCTTTTTTCTGCCTGATTGAGGGAACGTACCCTCGATGGTAAGGAAGCAGCATTAGGATCAGAGTTGGGGTCCCTTACTCAAAAAAGTAATATATTACACATTACACATTACTTTCAAAAAAAGTAATGCCTTACTTTACTTGATTACTCCCTGGAGAAAGTCATTCGTTACACTACTCGTTACATTACTTTTGCGTTACTCCGTAACATCGCCTGAGATGCATTGTCACGTAATTTGCCAGTTAACAATACAACATTAAACCTTACATATATGCCCATATATTAGCACAGATCTCTATCGTAATAAGGTAGGTTGCAAAACCTTTCCTGTCTGATGGTGGCTGTCCGTTCCCTGCCATCTGTATTTTGCTCAATATGTTTCTGAAAAATGGTGATTTCATTCTACTGTTGAAACTGGCAACATTTCCTCTACCATGTAGGAGGAGGCAACAAGCCTGTCCATCTCTGATTTTGATGTTACCTGGTGAAAAGAAAGCTTTTGCTGCTTGCTTTGGGGTCGAGGCGGGCGACTCAGCTTGGCTCTGCAACCAGCTTTGTGTTAGCATGTTTCCACTGCAGATGCTTTGAGAGGTTTGATGTCGTACGGTAACTAGCTGCTTCTGTCCAGGGCAACGTTTGCAGTGTCACATTCTTGTCCTTCCGCGCAACAAAAAGGTTTTTGGCAGATTGCTGGCAGATTATTAGAGCATGCCGCACTGCGCCCACTTCACTAGAACACATTATATTTGCGAGGGGTATTTACATACCCCATCGCTGTATGTGAGTTTCTCTTATGGTTTACGGCTACATTTAATTTAATTTAATTTTGTCCAATATTCAGATATTCCAGAATTGCATGTTGTGTTAACACGTTAATTGCCAACAACGAGTTGAGTCGTCAAACACAATCCAGCTGTTCACTGCCAACGACGAGTTGAGTCGTCAAAAAAAAAATATATTTTTTTTTGACGGTGCTACGTGGATCAATGCCCCCCGCGTCTCCTATGGAGATATTGGAAGTATTGAATGTGTATAATCTATTTTACCGACCAGCTAGGTGGCGACGGTCCTCTCCCGACAGAGATAAAGTCAACCAAAAGCAGCCGCCTCCCGCGGCTGCTTCCTCCAAGGAAGGAAATCAAGGAAATGGCTTGGCGATTTTACAGTCAGAAACGAACGAGCCTCATTCTCATACTGTAGGCGGGGACGCTTTCGCGCTGCTGCGGTGGGGGGTTCCAGAAATGGACTGGGTGAGCAGCATAAAGCCTAGAGTCGCACGGGGCTTCATCGGGGCTCTCAAACCCAAGAGACGAGTGAGACCTATCCACACTCGCTGCCAGGGAGGCAGGCTGCTCAAACTCGCTGCCAGCGAGGGACGCTGCTCAAACTCCCAGGAGCAGAGCACTCACTTGTGACAAACGCAGGCTGAAAGCCACTAGACACGCCCACGGAGGGAGGAGTTGAAGGAGAGGGCGTTCGGAACTATATTGTTTGGATGTCTGATCTCTCACTGATGCCAAAAATAAATGGTTAAAGTGACTGTTCTGGCTGTTTGATTGAATTTCACAAAACTGCGATTATCTCAGCTTTCTGTCTCAGACGCTAAAACCATGCTGTACTCAACGGCTAATATCTACATAACTACTAACTCTACAAACTAACTCTTTTAGACAGAGAAAGCACACATTCTATTAGTACTTTTGTGAACTTTGTGTTGACAAACTCCAAGCAGAAAAGAATCCTCGGCTCTTGTAAAATGAGCCAGAATCCTCAAAAAAACGGCTTGGCAAAAGCTACCTACAGCAAAAAAAAAACGGCTGGCAGTCAATGTGTTAAAATACATATTATTTATATCTAACACTTTTTAGCCTGATTTAATTGTAAAACAGAGTGTAAAAAGTTATGCAAAGCCTTCTGGGAAATTTAACCTGTGGAAGAGGAAAGTGGACGGAGTTCCCAGCATGCCCTGGGGGTACTGTGTTTTTGTGTCAATTGTTTGTCAATGTGTTTTGGAGGTTAAATGATTTCTTGTTCTATATGCATGATGTTAGTTATCTGATAAGTTATCTGTCGACTAATAGTGCTGTTCTGCATGCTAATACAAAGTTGAAATATTGGCACCATGATTGATTCTGCTGTGCAGTTAAGTGACCTGTCTGATGGGACACAGGATCTGCTATTAAAACGGAGATCTTTTCTCTCTATACTTATCTTGCTAGTACGCAAGTAACGAGTTAAGCGTTTGATTAGTAACTGTAATGTGATTACTGCACTTAGGTACAGTAGTGCCTTACACTACTCGTTACCGACAAAAGTAATGTGATTACAGTAACATGTTACTTTGTAACGCGTTACCCCCAACACTGATTAGGATACAGCAGCACTTGGATACAAGTTGGTTACTGTTGTAACCATCCGGTTACAACAGTGTTTTTCGCTACATCATTAGCAAGTAAATGACGTTGCATAACAGCTACATGACCATCTTCAGCTAATCCCAGCTGCTGGGCGATCTGAAGCTATATATTGTCCTTCATTTCGTTGTTGAGGTAGTCTAGTCCTCATGGTGTTTGTTACAAAATTGGATGTTGAGGAACCAGATTGATGAGCCGGGGGTTCCCCCATTTTAGCAGCAAGCTACGCAAGCTCATGGAGGTGTGACAGCTGTAACCAAAGGATTTCATCGGTCAAACGTATTTTTCTTGTGTGCGAACACTTTAGTGTAACGTTAAAGTTATCACCTGTAGCTTACAGGCGGCATTATCACCTCTAAACAGTTTATCTTTTGATGAGAAATGAATGATTGCGAGTCCAAAACACAGTAAAATCATTGTCGAAACTTTATTTAAAAAAGGAGGGGGGGGTGAAGACGTGTAATCGGTTGTTGATTTTTCTAAACTGATATGATTTAGTATCGGGTTATCCGTGTACACAGTGACACCCCTAACTGTCTACTATACATGTTCATTTCCAACCAGTTTTGTTTTGAGTTTGCTGTTCTGAGTGTGAGAGCACACTGCTTCAGTGGAGTGCATTCCGATCCCCAGTGTTCATCCCAGCTCTCCCCCTTTCTCCCCTGTAAAGGAAAGTACCAAACTGTGTCACGCTCCTGCCATGGCTGACTGTGTGTCTGTGTCTTTCTGCATCACAGACGGGGCTTTCTTGGCCAGGCAGAAAGCCAGGGCCGACGCAGAGTTCTACACGGCACAAAGAACGGCCGAGGCCAATAAGGTAAGACACTTAACCCGAGCCCAGAGCCAGATCCCGTTGAATGGAAGAGTTGCGACATCTCCATTCACTCCAGTTGGACCTTATTTATAACCTCACAAAAGTTCCCGGGAGTAAGGTTCTGCTTTAAGCAGCGGCTGTCGAGTTGCAGCAAAATGGACCGTTTGTGATGTACTTTGTAAGGATCGGACGTTTAAACAATCAACTTGTATATTTATCAGCTTTATTTTATGCATTCAAACGTAGCGCGAGCCTCCCTCCTGGCTGTTCATTGGCTAAATGAGTCACGCATTTTGGACCTCCGCTGGCGCCACCCTCTTACTAGATTGCTCTGAGCCGGGCCAATGAGAGTCAACTGGAATTACCGTATCAGCCTTTTTTCTTTTTTCTTTTACCATTATTGACCCATGGAAGATGTTCTGAGCATGTATGCTCTTTAGGGGTTGGGTACCGAAATTGGTGCTTTTAGGGGTACAGACCGAATTAAATCGGTACTACGGAGTACCGATTCAAGTCAAATCTATCGGTACCAAACTTCGGGTACCTGCTGAGAGCGCATCTGCGTGTAAGATGTTGTAAATAAATAACAGATGTTGAACCGGAGCAGTTGGGGGGTAAAGGGTTTTGCTTAGCACCATAACAGTAGTGGTTGATTTGCAGTTCAGCCTGCTGCCACCCAGGTTTTCCAGGGATTCCTTTCCAGCAACCTAAACCTGCTCCTCTAATCTTAAGGCCTTGGCCGCACTGATCCATCAGAAAATGGACAGAATTATTGAACGGACAGATGTCTGTCCGATGCATTGTTTTTTTTTAATCAAAGTTTATTTTCAAATTTCAAAGTAAAAACATGGCATTACTAGAAAGAATGAACTGAAGATTGGACTCGTAGCTCCAGTATCCCTCCCACCCCACAGACCCATTAAAAAACAAAACAAAACAAAACAAAAAAACAAGAAAAAACAAAAAAACAATTACAACATATTCCCACCCCACTTGGCAAGAGGCATCTCAAGAACGTTTGTATTGAATTACTTTCCCACAGACATACTCATTCATACATGCACACACACAACAATGGGGAGAGAGAGGAAGGAAAAAGAGGGGGGATAAAAATAAATATAAAAAAATAAAAATAAAAATAAATAAACAAACACAAAGAAACAAAATACTAGTCCATTCCGGCCAATAGCTGGGCATCTAAAGCCTCTACAAAATCAAGAAATGGCCTCCATGTTGAATAGAATTTGGAAGCTGACCCTTTCATGGTATACCTGACTTTTTCTAGTTTTAATGACTGCATAACCTCCTTAATCCAACGTGCAAAAGTATCTTTCCATTTGGATAATATCAATCTCCTAGCTAGTAAAGTAGTGTAGGCTACTAGATTTAACTGAGCAGCGTTTAATTGTGCACCAGCTGGAACGACCCCAAAAATGGCACTCCAAGGAGAAGGTTCTAAATGATACTGCAAAATAGTGGCCAGGGCCTCAAAAATAAGCTGCCAGAACTGAACTAATTTCGGGCATGACCAGAACATATGACAAAGACTGGCAGTGGCTTGTTTGCATCTATCACAAGTTGATGCATTGTTTTAACGGACAGATGTGTCCCTATGCGTTGTTTTATTCCTTTATAGTTGTGCGTCGCGCTTAATCAGATTCATGTTTAACCCAGCGTTCGCTGTGACACTCACGGCTAACCTAGCGTCAGCTAACATGTTAAAATACAGTAGCACTGTAGCAGCCTATAATACTGACCTGGTAATCCCACAATCATCCCCACATTATGCCAGGCTGTCTCCGTTTTGTTTTTGTTTTTGTAATCTTCCGCCATCTTCTTTGAAAAGTTGAAACAAATCTCGGAACGCCTCCTCTCGAAACCTCAACTCTGATTGGCCAAACGGACAGTGACTATCCGACCATCCGATACGTCTGTCCAGAAAAAGTTCATCCCTCTGACAACTTTCTGTCCATCAAAACGTATGCAAATTTTCTGGATACGTACGCTTCTGGGTGCTCCACGGACAGTCGGACAGCTGTCATTGAAAATGAATGGAAGTGAACAGAGAAATGAACGCACACGGACAGACACCACGGATCAGTGTGGCCAAGGCCTAAGGCTATCACTGCTCCCTAAAACACTGAGAGCGGTTTGAATTCTGCAGGGCACAGCTACACACGTCCAAGTCCATCAGATGTGACCTGATATGAATGATCTTCATGGGTTTGATGCATTGTGTGCAGGATAAGCAGGCTCAGAAAATAACACCTGCCAAGTGCCAAATGTTGGTAGATCAATGAGGAAGAGTCACCTGCCACAGCGGAACTGGCCTGTTACTTGAGCATGAATATAAACATGTGAAGCATTCTAAGTTCAACAGCGTGTGTGTGTGACGTGTAGGCAGGGAGGGACTTCAAAAATGCTCCTCGGTAAATTGTGTCATTTGAATTTGTGTTTGCACTTCATCATGGTGAAATACGGTAACTCTTCTTGCAGATGAAGTTAACACCAGAATACCTGCAGCTCATGAAGTTCAAGGCCATCTCCACCAACAGCAAGATCTACTTTGGGAACGACATCCCCAAGATGTTCATGGACTCTGGGGCGGCAGGCGCCTCCATCAAGGCCGCCATGGACACTGTAGGTGAGCAGATGCCGGACAGTGATTAGAGAGGAAGGGAGTGGCCACCCACAGGAGCACCCAGGGGTGGCAGGAGTGACACCCCACAGGATGGCCGGCAGACTCTCCCCCCCCCCCCCTCCCTTCCTCCTGGCCCCAGGGAAGCTCCGCCCCCTACATTGATTGTAGACAAAATCCAGGGATGGTGAATGTAACAGGCGGTAGCTGTTGGCTGTCAAATGTAATATTGTCATTTCCTCTTTGTGTGTTTTCTAATGTTTCTTTCTTGCACTGGGGATAACGTGAATATTAACTAAACCTATGCAACTGTGTGACATTGTACAAAATGTTTTGCTGTATAATTATGTAGCACTTTGTTTTCCTCCAATGCCCTCTGATCTTTTCTTCACAGCTGTGCACGTAGTGGAAGTCTGTTGACACTGATTTGTTTGTTTTACCTTTCAGTATCCGATTTGCATACACATTTTTTCTGCATACACATTTTCTCAAAATGGTCCCAATTAAAAGTAATGTTTAGGATGTGACACTTATCACAGTGATTATCTTGTATAAACCACTCCATAACCAAACAGACGTCACCTTTTGACAATAGACATTTTGCCGCTAATTGGTATATGTTTTTGTGTTGGTAGCTATTGAACTTGTGTCCTGGTACAGTCCTTCACAGGAATGGACAGTGATGTAGCCTTAGATGTCCTGCTACAGTCCTTCACAGCAATATACAGTCTGATGTAGCCTTTGATGTCCTGCTACAGTCCTTCACAGGAATGGACAGTGATGTAGCCTTAGATGTCCTGCTACAGTCCTTCACAGCAATATACAGTCTGATGTAGCCTTTGATGTCCTGCTACAGTCCTTCACAGGAATGGACAGTCTGATGTAGCCTTAGATGTCCTGCTACAGTCCTTCACAGGAATGGACAGTCTGATGTAGCCTTAGATGTCCTGCTACAGTCCTCCACAGGAATGGACAGTCTGATGTAGCCTTAGATGTCCTGCTACAGTCCTTCACAGGAATGGACAGTCTGATGTAGCCTTAGATGTCCTGCTACAGTCCTTCACAGGAATAGACAGTCTGATGTAGCCTTTGATGTCCTGCTACAGTTCTTCACAGGAATGGACAGTCTGATGTAGCCTTTGATGTCCTGCTACAGTCCTTCACAGCAATAGACAGTCTGATGTAGCCTTTGATGTCCTGCTACAGTCCTTCACAGGAATAGACAGTCTGATGTAGCCTTAGATGTCCTGCTACAGTCCTTCACAGGAATAGACAGTCTGATGTAGCCTTTGATGTCCTGCTACAGTCCTTCACAGGAATAGACAGTCTGATGTAGCCTTAGATGCTAGTTGACATGGTCCTTTGCAGTGGATACATTGCCCCGGATGGCTCTATTGTTCTGAGAGTTTGGGGAAAGAGCGATTAGCTCTGCTCTGTCAGCGGTGCAGCGACGGGTCAGATGAGGTTTTCTGAACTTTTAAAGGGATTATTTCTGACATCTCCAATGATTATTTTTTAATGAAGATTTGTTTTTGGAATGTTATGCTTTATTTGACAGAGACAGTGAGAGAGAGACAGCAAGGTATGGGAGAGAGAGGGGAGGACACGCAGCAAATAACCGCGGGCTGGATTCGAAGCCGGGTCACTGCGGGAAGGACTGAGGCTTAAATGGTACTCGACGCTCTACTCGCTGCGCCCAACCCCCCGATATCTCCAATTATGATTGGTTACCGATATCTCCAATTATGATTGGTTCTTCTTCTTGGCCCTTCTTGAAAGTTTCTCGATTTGTCCTTCAGCCTAGATCAACCGGTTCATTAACAGGGTCGGCTGTGCTGTGCCCATTGTTTTCAATGAACAATGCAAAACATGCCATCATAGTGAAACTTAACTTATCAGTTAAGAATTTTCTCATCACATTGATGCTGCTAAAGGCGAAATGCCCACGGCACTTTGACATCAGTTTCAGCCCATAGAGAGCACTGCAGGCACACGCAGGAGGGGAGGGGGACTCCCCTCTAAAGGTGTCTGCACGGCCCTGGAGCACCGGCACCCCCTCTAAAGGTGTCTGCACGGCCCTGGAGCACCTGCCCCCCCTCTAAAGGGGTCTGCACGGCCCTGGAGCACCGGCACCCCCTCTAAAGGTGTCTGCACGGCCCTGGAGCACCTGCCCCCTCTAAAGGTGTCTGCACGGCCCTGGAGCACCTGCCCCCTCTAAAGGTGTCTGCACGGCCCTGGAGCACCTGCCCCCCCTCTAAAGGTCTGCACGGCCCTGGAGCACCTGCCCCCTCTAAAGGTGTCTGCACGGCCCTGGAGCACCTGCCCCCCTCTAAAGGTCTGCACGGCCCTGGAGCACCTGCCCCCCCTCTAAAGGTCTCTGCACGGCCCTGGAGCACCTGCCCCCCCTCTAAAGGTCTGCACGGCCCTGGAGCACTGCAGCAACAATCTCCTGCTCCTACGTAGAAGCGGACGCAGGCCTTACATTTAGAGCTGATGGAGACAGATGCGATTAACCCAAAGTTTCAAAGTATTAGGAACCGCACCGTGTAGTTTGAGGTAAGATTAGAACTGCACTTGCATTTAATATACCTCCACTGTAGGACTCTCTGTAGACATAATTGAACTGTAATTGTCAGCACTGAAGTAGTCAATGATTCACTGTGAACACCTCAAAACAAGCATAGCGATCTTTACCATGGGACCAAAAAGCAAACCAATTCAAGTGTGCAGCTTCTCCTGTCTTCTGTGTTAAGTGAGTCACTTCCTTAGTCAATAGTGTGTTTGCTTTCCTCTGTCATATCACTTAGTGAGTCACGTCACAGGAATCCTGTGTTATCATAAAACACATGCATGAGAAAATGGACCAAATATTAATCCTTTTTTTTTTTCCAAAGAACGTCTCACTGTAAATAGACCGCTCGTTGTCCAGAAATACTCCTGGACCTCTACTTAAGCTATGATCATGTTCCCATAGGACAAAACTAATAACAAGCACGTTTAAAGGGACAGCTCACCCTAAAATCCAAAATGCATATATTCCCTATCACCTGCAGTGCTATTTATGCATCTATATCGTTTTGTGTTAGTTGCCTGAGTTTTGGAGATATCGGCCGCAGAGTTTCAATACAATGGAACTGGATGGCACTCGGCTTGTGGTGCTCAAAGTGCCAAAGAAATAGATTTGAAAAAGTCAATAGCAATGTCTCTTTCCAGAAATCATGACCCCGTTACTCAAGATAATCCACAGACCTTGTTATGAGCAGTTTCATGGAGGAACTATTTTCTTTTGACCGAACTACAGCCGCTAGCTGCTAGCTAGTTCCTACATGAGACTGCAAAAGAAAATAGTTCCTGCATGAAACTGCTCACAACAAAGTCTGTGCATTATTTTGAGTAACCGGGTTATGATTTCTGGAAAGAGACAATGCTGTTGAGTTTTTCAAATGTATTTTTTTGGCGCTTCGAGCACTACAAGCCGAGTGCCATCCAGTTCCATTGTATTCAAGAGAAGGCAGACATCTCTGCGGCCGATATCTCCAAAACTCAGGCAACTATCCCAAAACGATATAGATGGATAAATAGCACTACAGCCAGGTGAGAGGAAAAATATGTATTTTGGATTTTAGGGTGAGCTGTTCCTTTACGCACTGAGTTATGGAATTAATGACATCATTACACATGGTGCCCTCTTATATTTGCCAGTGTTATTTCTCTGATTCTTCCAATGATGAGCTCTGCCTTCCCGCACATGAGAATAAAGCAAACTAGGCCCAGAATCCTACGCCAAACTTCCTCAACTGCTGTTGTGGGCCAATAGTGGTGACGCCAAACTTGCTACACTGCATCCCCAGACTGTCTGTCATCCCCAAACTTTCCAGACAGATGTTTTGAATTATCAAAACATTGAGCCCACAGTGCATCAAAATGTTTTATTGTAAACGGCTACTGCAAATTCTCACTAAATCACCAATGTTGATGAAAATAAATGACATTTTGATGTTATGGTAGATGAAGTGTGTAAAATGTCATAATTGTATCTCAAAAGCAGATTTTTTTTTTTTTTTTGACAGCACGTTGGATTCTGCCCTCGTGTAAACTATTGCAGTCAATGGGGATAGCGCATGTTTAAACATCAGTTTTTCCACTTATGGAGCAGTCAATCTCATCGCTGCTGTCGGGCGGAAACCTTGTATCGCCAAATTTGGCCATTTTCTTTTTAGTTGATCAATGGATTTAGTGGTGGCTACCCAAAAATAACCTGTGACAGTTTCAAGTACTTTGGACCAGTGAAAATGTTATATTACTGGTTACTAATGTTGTTATTACTATTACACTATGTTAAAATGGGAATGTTTCTTCTTCCTTGTGAAAAATAGCTTTTTTGGAGATACAAGGTTTCCGTCCGACAGCGACGCTTTGTAAAAACTAATTACGGACATCTCCTATGTTGTGTACATGAAGTATACAAATGATCATCATTGTGTCTTGGATGCTAAATTCTTTACACTAGTTTGAAATCTGCCTTTACATGCAGCACAGCTGTTCTCCTCTGGTTTCCCCACATCTCAGGTAGTTCAACTTGATCACAACTTGCCATTGGTGGCAAAGGTTTGTGAGTTCGAGCCCCGCGTGATGCAGAATGACAAAGCGTTCTCATTCCCATCGCATCCATATGTCACTTTTGTCAGGACGCCTTGGGTCACTATACCCAACCGACGTGACCGGTTATGTTCCTCCACCGTTAAACTAAAGTAACCACGTGTCACACTGTTGGTAAGGTTTAGACAACTACAGTAACTTGGGTTAGGTTGAGGCAACAAAGCAACTTTGTTAGGTTTAGGCAACTAAAGCAACTTGGTTGTTAAAGTTTTGTTTGTTTTTCCTTCAGATTTCCCTCATTTTTTCCCCCGATTGTACTTGGCCAATTGCCCCTGCTGTCGCAGTCGTTGCTTCATCCCCTCTGCCGATCAGGGGCGAGTTATAGACTAGCACCATGCTTCCTCCGATACATGTGCAGTCACCAGCCACTTCTTTTCACCTGACAGCGAGGGCCTTTTTCCAGCAGGACGTAGCGCGTGGGAGGATCACGTTATTCCCCCCAGTTTCCCTCCCCCCCCCCCCTTCCCGAACAGGCGCTTCCGACCAACCAGATGAGGCACACATACCCTTAATCCGGCTTCCCACCCACAGACACGGCCAATTGTGCCTGTACGGACGCCCGACCAAGCCGGGGGTAACACGGGGGCTCGAACCTGTGACCCTCATGTTGGTAGGCAGGGAATCTACTGCTGCACTACCCAGACGCCCTGGTTATGGTTTGGGTTAGGGGTTCAAACCGAAACATACCTTGCTTGGCAGTCAAACGTGTGCTCTCTCGCTTGCAAAACGGGCACTACTTCAGCATGAGACTGTTGTTACATTATAAGACCACTAGAGGCGCCTACGGCTTGCCCATAACATCGCTTTCAGATGCAACAGGGCACGTGTGTTCACCTCGCCCGCAACGTGGAGTTCTGATGAGAAAGGGTGCCTTTCTAGTCCTGTCAAATCATCACATCTGAATGCTACTCAGGCATTGTGCTGTGTGGATTATCACACACACACACTCACACACACACAGGATCAAAGATGTTCTAATGATGCTGATGGACCCTCGTGTATTCTCATCTGTCCTCTTCTTCCTACTCAAAATGGCCGGCCCTGACACTGCTGCACAGCAGCTACAATTGTCTCTTTCTTTCTTTTGGTCCGTTACCGTTCATTTGGATTTTACTTAAAGGGATGCCTTGACATTATTTTAGTTCTTGTTCGACGATCAATTGTTAAAAACATGTCTACAATGCTAAATGGCTTTGTTTCCATTCGTAGCATTCATCATTGTAGCTGAGCAGCATGGCTAGCTACAAGTCATCGTGCGTTCACGTGCGCCTCGGATACATCGTATTTACGAGTTGTGAGCACATGAACGGCCCTTCAATGTCGTATTTCCGAGTGGGAATTTCGGAAATTTCGATGATACACGGGTTTCCGAGCAGTGACGTTGCGTGAGGATTCGGGGCTACAACAATGGCGGAAAGTATGGAGTCCGTGTCACCAATTGACTGTAAAAAAGTTAGATATATCGTTATTCTGTTCATAGCTATCATTTATTTTAGGAGTTGCACATGATGGCCTATGTAGCTATACCATAATGACCCACTATTGGTAAGAAAACACCAGCCACGAGAAAACAACCTTACTTCTGTCGTCCTGGTTTGTGGCTCTTTCCGACCAAGAGCACGGTGTCCTGTCGTAATTACCACATCACCACTGGTAAATATGATATATCCGAGCAGAACATGAACGCACCATCAGATCTGTGTCCTGTGGTTTCAATGAGAAATGCTACAACTCATTTTGGGTCATCTAAAAGGACAAACTGAACTTTTCTTTCTGTCCAAAGTGGCCGGTAAAGAAAAATAGCCTTCTAAATTCCAAAATGTCAAGGTATTCCATTGTGTGTTCATGGAACTGTTCTGTCATGTTCACGCTGTCTGTTTCTTGCTAAGGTTGTTCAGATGAGCCTGCAAAATGACTTCTCCTTACTAATGTTTTCATTCAAATTGCTCAGGTTGATTTGAGACGGTTTTGAAAGGTAATTTTTTTTTTTTGCACTGATAATTTCAATTGTGAATGTGCAATGAAGATATTGTCATTTGACAATAAAGTGGATTCTTTGATCAAACGTCAATTACATGACTTAAGGTTTTGTATTAGTAATGCAATGATGTGTAGTATGATACTTTTTCATGTGAAGACATTGATACAACTGATCACATCCATGGTATCTAAACAACTGGTACTGGTAACCTGAAGGAAGGAAAACATAAATTATCTGTAGGGTCCGAGGTTAGATCGCATTCTGGATCACAAATCAGTTTATTCACCATGCATTCTTATTTATTTATTTATTTATTTATTTATTTAATTTTGTTTCCTATTCACGTTCATACTCACTTGATCTCAGTACTGGCAATCATTTCAGCCTCAAATATAATGTTTAGTGCCATTCTAAGGGGTGAGTGAAGGACAGAGTACTACAACATTGCAGTGATTTGATTGAAAAGCATTGGTGCATGGAAATACTCTAAAATACAGCAATCAGATTACACGTAAAAAAAAAAAAAAATGGTGGAGACTGTAAACATGTTTGATTGTAAACATTTAGATTGTGAGATTGTAGAATATAGATATGGATCTGATTTTACACAGCTTGATATAATGGCTGTAGATGAGGGCAATGTAAATAGGAAAGAGGTGCCCAAGGACTCAATCTCCCACAATCCTCCACACCGCTCACTTGAACCTTCCCCTGCACTCACCTCAACACCTCAATAGACCCTTTTCACGGGGGCCATTTTGTGTCGAAAAGGCAGGGTAAACACAGGTGCACGCAAAACACTAATGAGGGTTTCCAAATTCCATGAGTGTAAGCTGGAAACCCTCATTAGTGTTTTGCTTGCACCTGTGTTTACCCTGCCTTTTCGACACAAAATGGCCCCCGTGAAAGGGGTCTATAGAGAGCCGCAGTAATGAGTACGGAAATCATCGATGCTAACAGCCGTGGTTCAACACAGTTTTCGCCTATGGGAGTTTTGAATGGGTTTTTGGCGCGATGCTTCTAATAATCTCTCTGGGCAACGCTGGCTTAATCAAACGCGAACCAGTGTTTAGTAATATCATCTTCACACACGAGGACCACTTTTATGAGTTTTGAAGCTTTTACATGCCGTTAAACGGGCGGCTAGC
The DNA here is from genome assembly GCF_964638095.1 of Poromitra crassiceps. Lineage (NCBI taxonomy): Eukaryota > Metazoa > Chordata > Actinopteri > Beryciformes > Melamphaidae > Poromitra > Poromitra crassiceps. The sequence goes on from NC_139631.1 coordinate 38,981,470, forward strand.
TAGCAAACGGCTAAATGAGACTACACTGCTGAGTCGATGTGGATATATACGTCAATAACGTCACCACTTCAAACGACGAACACGGAAATTCTCTTTCCCTCACCTGGTTCAGCCCCGTTCAGCCCGGGGTAATCAGTGCACACATCCAACAACAGTCCAGGATGAGTGCTGACGTGACGTGAAGCCTATGCAACAGTGTGTAGTTCTGGATTAGCTTAGCTCAAGCTTTTTACTTCTAGGGCTCGCATTTACGCTACAAAACTCATGAAAGTGGTCCTCATGTGTGAAGATTATCCCGCTGAACCTTGGTTCGCGTTTGATTAAACTTGCGTTACCCACAGACATTATTTGAAGCATCACGCCAAAAACCCATTCAAAAATCCCATAGACAGAAACAGTGAAGAACCAGGAAGTTCGGGACTTCCGCATTCAGCCTACAAAAATACGTCATCCCTGCGGCTCTCTATTACACACCTGCAGATCAGGACTGATCACCCCCAGCTATCCTGCTGCGTTAAAGCCCCCAGTAGCTGGCTTTTTCACCTTAATATAACAGCTTTTAAATGATTTTGATGATGGTGTACTGGCTTCTAATATTGAGAAATCACTCCCAACTCTGCGCCTTGCAAGGCTGTTACTGCACCACCATGTCACTTTGAGGCTCTGTCCCGGAGCATGACAAGTTGCCTGGGTGTAACTATTTCCTGCTGAAGCTCCTTCTTAAAAGTTTTCTGCTGACAAACTAGTGTCACACTTTTATTGTGAAGTAAGTATAGGAAGTGAAATGTCTTTATCCCTTGATTAGCGGCGCAATTAGCAACTCGTTTCACTCAAACAAGTTGAGGCAACATTTGGGGATATTTGGAGCTATTTTCTCCAGAGAGAAAGTAGGGTACAAACAGAAATGGTTAAATACGCTGATATGTGAACGTACAAACATGGAAGTGTAGCATTTATTAGCATCTGTATTGACCACAGAGGGCGCTGTTGCTGCAGCTCAGCACAAAGTGACATGTTGGGGCTTTAAAGGACTCTCAGCTGTTACTTTGTGTGAGTGTTGTAGATACAGACCCCGTTCACAATGGAGGGAGGGGGCTACAGTGTATGTGGAAAGAGCTGTGATCAGGGACACAATTTTGATTTCAAAGGTGGGGGACACAATTAGTACAAGCCCAAATCCTCCAAAGGGCTTGGTTTTTTAGATACCCCTACCCGAGGTAGTACCAAATATGACCATGTTTTTTTTCCTCCATAATTTTCATATGTCGCCATTCATTCTATTTGTAGAATCATATTTATAGAATATGATTTATTTATAGAACAACCCTAGGAAAGCCATACATCCCCTGAATGCCCTAGGTCAGAGGGAGGTGTGCCTCCCCGAGGGGCTCCAAACAGTTTCAGGGGAGGCTCAGTGAATGGAAGTGAAAGAATATGTCAGTTATCAAAAGGTGATCATGTAGAATAGCCTAAATGTGTGTGATCTGGTTAAAGAGATGGTTCAGAGATACAGTAGTTATAGGGAATTTTGCTTGTATTTCCCACAGTCAGAAACAAATAAATGCCTTCAGATATTTTGGTGTAGTCTGAAGTATGAAAACAGTCATATCAGGCTATCTTGGCTCAATTGTTGAGTGGCTATGGGATCAAATAACATAATCATGATCCCACAGGGCAGGCATTCGGGAATTGAGCGAAAGCAGGGGGCCACCTTTTTCCACGCTTGGTCTGAGGGGAGGCCCACAGTCTCAGACTTTGAAAACCCTAGGTCTCTAGTTTGTGGTAAAGTTTCATCAGGCTGTGATTATCTTAGATGTCAATAGGTCATTTTATACGGTGAGGTCAGGTTTGGAAAAATGCCCTCTCTATAATGAAATGGCTATGGGGGACTAACATCATCACATGATCAATTAATGGACTCATTCAATCCACAAGAGTCAAATAAAGATTTATACTTCATGCAAAAAGCTGTGTGTTTTTTGGCAAAAACTGCGTGGGATTAGCATAGCGTGGACATGTCTGTAAAGGGGAGACTTGTGGGTACCCATTCTCATTAAGATATCTTGAGGTTAGAGGTCAAGGGACCCTTTTGAAATTGGCCATGCCACTTTCCCCTCACCAAAATGTAGCCTAAATTCGGAGCATTGTTTAGCTTCCCTTCCCGACCAGCTAGCATGATGCCATGGTTGCTACCAATGGATTTCAGGTCTAGTTTCATATATCGGGATCTGCACTCTGCTTTAGAAATGGGCCCGCTACACGACAGCCTCTGAAAGACCATAATGACGACCGAGGAGTTGAACAAAGTGCAGGTCTCCAATACGCACACCTCCACTCTTCTGTAGGGCATACAAAACCGCAACAGGTGGAGAAAGTCAAGTGTGCACACTGCGTAGAGACTTGCTCCCAGGAGAGTTATATAGTATGAATTATGTTTCCGTCATGGCGGCCTCCATCAGAATCAAGCAGGAAATGACAGAGCAGTCGTGTATGCTGTGTAGGTCACATCTGGAACGCATGACTGTTCCGAAAGCCCGCCTTGTTACGAAAGCAGACCGGCCCATTTGCTGTTCGAGCCCCGAAGCTGCGCTCTCCTATCTCGCTGCTTCCTATCACATTTAAGAAGGAGGCCATGTCTGGACTTCTCCAAACAGTGATCCAAGCTGTGCTCAGACTTGTCCAGAGTACATTAATAACCCAATCCTGTCTGTGTTAGTGAGAAATTATTCTATTAAGAGGATATCAAATGTACAGAAAGTGAGTTGTCACCGAATATGTGTATCTATCTTGTTATGCTGCTCAGACACCAGATTTTGCACGGCGGTCTGTTTTGTTTGTTTGTTTGTTTGTTTGTTTGTTTGTCATGTTATTTCGAATATGTATGTAAACAAAACAGACAATATACAGGGCCTTTAAAATTGCACATTAACAAGTTGATTGAAATAGTATTATGAAATAAAGATGATGGGGTAACAAACGTAGACATATTCGAAAAGGAGTGAGAAGAAGTATAACTTATTAACTCCCACCCCTTTTCCACAATATTATATTATTATATACCGTAAATTCCGGACTATAAGCCGCACCGGTGTATAAGCCGCACCTGCAAAGTTGACTATTTTTTTCTTATATAAGCCGCACCGGACTATAAGCCGCGGGTGTTTTAATGGTATTTTTTTTTTTTTTTTTTTTTTTATGTTTAATTACCATATGTAAGGGTTCATGCACAGAGGGGATTGTCGGGAAAGAGATGGCTGTTTGAGGAAGCTCCCATTTATTAACATTTCAACAAAACAACATAACACAACACCACCTGTGTTGTTTTTTACAGTGCACACAGTGTCATACAGTGTCATACAGTGTGGTGAAAAGAGGGCAAGAGAGGAAATTAAAACTTATTATAGTTATATAGGATTTATAGTTAGAAAGAGTGCTAAAAAAGAGAGATTTTTTTTTTTTTTTTGGGGGGAAAAATCCATAGATAAGCCGCACCGTTATATAAGCCGCAGGGGCCAAAAAAGGCCAAAAAACGGGGAAAAAGGTGCGGCTTATAGTCCGGAATTTACGGTATATACTTGTATAACAACACATACTATAGAAATATACACACACATATATATATATATATATATATATATATATATATATATATGTACAGTATATATATATATATATATATATATATATATATATATATATATATATATATATATATATACACACACACATACATAAAACACTAGTCATATATACACTATAGTAATACATAACAATTATGTATATATATGACAATAATTGTTGTCATATATACACTATCCCATACATAGTATACAATAACATAACTATAGTTATCAATTTTTAAATGTAGTTATTCATACATACAAACATACAGTCAGACAGACAGACAGACATACATACATACATAAAACATGTAATCTAACACCACCACCACCACCATGTGAAAATCAGTGTAACACTACTGCATTCCTCTCCTCCTTGGACCTTGTGAAAATCATATTTTTGTACAATATTTACAATTTATGTTGTGCATTATGATGGGCAGGGCCCACTTTACCATCTTGCCTTGGGGCCCCAGTGTTGACTCGTTACGCCACTGTCTCTACGCAGTGTGCAGACTCTACTTCCTTCACGTCTCCAATACTGCCTTCTGAAAAGGTGACGGAGACATGTCCCCCTGTGTCCCCCCATCAGACATGTCCCCCTGTGTCCCCCCATCAGACATCTCTGGATGACAAGCGAGGAGGGCAAACCAGCGTTGGTGTTTAATCACAGAGATGGAGACAGACGAGTTAGAAAACTCATCCAATTTGGTTGAATTTGAGATCATATATACGCCCCCGCGCCCTAGCTGTGAAACCAAAAGACATGTTCAGAATGGCAAGACTCTACACCTTCTGCACTGTAACCTGCAATCTGGACCGGGTCATATTTCAAAGATAAGATGACAGTTGGCTACGAGAAAGTCCCTGAAGTCCTGGCAGCCACCTGAGCTGTCGGTGGTTCCAGCTTATCAGACTCCTTGGTTCCTGGTTGCATAATGAAAAAAAAAAAAAAAATCGAAACTATATCCCACCTCCCCCACCCCCCCCTTTCTTTCCCACCCCGCCTTTTATTTTTGATTATTACTTTTTGCTCCCAGTGAAATGCTTTATGGTCACTCACGATGCAGTAGGTGGCTGGCTGGCTTTAACCTGACAGGCCAGCTGAATTCCCCCGAGATCTTGAGATCAGATCTGGCGGCGTCAGGTTAGGTTGGCTTGGTTCCAGGCTTAAAATTCTTTTATAAATGGATTTTTCAAAACATCTATGGAGAAACTTCTCTGATGGAACGGGGAGCTGAGGAAAAAGTGGGCGTGCAGAGTCACATGCAGTAACCTGTTTCAAGATTCAAGAGTTTTATTGTCACTCCGTAGTACAAGTATCACGTGTGAAATTCTTGTGCTGTAGGCTCCGTTACAACATAGTGCAAAACATAAAAGATATATAAATAAAAAACAAGAGGCAACAAGCAATAAAGCAGTAAGACACGCCACAGACAGTGGCGTATTCACTGCCCATAGTGCAAATGGCATGAACATACTTTAAACATAATTAAACATAATAACATTCTGTTAGGTGCAAATAGCGTATACCTAATTAAACATACTATTGAACATTAGTCATACATAATGGTAGCATCTACAGTGCGGTACAGTACGGCTACTACACTATTTGTGTATGTTAAGGAGTCTCGTGGCCTGTGAGAAGAAACTGTCCCTCAAGCGATTTGTGCGTGCTCTTGGGACCCTGTATCTCCTCCCTGAGGGTAGCAGGGAGAACAGGCTGTTGTGGGGATGGTTTATGTCTTTGATGATCTTCAGGGACCTCCTGAGGCACCGCTGGCTACAGATCTTGCAGTTCTGGCAGCTCACATCCTGTTACGTGCTGGTCAGATCAGCAGTGTTGGACTTGTTACTCAAAAAATTGAATATTACTCGTTACTCTTTTCAAAAGTAATATTACTTTACTTATTACTCCCTGCCAAAAGTAATTTGTTACACTGCTCGTTATATTACTTTTCCTTTACATCCCCAAAAATTGCTAATTGTTTCCTTTCTCATTCAAATTCAGACTTTTCATGTGCGTACGTGAACATAAGCCTATAATGACTCACCGGTAAGCGCAGCTAAGGCTTCAAACTATCAGTTTTTAACCACGTGCGTAGTCAAGAGAAGGCGTTTTGGGGTGAGTCAGGCATTCAATCAGTCAGTTAGGAATGGATAACGGTGATGATGTCATCAGTGATGATGTCATTAGTGATGTCATCAGTGCCAAACTTGGGCTGTTGAAACGGTGATGGGCTGGCATAGGTGTAGTGCCGGTAGAACGCGGGGGAACGGCGTTCCCATACTTCTCCAACGGGTGTTTTGTGTGTGTCAGTGTGTGTGTGCATGTCGAGCCAATTCGCGGCTTGAAGAAAGAAGTTGAAGTTGAAGAATGTTTCATTCCACCTTAACTATATTTAAGGTGGGCTGAATGATTCACACAGCATCAACTCGTGGCTTGAAGGAAAAGGAAACATTCCACCTTAACTAGCTACAGCGCGGGGGAAACCTCAGTTTAATAAAAGCTATACTGAAACAGCTACTGGCTTTTTCAGCATCAAAATATTTTTTCCCCCCAGTAGCCTACCTCACTTTAACAACTAAAGATGAAAAAGGCAGCCAAACATCCTTTCATTTTTCGGACAAGCTGTTAAAAAGGTACGTTTACAAGCATGAAGAAACTGTTAAAAGCGTGTTTCTCTTCAACACGGCTGAATCAAAAGTTAGCGTTAATCACCCCATTGCAATTTGCATCCAGAAAATCACACAAGTTGCACAAGGCATTGATCATCATTTGGCACGGCGGCCAGCATTTTTAGAATTTTGTGGTGAATTAATTCACCACAAAATTCTGTGGAAATGTAGTGGAGTAAAATTAATTCACGTGGAAATGTAGTGGAGTAAAATTAATTCACAAAATTCTAAAAATGCCGGCCGCCGTGCCAAATGATGATCAATGCCTTGTGCAACTTGTGTGATCGCTGGTTGAGAGATTGTTTAGCTGTTTGTGTTGATAACTGACTCTGCTGAGTCTGCTCTGCTCTGCCCATATACGTCTTTTAGTTTCAGAGCTGCAAATGTCATGGGCTACAGACACAATTAGTTAAGTCGTGTGTCAGTGACAGTGGTTTGCAGCACTTGAGGAATCCGTGAGTTTGCTCGTTTAATTCGTTGATATAAGCGATTTTAATTAATGAATAGGCTACGTGAACGTTAGCGTGTGTGCGTGCGCGGGGGGGGGGGGGGGGGGGGCTTTGTTGGGACCTGTGCGTGTGCAGGTGTTCCCCATAGGTGCGTTCCCCCACTTCTCTAGATAGCACTACACCTCTGTGGGCTGGCCACCTTTTTTTTTTTTCTTACAGTCCCTATGTGTCCGGCCCAATTCACCAGCAGTACTCCCGATATAGACAGACTTGTTTTTCCCCCCACACATAACAGACACTTCAAAACTATGACAGCACAATACATCTTTACACACAGAAAAGAAAAAAGAAACTGACCCACAACATACAAAAAAAGCAAATGGAAATACAACGATGAAGCACAGCTCAGTCTGGTATAGACAAAGAGTTCCATGACAAGACAAGACAGAGAGAAAAAACACACACAGTAAACTGGAGTCTTAGATTAGATTAGATTAAAAGCCGACGGACAAACCCTGTCTTTATTTGTCACAAACACCATGGCATGCACACACGTGCACGGCGGCCAACACACACACACACACACACACACATGCTTTGGAGGTGCTGTGAAATTTGTCATCGGGGAGAACATGCAAACTCCACACAGACAGGCCCTTTCGACGAGATAGCCCACCTGGGCAGTAGGCACTGAAGACATGGGAGGAACACACCCGCAGCGTCTACGGCGGGAATCGAACCGAGGACCTTCTAGCTGTGAGGCGACAGCGCTACCACCGCGCCACCGCGCCCCCCCTTGTTGAAGTGCTGTGTGATCGACCAGCCCACACAGTGGCTGATGGCCCTCTGAGAGGAGCGGGGAGCTGTTATGATTGATTGGGCATGGTCTATCACTGGTGATTTTACTGGGGGTGCAACCGCACCCCCTAGTGGTCAGATGAAATGTCTATGTAAACATGTCTGCGGCTGACATTGCTGTCTTTCAGAGGCTGTAGCAGGTTCAGTTTTAAAGCTAGAGTGAAGATACTGGTATCATGTGAAACTAGAAGACCAAGGCATCCTCCATTGGTCGGGAAGAGGGCTAAATAACGCGCCACATTTAGGCACAGCCCTTACAGAAAAACCACATGAACTTCACATGTGTAAAATCACATGTGGGCACATGTTACATTTCACATGTGAAAACGTGGAACACATGTGAAACATGTGCTTTGCCCATGGGAAGCGTGTGGTTTTGGAATGTTTTCACATGTGAAATGTGTGAAACCCATGTGATTACATGTGAAACCCATGTAAATGTTGTTTTCCACATGTGGAAAAAACATGTTGCTATACAACATGTGGCAAAACATGTTATCACGTTATAACATGTTTTCCACATGTGAAAATGTTCCAAAGCCACACGCTTCCCATGGGTTTCACATGTGTTCCACATGTTTTCACATGTGAAATTGAACATGTGTCCAGATGTTTCACCACATGTGGTGAAACATGTGGACGCATGTGAACCTCATGTGTTTTTTCTGTAAGGGAGCCCCCCCGGACCCCCTGCTGGGTTATGCATCGCTGTCTCATCTTGCACCACCTGATTACCAAGCCTACAATCAAAAGTTTTTAAATGTATCTTAATGGCTCGTTTTGTGATGTTACTTGCATTAAAATCTCAAGAATCTTGGAATTAAGGTCTCTAAACACTCAGACCCGATCCGGCAACTGCTTTGACGTTGTCGCGTCAGGAGAGTGGGCCGACCAGAGACAAATCCACCCCCCCCCCCCCCCTCCCCTGCAGATCTGGGGAGAGCCGAAACTGGCTCCATGCTTCCTCCGAGACATGGGCAGTTAGCCAGCCGCTTCTTTTCACCTGACAGAGGAAGCTTCACCGGTAGGGCATAGCACGTGGGAGGTTGACGCTATTCCAACCAGTTCCCCCTCCCTCTGAACAGGCGCCCTTAACGACCAGAGGAGGAACCACATTAGCAACCAGGATATTGCATGTTTTGGTGAAGGGGGTTCCTATGAAGGAAGCCCCCCGGGAGGCACGGGGAGAACATGCAAACTCCACACAGAAAGGCCCTTTTGACGGGCCACTTTTTGACCCCAGTCCGCCCCTGTTGCCCTTCTTTCCCTTCTTTCACCTATGAATGAATCCGTAAAAGAGACTTGCTTGATGAAAAGCATACCTGGCTCAAAGTGATGACAAGTCAGCCTTTTAGGTGCAGTTGTAAAATGTGCAACAGGAGCAAACAGGTCGACCCAAACAAAATGCTGGCAAGAAAAAAAAATAGTCCCAACAAGTGCCAACCCATTCTACCAATATGCAATGTACATGTTTGCATAACACGTTTGTGTCATATTGCAGTAACTTGAAGTTACTTAGACTTATGCTGGCTAATCACCCTGCAGGAAAACAGCACTTATCAGTTACGTTCTCAAAATAGAGTCCTGCTGACCGTACCAAAGGCTCGGACTGAGTTTGGCAAGGAGGCCAGTTCCATTTGTCTGCCTCTCTGGCCTGGACCTAGCCTGGTAAACCAGCCCGTCACGTGAACTCTCATTTCATTTGGTTCTGCGTGACGGTCTGGCCCCCGGCGCCATGGGGGGGGGGTTTAGCAGGGGCGGGAGCATGGGCGGGCGTAGTTGCCTTGACAGACAACTCCTTCAGCCAATCAGCGTCGGATCCAATCAAACCCAAATCCACTCGGGAGAATGGCAAAAACATATTTTCCGCCGAGAAACTCTGCGGTTGCGGCGATACTCCTGTACTTGTTTAATTGTTGTTATTGAGTCTATTTCTGCAATAACTGCACTTTATGGCTGTTTAAACTAGACAAACGCTGACATGACTCCTCGAGACGATCAGGCAAGGAGGCGGCCATTACTGTTTTGTTAGTGCAGTGCTAGTGGCGTTCCTGATTGGCCAACTTGCGCTGTCAATCACAGCGGAGTCGCTGATTGGCTCTTCCGCTCTGCAGCTTCTGCTAAACCCTCCCCATGGGGCCGGGGCCAGACCGTCACGGAGAACCAAATGAAATGTGAGTTCACGTGACGGGCTGGTTTACCAGGCTAGCCTGGACCGAGCTTCAAGAAACACTGAATCTACAGGAGCTTGTCTCATTAAACAGTTTTAAAGTGATGTTAAAAGTCATGGAGGCTAATGAAATGCAGGTCTGTAAGTGTCATGATTTATGAGTGGTAACAATAGTTATTAGATTGAATCATGCCTATCAATGTGAAATATCTTGTACTTTTTTCTTTTCTTTTAATCTTTGGTTGTTAGTTGCTTATATGCAAATGTTGTGGTGATATTTAACTATGTCTGTAACCCTGTGCTGCCTCTTGGCCAGGTCTCTCATGCAAAACAGGTTTTTAATCTCAATGAGACTAACCTGGGTTAAATAAAGGTCAAATAAAGACTTATGGCTCAATTCCACCACATTTTACAGCCCTGCACAGCCCGTCACCACTCGGCTCTACTTGCTTCAACCCGATGGACGTTCTGCTTCGACCGCCATTCATCTGCCCCCGCCCACACCTGGTCGTCATAGCGACCGCAGTCCGCATATCTGCCCTCCACCCATGTTCCGAAGTAGGCTATGACATATAACGTTACAATTAAATCCATACACAGAACTTTTAAACTGTTTATGAAATACTGGTGCCTCTAAATGACCTACAGTGTGTGTGTGTGTGAGAGAGAGAGAGAGAGAGAGAGAGAGAGAGAGAGAGAGCAGTGCTGGCATGACCACAGTCCTTGATCCTGGCCTGAGCAGCCAGCTCATAGCATCACAGCATGTTGGGCGGGTGTTACAGTGTACATGGGCAAATGTGACAATCGACCAGGAGAATGGATATCACTTTGTTGTTAGTCAAAACTCACAAGCGCTGCACGAGGGACGGGCGCGAGGGACGGGGTTTGCGCTAGAGTGAAGCCTCTACCCCCGCGGCCTCTCCCCAGGCAAGACCGAGGCTTCACCAAGCGCCTGCGGCCTAGCGGAGCCGACGCAGCACTGAACTACACAAGCGCTTCAGAGCAGCGGACTTTTGGACAATTGAAACCACCGCGCCGATTTTATTTCACCAGAGGCGAAGGCAGCAACACAAAAGACTGATGGAAAAGCATAACAGAAGATAAGGTAAGCCCCCCACTAAACTGGTATGCAGCGCTGCATTGACAGTCAGTAGGATAGAGAGTAAACACGATTCTGCCTGACCAATCAGTTGTCTACAATGTTTTCACGTCACCGTATGAACCCGGGTTCGCAGAATAGAACCCCAACGAGGCAGGGACCAAAAGTAGCACGACTCAGCCTCAAATCAAACCGGGCTGGGCCGGTTTTTACCGATGGGATGAGACCATATATCGAGTCGAGCGGAGCGGGACCGCGCTACTAGCTGCGGTGGAATTGGGCCATTAGTATTACTGTTCTGGAAATTGTAATGCCTTACACTACTCATTACTGGAAAGTAATAGCCTATATTACAGTAATATACTTTGTAGCCTAATATTTTACCGCCCAACACATGCAGATCAGTCAGATAATGATTAGAGCAGTGTTTCTCAACCTTTTTCATCAATCAATGACCCCTATAATTTACTAATTTATACTAATTTATAATAATTTTATACTAATTTAGTCCACAATGGGGCCACAGACATTTGATTTTGTCTGAAAATATGTTTTATTGTTAGATGATTTTTGTCCAGAACGCCATGATTGTATTGTATAGAGCAGAGGTTTTCAAAGTGGGAGGCGGGCCTCCCCAGGGGGACTCCGACCAGTTTCAGGGGAGGCTCAGTGAAGGAAGTGAAAAAATATTACATTAGTTATCAAAAGGGGAAATACGCCTTCATATGTGTGATTTAGTTAAAGAGATAGTTCAGAGATACAGTAGTTTTGCGGAATGTGACAGTTTTTCCAACTTTCCCAGAGTCAGAAACTAAAAATACTTTTAGCCAGAACTTTTTTCTATATTTGGTGTGGTCTGAAGGATGTCAAACAGCGAGCAATATCAGGCTATCTTGGCTCAATTGTTGCGTGTCTCTATGGGATCAAATAACAGACGTATTTGATCACATAGACACTAATCATGATCCCACAAGCATTCGGGAATTGAGCGAGGGGGGGCTCCTTTTTCCAAGCTCTGTCTGGGGGGGGGGGGGGGGGGGGGGGGGGGGGGGCACAGTCTCAGACTTTGAAAACCCCTGGTAGGCCTATTAGAGCTATAGAGATAACAGTGCAACTATGACCAAACCAGTCATTCTTCTTATGCATAATTGCATTAACGTCGTTGTAGCCTTAGCCTAAATGAAATAATAGTGAAGTTTAACAATTCATCCATGTCCTGGGGGCCCCCAGAACCCCCTGGAGGTGACTGTGCAAAACATATACATTGATTGCATTAGCTCTCCCAGACTCCTCCACAGTCCACACATCTGGACACGGGGCCCCTCCCACCACAGCCACTTTTGACGAGGAAAACATGGGGGGGGGGGGGCGGCTAACAAGATGACTCTGCTGCAGAAAGAAGCAGGGAGGATAGTGGAGGCGGGTTGACACACCTAAACGACCAACTTTCTTAAATGGGAGGGAAACATTGTGTCTCCGGTGTCTACCCTGGCGGTTGTTTGCCGTGATCATATTCACCAACTGGTCTGGAGCTCTCAGCTGCGTTTCATGATTCAACACATCTCCACCGGTGAGAAGATGTAGATTAGATCCTATAGACGGGGTCCGAAAGCTGGGATGAATGTCCCCTCTGACCCGCTCCTGCAGGGCGTGTGGGAGCACCTGAGAGAAGGGCAGCGGGACATCCTGACGTCTCCTTACCTGCCCGCGGTGTGCGCCTTGATGACGCACCTCGTGCTCTGCGCGCCCTTCCTGGCGCTGGACGCGCTGGGGAGCGTCTGTCCGCGGCTCGCCTCCTGCCGCATCTCCGCGGCCACGGGGCCGCCGCCGTCTCTCCGGCAGTGGGCGGACTGTTTCTGGAGGCTGCTGTCCAACTACCTGAGCACCGTGCTGCCCGCCAGCGCGCTGTTCCAGGGCCTGCGTACGAGCCCCGAACTCCCGCAGCTGGCCCCGTCCTGCTGGCAGCTCTTTGTGGAGGTCTTCGCCTGTTTTCTGCTGTTTGACCTGCTGTTCTTTCTGTGGCACTACTCCATGCACAGGTGAGCAGCACCTAGTTATATTACTAGATTATAGATCTATATGCCTAGCCTATCTAATTAGTGTGTCACCTTTGATGGATAATTCAGTTTGACTGATTGCATAGTAGCCTAATATAAGTGGGTAGGTTTAGTAGTCAGGAGTTAAAGCATTCGGCGGAACCTATATAGGAAGCCACAGGCTGCCACTTTTTGACTTCAGTGTGATATGTAAAAATACCTAGTTTAATTTGTTTCATTTCAATCAATTTCATTTAAATTGTTTGATACAATTTGCAAGCGGGGGCCCTTCTCCACCAGAAAATAAATAATAATAATAATAATAATAATAATAATAATAATAATAATAATAATAATAATAATAATAATAATAATAATAATAATAGGCTATAAAACAAATGTCCTGCGTTTTTATAGCCTACCTATTTATAGCGGGCTCTGATTTCTACACCACCTATTAGCCTAAGGCTATGTCAAGAAGACAACCCATAAAGTTAAACGGTCCGGATATAAGAAAGTCTGCACTGTCTGCACAATAGCTCGCTTCAGCGATGCGGCCCTTTAAATGTATACACACTCTTGCCCTTAAGGGCATTTTTTGTCTGTCATCAGCTGGCAGCTCTACCTATAGACATTACTTACCTGTAGCAATACCACCACAAACATAAAGTCGGGATACAAAGTCAACGGGAAGTTTGTTTAAAGGATAAGTTCACCCAAACATGAAAATTCAGTTATTCAGTTAGTTTGTTCAGTTAGTTAGTTAGAAATTAATTTACTCACCCCCATGCCGATGGAAGGATGGCGGGTGATGTTTTTTGTGTGTGTGCACAAAACATTTGTGGAGTTTCACAGCAAGACACTTGTTGCTTCTCCTAAACAATTGAAGTGGATGCATGGTGACCAACTTTCAAAAAAGAAAGAAAAAAAAGTGCCTCCATACTGCTCACCTACATAATCCAAGTCTCCAAAAGCCCTGAGATGCCAAAGGTGACTTGAAAAGATGTCATTTACACCCTGTTCTATAGCTGAAATCTTCACTTATAGGTCCACCATGTCCCTGTTGTTTTTCCTACGGCTACAGTGAAGATTTCAGCGAAAAACAGGGTGTAAATGACATATTTCCAATTCAAACTGGCATCTCAGGGCTTCTGGATACTTGGATTACGCCAGGTGAGCATTTTATGCTTTTAATGATTATTATGAAAACTTTATTGTCCACAGAGTGGAAATGTGTCTTTGGTTCCATCATAAGACATGTCATAAAAGCATAAACACAACATAAAAACATATAAGACAATACAATGTCTCAACATACACATTCATAATTTCAAAAAAATATGGCTCACAATGCACACGTATGAAACATTTGAAAGTTATCCACCATCCACTACAATTATTGTATTATTATAGGAGAATTCTGCAATGGTGTTTTTATGTAAAACGCCATGAATGTTTTGTGGACTAAAAAACTTCTCCTGTCCTTCCATCGACATGGCATGGGGGTGAGATGGGATTTTCATGTTTTTGGTTGATTCCTGTCAGAAGGGACAAAAGAAAGCTTTTTGGCAAAGCGTGCTTTTCTTCATTTCAGTGTCCTGTGTCATACGTCCTGACGGCAGTGTGAGTATCTCCGGTCTGACCGCAGTGTGAGATGTGGGTTTAGTGGCTGATCTGTGTGCTTCACTGTGAGTGGGAGCTGTGTAATGGCTTGATCATTCATGTGTGAGAGAGTGGGGGTGTGGGGGAGTGATTTTGGAAGCAACATGTGTGATCTTGTTCAGTTTGTTTTTGTTGGCGATTGTCAGCATGGTGTAGAAGCAGGGTTAAATTATGCTTTTGTATCAAGTCGAGTCAAGTCAAAGTTTATGTAGCACATTTACGCAACCATGGTTGACCAAAGTGCTGAACAGCTTACAAATATCAAATAGACAGAAACTATTAATACGGTGAAGTCCTCACCTCTTGAACTCTGGAGAGGTCTAGCATCTCAGAAGATGTGACTCTTCAACAGCGACTTCAAATGTTCAGGGGTCGGCGCAGTTCTTATATGAACAGGCTGGCAAACTGTTCGAAAGATCGGGAGCAGCCGCCACAAAGGCTCGGTCGGTAGCCTCTGTTTTTGAGCCTAGATCTCAGAACATCCAGAAGCATCTCATTAGTATTCCTCCGCTAAATGCCTGCACAGAGCCGCGGCGCTGGATTACTCCGTAGATCAGCCGTTTTTGGCTCTGTGCAGGCGTTTAGCGGAGGAATACGGTAGTTCTACGGTTGGGAGGAAATGTAGTCCCGAATGAGCAGGCTGTTTGACGGTGAAATAAAGCGCTGAAAATTGTCAAAATAGAGCGTACATGTATTGTACACTGATATTGATTTGTTTAGGTGGGCGTTGTTTTAGGTGGCTAACTTTACGTTTTAGTTCTTGGCCCCCAGAAATAGAGAGAGAGAGCTCTGGAGGCTGCTGCTTCAGAGTGCCGGGTCTTGATACACGGTGTGCTCAGCGTCCAGAACGCTTTATCTATTTCAGTTAGTGTATGGAACTAGCTCATAGGACCCCACTTCAAACAAACCGAACTATCCCTTTAAAACCAGACTGAAACTAAACTTGTCATATAATACCTGGTTATCTACAACTATATTGTTACGTATCTTGCACATTTTAAGTGGGTATATGGAAATTCTGGAGCTTTCTTAGGGGTATACCTGCATATCACATAGACTACACCACTGAGTATAGCGGTTGAATGTACACGTATGTATAGGCTATTTATTGATTACTAGTGCAGTGCCCGTTCCCCCCATGCACCACCCCGTGGGTGCTTCCCACCACACTGCACTCCGTCAGGTCCCCCTAAGCACACTCCCCAAGTTTGAAGTCGATCCGACAAACGGTTCTCGAGATACGCGAAGGACAGACATACAGAAGTCGATCGGACGAACAGTCCTGGAGATTCGTGAAAACTGTGATCTTATTGGTTGAATTGCACAAAGTTTACCATTGGTGAATTTGAGTCGAAACGCTGGGGAATTTCCTGCAACCACATTGGACAGCTACCTCTTTTTTATCTATGAACTGATTAGATTTTGGTGGTCAAAGGTCAAAGATCAAGGTCACTGTGACCTCTCGAACGCCATTTTCAAGCTTGTTAACGCGATATCTCAGGAATGCCTTGACAGAGTTTCATCAAATTTGCCTCAAACATCAACTTGGACTCAAGGATGAACTGATTAGATTTTGATGGTTAAAGGTCAAAGTTCAAGGTCACTGTGACCTCACACACCCAATTCCCAAGCTCTGTAACGCAACATCTCAGGAGTGCCTTGATGGAATTTCTTCCAATTTGCCTCAAATGGCGATTTGGACTCAAGAATGAACTAATGGCGGAGGCATAAATTTGTGGTCGTTCTAGTTAATTTTTTTATTTAACCTTTATTTACCCAGGCAAGCAATTAAGTCATTGCCCGCCAGAGGTTCAGAGGATAAGTCACCAGCAACCGCCAGGGTTTTTGATCATTTTCATTAATTTTCCAAGACCCACAGAATATCTTCTTCTATGACTGTCCAGATTGTTGCTTTTCTCTGCTTCCTGGTTTTGTTAGACAATCCTGGTCATTCCTGTACACCTTTAGATGTGCTGTAATGTTTCACAAGGTGAGTAAGAGAGCCATCTATCACATGATGACGGTGAAAACACTTATTGGCGTCCAGGAGGGAAGCGTTGCCTGTTAAAAGACGTCGCTAGACGGCAATGGCGGGGAATGAGTTAAGAACATATTATTATATACAAAAGCAGCCTGTCAGAAAGCAAAAGGCCTTTTGAGGGAAGGAAGGTTATATACAGAGGCACAGCTTGGGAACAGGCAAGGCAGGCAACTGCTTGGAGCCCCCAGCCCCCCCCCCCCCCCCCCTCCCCGAGGGCTAACAAACTTTACTCCACAGCAGTGACTGCAACCCCCTCCCCATTAAACAACCAATGGACGATTTGTAGTCTCTCCCTCCCCTGACTCAAATATTACGTTGAATCGCTGTGCTCCGCATAGAGCTGTCACGATTCCTCGAGTACCTCGAATAACTCGAATAATTAAATTGATCGAGGCCAAAATGATTCGCCTCGACACGCATCTGAGTAATAGAAGAGAGTGGGTAAAATAGAAATTCCGACGGAACCTTAAGGCAACACGCGAGAGCGCGTTACGTCAGTACCTCACTCTACCTGAAAACATCAACAAACGGGTCCACCCGAAAATGTGGCTACACTTTCCCAAGATAGACTCAGACAACACTGGTTGCAACATTTGTGATGTGAATTGCAAAGCTGGCCAGGGAAACACCTCAAACTTGAGGAAGCATGGTCAAACACAAGATATATTTACAGTAGCTAAATGCTGAAGACTGTAACGTATTACTAGATAGGCTGAGGGTGAATGAAGCAGGCAGCACACCGCAGGTGACGTTAGCAGCACCTCCTCAGCTGTAACGTTGAGAGAGGCATCGACTACAACATCAGGTAACGTTATTTAATTAGCTAGCGTTAGCTGGATAAGTTGTTTCACTGCCGTTGTAGTTGTTAGATAACGGGGCTTTTCACTGTCTTCACAACGACTGCAAAACAGAGATCGTTAACGTTAACGTGTTAACGCGTTAACGCTAACGTTGCTGCAGTAATTGTCAAGGGTTTAACAGAACGTATTTCCTCAGCCTGTATAGTAGCTATCAACATGAAATAAAAAGCATTTGACAGCTTAAACCCGTGGCTTTTTATTTGGAAGGGTTACATTTGCCGTAATCTTTATTAACAATTCTTAAAATGCATTAGAATCTTTTTATTTTTATTTTTTTGGGTTAAAGATCTTTTTTTTTTAATTAACATTAGAGCAAATATAATACGAAAAGCCAAAGGGTTAAGCTCTCAAATGCTTTTTATTTTATGTTTCTATGTACTACAGAGCCTGAGATATGAAGGCTTTAGTGAATACCGACCGCTCTCTCTGAGAAGTTTGGACCGTTTTCTGTGAGAAATACAAAGCTCAACCTATTAACGTTAGCGGCTAATTTAACAGCGTTTTGTGTGTGTGTGTGTGTGTGTGTGTGTGTGTGTGTGTGTGTGTGATCACACTAGCCTGTTGGTGTGTGAGAGAGAAAGAGAGAGTGAGTGTGTGTGAGAGAGAAAGAGTGTGTGTGTCATGCAGCTGTAAGGTAAATGAAGGATGTAAACTAGCTAGTAAGCCATTCATTCATATTATTTAACGGTTGCTGTACACTGGAAGAACTCAAACGTCAGGTTGAAAAGATGAATGGTGCCACTGCCAGTTCTATGCAATTTAAAAATAAAAATGTTGTTTTTTCTAAGAAAGAAACTAATGTAGTTGTTTATTTGAAGAGATTTATCTTATTTTTTGGTGTATATTTACGATAAGCCTTTGAAAACACAAAAAAGGGTTCTTATCCGATTACTCGATTAATCGATGGATTATTCGGTAGAATACTCGATTACTAAAAGAATCGATAGTTGCAGCTCTAGCTCCGCATACTACATAAATTAGTCTGTGCCACTTCACAGCCCCTACTGGTTTTAGAAGGCGGGTTTAAATTGAATGAGTGACAGGTCGTAGCACCGATGAGAGAGCAGTTCGAAAAATGGTCTGCACCTCCCGTGTCGTCTGATCGCAAAGTCGTTACTGATTGGGGAAGAGTGAATCCACCACTGCCCAATCACTGGTCAAGTGAACGGTTCCCTCCCATAACCAGCCGACTGGGGGGAAGCGTCCCAGACCCAGAGAGAGCTCTGCAGCATGCAGTAAGAACTCTCATGGGTCTGGTGTTGACACTAGACGATTTGCAATGACATTGAACCCTCCCTAAAGGGACCCCATGTCATATGGACGATTTGCTCACGTACTTCTCTTGCATTTGAATAAAAGTGAAACCTACATTCAAGAGATTGTAGGTGAATCATGTAAGTCTGACGGGAATGCTTCAGTGTGTCACTGTGAAGTCTGAACCATTCCCGTAAAACACATGATTCACCTACATTCTCTTAAATTGACAGTGACAGCGAATGAAGAAGTTATCTGGAAGTAAACAAGGCCAGGAGAAAGATAGCTGGTGTTAGCTAGCTAATTAGCCATGTTAGCTGCATCAGTAGGTAACGTTAGCCTATAGAGAGAGTATTTATCTGACGTTTATGTTAGCTACTCCTCAAACCTGCGGGTGGAAATGGTTTATGCGATGCGATGTATGTTGAAGCAAGACAACGTTTTAATGTACCTTGAATTGGACAAATTACGATGGGTCGTGCTCACCCAGCTCTAAGCCCTGGTCATCCTAGGCTCAACGCGAGACTCATCAGTCATTCGGATGAGTCTCGCAAAGTTACACACAAAGTTTGTGCATACATTTCCACTGCCAGATTGGAGGAGTCTTTCGTCATTTTCTAATGTTACTTCTCTTCAGCGCAATACGTTTTGATAACGACCTGCTGTACAGCGACGTTCGCTCAGTCAACTAACGTGTCGTTAACGTTAGTTAGAGGAGAAAGATAGCTGCTGTTAGCTTGCTAATTAGCCATGTTAGCTGCCTCAGTAGGTAACGTTAGCCTATAGAGAGTATTTATCTGACGTTTATGTTAGCTACTCCTCAAACCTGCGGGTGGAAATGTATGTTGAAGCAAGACAACGTTTTAATGTACCTTGAATTTGACAAATTACGGTGCTCACGCAGATCTAAGCCCTGGCCATCCTAGGCTCAACGCGAGACGGGGCGGCGGCGCCCTCTAGTGGCCGGCCGCCATTTACTCGCCAAAAGCCGTGCTAAATATTGGCGACATGTGGGAACATAAGGCCCCTGGTGCATTACCAGCACCGGGGCCAAAAATAGACTAAAGAGGATGAGGAAAAAGGAGCAGTGGAGCAGATGCCGATTAAGCACATAACTCAATGCTGCTTATGCTTCCCACACACTAGAGGATTTTCAAATCTTAACCGATTTTAAAAACATGAGAGACCACAGACATAAGGACAATTTCATCAGATTTTAACATTATAATCGCCTGAACGCACACACTAGACGATTCGGCCAGACTGCGAGACCACACACCAGCCGTTTGAAGTACAGACTCAAAGCGATTCCAGCAACTAGACTGTAGGATGTTTATACCCCACAAAACCGCAATTCTTTCCCACACACAACAGCAGATAGCTCTCTAAACATGCACCGAGCGGCGGGTCCACTTCAAGCAGGCAGACACCCTCGCAAAATGAGCTAAAACAACGTCCTGAGAGCTCATATTACAGCATATCCGCTCGCTTGAAGCAAACAAACCGCTCCGCTCGGCACATGTTTGGAGAGCCCTCCGCCGCTGTCCACCCTGTTTTAAGCTGCTGTGAGGATGCTGGGGAGAGAGGAGCTACATGGCTCTGCTGTTGCTCGTTTGTTGTGAGCGCTGCATTAACATCTGGGTATGACACGTCGACGCGTCCCGGTCTGCTCGCTCTCATTGGCTATTGCGGGTTCCGTCGGGAGACAGCCATCGTAAATATCAAACATGTTTGATATGCCCGATTCGAGATCGGGCAGGCTCCGATTCAATCAATAATTTATTAACACCAGACACTTGACAATTATTTCGACAAAAAATCGGTTGAGACTAGCCTCGAATCGGGCCACGCCCCCCCGAGCGGAATCGGCCATTAAATCGGGCCTTTTATCCTCTAGTGTGTGGGAAGCATTAAGGTGCTCTTATGCTCGAGCAAAGCTCCGTGGGGGTGGGGCCCCGCGAGTCTCCGTGAGTCACCGTGCAGACCTCGCGCTGGGGCAGATGCCATTATACTCAGAAAGTGATCAGCATGTATTGTGTGCATTGTACAATGGTGAAAACAGCCCGTGAAAAGTCGCAATGAAACGCTGTGCAGTACTGAGTGCGCTTTCACTCTCAAACGACCGCACATCAGCACATGAAGGACTCACCAAACTTGTTTTTACTGAAAGCCGTTTTTACTACTCAGCCCTGATAGCCTACTACTCTGTGCTGCTTTTAATCTCTCTCAATAATGCTCTCAACACAACACATTTACTTGGTGAAATGACTAAAAACGAACAGTTGCAAATCTAAGTTTATAGCCTACCACATGGGTCAAGAAATGTGGCGAAAACACAGCTCAGTGTTCAGGGCTCAATGGTTTACAATGCAATGGTATCACGTTTTTTTTTTTTTTGTTTACTAAGCTTGACTAACACTTGACTTGAGCTATGAATGCTATGAAAGCAGGGCACAAAATTAGTACCAGCCACCACCCAAATGCTGGTAAAATATGAATATGCAAGTGGCTGGTAGATTTGCTTCACTCACCACCAGCCAAAAAACAACAACAACGGTAATCTATTGAGTGGCTGGTAAAATGTTAACATTCACTAGCCATTTTGCCGGTGGACAAAAAAGCTAATTTTGCACCCATATGAAAGTTATGAATAGGCTAATGAAAGCTATGCCATAGGCGAATATTTAAAAGTTGAACTTGAGAATTATAATTGGTTGGAGGGGCCCCCTGGGAATTTTTGCTTAGGGCCCCAGCAGACTCTAGAATCGCCACTGGTTATATACATACAAGTAAAAATTACAGTAATAAAGGAGAGCATGTTATATAAAGTACAAATTACAGCAATAATGAGAGAGAGGGAGAAAGAGAGAGGGAAAGCAAGAGAGAGAGAATGAGGAGGGGGGAGAGAGGGCGGTGAGTGAAGGGGCATGGGGGGAGGAGAGATGGGGCTGGGGGGGAGGAGAGAGGGGGCTGGGGGGGGAGGAGAGAGGGGTCTTGGGGGGAGGAGAGAGGGGGCTGGGGGGGAGGAGAGAGGGGTCATGGGGGGGGAGGAGAGAGGGGTCTTGGGGGGAGGAGAGAGGGGGCTGGGGGGGAGGAGAGAGGGGGCTGGGGGGGGAGGAGAGAGGGGTCTTGGGGGGAGGAGAGAGGGGGCTGGGGGGGAGGAGAGAGGGGGCTGGGGGGGAGGAGAGAGGGGTCTTGGGGGGAGGAGAGAGGGGGCTGGGGGGAGGAGAGAGGGGTCATGGGGGGAGGAGAGAGGGGTCTGGGGGGGAGGAGAGAGGGGTCTGGGGGGAGGAGAGAGGGGTCTTGGGGGGAGGAGAGAGGGGGCTGGGGGGGAGGAGAGAGGGGTCTTGGGGGGAGGAGAGAGGGGGCTGGGGGGAGGAGAGAGGGGTCTTGGGGGGAGGAGAGAGGGGGCTGGGGGGGAGGAGAGAGGGGTCTTGGGGGGAGGAGAGAGGGGGCTGGGGGGAGGAGAGAGGGGTCATGGGGGGAGGAGAGAGGGGTCTGGGGGGGAGGAGAGAGGGGTCTGGGGGGAGGAGAGAGGGGTCTTGGGGGGAGGAGAGAGGGGGCTGGGGGGGAGGAGAGAGGGGTCTTGGGGGGAGGAGAGAGGGGGCTGGGGGGAGGAGAGAGGGGTCTTGGGGGGAGGAGAGAGGGGGCTGGGGGGGAGGAGAGAGGGGTCTTGGGGGGAGGAGAGAGGGGGCTGGGGGGAGGAGAGAGGGGTCATGGGGGGAGGAGAGAGGGGTCTGGGGGGGAGGAGAGAGGGGTCTGGGGGGTATGTGTGCGAGTGGGAGGCAGTCAACAGGTTCAACAGTCCACATTCGATATGTTGCAGATTTTGTTTAAAAGCAGTGAGTGATGTGAGGTCAGTGAGTTTGATGGTCTTTTGTAAAGTGTTCCAATATGCTGCAGCAAATCAGAAGGCGTTGTGACCAGAGAAGGCTTTGGGAAGGGTGAGTGGGATGAAGTTGCTGGACCTTAAAGGGATACACCACTTTTTTGGGAAGTTTAGCTCATTTGCCACATCCCCCCCACATAACCAAGATACACCATGCCTTACCGGCACTGTCCGCTCAGTTTACAGTGAGCTACAGTCGTGAAGTTAGTAATTATCGCCATAGAATGGAGGCTAATGGTACAGCTGTTAAAAATCTGCGAAAACACACATCTCACTGTGCCAAAATACATGTTGTGCTTCGGGTACTCACCACACAATGACATATTAATCCAAAATGCACATAGTCTTTTTGGAAGGAAAAGAGGTCGGCGGCCATGTTTGGAAAGTAGTGCCAGCTACCTCTTTTCCTTCCAAAAAGACAGATTATGTGCATTTTGGATTAATATTTCATCGTGTGGTGAATACCCGAAGCACAACATGTATTTTGGCGCAGTGAGATGTGTGTTTTGGCAGAGTTTTAACAGCTGTACCATTACCCTCCATTCTATGGCGATAATTACTAACTTCACGACTAAACTGAGCGGACAGTGCCGGTAAGGCATGGTCTATTGGTTATGTGGGGGGGGGGGGGGGGGGGGGGGGGGGTGGTGGCAAGTGAGCTAAACTTCCCCAAAAAGTGGTGTATCCCTTTAAGTTGTAATCAGAGCTGGAGATCTGCAGAAGGGAGGACAGGTAGAGAGGTGTTTTGCCACGTATGGCTCTGTAGATGAATTGAAGCCAGTGAAGAAGCTGCCTGGGGTGGAGAGATGTCCAGTCCACCAGGTTAGAGAGGTCACAGTGATGAGTGTTAAAGGTGTGGAGAGATGTCCAGTCCACCAGGTTAGAGAGGTCACAGTTATCAGTGTTAAAGGTGTGGAGAGATGTCCAGTCCACCAGGTTAGAGAGGTCACAGTGATGAGTGTTAAAGGTGTGGAGAGATGTCCAGTCCACCAGGTTAGAGAGGTCACAGTGATCAGTGTTAAAGGTGTGGAGAGATGTCCAGTCCACCAGGTTAGAGAGGTCACAGTTATCAGTGTTAAAGGTGTGGAGAGATGTCCAGTCCACCAGGTTAGAGAGGTCACAGTGATCAGTGTTAAGGGGAGCCCCAGTGGTGAAACATGATGGCAGAATGATGGAGTGTGTCGGGTTTCCTGAGGGCGTGTGTGCGTGCGTGTGCGCGTGTGTGTGTGTGTGTGTGTGTGTGTGCGTGTGTGTGTGTGTGTGTGTGTGTGTGTGTGTGTGTGTGTGTGTGTGCGTGTGTGCGTGCGTGCGTGTGCGCGTGCGCGCGTGTGTCTACGTCATGTTCCTTACTACTTTTGAGCTGCTAAGTGACTTTTCAGTTGCTTTTTAAAGCCTGGCTTAGTTTGGTCTTTGATGATCTTCTCTGGCAGTGCATTCCATGCTACCATTGCTCGATACAACACTGTCCTTTGCATTGACTCTTTTTTAGCTTTAGGCAGTTGATAGCAACCCCTGGTGGCATGTCTCGTCTTATATTCATGTGTATCTGAGCTTAATCTTAGTTGAGTATATAAACAGGTAGTATTTGACACTCTGATATTTCTTAAAAAGACAAGGAGTGATACTGTCAGCCTGTCCTTGACTTTCATCCAGGACAGCTTGACATGCATCTCATTTACATTTGACCTTGATGTACATTGAAGGGCAAGCCGAGCTGCTCTGTTTTGAGCCAGCTGCAGTTTTCCCAGGTCCCTCTGGTTTGCACTTGACCAGATAATAGAGCAGTAGTCTAGCTGGGATAAGACTAGAGTCTCAATGACTAGTTTGATCAATTGTGATGGAAGGATCACTGAGCATCTCCAAATTACTGATATATTCCTCCCCATCTTTGCAACCACAGTATCTATATGCTTTGTCCATGACAGATTCCAGATTGCACCCAAAAGCTTTGTTTCTTCAACCTGCTCTATGTTGATCTTGTTCAGCATCAGATTTAATTTCGGTTTATTCCTCAGTGAATGATTCGTTCCAAATACAATACTTTTTGTTTTTTGTATGTTTAAGACTCATTTGTTATTCGTCACCCATTCAATTACTGCTGTCAATTCTTTGTTTAAAATTTCACTGATCTCTCCCACTGTGGGCGCATGTACATAAATTGCTGTATCATCCGAATACATGGACATGTTTGCTTTTTTCAGTATCCAGGGAAAGTCATTTGTAATTCCAGCTTCAACCCGTCTAACCTCTGAGGAGCTGCCGTTAACAAAGTACTCTTTGAGTTCTATTAAGTAGATAACTCTCCAACCATGCTATCAAACCATAACACCTGAGTTTATTAATGAATAGTTTGTGATCGATAACATCAAAGGCTGCGCTATAGTCAAGTAATACTGCTCCCACCATATTTTTCCTGTCGATCTCTCTTAACCAATGACCTGTCATTTGTGTGAGTGCCGTGGCTGTTGAGTGGCCTCCCTGTAAGCATGTTGGAATTCACTTATTAGATTGTTCTCAGAAAAATAACCGTGTATTTGGTTGAATACAATTTTTTCAAGAATTTTGTTCAGAACTGGTGACAAGCTTATTGGTCTGCTGTTAGAGCCAGTGAAGGCATTCTTGGTATTCTTTTGAAGTGGTATCACTCTAGCTTCTTTCCAAATTAGCGGGCAGTTATTACCTTCAAAGCTCAAGTTAAAAATGTGACATATTGGAGCAGCAATTTGAGCAGCTACATTCTTTAAAGGTTTACCATCTATATTGTCACTACCAGACGGTTTATCATTATTGATAGACAACAATCATTTTTCCACCTCTGCAATACTAACATTGCGCATCTCAAAAGTACATTCCTTGTTCTTCATAATCGTATCCCTGATATATGCGTTGGATCCTTCACAGCTAGATTTTGGCATTCCCTGCCTTAGTTTTTCAATTTTCCCTATAAAATAATCATTAAAGTAATTTGCTGTGTCTAATGGTTTGGTCATGAAAACCCCTTCTGACTCTATATAGGATGGTGTCGAGATGTTATTTCTGCCCATGATGTTATTCAAAGTGCCCCAGAGCTTTTTCCCATCATATTTTATATTGTTTATCTTAGTTTCATAGTATAATTTCTTCTTTCTTTTCTTTAGCTCCTCATCAACCCACGGTGCGTTAACACTTCTTACAGTTCATTTCTTTAGCTCCTCATCAACCCACGGTGTGTTAACACTTCTTACAGTTCATTTCTTTAGCTCCTCATCAACCCACGGTGCGTTAAGGCCTAAACATGGTCGTCCGTCCGCCTCGAATTGGAGCCGTCTCGCCGTCTGGCGGCGCCAGCGAGCCCTACATGCTCGGACGCCACTACGCCCTCCCTCCTCCCACCCTCCCTCCTCCTGTGGAAGCTCCGTGTGAAAATGGCGGAGATTGTGTGCCAGGCAGTCTGAATGAAATTAAATGTAACGTTCCCAATTCTATGTATTAAATTCTAAAAACGACCCTCAACATTTGGGAAGGCTAAGCCACACAACTAGTTCGTTATAATCTAACGTCATGCTTTGAAAGGTGACTTTACGACGAAGAGCCAAGGCAACGGCCAATCACAACTCTCCTGCAGCTGACGTCATGCACATATCGTCGCCGTGAAGTCACATTTTCGAGCAGCCCCCGTCAGCCGACGGCGCCCCCTCCCCGTAGGACGGCGCTCCACCCGCCGTCATACGGGGAGGGCGGGGCGAGGCTCTGACGGACGACCATGTTTAGGCCTTTAACAGTTCTTACAGTTCATTTCTTGAGAGGTGCATGTTTATCCATTACAGGAATTAATAGCTTCATAAAAACATCAAGTGCAACATTTGGATCGCTCTCTTTAAAAACATCAGACCAGCACACATTATTAACATCCTCCACATACAAATCACCACAAAATTGTTTATATGATCTCTTAAGTACTATTTTTGGTCCAGTTTTGGGGATTTTAGCTTTTCAATCAAAGATGGGATCAAAGATGGGATGGTCATCTTGACAAGTGTGTTTGGCCGAGCAGGTGAACGAAGATTGATTGTGGTATAGGAAGCTCAGCTGAGCTTTGACTTTAGCCTGCAGGTGATTTATAAGAGTGGGAAAAGAGAGGGATGGGTCCAGCCAGAGGCCAAGGTATTTAGAAGAAGTAACAGACTCCAGCATGGAGCCCGTCGGTACAGGTGATCTCGGGGGCGCCGGCAGTGTCAAGTTCCCTGTCAAAAAGAAGACATTTGCTCTTCTTGGAGTTGAGAAGTAGGTGCAGGCTGTGAAAGGACTGCTCAATAGAGAGCCGCAGGGATGACGTATTTTTGTAGTCAGAACGCGGAAGTCCCGGACTTCCTGGTTCTTCACTGTTTCTGTCTATGGGATTTTTGAATGGGTTTTTGCCGCGATGCTTCTAATAATCTCTCTGGGCAACGCTGGCTTAATGAAACGCGAACCAGAGTTCAGTCGGATAATCTTCACACATGAGGACCACTTTCATGAGTTTTGTAGCGTAAATGCGAGCCCTAGAAGTAAAAAGCTCGAGCTAAGCTAATCCAGAACTACACACTGTCGCATAGGCTTCCACGTCACGTCAGCGCTCAACCTGGACTGTTGTTGGATGTGTGCACTGATTACCCCGGGCTGAACGGGCTGAACCAGGTGAGGGAAAGAGAATTTCCGTGTTCGTCCTTTGAAGTGGTGACGTTATTGACGTATATATCCCCATCGACTCAACAGTGTAGTCTCATTTAGCCGTTTGCTAGCTAGCCGCCCTTTTAACGGCACGTAAAAGCTTCAAAACTCATAAAAGTGGTCCTCGTGTGTGAAGATGATATTACTAAACACTGGTTCGCGTTTGATTAAGCCAGCGTTGCCCAGAGAGATTATTAGAAGCATCGCGCCAAAAACCCATTCAAAACTCCCATAGGCGAAAACAGTGAAGAACCAGGACTGTTAGCATCGATGATTTCCGGACTCATTCCTGCGGCTCTCTATAGAGGCGAATGATTATCCTTGTTTTCAGTGGCGAGTTCTAGTGTAGGCTACCAATAAATGCTGTTTCAGAGGCTTCCAGCAAAACAGCTTTCCTTATCCACCTTATTTCTAGCTGCCATGATGCCTTACGTGAAATATGGGTGCTTCTTCCGGTGTTATCCTCCCAGGCCCCTCCCACCATTACGTTGTTCCTCCCAGGCCCCTCCCACCTCCTCCCAGGCCCCTCCCACCGTTACGCCATTGACACGGACACAATATAGCCCGTCTTCTGTAAACGATGTTTCAAAGCTGCAGGCAGGCGAACCGCGAACGGAGAAAATCACATCGAGCTTGGCCAAGAATCTCAGCGATAAATATCCCGAGGTGTTCAAAGAGCAACAGAAATAGCGGATGTGATAAGATAGCATTATTACATTCCCCTCAAATAAGTCGTCAAACGAGTGTCGTGACGAGCAACTTTTTTCCCCCAGCGTCGGAGTTTTGAGGAAATGCGCACGCTGCAACAATCAGTCACGTTCTAGACCGGGACCTTGCACCCATAACTATTTTACAGCGGGGCATTCAAAAATAAGGTGGATACTAGTTTCTACTTTGAATGGTCATCTTTGTATGCGTGGGCTAACCCAGCAGCTCAAGTACAGTATAGAAACAGATGATTTTTTCTGTTTGATGCAATAGCAGAGGCCCATGCTAACTGCTTTTAATAGCACCATTTGATTTCTGTTGAGGTGGATTTAGAATGGGACATGAAAAAGATAGAAGAACATGCACCTTCACGCTATAGAGGAGGCGCAGGACAAACCACCCATCAACTTGAAAAATAAAATAGTCTGGACACAGCGTATAAATAGAGTATGCCACCAGTCAGTTTAGATTGGGACATAACATCTCATTGTATATATTATTGCTCCTAATCCAAGGCAGATCTGAACCAAAGGCTCTGCTTCCCATCTGATATCGCCATTAGAAACCTCAGACCAGACCTCATGCTTTGGTGCTCCTCACGTCACACCGTCTACAATACATCATAGAGTTTACTGTGGCCTGGGAGGATGCTGTGGAGGAGGCCTACGAATGCAAAAGCCTTAGGCTGGGTTCACACCGACGACCCAAGCCTTGCCTATGCCTTGCCTTTACCCACGCTTTTTAATAGGCATCCGTTTTAATCAACGAGGCTGTGTACACCGGCCGCCTGAGCGTGAACCCTGCATGTACCCACGCCTTGCCTGTGCCTTGCCGATTTTATCGAATAGGCGTGAGTTCTATTTTGAAGCCGACAAGGCGCGTGCAGGCAGGCTTTTCTGTCAAGCCATGAAAGAAAAACGCGACAATATCCGTGGGAAATGGCAAATTCAACTGAATTTCAAAATAAAATGGAGTTACAACAGTGTTGAGCAGAGAGAGAAAGAGAGAGAGAGATTGACGGGTGGCTATCACGTGGGGCTTTCTCCCCGTCGGCAAACAAATCTTCATGAGAGAGAATAGCGACCGAAGAAGCAAGATGGACAATGTTGTTGTGCCAGCACATATTCTTGCAAGATTACCTCTCTAAAATGTCCGACTATAGTCAGACCTGGTTATACATATCCAGCATCAATAGAACATTAAATATATCAGATTTATTTTACCTAGAGGCTACCCCTGACAATTCTGGACAACACGTGAAAAAATACAGTTGGGAGAGAGGAGAGGGCTTGTGACTCGGCTCCAGGTTCGGCGTGCAAAAGGCGTGCGGTGTGATCGCAAAAGCGTGTAACAGGTTCACGCCCAGCTCGGCGTAGGCGTGGGTTGAGGCAAGGCAAGGCATAGATTGTCTGTGTGAACGAAGCGTTAAAGTCGAGCTGAACCCAAAAATGATTATTTTATTTTATTTTATTTCAAATGCCTGGGTATTCAGTCCACCTATTTAATAATGTATGCCAAAAAAAAAATCACACTTTTTCACATCAAAAGTTCATTTTTCAAGATTTAATTCATAACAGTAATCTACAGTTTGCTGACGTCACATAGTACTATCAAATGTCTACCCCATTTCAACCAATCATATCATGACATGACAGCTGTCAATCAAATCTTAATTTCAGGATAATTCTCTCTTCCAAATGAAGGAGAAAATGGTACCTAGTGCCTGTAACTGGCTCTTAAACTCACATTCACGGAATATTGTATTTACCGCAATAGCGATAATGGCACGCGCCAGAGAGCCTGGTTGTCAGGGGTCGCCCCTCGGAGATTCCATGCGGGCGGGCAGCACCCATGCATCGGATTGTCCGCTCGTTCTGCACAGAAGCAGCTGGCTGCCTGGTACTCTGCGGATCGCACTCGCGTAGCACGACAACACGCCGAATCCCACTCGATTTGGGGGTGGAACATGCCAGGATTGGCCAATGCCAAAGCCAGTCCCCAGAATTGTCAAATCAAATCATCGACACCCTATATGGTCCGCCTCTCAACCCTGTCACCTCAGACAAGATTTGTTTTCAGACTCTGAAATGTCTCTACTTGCATTCCGTTGGGTTCATTTAGACTTTAAGTATGCTGAGCTGGCCTGGCAGCTGACGCCGAACAACGTGGCTGGAAAGCCAAGGGTGGCCCAGTTGAAGTTGGCTGCAGAGTTCTTCGTGGGCAAGTCGACTGCCAGGCTGCTTAGGGACATGGGAATTGGAGGCCAAACCCAACGCCGAACCATCAAAGCCCCCTCAAGTGCAGCCGAACAGGCCAAATATCAGGGAGGCGTCCCGTAACCCAGACCACCAACAGAGACCACCAACAGATTCATTTTAATTACGCGCATAGAACTTATTTGACCGCACGTAGACTATACGCTATGAAACTGATAAATGATCCGTCTTGCAGTCTGTGTAGTTTGAATGCTCCTGACACTTTGTGGGAATGTCCACCGGTTATACAGTTCTGGACGAAGGTGGCTGCTAAATGATCTGACGTAACATCTGTAACTGTTCCAGTAAGTAACTATACCCGCTTTACTGTTCAATGACTTGTCCGGGCTCAATCTGTCGAGGGCTGCAAGGCGTTACAGTGTACTAGCTGCTATTACAGCTGCTAAACAAGATGGTTGCGTTAAGTTGGAAGCCTCCGCACTCTCTCACCATCAGACATTGGGTCTTCTCCTTTCTGGATGTCGTGTACTTGGAGTTGTCAACTGGCAGAATGAACAGTGCATCAAGTGAATCCACCTTAAGATCAACTGGCAGAATGTTGCTAATTCACTCAAAGAGCTCTTAGAATGATCCTCTCTCTACCAGATTCTTGTGATCTGTAACATTCCCTGATATGATGTTCCCCTTGTGTGTGTGTGTGTGCCCTGGGTTGGAGGGGGGAGAGGAACATGTTGACAGCTGTGTGTGTGTGTGTGTGTGTGTGTGTGTGT
Organism: Poromitra crassiceps; assembly: GCF_964638095.1. NCBI lineage: Eukaryota > Metazoa > Chordata > Actinopteri > Beryciformes > Melamphaidae > Poromitra > Poromitra crassiceps. The sequence continues at coordinate 39,012,470 of NC_139631.1, forward strand.
GTGTGTGTGTGTGTGTGTGCGTGCGTGCGTGCGTGCGTGCGTGCGTGCGTGCGTGCGTGCGTGCGTGCGTGCGTGCGTGTGTGTGTGTGAGTGTGAGAGAGTGTAGAGGTTTATTATTGAGGATGTGCTAGTGTGTGTTGTGTTTGGGATGTGGGTGGGGGGTGGTGCATCTCATGTTCTGTTTGTTTTTCTTTTCTTTTTGTCCCTTTCGTTTTGTTTTGACGTGTTCGACGTTTTTCAGATCAGCTGACTTTGTGATTTGTTGTTATTTTTCTTCTCCTCCTATTTTTCGTTATGGAAATTGTTGTTTTGTTGAATCTATTAATACAAAATGTGACGGAAAAAGAAAAAAGTGCAGCCGAACAGGCAAGTCGGTGTCTCTGGATGAAGAGGAGAGATACCTCCTCCTGGGGCCCTGAAATAACACCAACACCAACATTATATAGAAGGGTTAAAAGCAGAGGGGGGGGGGGGGGGCGCACCTGGGACGCCAGGAGTTGTCGATGAGCCCTCTGGAGGTGTTGTGGGCCCATCATCGAAACACACCGGTGAAGGAGGGTGCCCACCTGATGACTCCAATGAAGCTTTTAGTCCTCCTCCCCCACCCCACACACACACACACACACACACACACACACACACGTCACCACAGACCCTCTTGGATGGCAGCATTGTTCCCCCACTCACATCTCAAGTGTGTGAATCAGGCCAGGGATTTGTGTCACCTAGTCCTAAAACAGAACCAAGCCTAATAATCTGTCCGGCGCCAACAACTGATATACCAGGATGGTTTAACAAAGCATTATGTGATGTGCTTTTTATTCATGGTTTTCACGGCCAGCATCAACAGCCAATTTTCTATGAATACAATGTCTGCTAACTCTGCTAACTATTGCAAAAATATTTCAGGTATTATTATATAGATCAGGGGTTTTCAAACCCCCCCCCCTCCCCCTAGACAAAGCTTGGGAAAAGGAGCCGCCCCTCACTCAATTCCTGGATGCCTATGGCATCATGATTATCTTATTTGATCAGACCAGGCCTATTCAACTGGCAGCCCGCGGGCCGGATACGGCACGTTTGAATTTTGATCCGGCCCGCGAGAGTTTGATATCATTTTTTTTTTCTTTTTTTTCTTTTTTGGTGGGGGACAAAGATCTATGACTGGCCCGGGAGAAGCTTTTTTATTTCATTTTTCCTTGTTTGTTACATTACAGTGTTTGATTTTCATCATAATCTGGTTTTCCATAATAATAATAATAAGTTCAGTGTTTATGCCTGTGTTGCTGTCTGTTGTAGTGTAAAACGACTAAAGGGAGAGCAGGTGGTTACATGAAAGTGAGTGAGAAAAGGAGAAGATACTGAATAATGACATTAGGGATGTTCATTTTGAAAATTTTCCAAAATCGATAATCGGTGAGAATTAACGATCAATTATCGATTATCGATTTTATTAATACTTAGAAAATTTTCAATATTTTCATTTTTTTTTTTTTTTTTTTTTTTTTTTTTTAACAAAATGAATGCCTATGGCAGAAAATACGAAAGACAACGTGTTCTCCTCAATGAACTCTTTATTTCAATGTGTCTCCTCTTCAACACTGCTGTCCCCGGCGCATGCCGGTGTGAATTTCTCATGTTTAAAACAGTTTTGTTGGCACAAAGGCCCATGCCCAGCCAGAAAACTAGAGACTATATGAAGCTCCACCTCACGTTAGTCGGCTGTGCAATGGAGTGGGGCGAGGAGGAACGAATTCCACCCAAACCTAGAACAAAAACAAAAAAAAAAAAAAAAGATTTTTTTTTTTTTTTTTTTTTTTTAATAATTAAAAAATCGATCCAAATGCCACAGGATCGATTCCAATCCTTAACGATCGATTATCGATTTTCGATAATTGATGAACATCCCTAAATGACATCACAACAGTATAATCCTAATGTTAATTAAAAATTAAATATTCTTCTAAATATGGATAAAAGTCCAAAAAACATCAAATTTTCTTTGACGCTGCCCGCTATACAGCACCCCCTATTCAATAATAGTTCCAGCACGGCTGTGAAAATGTGGTGGCGGGTTGTGTCAAGTGTACATATAATGGCTCGGGGAACGGTCCGGCCCCCGGCCCCTTAGGTTTCTGACAATGTGGCCCCCTGAACAATTTAGTTGAATAGCCCTGCCATAGACACTAAACAACTGAGCTAAGATAGCCTGATATTACTGTTTGACTTCAGATAACACCAAATACATAGCAAGGTCTGCCTGAAGGCATGTATTTGTTTCTGACTCTGGGAAAGTGGGAAGAACTGTCAAATTCCCCAATAGAGAGCCGCAGTAACGAGTCCGGAAATCATCGATGCTAACAGCCCTGGTTCAACACAGTTTTCGCCTATGGGAGTTTTGAATGGGTTTTTGGCGTGATGCTTCTAATACGCTCTCTGGGCAATGCTGGCAAACGCGAACCAGATGGTAGTAACATCATCTTCACACATGAAGACCACTTTTATGAGTTTTGAAGCTTTTACGTGCCGTTAAAAGGGTGGCCAGCTAGCAAACGGCTAAATGAGACTACACTTTTGAGTCGACGGGGATATATAGGTCAATAACGTCACCACTCAAAGGACGAACACGGAAATTCTCTTTCCCTCACCTGGTTCAGCCCCGTTCAGCCCGGGGTAATCAGTGCACACATCAACAAAAGTCCAGGTTGAGTGCTGACGTGACGTGGAAGCCTATGCGACAGTGTGTAGTTCTGGATTAGCTTAGCTCGAGCTTTTTACTTCTAGGGCTCGCATTTACGCTACAAAACTCATGAAAGTGGTCCTCATGTGTGAAGATTATCCCGCTGAACCTTGGTTCGCGTTTGATTAAACTTGCGTTGCCCAGAGACCTTATTTGAAGCATCGCGCCAAAAACCCATTCAAAAATCCCATAGACAGAAACAGTGTTGAACCAGGAAGTTCGGGACTTCCGCATTCAGCCTACAAAAATACGTCATCCCTGCGGCTCTCTATACTGAATCTCTGAACTATTTCTTTAACCAAGGTTCAAGGTTCAAGGTAGTCTTTATTATCCTCCGAGGGGCAATTTGGGAAGCAGCCAGTAGAAGCATAAAAAAACAACAAATCATCAAACAAACAGCAAACAGATTTCAGCACAACAAATTGACAACAGTTACAGTGGAAATCACAGAGATGGGCACTTGAGACTTGGTGACTTGGACTCGAGTCCCTGTTTTGATGACTTGAGACTTGACTTGACAAAAACATAAATGACTTGAGACTTACTTGGACTTGGAAGTTTAAGACTCGAGACTTGACTTGACTTGAGAGGTGATGACTTGGATGACTTGTTTGTGTTTGTCTGTTTAAATAATGAAATCATAACGTAACATTGTCCAAGTTTCTCTGTCTGTCCGGTATGCGTCAGTCAGTGCATGGCGAGTGCAAGCTGGAGAGGAGACGGAGAGAGGAGCGTGACGGACAGCCAGTCACCCAATCACGACAATCCCATAAGGAGGATCATGACTGAGTCATCCAATGACAAATTGTCATCCAGTCATGCTCCTCCTTATAGCATTGTCGTGATTGGATGACTGGCCGTCAATCAATCATCTCACTGGATTGCACACAGCTGAAATATTCTTCAAACAGGCAGAAGGGACAGGGGTGGAATCTAACAACGTTTGATGTTGTAATCTGGCTGTCAGTGTTTCACTGTTTAACAGTGATTGAGAGGAAATATTTATTAAATACTTTTGGCCAGCGCTCCCCAAGAGATCTTAAAATACTATGCACAAGCTTGCGCAACACGGTCTCCAAAGTTCCCAATCATCCTACAACTTGTTCTAGTTGTGAGATGTATATATACCCCGCCTAAAAATGTGCTTTAGACTTAGGGTGTTAATTCATATAGTCAATTTTTTATTTGTATTTTGGCCAACATTGAAATATTACAACTTGTGGTAAAAATTTGGTAAGAATAAATATGACTATATCTACCACTTATTTAGCTTAATTTGGTTGCTTCCTTGTCAACCACAATGCATCATGGGACATTATGCAAATGTATGTGTCAGCCCTGGGTTGGAGGGGGGAGAGGAACATGTTGTCAGCTGTGTGTGTGTGTGTGTGTGTGTGTGTGTGTGTGTGTGTGTGTGTGTGTGTGTGTGTGTGTGTGTGTGTGTGTGTGTGTGTGTGTGTGTCAACAATGCTCTTCTGCACTGGCATATACAGTATAGGTTTCCAGCCTTGTTTATATTAATATGTTTTGATTGAGAAGAGGTAAATACTCTAAGTTTAAGCTATTTGTTTTTGTTTGATTACATTGTAGTATGTCAGCCTGTCACTAATTCACTGTTTAAAACTGACGTGGCAGATTTTTTTTTTTTTTACTGAGAAGCAGTTCAGAAATAAATAAGCGTTTATAAAGTTATTTGACTTTTGTTTGATTACATTTATTTCACTGAATATCAATGATTAGAACACAAATTAAATTCGTCATACTTTTTGAACGGGTTAGATACCGTAAATTGGCCAATAATATCAGGTAGACAGGTATTACCATGTCTTTTTTCTTTATAAAGAAAGGTAAGACTGCAGTATTTGGGGGTGGGGAAAAAAAGTGACTTGACTTGGGACTTGACTTGCCTTAACTAAGGACTCGACTTGACTTGACTTGACTTGACAAAACCTGTGACTTGACTTGACTTGACTTGCCCAAAACAAAATGACTTGGGACTTGCTTGAGACTTGGACCAAATTACTTGGGACTTACTTGAGACTTGGACCGAAGTGACTTGGTCCCATGTCTGGGAAATCACATGGGGCTGTTTAAGAAGCCGATGGGAGCAGGAAGACATTTTGTTTGTTTGTGTCTGTTGGTTCTGCATTTTGGCAGCAGACTGAATCTGCGACCGGACGGGAGCAGCTCAAACTCGAGGCTCAGAGGGTGGCTCGCTCGGGTCAGCCAAGATTGACTGTGCCTCTTTCAAGGTCCTAGTTTTGTGCAGGCTATGAAGGTCATTTTAGAGCATTGTGAGCGATTTTGCTGCACACCTTCACAATACTGTGCAGTCGCTTCTTATTCTTGAGGGTAAGAGACCCATACCAGCACACAAACGAGAAAGTGAGAACCGATTTGATAAAACAAGAGTAAAACATTTTCATCAAAGTCCTGTCGACATTAAAATTCCGTAGCTTACGATAAAAGAACATGCGCTGATGTGCTTTCCGACACACGGCATCTACGTGAGGGTCAAAGGTCAGCTTAGCGTCTATTATCGTGTCGAGGTATTTGTACTGCTGTACAACCTCCACAGCCGGCTCATTGATAATGACAGAGGGGCTCTTTCTAAAATGAATGTGCATCTCTTTGGTCTTTGACACATATATCAAGGAAGGTATGGACGACTTACACCAGTCAATGAAGTCCTTCACTACAGGGCCGTGGTCAGGATCATCATTGTTGAGGAGCGACACTATGACGGAGTCGTCAGCAAATTTAAAAACAAAAAAAACAAAAAAAAAAAAAAAAGATTTTTTTTTTTTTTTTTTTTTTTTAATAATTAAAAAATCGATCCAAATGCCACAGGATCGATTCCAATCCTTAACGATCGATTATCGATTTTCGATAATTGATGAACATCCCTAAATGACATCACAACAGTATAATCCTAATGTTAATTAAAAATTAAATATTCTTCTAAATATGGATAAAAGTCCAAAAAACATCAAATTTTCTTTGACGCTGCCCGCTATACAGCACCCCCTATTCAATAATAGTTCCAGCACGGCTGTGAAAATGTGGTGGCGGGTTGTGTCAAGTGTACATATAATGGCTCGGGGAACGGTCCGGCCCCCGGCCCCTTAGGTTTCTGACAATGTGGCCCCCTGAACAATTTAGTTGAATAGCCCTGCCATAGACACTAAACAACTGAGCTAAGATAGCCTGATATTACTGTTTGACTTCAGATAACACCAAATACATAGCAAGGTCTGCCTGAAGGCATGTATTTGTTTCTGACTCTGGGAAAGTGGGAAGAACTGTCAAATTCCCCAATAGAGAGCCGCAGTAACGAGTCCGGAAATCATCGATGCTAACAGCCCTGGTTCAACACAGTTTTCGCCTATGGGAGTTTTGAATGGGTTTTTGGCGTGATGCTTCTAATACGCTCTCTGGGCAATGCTGGCAAACGCGAACCAGATGGTAGTAACATCATCTTCACACATGAAGACCACTTTTATGAGTTTTGAAGCTTTTACGTGCCGTTAAAAGGGTGGCCAGCTAGCAAACGGCTAAATGAGACTACACTTTTGAGTCGACGGGGATATATAGGTCAATAACGTCACCACTCAAAGGACGAACACGGAAATTCTCTTTCCCTCACCTGGTTCAGCCCCGTTCAGCCCGGGGTAATCAGTGCACACATCAACAAAAGTCCAGGTTGAGTGCTGACGTGACGTGGAAGCCTATGCGACAGTGTGTAGTTCTGGATTAGCTTAGCTCGAGCTTTTTACTTCTAGGGCTCGCATTTACGCTACAAAACTCATGAAAGTGGTCCTCATGTGTGAAGATTATCCCGCTGAACCTTGGTTCGCGTTTGATTAAACTTGCGTTGCCCAGAGACCTTATTTGAAGCATCGCGCCAAAAACCCATTCAAAAATCCCATAGACAGAAACAGTGTTGAACCAGGAAGTTCGGGACTTCCGCATTCAGCCTACAAAAATACGTCATCCCTGCGGCTCTCTATACTGAATCTCTGAACTATTTCTTTAACCAAGGTTCAAGGTTCAAGGTAGTCTTTATTATCCTCCGAGGGGCAATTTGGGAAGCAGCCAGTAGAAGCATAAAAAAACAACAAATCATCAAACAAACAGCAAACAGATTTCAGCACAACAAATTGACAACAGTTACAGTGGAAATCACAGAGATGGGCACTTGAGACTTGGTGACTTGGACTCGAGTCCCTGTTTTGATGACTTGAGACTTGACTTGACAAAAACATAAATGACTTGAGACTTACTTGGACTTGGAAGTTTAAGACTCGAGACTTGACTTGACTTGAGAGGTGATGACTTGGATGACTTGTTTGTGTTTGTCTGTTTAAATAATGAAATCATAACGTAACATTGTCCAAGTTTCTCTGTCTGTCCGGTATGCGTCAGTCAGTGCATGGCGAGTGCAAGCTGGAGAGGAGACGGAGAGAGGAGCGTGACGGACAGCCAGTCACCCAATCACGACAATCCCATAAGGAGGATCATGACTGAGTCATCCAATGACAAATTGTCATCCAGTCATGCTCCTCCTTATAGCATTGTCGTGATTGGATGACTGGCCGTCAATCAATCATCTCACTGGATTGCACACAGCTGAAATATTCTTCAAACAGGCAGAAGGGACAGGGGTGGAATCTAACAACGTTTGATGTTGTAATCTGGCTGTCAGTGTTTCACTGTTTAACAGTGATTGAGAGGAAATATTTATTAAATACTTTTGGCCAGCGCTCCCCAAGAGATCTTAAAATACTATGCACAAGCTTGCGCAACACGGTCTCCAAAGTTCCCAATCATCCTACAACTTGTTCTAGTTGTGAGATGTATATATACCCCGCCTAAAAATGTGCTTTAGACTTAGGGTGTTAATTCATATAGTCAATTTTTTATTTGTATTTTGGCCAACATTGAAATATTACAACTTGTGGTAAAAATTTGGTAAGAATAAATATGACTATATCTACCACTTATTTAGCTTAATTTGGTTGCTTCCTTGTCAACCACAATGCATCATGGGACATTATGCAAATGTATGTGTCAGCCCTGGGTTGGAGGGGGGAGAGGAACATGTTGTCAGCTGTGTGTGTGTGTGTGTGTGTGTGTGTGTGTGTGTGTGTGTGTGTGTGTGTGTGTGTGTGTGTGTGTGTGTGTGTGTGTGTGTGTCAACAATGCTCTTCTGCACTGGCATATACAGTATAGGTTTCCAGCCTTGTTTATATTAATATGTTTTGATTGAGAAGAGGTAAATACTCTAAGTTTAAGCTATTTGTTTTTGTTTGATTACATTGTAGTATGTCAGCCTGTCACTAATTCACTGTTTAAAACTGACGTGGCAGATTTTTTTTTTTTTTACTGAGAAGCAGTTCAGAAATAAATAAGCGTTTATAAAGTTATTTGACTTTTGTTTGATTACATTTATTTCACTGAATATCAATGATTAGAACACAAATTAAATTCGTCATACTTTTTGAACGGGTTAGATACCGTAAATTGGCCAATAATATCAGGTAGACAGGTATTACCATGTCTTTTTTCTTTATAAAGAAAGGTAAGACTGCAGTATTTGGGGGTGGGGAAAAAAAGTGACTTGACTTGGGACTTGACTTGCCTTAACTAAGGACTCGACTTGACTTGACTTGACTTGACAAAACCTGTGACTTGACTTGACTTGACTTGCCCAAAACAAAATGACTTGGGACTTGCTTGAGACTTGGACCAAATTACTTGGGACTTACTTGAGACTTGGACCGAAGTGACTTGGTCCCATGTCTGGGAAATCACATGGGGCTGTTTAAGAAGCCGATGGGAGCAGGAAGACATTTTGTTTGTTTGTGTCTGTTGGTTCTGCATTTTGGCAGCAGACTGAATCTGCGACCGGACGGGAGCAGCTCAAACTCGAGGCTCAGAGGGTGGCTCGCTCGGGTCAGCCAAGATTGACTGTGCCTCTTTCAAGGTCCTAGTTTTGTGCAGGCTATGAAGGTCATTTTAGAGCATTGTGAGCGATTTTGCTGCACACCTTCACAATACTGTGCAGTCGCTTCTTATTCTTGAGGGTAAGAGACCCATACCAGCACACAAACGAGAAAGTGAGAACCGATTTGATAAAACAAGAGTAAAACATTTTCATCAAAGTCCTGTCGACATTAAAATTCCGTAGCTTACGATAAAAGAACATGCGCTGATGTGCTTTCCGACACACGGCATCTACGTGAGGGTCAAAGGTCAGCTTAGCGTCTATTATCGTGTCGAGGTATTTGTACTGCTGTACAACCTCCACAGCCGGCTCATTGATAATGACAGAGGGGCTCTTTCTAAAATGAATGTGCATCTCTTTGGTCTTTGACACATATATCAAGGAAGGTATGGACGACTTACACCAGTCAATGAAGTCCTTCACTACAGGGCCGTGGTCAGGATCATCATTGTTGAGGAGCGACACTATGACGGAGTCGTCAGCAAATTTAATAATGTGACGCTTCTTAAAGTGTCTTTTGCACAGGTTTGTGTATAAAATGAATAAAAGTGCAGAGAGGACACACCCCTGGGGCGATCCAGTGGAGGAAAAGAGCACATCGGACAAAGTGCTGTTTACTCTCACGCTTTGTGATCCTGTCAGTTAAAAAGTTGATCAGCCAACATATCAGCCCAGGATCGATGTTAGTAGTAGTAGTAGTAGTAGTTAAAGTAGTCTTTAAAATACTTGCTAAAATATGAGGCTGGATGCAATTAAAAGCGGAAGAGGAAGTCAATAAAAAGCAGAGGCACAAAGCTCTTTGCACCTCTAGGTGGGTGTGGGACAGGTTTAAAAGAGTGTTTATTGCACCATCGACACCCCTGCTTGGCCTGTAGGCAAATTGAAGCGGGTCTAAGTTTTCCTGGACATATTATGTGATTTTTGGGGCGGCTTTTGGGGATTTTTGGGGCGGCTGTGGCTCAGGAGGTAGAGCAGGTCGTCCACTAATCGGAAGGTCGGTGGTTCGATCCCCGGCTCCTCCAGTCCGCATGTCGAAGTGTCCTTGGGCAAGACACTGAACCCCAAATTGCTCCCGATGGCTGTGCCAGCACCCTGCGTCGCAGCTGGCCGCCTTCGGTGTGTGAATGGGCGAATGTAGACACATTGTAAAGCCCTATATAAATGCAGTCCATTTACCATTTACCATTTTATATTATGGTATAAAATCACACACATTTAGGCTATTCTATGCATATCTCACTTTAATAACTAATGTTATATTTTTTCCCTTCCAGTCACTGAGCCTCCCCTGAAACTGCATGGAGCCCCCCTGGGGAGGCCCGCCTCCCACTCTGAAAACCTCTGATATAGATCATGACAATATCAAAAGGCACAATAAGGCCACTATAAACCCACCGTTGAATGCCACAGAGACACTACAAGCCCCTATAGGAATATGATGGTGATTTTCTATTAGGGTCTGCACTGCACACAAGCCAGCATGTACTGTAAACTATACTGTGACCCCACCCCACACGGTGGTGCAGCGGTAGCGCTTTCTCCTCACAGCAAGAAGGTCCTGGGTTCAATTCCCGCCCGGGACTCTCGTAACGGACAAGCCCGTCTTTTATTGTCACACGAACACCACAACACATGCATGCGGCCACAACACACTCATGCTGACGGTGGCCGGTGAAAAGTGTCCTCTGCATTTAACCCATCCAGGCATGTCCTTTCCTCCGAGGGGCAGGCCAGGAGCAGTGGTCGCTTTCTCGTACAGCGCCCGGGGACCAACTTTGGATGTTGTCGTCACTGGTCGGATGACGATGACGATCTGATCTTCTGCATGTTTTTAGTGGGGGGGGTTTTATACGGAGGAACCCCCTGGGGGGAACGCTGTGGGCGCTGAGGGTGTGTCCCCATTCCCATGTCTTCAGTGCCTACGCCCCCAGGTGGGGTTGTCAAAAAGTGCCCTTCCTGTGTGGAGTTTGCATGTTCTCTCTGTGCTCCCTTGGGGTTTCCTTTCCTACCAGATAGGAACCCCCCCCCCCCACACTAAAAAACAACATGCAAAAACCCTAACCCTAACTTACTGTGCTGTACTGTCCTCTGCTGACCCACAGAACCCTAACTTACTGTGCTGTACTGTCCTCTGCTGACCCACAGAACCCTAACTTACTGTGCTGTACTGTCCTCTGCTGACCCACAGAACCCTAACTTACTGTGCTGTACTGTCCTCTGCTGACCCACAGGGTTCCCTGGCTGTACCGCCACGTCCACAAAGTGCACCACCAGAACCACACGCCCTTCGCCCTGACGGCCCAGGACGCCAGCCCAGCGGAGCTGCTGTCCCTGCTGCTGCTGGCCCTGAGCAGCGCCTGGGCACTGGGCTGCCACCCTCTGAGCGAAGTCCTCTTCCACCTGCTCAACAGCTGGCTGGCGGTGGAGGACCACTGTGGCTACGACCTGCCCTGGGGCCTGCACAGGCTGCTGCCCTGCCTGGGAGGGGCCCCCCACCACCAGGCCCACCACGACCTGCAGCGGGGCAACTACGCCCCCTACTTCACGCACTGGGACCACCTCTGTGGCACGCACATGCACTAGTGCTGCGTGCACGCCCATGAGGAGAAGCCTTTCGGATTCGAATGACGGTTAAAAGCAGTGACGTGGAAAGTCACTTGCAGTGTTGGGGGTAACTCATTACAAAAGTAACATATTACATGTAATATATTACTCTTAGCAGTAACTCAATAATATAACTTATTACTTATAGGATTTCAGTAATATTATACCAGTTACTTTGTCAAGTAACTCAAGTTACAAATTGAGTAATTAAAAAAAAAATCAAAGTACATAAATGAAGATACAATCATTTCCCAATCAAACTGTGTTTTTATGCAAATAACCACTATAGATGACAATAACAAAGGAAAATAATAGGACATTTAGAATTTTGGATTCTTTACACTGACTTCCAAGATGGTTGAAAAAAATTTTTGGGATGGTTCCCGGGCGGCGATGTCATTCTGCCGCTGCTGTTATTTTGGTGAAAGGAACCCAAAAGCAGTGTAATAAGTAACGAGTTACTCTACACAGACAGTAATATTGTAAAGTAACTTAATACTTTCAAATGGAAGTAACTAGTAATATGTAGTGTATATATATGTAGTATACTTTGAATTTTTCTGAGGGGATCAGTTGCTCCTAATCAGCAGTTAACGCACATGCACTTAGTGAGGGACACATCATGTCATCAAACCAGCCGTCGCAATTTCAAACCACAAACAGCAACTCCAGCAACTAGCTGTCTCCTGCTGTGGCATTTTAAGAGGAGTCATTAAACAACCACACATTTCAAACTGCCCCCCTTTAGCCAATTGGCATGAACACAAACACCCCCCCCCCCCCCCTCTCTCTCTCTCTCTCTCTGAAGCCGTTTTCCCACATGCGCTTTGTACCGCTAAATGACCGGAAGGTGGTCTAATGCCTGCATGTGAGAAAGTCGTCGTGCCGGTATAAGCGCGACCCCGTCATCGCGGAGATTTCACCAGTTTGGAGCCAGTCAGAAGAGCGGTATGCTCTTAAGGGGACGCAAGTGGAAACGGGTCCAGTCATTTTCCGCGACAGCGGTCCTTCAATCATGGGCGAGGTGTAGCCTACACACGTTGCTTAATGTTCCAGCGGGCATAATCTAATCATTCGCGCACATTAAAGCAAACTGGCGAAATGATCTTGTGATAGCCTAATAAGAGCAGTATGTCAGCTTGCTGATTTCCGAAGGCAACCCCGGACACATCAAACGAAGCCAGTCTGTAAAAAGTGCTTCAACGCGACGCAGGTGAACGGATAAACATCGAACCAGCAACTATTTCTCTCAGACACGGATCCCAACTTCTTCAAAGTGCATCATCTAATCATTCGCGCACATCAAAGCAAACTACTTCCACATTCCGCTTCGTGCATTTGCTTTCTCTACATACATACAAGCGTTGAGCAGCTTGCAAGCCTCTGCCATTCTCGCTGTGTGTCTGTCCTGTGTGGCTGCTGCTCTCGAGCAGAGAGGGGAGGGGGTAAATCGGCTGTGTTTATTACGCTGGCGGCTTGACGCTGCTCTTAAGTCAAACGAGTGTGATTTATTGTGTGACAACTGACAAGCGAACTTATTTCGAGTTTTGCCGACCCCCCAAATAAGCTCCCCCTCCCCCCAACATACAGGCAAATTCGCTGATAGATTCCCACATGCGCGAGCCAAAGTGTGAAGGGAAATGTCCGATATTGACTTACAGGTAATTTTCCGGTACGCATGTGGGAAAACGGCTTCACACACACACACACCTGTCCTCCATGCCAAATTTCAGCATCCTAGAGCGAAAACTGTGCCCGCTCAGTGGCGGTGAACTTTTTGTAGACCGACCAACCGACAAGAGTGACTTATAGAGCTGCTGGTCGCAGCTAAAAATGACTTGTTTGTTGATTCTTTTTTCAAATTATGATGTGAGAATTCAGCAAGTCTGAACAATCAGAGTCCGTGGGTCACCTGGACGTGGGTCACCTGGACGTGGGTCACCTGGACGTGGGTCACCTGGACGCGGCCTTTGAAAGGTGGAAGCTGGTATCAGGATGTGAACGCAGCACGAGGTGACGAGACGAGATACAAGAAGAAGGACGTGCAGTGAAACGATGGACGAGTGTCTGAACTCATGAGAAACCCTTTTGTCCTCTGTACTTGGGTGTGTTTTCGAATGGGCGTTTGTTTGCTCTCGTGGTATGTAGGTAGGCGTAAAGCGGCAAACATGTGAGAGATGCATTGTGGACACTGGACAGTGCTAGTCATATGTAGATGGTAAATGGACTGCATTTATATAGCGCCTTTATCCAAAGCGCTTTACAATGTGCCTACATTCACCCATTCACACACCGAGGGCGGCCAGCTGCCACGCAGGGTGCTGGCACAGCCAAGTTGGGGTTCAGTGTCTTGCCCGAGGACACTTCGACATGCAGACTGGAGGAGCCGGGGATCAAACCACCGACCTTCTGGTTGGTGGACAACGCGCTCTACCTCACAGCGGCACGTGGCTCAGAAACAGAACAGCTCCAGGTTGTACAACATGCTGATATGAAAGATTAGTGCTTAGTTTCTCTAATCCAAATATTGATATAACTGCCTAGAGTCTAGACAGTTATATCATTTATCATATAACCATAGGTTTCTTTTTTAAGTGAGTAGTATTACTCTTTAGCCAAAGCTGTTGCAATTTGTGACATAAATGTGTGACTAAATTGTCTCGATAAATCATTTTGTAAATAATTGCAATTGTAATTTTATGTATGGTAATAGCCGACTGTTGTTAAGGGTTTCCTTTTCACACACATCATGCTTCATCAGACCTTTGGTGTCCAGGCACATGGATGAGACAACCCAAGTGCTTGTCTTGGGTTCAGCTTTCTGTTTTGATGCTGTGGTTGGTGACTTGTCCTGACCTTATTAAATGGTTCCTTGGGATTTCAGGGAGAAACCAAAACCAGATGTTTTCTTACTGCGCTCTTTCTATTTTTTCGACCCAAGCAGCATATCCACTAACAACCCATTCTCACTCCCGAGTCGTCAAATACCGACGTTCGGTCAGGGACCCTTGTCTTGTCGTCACTTCCTGAAGAGAAAGATAGCGCCCCCTCTGGTCAGAAAGCAACGATGCGGGCAGGGGAGAACTGCGCGGAGGAGGAGGTGGACTTGTTTGCCCGGGAGGAGGAGGAGGACTGTGTGTGCCTGGGAATGCGTGTTGGGGAGGGGGGCTTCAGGGGAAGGGGCACAAGCCCCCCCCCCAACCGAGTGATGACCAGTGCCTAAACCCAAACCCCCTCACCCCCCCTCTGCAACCCCATCCGCAACCCCCTCCTCCCAGCAGCAACCAAGTACTCCTCCTCCACACAGTCCTCCCCTGCTCTCTGACCAGAGGGGACGACCTTTCTCTTCGGGATGTGATGACAAGACAAGGGTTGCTGACCACAGCAGTATTTGGTGAGTTGAGAGCCAGAGTGTGTGCAATTCAGTTGCAGTAGCATCCTCATGACACTACTTTGTTTTCTTTCTCTTTTTAAGTCTCTTCATTAGGTGCTGAGGACAGGAAGTGTATATAGACCAAATCAGCGGGGATGTTTACATTTACTTCCGGTTACCCCTGGGGTCCACACATCATAATGGCGGTGAACGGCACAAACTTGTTGACGTGTTGAAGACAAAAACAGACAAAGAAGACAAAAATGGTTCGTTCGTGTTGTGTTGTTGTTTAATATCATTCATAACAACACTTTCACTAACGTTAGTGGAGACGAGACTAGCTCATTTACCTGTTGGACCAGACCAGACCAGACTTGAAGCTAAATTAAATTAACGTGGCGTCAGTAGCTCTGTCTGTAACGTTAACGAGTCTGCAAAAAAACAGCGAGTTTGACAGTTGTAAACAAACGTTATTAGCTAGCGAACACTACATAAAACAAACACAGAAGAAAGGCTAGATACGTCGGACAAGCATGTTTACCAACCGTTTAAACATTTAAATTGAAAGTAGTCGGCCGAAAACAACGAGAGGGTTTGACAGCATTTATTTGACAACACGCAAATTTGAACCTGCCGCCTTCCCGAAGTGGTATGCAGAAGTAATGTTGTTTACATGGTGACGTCACGGTGATTTGGTCTATATACTGTACATTACAATGACATCACTCTGTAGGAGACAGGAAGTGTATACTGTACATTACAATGACATCACTCTGTAGGAGACAGGAAGTGTATACTGTACATTACAATGACATCACTCTGTAGGAGACAGGAAGTGTATACTGTACATTACAATGACATCACTCTGTAGGAGACAGGAAGTGTATACTGTACATTATAATGACATCACTCTGTAGGAGTCAGGAAGTGTATACTGTACATTACAATGACATCACTCTGTAGGAGACAGGAAGTGTATACTGTACATTACAATGACATCACTCTGTAGGAGACAGGAAGTGTATACTGTACATTATAATGACATCACTCTGTAGGAGTCAGGAAGTGTATACTGTACATTATAATGACATCACTCTGTAGGAGTCAGGAAGTGTATACTGTACATTACAATGACATCACTCTGTAGGAGACAGGAAGTGTATACTGTACATTACAATGACATCACTCTGTAGGAGACAGGAAGTGTATACTGTACATTACAATGACATCACTCTGTAGGAGACAGGAAGTGTATACTGTACATTACAATGACATCACTCTGTAGGAGACAGGAAGTGTATACTGTACATTACAATGACAGCACTCTAAGCGGGTGAAGAAATGTCCAGGTAAAATAAGATTGAGGATTAAGAGATGCATACAATTTGAAATAGAACAAGCAACAGGCAAAAAGGAAAAGGGCTGCGTTTCCCAACAAAGAAGCTTCTTAAGGAGTTAAGAAGGCTCCAAAGAAGTGTGTCCCAAATGCCTTCTTAACAGCCTTCTTAACACATCGCTAAAGAAGGCTCTTAAGAAGGGTTCTGTGAAAGGTGCTATATAAATCCACAACATTCTTATTATAAAAGGAATCCATTCTGATTAGAGGAATATAGCCTACGGTAAAACATTTAAAACACAAGTAACCATATTACATAGAGGAGAGATTTTCAAGTGTTCCCCAATTTTAAACACTAAAGGGTGCATGAAAGAAAGGAAAAAGGGAAAAACACAACAGTGGACACTATATTATTATCTCCTTTTGCGGCTGAATCTGCGAGTGTTTCGTCGTTAAGAAGGTGTTAAGAATGCCCCAGACCCTTCTTACAAAACCTTCTTAACGAAAGATCATCTTAGGCTAAGAAGCAATCGGGAAACGCGTTGGCTTCTTACGGAAGCCTTAAGAAGGGTCAAAGAAGCTTCTTAGCGCTAAGAAGCTTTTGGGAAACGCAGCCAATATCATTTACATTGTGATTGGTAGTGTTCAGAAAAAATTAAATAAAATCAGGGGAACAGACACACACACACACACACACACACACAAAATATAATAAACAATTGTGAAGAAATAATAATACTGGCAACAGGAGAGATATGTAAGATTACAGTACAGCATGGATGATACCGCATCCTATCAAGCCCCCTGAGCTGGATGAGACAATTCTTGAGGTAGATGAGACAGACTTCCCACTTCTGCTGAGAAGACGACCATTTCACAAGAAGTGGTTCCCACATTTTCAGCAAGACATTTTCTTCATTGGCCAGTTTATATCGACGGCCTTCCATATGAAGCGCGTTACCAAACTCGCTCAGCCATTGGTGGAACGTCGTGGGGCTGGACTCCGATTTCCATTGTTGTCAAAAGAGGCGTTTGGCCAGCAGAGTAGTACCTACAGAGCGAGATGGCCTGCAATGCGCAGTGTGTTCACTGGCAGCCCCCAAACATGGCGAGGAAGGGGTCTGGAGTAACGCTTTCACTGTAAGCCTTTGAATATAGAGAGCAGAAGGAGCAGAGCTTGGGACATGCCCCAGCTGAGGAGCCAGCGTAGAGAGCAGAAGGAGCAGAGCTTGGGACATGCCCCAGCTGAGGAGCCAGCATAGAGAGCAGAAGGAGCAGAGCTTGGGACATCGCCCCAGCTGAGGAGCCAGCGTGATGCTTTGTTTTCTCACCTCACTTACTGTCAGCATGCCTTAGTTAACAGTCATGCTTTTATCAGCGGGGAAGAACGGGAGCAAAGAGCTTCAGGTTGCACAAGCTTCCTGCACTTCATCACGGCAGATAGGGAGTGTGAGTTACCATGGGAGCGCTGGGACTACTCCAAAACACTCCAAAAACAACTGGAGCACAACATTTCCTAGGCTATGAAACCCAAAAAATATATATAATTTTTTTTCTTACGATTTTTCTCCTATTTTCTCTGCCCTTTACCAATTGTACTTGACCAATTCCCCCTGCTGTCCTGGAGGAGAGTTGTAGACTAACTGTTAGCACATGCTTCCTCCCACATGACTAAACTGGGGTCCACCCGCTATGCCGACCACCCGCAATGCCGACCACCCGCAATGCCGACCTTAGGTTTAGGCGTGGAAGGTGGGAGATGTTAGGTTTTTAGGGTTAGGGTCTGGGGGAGGTTAGGTTTAGGCGCTGGGGGAGGTTATGTTTAGGCGTGGGGACTGGGAGAGCTTAGCTCCAGCCGGTCCACACCGACACGCTGCACGCCGCCTCGCTCAGCTGGTTCTGCTTGTGGGCTATCGGCATTGTGGCCTGTCGGCACTGCGGCCTGTCGGCACATAGATGCGGCACCGACTAAACTAGACCTTCTATGACTAAACTAGACCTACTACTCTACATACATGACTAAACTAGACCTTCTACATACATGACTAAACTAGACATACTACTCTACATACATGACTAAACTAGACCTTCTACATACATGACTAAACTAGACCTACTACTCTACATACATCACTAAACTAGACCTACTACTCTACATACATGACTAAACTAGACCTACTACTCTACATACATCACTAAACTAGACCTACTACTCTACATACATAACTAAACTAGACCTTCTACATACATGACTAAACTAGACATACTACTCTACATACATGACTAAACTAGACCTTCTACATACATGACTAAACTAGACCTACTACTCTACATACATCACTAAACTAGACCTACTACTCTACATACATCACTAAACTAGACCTACTACTCTACATACATCACTAAACTAGACCTACTACTCTACATACATAACTAAACTAGACCTTCTACATACATGACTAAACTAGACATACTACTCTACATACATGACTAAACTAGACCTTCTACATACATGACTAAACTAGACCTACTACTCTACATACATGACTAAACTAGACCTACTACTCTACATACATGACTAAACTAGACCTACTACTCTACATACATAACTAAACTAGACCTTCTACATACATGACTAAACTAGACATACTACTCTACATACATGACTAAACTAGACCTTCTACATACATGACTAAACTAGACATACTACTCTACATACATGACTAAACTAGACCTTCTACATACATCACTAAACTAGACCTACTACTCTACATACATGACTAAACTAGACCTACTACTCTACATACATCACTAAACTAGACCTACTACTCTACATACACAGCTATGATGTATCTTTCTTAACTAGACCTACTAGTCTACATACATGACTAAATTAGACCTACTACTCTACATACATGACTGAACTAGACCTACTACTCTACATACATCACTAAACTAGACCTACTACTCTACATACATGACTAAACTAGACCTACTACTCTACATACATGACTAAACTAGACCTACTACTCTACATACATAACTAAACTAGACCTACTACTCTACATACATGACTGAACTAGACCTACTACTCTACATACATGACTGAACTAGACCTACTACTCTACATACATCACTAAACTAGACCTACTACTCTACATACATGAATGAACTAGACCTACTACTCTACATACATCACTAAACTAGACCTACTACTCTACATACATGACTAAATTAGACCTACTACTCTACATACATGACTGAACTAGACCTACTACTCTACATACAGTACATCACTAAACTAGACCTACTACTCTACATACATGACTAAACTAGACATACTACTCTACATACATGACTAAACTAGACCTACTACTCTACATACATAACTAAACTAGACCTACTACTCTACATACATAACTAAACTAGACCTAC
Organism: Poromitra crassiceps; assembly: GCF_964638095.1. NCBI lineage: Eukaryota > Metazoa > Chordata > Actinopteri > Beryciformes > Melamphaidae > Poromitra > Poromitra crassiceps. The sequence goes on from NC_139631.1 coordinate 39,031,965, forward strand.
TACTCTACATACATGACTAAACTAGACCTACTACTCTACATACATGACTAAACTAGACATACTACTCTACATACATAACTAAACTAGACCTACTACTCTATGGCTAATTTGTAATCAGACACATAATGAGAGCAGTAGACTAGCTGTCATTTGAATGAAACGGGATGTTTTTCTTGGGTCTCCGGTGAGTAAACGTGTGATGGTCGTTCATGTTTCTTTGTGGGTTTCAAAGGTCAAGCACAGCACCCTGATATTCCTGTGAACCGCGGTGAACATCTGCTTCTCGTCACTTGGTTAGTGGGTTTTCGGGAATTTCACAATCATATTCTCTATGATGATTAAATGATCTGAGCCGAGTACAAATGATTACATTTTGGTGGTGCGGTGTATGGACGACAAGAGCGGATTGGGCAACTGCACCTTCGGTGGGAACAGAAGAGGCTCGAGGAGAGAGTGAGAGACGCGGTGTTGCCATGAGATGGTGCCGATAAGCATGTGACCCAAAACGGAAACAATCAGGGCCTATTAGAGTGTCTACGTCAGAGTCAGGACAGGACACACATGTCGCTCGGGATGACACACCAAAACATACACGTTCACACAGCGAGGCACGCCCCACTTGAAGCTGCAGACGTCAGATTGAATGCACAGCTAGGGTTGTGTACGTGGGGAAACGGTGTCAAGCCAGTTTATTTATTTGCAGTGTTGGGGGTAACTCATTACAAAAGTAATGTAATATATTACTTTTAGTAGTAACTCAGTAATATAACTCATTACAATATGATTTCAGTAATATTATAGCCTACCAGTTACTCTGTCAAGTAACACAAGTTACAAATTGAGTTACTTCAAAAAAAAATCAAAGCACATTATTTAAATAAAGATGCAATCATTTCCTAATCAAATTGTGTTTTCATGCAAATAACCACTATAGATGACAATAACAAAGGAAAAGGATAACATTTTAGAATTTTGGACTGTTTACACTGACTTCAAGAGGGTTTAAATTATCTTTCGGGATGGTTCCGGGGCTACTGCAGTTATTTTGGTTAAAGTAATGCAAAAGTAGTGTTATAAGTAATTAGTTACTCTACACAGACAGTAATATTGTTAAGTAACTTATTACTTTCAAATTAAAGTAACTAGTAATATGTAGTATACATTTTGAAAGTAACTTGCCCAACACTGTTTATTTGTCGTTATGCGTTTTCCCCACGTTGACGTGTAATCTCACTAACATGTAGGCTAAACTTTCCACAGACTCGAGCAGAAGCGGAGAGATGACTGCTCATGACAGCAGGATTAAAGTTCTTAGTCGCTATGACGGATTTCCGTCAATTGGAGTCAGATATGAAATGTGAAAATTAGGCCTACACAAAAATGCAAGCCCCTATGTATAAGCTATTATCTTATTTTTTACTTCATAAAAATGACAACATATATTGTGATTTATTATAGCCACTAATTTGCATTATGATATTGGAACCTATAACATGCTGATTCAGCCTGGAACACAATTCATGCATCATTACTGGGTGTTTGGGAACTGTCTGCCTTTTTGTTACATGAAAACCTATTAGCGTCTGCACGGCGGAAAAAAGCAGACATTTTAAAAAGGCCGAAATAGCTAAAATAGGCCTGGAAAAAATGTCAGTCAGAAGATTATTATTATTATTAGTATTATTATTAGTATTATTATTATTATTATTAATAGTATTATTATTACTATTATTATTATTATTATTATTATTATTACTATTATTAGTATTATTAGTATTATTATTTTTTTGCTTTAATCCCTGTGACAGTGCTGTCCCATTAGGTTTGTCCAGCTGTGTTCTTCGACCCATAGCAACACGAGGGAGAGAAAGCACCAGAGATGGGAAAAGTACACACATTATTTACTTAAGTAGAAGTACAGTTCCTTGTGTAAAAAAAAAAAGGACTGATAGGCTAAAAGTAGCTAGAAGTACTGATTCAATTTGTTTACTTAAGTGAAGAAAAAGAAAAAAAAAGGACAGGCTCTGAACTACTTAGTAACAAAGTATTTGCACTTAGTTACTTCCCATCTCTGGAAAGCACAGATCACCCGTCCTTATCATTGGAGCAAATGTTAAAGACTTCCCATTTCATCATAATCCCCTAAATGTTTGCCATTCAGTGACACAGGCCAGATTCACATTTCTTCTTCCGCCGTTTTGTAAATATTCAATTAGTGAGCCTCACACACGCAGTAATTGGCCGAGGTCGTCCGATCGCCCTCTCTGGTCTGCAGCTATTTTTAGACGACCGCCGCCCTCATCTTACACGAGAGGTCAGAGGTCAGTCACTACCCGGCTTGTTTGCTCTCTGAGACATATCTGTGCACTTGTCCTTACTGCTCCACTGACAAAGACTTGTCTTTGAAGTGTCTGTTCACAGCCGCCGTCGCTGTAACAAGCCGCTTAACCGTAACACACAATGTCCACTGCTTGTAGATGAGAGCTGCACGCACGTGCAGGTCACAAGTCACATTTTTAATGGTATGGCATCCAACTATCTGATCCAATAAAGTCATTTCGTAAGCTGAGAGAGGATATACCAGTAACATTACATAATAGCGTAATCGTTATTTTGTATCAATGCTATTCCATTATTACATAATAGTTATTTTTGTATCGATGCCATTATGGCCATTAGCAACATACCCACTGTCACACCTCACCCTTCTTTCCTCTTACATCCAAGCCAGGTTTCAACAGACAGTATAAGCAAGCAAGCAACCAAATAGCACCCCAAACTTGCACCAGATCATCTGTTTTGAATTGCAAAACTGTGTAGAGCAGAGGTTTTCAAAGTGGGAGGCAGGCCTCCCCAGGGGGGCTCCAAGCAGTTTCAGGGGAGGCTCAGTGAATTATGGAACTGAGAAAACATTACATTAGTTATCAAAAGGAGATCACATAGATTAGCCTAAATGTATGATTTGGTTAAAGAGATAGTAAAGAGATATAGCCTAGTAATTTGGGGGAATTTGACAATTTTTCCCATATGCACTTGCCCAGAATCAGAAACTAATAAATGCCTTCAGACAGCCCTTTTTTTTAATGTATTTGGTATAGTCTGAAATATGCCAAACCACAATATCAGGCTATCTTGGTGCAATTGCAGAGCATCTATGGGATCAAATAACATAATCATAATCCCATAGGCATCTAGAAATTGAGCGAGGGGGATGTCTCTTTCCAAGCTTTGTCTGGCGGGAGGCCCACAGTCTCAGACTTTGAAAGCCCCTGGTGTAGATAAATTATTCTTTGGGGGTTCGGGGTGTTGTTCATGCAGACTATATTTATTGTATTATATGTTTTGGCCTTCATGCCTGTCAAGTGCGTGCTGTGTTGGAGAGCGAAGTGCGTTTCCTGTTTCTGTCCCCCATAATAACCTCTGTGTTTGGACACGGGTTGCGCAACGAGCCCTCTGAAGCAGAGAGAAAAGCAGCCTGCATCATCTCACTGCAGACATTTACAATGTACCACATGCACAGCGCTCCTAGTGCAGCGCAGCCCTGTGGTGGTGTATGTAGGCTACCATGTTTTCTGAGATACATGCTGTGTCTTTAACTGAGCACTCTTGAAAGCCAACAGTTTACAATGCTACCCCTTACAGAAAAACCACATGAACTTCACACGTGCAAAAATCACTTGTGATCACATGCGATCACATGTGATTTTGCACATGTGCAATTTTCACATGTGAAAACATGTTAAATTGCACATGTGGAACACATGTGAAACATGTGCTTTGCCCATGGGAAGCGTGTGGTTTTGGAACGTTTTCACATGTGAAATGTGTGAAACCCATGTAAATCCCCATGTGATTACATGTGAAACCTATGTGATTACATGTGAAACCCATGTAAATGTTGTGGAAAACATGTTGCTATGTTTTCACATGTGAAATTCAACATGTGTCCACATGTTTCACCACATGTGGACACGTGGTGAAACGTGTACACATGTTTCACCACATATGAACCATATGAACCTCATGTGCTTTCTCTGTAAGGGACCGGCACCACCTGTTGCACATGTTCACTTGAATATTCTACACATTTGCTGCACAGATGGTGTGAAATTCTTGGTAACGTCACGTGCCAGATGCTGCACCTCCTCCTCACCTTTATTCTTGGAATGACATCTGCACCCTACTCTGTGCATTTTTGCTATCTCTTCTGCTCTCTCTATCGAAATGAGTTCCTCACGGGGGAACATTCAAGTCTCATCTTTCGTCTCCAAATGATGTGCCAGAGAACTAAAACAACAGAGAGCTAATACTGTACACATTTGAAGAATCTGATCTTTATCCTTTATTTACACAGTCGATGTGCGTTGGTACATAGAAAGAACAATGTAATACTTCTGCCGTCCAGATTAGAGTCCACATCCATATCAGATCCAGATAGCAGTGTGAAGGGCACAGAAAGGGACGCAGAGGCCACGTCTTGGCTTAGTTTTCTGTTTGCCGTTTCTTTTCGTAGGTTTTTTTTTTCCATCACCACTGTCTGCATCTGCTAGCTGTCAGTGATCCATTGTGTTCATTAGCGGGTCTTCCAGTCTGTTTCCCATGGCTCTGTGTTTGTGTCGTACATGAACTATGACCTGCCAGTTGATAATGTCCAACTGAATGATCTGAATGTCAGTTATGCGTTGTAACGTTGGTCCTGCCAACTTTCCGAGATCATGGAAAGTTTGGTTTGTTGTTGTCCTCGTGTGTAACAGTTACAGATGCTTTCATTCTCAAATTGTATTGTGGAAAAGAAACCGTGTGAAATTGATGGGGAACTTCATGGTGTCCCTTTGGAGGCTTAAAATACTCTTGTTAAATGATGTTTGTATTTCATTTTAAACCACAACATTTATAATCATCTTGATATGAGATTACCCCCGATTACATTTAACAGTGTGGCCAGAAAGTATGTCAACTTTCTATACAAGGGTCGGTGATCAATGACAAATTCTTAGATAAAAAAAAAAGCGTCTGAGATTCTTAGGAGTTAATCTTCGCTATTGTGAATTTGGTTACAATTGCTCTTCCTGAAGCGAGCAGGTCAAAGATACCAAACCTGCTCCACACAACATCAACTAGAACATTTTACATAGTTATCTACTCTTTGTTGTAAAAATCAATAAATTAGAACAATAAATAGTCTCTTTTTTAATTGACACGAGCAGCAGAGGTCAGTATCGAAAGGCTTGTCACAAAAGAAAAATAACTGCATCTCCATCGAGAAATCCGTAAAGGTAATCCGACAAGGTGCCCCCCTTTCTTCTCTTTGCTTCTGCCTCGAGATGAGAACAGTCCAAGCAGTCCATCTTTACCGTCAAACGTGAGGGACGACTGAACCGAGGAGCTGGAGACATGTTAGGCGTGCGTGGTGGTGCTACACTGTAGGTCAGTGAGTTGAGGAATTTGGACCCCCCCCCCCCCCCCTCCCCTTTGTCCGGTCCGCACTCTCCTATCCCACCGCCACCTCCCAGACTGCCGAGAATGGCGTCCGGTCCTCCAAGCCTGAGTGGCGGCGTACATGTTTCTCAACCCCGACACCTCGTTATCACTGCAGCCAGGGGGAAGGGGTGGGGGGGGGGGGGGGGGGGGGGAAGTGGGGGAGTGGGAGAGAGGCATGTGATTGGAGCTGAAGTGGGAATAGGAGGGTTGGGAGAGAGATAACCCCCTGCCCAGCACCTACGTATCATGAGGAGGCGGGGCCTGGGGGAAGCTGGGGGTCTAGTCAGGTTGCCTCGGGGAGGTGGTTTTACTGAGCCAGGCCACACGGAGTGCTGATTGTAGTTTGTGCATCCAGAGATAAGTGGAGAGGAAGACAGATGTCACAGGATCAGTGTCCAAACAGGAGGGAAGAGGACAGGGGGGAAACGACTGGCCCAACGGTTCCCACCAGCCCCAGCGCACACGGTAGGATGTGCTGTGCTGCTGTGTACGAATTCTTCAGGCTTTTTAGTGTCGCTGGTATAAGATACCTTAGCGTCGCTATTAACACGTTGACTGCAGATCTGCTGCACATTTCCATCCGTTCATCTCTCCAATGATGGCAACTGATATTGTTGAATAATGACTGTACAAGAAGAAATATTCCTTTTTTGTCTTGAACTCCAAAATATACATTTACAGACCACACTCATTTTTGTTTGGAGCATACATAGATTTTGTGAATGTGCATGTCCCAATGTCACTGAGTAAACCTCATAGAGATTGCAACAACAACAACAACTCCTCTTCTTCAGTGATGCAGAGCATTGGTTTATCTCCTTGTTCAGCTTATTGTTAGTTTTGTGTCCGGGATCCGTTCCTCTCATAGTAGTTACAGCGCAATGTCTCTGAAAAGCACGGACTATCTGCAGCCGCACTCGGCCACCACCATGCCCTCGAACTTGTACTTGTAGGTGACCACGCCCGTGTCGTCCAGGTAGAGCAGGGAGATGGGGTCCAGCTTGGTGGGCACGCAGCAGGCGCGCGCTGCCTTCTGAGGACTGTTGATGTTGACCAGGGTCTGGACGATCGCGTGTTTGGTGGGCGTGACGTGCTTCGTCAAGGGGAAAGTGCAAACACCGCTGCATTCGAAAGCGTCGTAACTCGTGGGCGCCAGGATCCAGCTGTCCCACCCGATGTCCTTGAACTCCACAAACAGAGATTGCTTCTTGCAGTGGTTGCCCTTGGCGTTGCGACGGATGCGGGACGTCGTGTCGTAGATCAGGTTGGAGCGCATTTGGGCGAAGGCCTCCTCATCCGGCTCCTCCCCTTCCTCTCCCTCCCTGCCCGGCTCCGCCCACAGCCCATTCAGGCCCATCCCCAGGTTGTCTTGGAGAACCATGTCCGACGTCTCGTGGTGAATCATCTCGTTCAGCTCGCGCCTGTCGTCGCGGTGGTCGCCGCTTTGGTCGTCTGAGAACACAATCAGCAGGGGCTTGTGTTTCTCCTCGGGGCTAGTGTCGATCTTCATGTCCCCCTCGGGTGGCCCGCCATCACTGTGGCCCTCGGCCATAGCCTCAACAGTATCCCCATTAGCCATGCTAGCATCTCCATTAGCCATGCTCGCAATGTGCACTTCCAACCTGTGCGTGGTGCCGGACAAGTCGGACCTGCGCCAGCGCTGCACGGTAGCGGTAAGATCAAAGGCCTCCCAGCCGTTGTCAGTGCCGTAGACCTGGCGTGAAGCCAACTCCAGCAGCTCTGTCCGCCCTCCGAATCCTCTGAATGCGTCTCCTCGCTCTGCGTTCTCGTCGGTCGTGTTGTTGTCGTCGTCTCCGTCGTGCGTCTCCAGCTCGTAGATGGTGACCTTGCGGTCGACCCCCGCGTAAAGGTGGCGGTCGGTCTGAACTAGCGTGTAGAGGCGGAGCTCGGCCGCTGTGATGCGTTCATGGTTTGGGACAGACACGTTGAAGAGGAGTGGGTGGTGCCTCGCTCCCCCAGCACCCACAACACTGGGAGATGAGTCTGGGGAAGAGAAATGACGGCCAGAGTTCAACTTCTGTACATTCTTTGTATAGTTTCTCTATTGAGGAACCTGTTTCAATAAACATGACCACCAGTCGATTTCATTTCTGCAATATAGTTTTTTTAAGGAATGAAATGCTAAATATAAATGTATTATAATCCGGGAACGTTTAACTGCTATTTTACTATACTTTCGATTTGTCTTTGTATTTAGGGTTTTTCCGACTGGAAATGAGAATAAACTTTTCATGCAAGTACTGCCTTACAAAGGCAAAGAGCAGTAACAAGCAACAAGGTCATGGCAAGGATTTCAATTTGATATCTACAAAAACTTTGTTCATAATATGCAAGCATATACATGAACAGTTCACTTCTGTACTAGTACTACTACTGCTCTCTACTACTACTGTGCTTTTGTCTGGACAGTTACACTGAAGTATTTCCCCCCAGTTTCACTACTTGTGCAGTTACTGCACTTTGAACTTGTTTGGCAAATACAATGAGTACATTTTAATTAATATTCATACATGCAAACTTGAGCATTCATTAATCTTAATATCAGAGAGCTAAAGGATTGTACAAATTGTCAATACTTCCACGCACATTAGGAAAATATTTAAGATCTTTTCGAAAAACCTAAAAACAATCAACAAGAAAAAAAGCAGAGGTCCTTCTACCTTCATTTTTGAAGCTGCGGATGATGTTGGCGGTGGGCATTGCCGTGCGGTCGTTAGCGAAGCGGTTGTACAGCTCCATCATGTACTCTGGAGGCTCCACGCGCATGCTTCCCAGAGGCTGGGCTGGGGGCCCCAGGCCGGACAGGTTGAACGTCTGGAGGAACTGCTCCTTCAGGCTCTCCAGCAAGCTCTGCATGTCCATATCACTGTCCTGCTCCAGCAGCGAGGGGTCCACCACCCCTCCGTGTCCGTCCCCCAGCCCCGGGGCCGGCCGCTGCCTCTGCAGGCTGTGCGAGATGGGGTTGCCCTGTCCGCAGAGAGGCCCCTGGAGGAGCAGCATGGGAAGCAGCAAGAACAAAGTCTTGGAGGAGGTGCAGACGGTTCCCAATTTAGAGACCCAAACGCTCGCCATGGAAAAACCAAGCTGCAGCGGTCTCTTTTATGCCCTCTGGGGTGATTGAAGGAGGAACAGTAACGCAAAAATAACGGTGATCTCTCAAACCTTTGAATCCAATCGTCTCCGAGCTTTTCAGTTCAGCACATCTCTAGGCCCCCCCTCGAAAAAATCCACCTGAGTTCTGGTTCAGCCGGAGGCAGCTCACTAGTGTTGTTGACCCTAGCATTTGGCCAGTGGGACCCTCTCTCTCTCTGGAGTGGTGTGTATTATTCCTGACGCTGTGTGTGTGGGCTTGTTGTGCAGATAAGGCGCTCTCCCTCCAGATCGCACAGTCGTTATTCTCATGCACACCTTTTGATGTCCCGTACCAAAGAGCTGTAGTTCCGGCGCGAGGGTGGCCGAGGCTTGGCTTTGTCCACGGGAGTCATCTCTGTTACGTGCTCTCCCCTCTCCGTCTCTCTCTGTGTACTCGGCTCTCTCTTCCCCAGCTTGCCCTCTCTTTCTTTCTGTCCCTTATCTATGATATGGTAGGCTCTGCATTGCTGTGCTTATGGTGTCTCTGCATGCGCGTGCACGTGCGTGTGTGTGTGTGTGTGTGTGTGTGTGCGTGTGCGTGTGTGTGTGTGTGTGTGTGTGTGTGCATGCGCCTTCGACATGTGCGGGAGTCTATGTGCACGAGTGTGTGTGCTGTTATCTCACTAACTTCCTTAATGAGGATTTTGTAAACACTGTCCTGTAGCCTCTTCCTTGTGGAAGTGCTATTTTGTTTGGGTGGGTGCTCCAGGGTTGATCTTCTTCATTTGTTTATTTGCTTTGTAAATGGCGGGCGTTCTGCGAGCCGCTGCACAGGCTCCATCCACCATTTCTTTTTGACGGAATACAGCGAAGCTCTGTTGATATTGCTGAATGGAACAGGATGCGACTGTTGGACAGAACGTGTCCAAATGAAATTGAAACGCAATGAGGTGTGAGCGCGTAATGGCCGAGGATGACGGATCATTTTGAGAGTGTGTTGTAGAGCATTAAAACCATCAGCTCGCGCGCTCATCAATTCAATAACATGCAGTCACGTTTTTTTTATGGTAATAATGTCTTGACGAAGTAGCATAAAATGCTGAAAATGCCACAGAATGATCTTTGCATTTCGAATTCTATTTTTTTTTTCAAACAGAAAAGAGTCATCAAGTTGACTATGTTGCATGTATTCTTCTTCCTTTGTTGTTCATTTTGAACATAGCAAACAAAATAACTATTCCCCTCGTATGCCCGCTCAACTGCCCTCCTCCTAAACATACGTGCACTTCAATCAATCAATCAATCAATCAATATCCTTTATTTAACCAGGTAAAAAAACTCATTGAGATTAAAACCTCTTTTCCAAGAGCGACCTGGCCAAAACGGCAGCATAAAGACAGTTGCATCAATACACACAAACACAAAATAAACAGATAAAATACAGTCAGTCACACACTCAGGAAACAATAGTTAGGTTACACCGTGACTGCAGGGCAATCACAAGAGCCAAGAGAACTCATTTCTCTGTCTCTTAAAATTGACCTGAATTCCCCCAGAGTTATAAGATTAGATAATTTCAAGTCCTTCTGCACATCATTCCAGGTAGAGGGGGCAGAAAATTTAAAAGCCTTTTTACCCAGTTCAGTTCTGACTCTAGGGACCTGCATCTGAATGATGTCCTGAGAGCGCAGGCCATAATGGCTGAGGTTTCTACACATATGTAAACACAGATATGTAGGAAGAAGCCCAAGAATAGATTTATAGATAAAAGTCAGCCAGTGAGAGAGTCTACGGACAGATAGAGATGGACAATTTGCTACAGTATACAAAGTACAATGATGTACACGATAGCTGCAGTTAGTCATAAAACGCAAAGCACAGTGGTACACCGTGTCCAGTTTCTTTAAGTACTGGTCAGGAGCATTCATGAAAAGCAGATCTCCATAATCCAACAAGGGTAGAAAAGTTGTCGTGATCAAGTGTTTCCTGACTTGAGATGAGAAACATGATTTATTTCTAAAAAAGAAACCTAATTTAAGTTTCAGCTTAGAAACAAGTTTAACAACATGAGATTTAAAAGACAAGTTCTCATCAATTAAAATACCTAAGTATTTGTAAGATGTGACCATTTCAATTTCAATCCCTTGAACAGTTGACAGCCTAGGAAGGTGAGATGGAAGCTGCTTGCCATTTGAAAATAGCATGGTCTTTGATTTATCTGCATTTAATACCAGCTTAAGCTGAGTCAGACGGGACTGAACAGCGTCAAAGGCAGACTGCAAGAATTCAAGGGATTGAATAACTGAAGAGGATGAACAATAAATTACTGTATCATCAGCATAAAAGTGGGACACAGCATCAGACAAGTTATCACAAAGATTATTCACATAAATTGTGAACAACAATGGCCCTAATATGGAACCTTGAGGCACGCCCTTTAAAACAGGGAGGAAGGAGGAAGAAGACCCAGCGGCCTGGACACACTGTGTTCTACCTGCTAGGTAATTAGAGAACCAGTTTACAGCATGGTCAGATAAGCCAATCTTGTGGAGTCTGTCTGCCAGGATAACATGATCAACAGTGTCAAATGCCTTTGACAAGTCAATAAAAAGAGCTGCACAATATTTTCGGCCATCTAATGCCTCTATGATATCGTTTACCACTTTAATAGCAGCAGTAATTGTACTGTGCTGTTTACGAAAACCTGACTGATGCTGTGAGAGGAGACCATTTGCATCTAAAAATCCTTTAAGTTGTTCAGCGACCAACTTTTCGAGAACTTTGGAGAGAACACACAGTTTAGAGATCGGCCTGTAGTTGTTAACTACAGAGGGATCACCACCTTTCAGCAGAGGAAGAACATAGGCAGACTTCCATATGCTTGGAATCACATTTTCAGAAACAGTGAGATTAAAAATATGACACAGAGGTTCTGCTATAAAATCTGCAGCTGACCTCAAAAAGAAAGGCTCGAGATTGTCAGCTCCAGCAGATTTACTAAGATCCAACTGATGTAAAGCTGTATGGACCTCAGCTACATCAAAAAGAGTCAGATCAAATCCTGGAGTCATAACATTAATAGGTGGTGTTGGAGGGCAAACCCCTTGCACATTCGATTGATGTGGATGTAGGGACTCAAATAGAGATCCTGAAGAGACAAAATGTTCATTAAAACAATTAAGAATAGCTGATTTGTCAGTTAGAGTATGTGCATCTTTTACTATATGAGCAGGCAATTCGTTTGTAGTTTCAACCCCAAATAAAGATTTAACTACTTTCCAAAACTTTTTAGGATCATTTAAGTTACGAGTAGTCTTATCAACATAAAATTCAGATTTCGCCTTTTTAACAAGAAAAGTAAAGCGATTTCTGAGCTGTTTAAATATCAGCCAGTCACCCTGGGATTTAGAATTTCTGGCCTTAGCCCAGGCATCATCCCTTGCTTTTAGGAGACTGGACAGCTCAGCAGAGAACCAGGGATTGTTTCTACCCTTCACTCTAAATTTGCGAAGAGGGGCATGTTTATTTATAAAAATACTAAAGGCATCATAAAAGTACTTCCAGGCCAGCTCTACATCATTAATGAGTGAGATCCTCGACCAATCAAAGTGCCATAAATCATGATGAAAAGCCTGCTCACAGAAATGTTTGTAATCACGTTTAAGGATAATACGTGACCTTGATCTTGGGAGCTTAGCTTGTCTGACAGTGGCTATAACACAATGGTCACTCATATCATTAGCAAAAATACCAATACCTGAAAATTTATGAGGAGAATTTGTTAAGACTTCCTCTTTGTACACAGTGTCCTAAATGGGTTATCATCTGAACGCAAGAGGCCCTTTCATAAATGCATAAGGAGGATACAGAGGGACTGCCCTCTGGGACTAGCTAGGCGATCATGTCCCGGCATGGCATTGAGGGGGATGAGGCAGACATGTCTGGAGGCGTTCCTCTCGATTAGGGAGACAGCAGCGAGTCAAAGGTGAAGCCGCGCGGTGATGACGACGCCTTCCTTTGGCATGTGAATGTGTGTGACACTGCTGGCATCCGGCCTCCTCTCTCCCATTTCTCCAATGACCGTCGTCCCTGTCGGTCACCTGAATTCCCATCTCGGCTACGCAACTGTCAACTTGTTGACCGCTCATTCCAGAGCTTCTTGGCCTGACCTGCAGATACACTCTTGATAGGGGCGAGTCGGGAGAGAGATGGGAAGGAACGGGCCTTTTTCCTGCCCGAGGCTGACAGTTGACAGACAATGCCTGTTATCTCTGCTGCTCTGTTAAACTGCTGCAACAACAACAGTCTCTCGCATCTTCCTGATGGGAGAAGGAAGGCTTGATAATGACAATGTCCTCTGTTTGTCTCTCACCCCCCCCCCCCCGCAGACACACAAACTCTCTCTCTCTATTTCCTTTTTTTTTTTTATACAAGAGACACACCCCCCCCCCCCCCCCAGACACACAAACTCTCTCTCTCTCTCTCTCTCTCTTTCTCTCTCTTTATTTCCTTTTTTTTTTTTAATACAAGAGACACACCACCCCCCCCAGACACACAAACTCTCTCTCTCTCTCTCTCTCTCTCTCTCTCTCTCTATTTCCTATTTTTTTTAATACAAGAGACACACCAGACACACCCCCCCCATACACACACAAACTCTTCTCTCTCTCTCTTTCCTATCTTTTTTAATACAAGAGACACACCACCCCCCCAGACACACAAACTCTCTCTCTCTCTCTCTCTCTCTCTCTCTCTCTTTCTCTCTCTTTATTTCCTTTTTTTTATACAAGAGACACACCACCACCCCCAGACACACAAACTCTCTCTCTCTCTATTTCCTATTTTTTTTAATACAAGAGACACACCAGACACCCCCCCCCCCCCCATACACACAAACTCTTCTCTCTCTCTCTTTCCTATCTTTTTTAATACAAGATACACACCCCCCCCCCTCCAGACACACAAACTCTCTCTCTCTCTCTCTCTCTCTCTCTCTCTCTCTCTCTCTCTCTCTCTCTCTCTCTCTCTTTATTTCATATTTTTTTATAAATACAAGAGACACACTGCCAATCTCCTCCACATGGTCTCTATGCTCTGAGATCTGAGGACACATGGGTTCAACCACTGTGGGACTTTGCAGTTCCAAGACTAATATTTTGGAAGCTCTCGAGTTTTAGGGCCTCTGCTACTTTCGCTATATAAATGACATCGGTGATGTTTGTAATGCAGATGATTCTGCTCTGATGGTCTCACATAAGAACCGCCTGAGCAGTATTCTCAAGTACTTTTAGGTGAAGAGCTCTTATTAGTACATATGTATAGTATAGTATAGTATAGTATAGACTATACTAGGCAGCATAACAATGGCAGCTAGAAAAGAAAGTGAATGACTTGCACATTATAACCTGGCCGTCTCTGAAGGTCACTGCCAGAGAAATGTTTTTAGCTAGAAGGTCTGGTCTGTTGGTTAGGCACTGCCTTAGACTACTGGCAAACAGTTTGGCTCAGGGTGGGAGTTTTGTCATTTTCCGGGCAAGGCCATCTGGCCTTCGGCATCGCAAATTTATTTAGGGCACAAGGCCACATTCGGGGCACAAAGGCATCTATTGACATCGTGAAGAGCGATTTCTCTGAAAAGTGTGTTAAAAAATGAGCCAATGACACATCCTTTGCATTGGGCAGGTTACATTAAACTGAGACCACTAATACGTTTAAAGCAACTGACAGTATAGCAGGCTGGTAGCAGGGCACTGCCAAGGTGGCCTTAGAGATCTCAGGGCATCACGGCCAGAGGGAGGGGCAACGGAGGCTCCATGGCCTCTGTGTAATTCCCACCCGTGCTCAGTGTCACTTTGATGATGACAGTTTTCCATCTAGACTGTTCAAGAAGAAGCTCAGGTGTTTCCTGTTGTAAATTGTCTGCCTGTGGAAAGCAGAGTCATCCAACCTTGGCCCTGCAATGTGCATAATTATGACCACTAGGTCACCAAATAGCTTACAAACTACTTTCGCTATGAGGAAATGTGTCATGCTGCCATTTGACCACAAGACGTTTAGCCAATCTTTGTCTCACAAGGTCCAGAACAAAATGAGCTCAATGCTCTTTTGGGGATCAAGACATGGGACAAAATGATCTACTTTCAGACCTCAAGCCAGCAAGTCCTTCAGGGTCCAGGTTAGAAATGGCCGCTCGATAGAGTCATAGAATGACTCATACAATGTTTCAGTCGAAATTAAATACTGAAATCTGTACTCTTTCTTGACTGTTGTGGTTTTAGTTGTTAACCTTTATACTGAATCTTATGTAGCACATGACATGTACAAATAATAGCATTTTAATTCATACTTTTAAAGTCTTATCAATGTGTTGTTGTTTTTTCCAGTTTGAATGTGTTGTTGTTTTCTAAAATAATTACAAGTATTCTGTGTTTCACCCAGAATTGTATTCTTGACAGCATGTGAAAAACCTCTGAACCAGCAGCCATGGGAAACTAAAACTCTCCATTGAAAACCTGGACCTAATAATAATCATCATCATCGTCATCATCGTCATCATCATCATCATCATCGTCATCATCATCATCATCATCATCATCATCATCATCATCATCATCATCATACATTAGTTCAGGTTAAGGGCTTCCATAGACAAACAGTGCAATGTTGACCAATTCTACAATAAATACGTAATCAAAGAAACTGCAATATGTTGGATATACCCTGGAAGACATCCCAACAATCCAACCACTGATCATCAAGCACTAATGTTCACTTAGTTTCAAGCCACTATCTTTTCCCTTTCTCTCATTATCACAATCTCTGTTGTTTCATATTTAGGCAATTTGTTCCTATCTAAAAGCCTATAGTTATTCATTGCAGGTTTCGAAAGTCACAAGACAGAAATGTTGCACTCATGTTTATGTCATCTGTACTGGATGTATTTGTGGTATTCACCTTATGTTCCAACACAGGGGTGAGCCAGTTACTTCCTATTGTGTTCACACTTCCTGTGACAGCACAGTACTAGTGAGCAGGTAAAACACACAGTGTTTTGAGCAGGAAGTCATAACACAACTGGGTCAAGTGGGCGGCGCTACAGAAGGGTGAATAGGATTATGGTGTATTACAATATTGTGACTATCAATTAAAACTTGTGTTGTATTAATTTAACACCAAAGTTAAACAGAACAATATAGACCATTCTACTCCATATATTACACATAAGACTTGTATTATTAACAAATAACATCACTCAGTTCAGTCGGATCAAACACTCCAGGAGACTTTAATCTAATCCGAGTCTGATCCATCCAGCCTTGAATTCGCATGGAATGGTTCCAATACGACCATATGTGATTAGAAAAGATGTGTCAGAATAACACAGGATGGGTCGTCCCTGAGCTGAATACAGTCTATGGCTGATTCATTCACATCAGAGCCGTATAATAGAAGAGTTGCGACATCTCCATTCACTCCAATGGACCATTTTACCTCACATTTTACCGGAAAGTAAGGTTCTGGTTCTGGATTAAGCAGCGCTGTTGTGTTGCAGCAAAAAGGACCGTTTGTGATGTACTTTGAAAGGGTCATACGTCAATCAAATTGTATATTATCAACTTTATTTCATGCATTCAAACGTAGCACGTGCCCCCTTTCTGGCTGTTCATTGGCTACTGGAGTGACGCATTTTGGACCTCCGGTGGCGCCACTCTCTTACTAGATTGCTCTGATTCACATGATGTGTTGTCCCTGAGCTGATTGGCTGATTCATTCACACGATGTGTTGTCCATGAGCTGATTGGCTGATTCATTCACACGATGTGTTGTCCATGAGCTGATTGGCTGATTCATTCACACAATGTGTTGTCCATGAGCTGATTGGCTGATTCATTCACACAATGTGTTGTCCATGAGCTGATTGGCTGATTCATTCACACAATGTGTTGTCCATGAGCTGATTGGCTGATTCATTCACACGATGTGTTGTCCATGAGCTGGCTGATTGGCTGATTCATTCACACGATGTGTTGTCCATGAGCTGATTGGCTGATTCATTCACACGATGTGTTGTCCATGAGCTGGCTGATTGGCTGATTCATTCACACGATGTGTTGTCTATGAGCTGATTGGCTGATTCATTCACATGTGTTCAAATTGAACACATGATGTGTTCAAGATTCACACAAGTGTTATTTTGACATCGTTTCTAAGAGTGAATTCATCTTAATGTAATTTGAATATTTCAAAGTGTGGCACCTCCTTTCCTCCATATTACAACTGCACCAAATCAAGCCAATTCATAGCGAGCATCATCAGTCCTCCTAACTCTGAAGTTTAATGTGAATTGCACACTAATATCGAAAGCCTATTTAGATGGCAAATGGCCTGCATTTATATAGCGCTTTACAATCAGTAGGTACATTCACCCATTCACACAGACATTCATACACCAATTATTGTTTAATTATACACTTGTGTTTACCCTGTCTTTTAGACACAACATGGCTGCTGTGTAAAAGGTCAATTGATTTAATTCAAGACCCCAGTTTTGGGCTGTGAACATTGCAAGTCACGTGACACCATGGGGCCAAAAATAGTTGTTTCTCCCCATACACACATAAGGGTAAAGAAGCAGCTGCAAAACTCAGTGATTTAAATTTTTTGGGGGGTGTCACTCAAAGTCAAAAACGACTCTTTGAATGATCAAGTTTTAAATTAGTGGGTCAATTTCGCTTTAGAATCGGGGGCGGGGGCAAGAAAAACACTACTGCACAGAATCTACGGGGCCACCAGGAAGTATTCAAAACTTTTTTGGCACACGCTCTGGGAGAGCAACTTTCATTGAAATGATCTGGCCGCCATCTTTGAATGGCTCATGCATAGTTGAATAGATCCATGGTGTAGAATCCATCCCAGCAGGGGGCCAGACCAATCAGCGTCCAGGCAGCTACTTATACACCTATTTAGGTGGGACGACAGCGAGAAGCAAGCCCACGATAGAAGGTGACGGACAGATGGTTCATCCAATCACCTGCCAGGTATTTTTTGAACAAGCCCGCCTATTTCCAAACAGTTTTCTGAGGACGAGTTCGCAGATGGTTCTGTGTAAGGAACCATCTGGCAGCGTCAGGTTAAGATCATGGCTGTTTGGTGAGGAACTGCCCGATGTCTCTTTGTCGCATCTGGTTGCGCCTCTGGGCCTCGTCCCGGCTGCGCTCGGCGTTCCTCAGGCAGATCCCCAGAGCAGCCACCTGGCGGCGCTCTGCCTCCAGAGCAGACTGGAGCTCAGCCACTGTGGCCTCCAGCTCCTTGTTCTTCTGCTGCAGACTGTAAGAGCACAGACACTTCAGATTACAGACTGTAAGAGCACAGACACTTCAGATTACAGACTGTAAGAGCACAGACACTTCAGATTACAGACCGTAAGAGCACAGACACTTCAGATTACAGATGGTAAGAGCACAGACACTTCAGATTACAGACCGTAAGAGCACAGACACTTCAGATTACAGACGGGAAGAGCACAGACACTTCAGATTACAGACCGTAAGAGCACAGACACTTCAGATTACAGACCGTAAGAGCACAGACACTTCAGATTACAGACCGTAAGAGCACAGACACTTCAGATTACAGACCGTAAGAGCACAGACACTTCAGATTACAGACCGTAAGAGCACAGACACTTCAGATTACAGACGGGAAGAGCACAGACACTTCAGATTACAGACTGTAAGAGCACAGACACTTCAGATTACAGACTGTAAGAGCACAGACACTTCAGATTACAGACGGGAAGAGCACAGACACTTCAGATTACAGACCGTAAGAGCACAGACACTTCAGATTACAGACGGGAAGAGCACAGACACTTCAGATTAGGCCTGTCAGAAAAAGAAATTCATGTACAGTAAGAAATGCAATTCTTAAGGCCTTGATATACTTCTGCGTCAAACCCCTCACCGGATGCGTGGAGGGGTGCGCCGCGGTCGGCGAGCCTGCCGGCACAGCCTACATGCAGCTCCTCGAAAAATGTGACTTGACGCAGCTGACGCGAACCGCGCGAGTAGAATATAATATAGATGGGGAGATAACAGGAGAGAGTAAAAGCTATTACCAAGTATACTGTATGCACTACATTCTCTCCTTGGGCTAACTTCTATTCATTGAAATCCTAGTGAAATCACACAATTGAACTCATTTTGCTGTAGCTTCACACCCCGAGATCAGATACAGGAGGTTTCTCAAAAATGTGGCTGAATCATCATTCAAGTTCATCATTCAAAATAAAAATGATCCAAAAATGTATTTTTTTTAGCACTTTCTCAACCAAGGATGTAAGTTACCTTGCCCTGTGAAAAAGCTCCATAACTTGTGTACGTGCGTGCTATCAAATCATTTCGTACAAGTCAGGATCGCTTCAGATATTTGATCAAAGATGTAACAGTGGAGGTGACGGACTGGACTGTTAGTGTGTGTCCATCATGTTTAAGGTCATCCTCTGTACGTTATCTGTATGAAGTTAATCTTCGTGGAGAATGCAGGTTAGTATGTTGTGGATTACAAGACAAGTGAACTCACCTGTCGATGAGCTGTTGTGAGTGCTGCGGGTTGTCGTTCTGATTTTCAGACCTGTTGTTTGACTGGTGACCTGACCCAGACAGGGACCGTGACTGGACTACACTGTGCTGACCTGACCCAGGCAGGGACAGTGACTGGACTACACTGTGCTGACCTGACCCAGACAGGGACAGTGACTGGACTACACTGGGCTGACCTGACCCAGACAGGGACAGTGACTGGACTACACTGGGCTGTTCAGACAAAGTGTGAGACACCTGGGAGTCATTGCCGGCTTTCGAGGGGCCATCCCCACACGAAGCCGCGGTGTCACTTCCTCTTCGGGCCGTGGACCTATCCGCTGCCCCCTTGCTGGCCATCTGAGCGTTGCCGAACAGCGAAGGCCTCTGGAGGTCCAGGATCTTGAAGATGTCCTCTGAAAACGTCGCGCTCTTCTCCTCCACCACGCTCTCCTGGATGCGACTCCAGCGGTTGACGGCCGCGGCCTTGGCTGTGATCCCACTGACGGGGCAGTTGAAGACGGGCAGGGTCTGGGTGCGTTTGCGGTGACCTTCTAGCAAAGGCTCTGTGGAAGGCGAGGGGGCCTTTAGGGGGGGACTGCAGTCTCCCCCATCGGGCCCTGTACTGTCATTGTCGTCCTCATCCTCTGGAGACTCTGACAGAGAGATATCACCCATCTGGGGCAAATAGATAGTTGGAGATTTAATGACAGACCGTTAAATAGAAGTCTTTAATGCACAGATTGGAGTTTTAGTTTGACAAACACATTTCTCAGATGTACAGCTGCTCTGGAGGCAGAAATCATCTCATGTTGAGTTGAACATCAATGGGTCAGGTTAGAGTGCAGGTTAGATGCTAAACTTGAAAGGTAGAGAAGGAAATTCTGATTTAAAATATAAATAAAATGTGTAAATTACATCCCCCATGAAAATGACATTCATGGCTCCACTCACAGAAGTTTAACTCAACCACTGAGATGATCCTACATCTAGTCTAGTGTAACCGAACGTGAATCAGCGTCGATTCCTCGTGAGTCCAGTGTGGTAGCGAGTGGATTGGTTAACCTCTTCTAAAGCCACCTATTTCTGAAGAAAATGGTGAAAACGACATACCCAAACTAAAATGCTTACTGTGGCTGAACCGCTAGGGTTACAGACAACTGCCTGACCTTTTCTGAAAGTGTCAGAATGACTCTATGTGTTACTGACCCTGAGTAACACCAGCTCAAACACACTGGTTGATTCTCGCCTAGAATAAAAAACACTTTTAGAGTGTAAACAGTTACCTGTGGTTATTGTATTTATGGCTAGAAACCCAATGGAGACATAGCCACAGGCCTTATTACCACATCACAACTCAAAGAAGATGAAAAAATACCAAAACATGAGTATTTGGCAGTGGTTTTTGTAGGGAGATACCTAGGCGGATTTCCAAAAAGCCATTATAAAAAGCAATTTGAAAAAGCCAAATAATCTGAAATGTTGTCTTTGTCTTTGTACAAAGACAGCTATAACTTCTGCTGTGTTGATCTGATCTGAAAACGGAAGACATGGTTCGATGCACAAGATTCAGCCGGTTAATTTGGTATGTAGCATGAACAGCATTGTTCAGAATTAACTACCTAATTAATCACATAAATGACAGATGAACAGCAAAGAATCAGAAACGTAACGCCGGGGTTACGGTGCCATGCAAGATAAAGGCACGTTAATCTGCTCTGCCAAGGGAGCTAGCTCTCCTGGTGGAGTGGTTAGCGTGTTTGACTCCCAAGCCGAAGGTCGGCGGTTCATACCCACCCCTGGGCAAGCCCTTAACATGGGTTGCTGCAAGTACCACCAACACAATGCCGTTACACTAGCCTATATCTGCCTCCAGAGTAGCTCTGCCTCATATCACTAAATAAAATCTGCATTTTCTTATGCTCCATATTCTTAATTGCATTATTCGTGAATATTTCTAGCCCACTAAACACCATCCCTATGGAAGTATACTCTTTTGCTCTGGGAGTTGTGATACACTGGACAACCTTTGGACTCTTTATGTGGCAATATTGCATAAAGAGGTGGCACAACCCTACATCAACCCTACATGGCTTCTGACTTCTTACCCACAAGAATGATTTTCTTTTTTATATCCCCCCAATGTCTCTTTTAATTTTCCATGGGCCATTTTGTTGCCTTCATGTTGCTCAAAGCATTTCCTGGTGTGACAGGCTGAATGCTCAAAGCATTTCCTGGTGTGACACAGGCTGAATGCCTGCTCTCTTCTCCCCCACATCCCCCCGCTCTCCCTCCCTCCGTCCTCCCTCTTTCCCCCTTCCCCTGCTCCTTCCCCACCTCCTCCCCGTCCTTGCTCTCTCCTCCCCCACATTCCCCATTCCCTCTCCACCTCATCACTTTCCTGCTCTCTCCTCTCCCACATTCCGCCTGCTCCCTCTCACCCTCCTCCCTTTCCTGTTCTCCCCCCAACTATTCTAAAGCATGGCACCCATTCCACCCTAAAGCATGCCACCCATTCTATTCTATATTTCTATATTTTCTATATTTCTCTATCATATGATTGTTCAATGTATTATTATTACTACTGTAATTGCTACTGTTGTGTCAGCTAGAATTAGCTAGACATATTTTCTGTGAAGTCCTCTGACTCTGACATGCTTGTGAATTAGGGCTATACAAATAAACTTGACTTGACTTGAATGGAACATTCTAGGCGCTCGTACCTCTGCACTCTCCCAGCCTACGAAGCTGCGAGGAGCTGCGTGCTTCTTGCCTCCGGTCTTCTTGGCGGGAGGAGAGGGCAGCACGTCTTTAGAGGGCGGGAACAGAGCCTCGTGCTGCCTGATCATCACCGTCATCATCTTCTGGATCTGCGGAGTCGCTGCGGAGGACAGACAACAGCGAAAAGAAGAACACACACAAAATGTTAACAGCACACAGTGCCAAACAAAGAATCTAGCTAATCTACAGCCTAACCTATGCTATGCTAACCGTAGCCCTGAACTTCCTAGCAAGCAAGGAATCTACAGCCTAGCCTAGACTATCCTAACCCTCAGCCTTAACCCTTCGTGCCTCAACCCGGTCCCGGGCCCCCTGTTGGCCACACAGGATGAGACATGGCCACTCTATGCACAGCGCGTGGTGTGTAGCCTACTCACCCTTCATCACAGTGATGGGGTCTTCAATCTGAGGCTTGAGCAGGTTGATCCCCATCACTGTAGCCAAGTTCTCCACACTCATCTTATTCACCTTCGAGTTCAGCTGCACCTCAAACAAGAACCTGCAACACATAGTACGTGGTTAGCAGGGTCAACCCATACAGCACAGTGTGCCTTGGTCCTGCTGGTGACTCATCAACAACAAAAATTATTTAACAACAACAACAACAACAACAACAACATTGTAGGAGATAATAATAATATGTTGTTGTTGTTGTTGTTGTTATACATAATATTATTATTATTATTATACATAATAATATATTATAATTATATTATTATATTATATTATATATTAATATATTATTATACAATACAATTATATTAATTATATGATTATATATATTATATTATAATATTATAATATATAATAATTATAATATACTGTAATGTATTATTATATTATTATATATAATAATAACAATAATACTAACAATTATTTTTATTGTTATTGTTATTATTATACATATTATTATTATTATTATTATACATAATACACATTATTATTATTATTAATATTATCATTATTGTTATTGTTATAGTTATTATTATTATTATTATTATTATTATTATTTTACATTAGGCCACTTGCCATGGTATACATGATGAGGTCTAATCTGTCCTTAACTTTGTTTCACGTGATTCACCTAGATTGATTTTCGGATAAATTCAGACTCCTTGAAATCAAATGATATTGTGCAGCAGCGTATAGTTTTGTGATATGTCTGAAATAAGATACACAATTTATATAATAAAATCGCTTTTTTGTGTCCCTTTAATGCAGTCGTTACCAACTCGGGATTTGTGGCTTTCATTGTAAGCCGTCTAATAGGGACAGGTTTAGACCTGGGATGTCAGGTGCATGTACTGTAACACCCACCTGGTGGGATAGAAGCATTTATTTTGATTTTGTCCCTGGCACAATATGATTTGATTGGCTACAGTAGCCGACTCACCGGCAGATATAACTGAGGAGATTGTAGTTGACTCTGGGGAGGAGAGAGATTTGTTTCTCCAACTTATCCCGACCCTGAGAAGACAGAGGACAAGAGATCAAATGACACACAAAACCAAGGGAATACTCCTACATGTACAGTATGTGCTGTGGGCTCAACTTTTTATCAAATTTAAAAGCACGCACGCACGCACGCACACACACACACACACACGCATACACGCGCGCGCGCACGCACACACACACGCACACACACACACACACACACACACACACACACACACACACACACACACAATAATTTCATTTGTGCATGCTTAAGGATGCTCTGTAGTGATTTGTACTGATGTACTTTGTGCAAAGTGTGAGACTATAGTTAGATTGTTTTTTTTGTTTTTGTTTTTTACAGTTTTTAATAACAGTGGGGGGCTTCCTAACTAAGTATAGGTACCAGTGTATGAAAGTCTTATTTGGGAGCTTGTTGATTTTATGTTTTTTCTTTTTTCTTCTTCTTTTTGCTGGCAGGCCCCTAATAGAATGTAACCATACTGATGTGCTGTTGGGGTTCAGTAGGTAGGTGCAGTCCAGGAAGTCTTGGTATTGGGTCCAGGGCACCACTGGCTGAGGCAGCTCCCTCAGGTACAGCTTGAGCAGTGAAGCCACCGTGTGGACATCCGTGTCACTGCAGACAACCACACAGAAAACAACCATTCATCGCTAAATGAAATCTGATATTGGTGGACCTTGGTTGCTACTGGCTGATCCGTGACAAACCATGTGAAAAACAGGTAACCTACTGTACACCACAGGTAACCAGGATCAGCCAATAGCAGAATGCAATTGCAATAGCATGCTTTTGACCAGCAGATGTCAGTCCAATCTGAAAGGTAGTCTCATTATTATTATCACACATTATCTTTTTTGACATTATACACGATCTTGGTTTGAATCCTAACAGTGCTCTTTTTTCCCCCTCACAGCCCTGGTGGTCACATTATGATACAGACATGTTAGGTGTAATGGATGTTTTTTCGTCAACAGTGCTCTGTGAGAAGAACGTACTGTATCATGATGTTGAGCAATGTGAGCCTCCCCCTGTGCCTGCAGCACAGGATGTGGTGTTGAGAAGCCTATCAGCACCATCATCCTCTCTTCATCTGTCTCATCTCTCCGTGCACACAGACAAACCTACCATCATCCTCTCTTCATGTCTCTCATCTCTCCGTGCACACAGACAAACCTACACTGTCGGGTGATTGAGGTGAGAGATCACTTGACTTGGGCCAGGCTAGCGATATTGGCAGACCGGGTGAAAAGACGATTTTGAAATCAAGGATAGTTCTCAACAGTGTGTGAGATTCGTGGCCCTAGCATGATGAAAACACTTTATATTTGACTTGACTTCATCACTTTCTGGTGTGTTTGAACTGCTGGAATAAATAAATATTACATACGGTAGGTAGAACATTTGAAAAGAAAATGACCTAGTGGAAATTATATCTCATGTACATCTTTCAAAAAGAAAATGCATCCTTTAAAATATTCCCCCTGTGTACAAATCAAAAGGTTGAGAATGAGATGGCAACTTAAAAAAAAAAGAGAAGAGAAATCCAAACCGAGTTTTAGTTGTAGGTATGCCTGGATATCTTCTTTCAGAATGGAGATCTTTGGGTGCACCATTCTAAAGCTATTAGTGTGGTATAGCAGTTAACATGCTCCGACTATGAAAGGAAATACAACTGGCTGCTTTCACCACTGTGTTGTCACTGCATGATCAGTCAAAACACAGGGGGCTAGATTACACCCACATCTGTATTATGTTATGGGCTTTTGAAGGCGGCTGATACTGATATCTTTGAATTTGAGATATCCAGCCATATATAATATCATGGCCAAAAAATAAAATGTGTGTGTGTGTGTGTGTGTGTGTGTGTGTGTGTGTGTGTGTGTGTGTGTGTGTGTGTGTGTGTGTGTGTGTGTGTGTGTGTGTGTGTGTGTGTAGTATACACACACACACACACACACACACACACACACACACACACACACACACACACACACACACACACACACACACACACACACACACTATATATATATATACTGTATATCAGTATATAAATGGGAGCTGGGGCTCTCTCTGTTTGTCTGTTTCACTTTCTCAGCAAGGGAAGCCCATGCATTGATAGTTAACTGTTTGGCATTATGCATGTTTGCTACTGTTTGTTTCTCTGTTGAAGAAAATATCGTGCACATCACAGAGACGCAAACAATTACTTAACTTCCGGTTGAAAGGTCAACATGTGTAAATTTAAATGTATTTATAAATTGTTATTTATTGTTCTTGAAGGGCGCTGGGCATGCCTTCACTGTAATTATTATTATTATTTCTTTCAAAAAGGGCACTTTGGGCATCAGGGGAAAATGGGCAGGGGCTTGGGCACCCCTAGCACCCCCCTCTGCACGTGCCTGGCACGTAGCGCGTGATATCCCTAGTATAACTAAAACTACTATTACTCCTGCTGCTCCTGCTGCTACTACAAGTTATCAAAGTCACGTCGGTCTGGGTGGCCACTTAGAGCTGGACTGTACCTTGGGAAGGACGGCCTCTCCCCTGCATCAAAGGCATCTCTGAAGTGCTTGACGGTGTTGTCCTGGCCCGGCAGGCGGAAGATGCCCTCCTCGTTCAGACCGTGCTCTCTGATGAACTCGGCACACTTCTGCACCAGGATGGGCACCATCTGCGGGCCCAGGCGCTGCTCGTACGTCACCGTCTCCGACAGGCCCTTTCCAAACACTGCAGGCAGGCAGGAGAAGACTATGATGTCCACATACTCAAACAACGCCATCAACCAACCAACACACCGACTGGCCTTGTTAGCATAGTGATTTGTTTCATTGAGGTTGTGTTTTTTCACTCAACGTTACTGTCTGAACTTTTAAACATTGCAAGTATGTAACTAAAACTTGACATACAGATATATTTTTGATACACTTTTTCTGTGCCTGTAAAAGGTCTGTTTATATATTTTTTTAAAGGCTCTAAAAAGCATACATCCCGTCAACAAGCCAAGAACATTATGTGAATAAACCCAACCTCTGCATGTTTCTGATTTGATTTGATTTGATTTGATTTGATTTACTTTATTGTCCACCTTAGTGGAAATTTGTCTTTGGCTTCTTTTCACAGCACATACACTATGTTACGTATTATGCACAATCAGCACACCATAAAACATAGAGAACATAGAACACACTGTACATCCTACATGGTGCAAGTTAGCAGATAGCAGCAGCTTGTCGTGGATAAACATGACAATTTCAGTTCAGTTTCAGACATGGCTTTGAGATCATAGCGAACCTGCACTCGTAGGGATGCCCACCCTGCGCAGAGCACGGACCCACTCCTCCATGTCACTCTGCGAGTTAGCCATGAGCACATAGGGACAGCGGTCCCTCCCTCCAGGCCTGCCTGCAAAACACAGAGGGGGGGGTCAGTAACACAGTCAGTCACATTAGGCATACAGAGCTTTTTTTCAACTTGGCTCACTTTAAAACACACATGTATTATTGGATTAACATGAGGTGGGACAGCAGTGCTTGTTAAAAAAAAAGTCACATCTGCCCACGGCCACTTAGAGAAGATTGTGCTTTGCTGGAGCCAAATGGGAATATTGGCAGATAGGTATTCTTGTCACACAGACGGGCCAATTTGTGTCCAGAGCTCATAGTTAAACTAGAGGGCACTCAGTGAAGTGCATCCCTCCAGAGCTCATAGTTAAACTAGAGGGCACTCAGTGAAGTGCATCCCTCCAGAGCTCATAGTTAAACTAGAGGGCACTCAGTGAAGTGCATCCCTCCAGAGCTCATAGTTAAACTAGAGGGCAATCAGTGAAGTGCATCCCTCCAGAGCTCATAGTTAAACTAGAGGGCACTCAGTGAAGTGCATCCCTCCAGAGCTCATAGTTAAACTAGAGGGCACTCAGTGAAGTGCATCCCTCCAGAGCTCATAGTTAAACTAGAGGGCACTCAGTGAAGTGCATCCCTCCAGAGCTCATAGTTAAACTAGAGGGCAATCAGTGAAGCGCATCCCTCCAGAGCTCATAGTTAAACTAGAGGGCAATCAGTGAAGCGCATCCCTCCAGAGCTCATAGTTAAACTAAAGGGCACTCAGTGAAGCGCATCCCTCCAGAGCTCATAGTTAAACTAGAGGGCAATCAGTGAAGTGCATCCCTCCAGAGCTCATAGTTAAACTAGAGGGCACTCAGTGAAGTGCATCCCTCCAGAGCTCATAGTTAAACTAAAGGGCACTCAGTGAAGCGCATCCCTCCAGAGCTCATAGTTAAACTAGAGGGCAATCAGTGAAGCGCATCCCTCCGCCAACCTTTCTACAAAGTTTCGTGGCGTTAACGTGAAGTTGTTTGGAAGTCAGGTGCCTTTTTGTGGTTGGCCACGCCACACCCCTTGCCACGCCCCCTTTAGGCCAGTGGATGTGGAAAGAATCAGTTGTAAGTTGGCCCATCTGATCTAGTTTTATACAAAGTTTAGTGCAAATCCATTCGTAACTTTTTGAGATATCCTGCAGACAATCAGACAAACGAAGGGCGAAGAAAACGACACCGATGATCTTTTAGTTAGAGGATAAAGAGAGAGACAAATGTGTCAAGAGGAATACCACTTATTTTAAGAATCGACGTAGAAGTTATTTTTTAAAGCCAAGCACATCACAATCGGTGACAGACAGTGTCCTAAACAAAAATCTGGAAACCACAAATTATTTTTTGTTTCTTGCGATTGGAGGCAGTACTGAATGACATACAATGCGCCGGCCTCTATGCTTACGTGGTATGATCTCAATACAGTGCAGCCTCTATGCTTACGTGGTATGATCTCAATACAGTGCGGCCTCTATGCTTACGTGGTATGATCTCAATACAGTGCAGCCTCTATGCTTACGTGGTATGATCTCAAAGAGGAACTTCCCAGCCTCATCTGAGTTCAGAGGGACCTCATTCACTTTACTGAACCGCAGCTGGATGACTCCCTGCAGAGAGGAACACACACACACACATGCATCCATGCGCACGCACACACACGCACACACACACACACACACACACACACACACACACACACACACACACACACACACGCGCACACACACACACACACACACACACACACACACACACACACACACACACACACACACACACACAGTGACATTTTACTTTACTTCACATCACATCACAAAGACACATTGTCTCAAACATGGGGGTCCACAAACTGTTTCATGCCCAGGATGGACCCTCACAAAGATATGCATTCTGTCATGCCCCACCATTTGAGGATATTTGGTTATTATGATGATATTGTTGTTAGAGATACATTTCTCCTAGGCTTTATAGGGAGATAACAGATAGTTCAGAATTCGTGCACATACATACATCATACATTTCCTGAGGACCCCAGGGAACCATCTCAAAGTTTTCTGGGACCCACTGGACCAAGAAACTGATTTAACATTTTCCATTTTCCATCATCATATAATGTAGAAAAGGGAGTAGGTGGGTTTGTTTGTTAGTTAGTTTGTCTGCAATTTTTGTCCCACATTGTGAGATTTGTGATGATTTGTTCAGTAATGATGTCACTGATGATGTCACAATGTCTATGAAATGTGAAGTTGAGCAATTGTCCGCTAAGTGATGACACTCGAGCACTCCATGATGCGATCAGTGATGGTCACTTGAGCAATTGTGATGTCATCAGTGAGTGATGTCATCGGTGATGCGAAATTGCGCAAATGTGTGCTACGCATGCCAATGGAGCAGGCGAGGCCATGCAGCAGCCGAGCTGCAGGCAAGGCCGCACAGCGGGGTGAGCCTGCTAAAAGCAGGAAGTAAAGCTGTACGCTAATATCATTAATTATGCTTCCATTCTGTTTAGGTGTTTCCTGTGCCAGGTGCCCTCATTAATGCTAATGATTACACCTGCCTTATTTCCTGCTTTACCACCTCAAAAGGTTGCTGTGAAATTCCTACATTCCGTAGAACCTGATCACTACGTCTCTCCTCTCCTCCTGAAATGAGCCTATTGCTCAACCTCGCATGTCATAGCCATTGTGACATCATCAGTGACATCACAATTGCTTGAGTGACCATCACTGATGATATCAAATGTGGGACAGAAATCGCAGAGAAACAGACAAACAGACAGAACCCACTTACTCACTGATGACATCACAATTGTGACCATCACTGATCACATCATCATCAGTGACAATTGCTGATGACATCATCCAATGTGGGACAAAAATGTAAACAGAGAAACAGACAGAACCCACTTAATCGGGTTTTACAGAATGTAGGGGGGAAAATGGATGGGAAAATCCAGCAGGAGGCGGTAATGCAACAAAAAGGATGCCACCTGCCATAAAACACGACAGAAGAAGAAGAACCCACTTCCTCCCATTATGATGATGATGATACACACACACACACACACACACACACGCACGCACGCACGCACGCACGCACGCACACACACACACACACACACACACACACACACACACACACACACACACACACGCACATTTGGTGTCCTGGCATGATGGGTGTGGACTGCTCAGAAGTGGTTTACACAGGAAGTGAGTGAAGTTGTTTGTGCTGTTGATGAATAAAGCACTTCACTAATGATGAAGACTGAGATTTTGTTTTGCCGATAACAAAACCAACAACAATTTTGGATGCGTAAAAGGTTTTATCTTCATATATGTAGAAGAAAATCACTCCATGAGTGGAAATAGCAGCACTCCAGAAATTAAAACGCAAGCCTTTGCTCAGATCATTTTTTTATTCCAGGCTAACGCGTTTCGGCCATGTGCCTTCATCATGTGCCTTCATCATGTGTCTTCATCACAGCATCATGATGCTCTAACGTGTTTCATCATGCGCCTTCATCACAGCATCATCAAAGTCTTGTATTTGAATTTTTGGAGTGCTGCTATTTCCACTCATCTTCTACAAGTATCTTCTGTAGCTGAGCAGTCACAGCCAAGGAGGCAATTGAGGAAGTGCACCTGCTCTGCATCTCAGTTTATTTTCATATACTGTATAATGCTACAGCCTATATGCTAAAGTGTTAGCATGCGCAATGGAACAAGCAATCCACCAGATACACAGAGATTATTTTGTTACCAGGCCTCTCTCATCAGATATTGATGAATGTACTAGTGAACTCGCAAAAAGTAGTCCTAAAATGTTGAGATGCATAACGGTTTTGTGTGAAGTCATTTGGTCTGGCAATATGCATGTCATTGTCAATAACTGCCAAAGTATTGCATCCAGGTTTTAACAGCATAATCATAATGTCTGAACTCCACAGCTAAGCCCAGTCCCTGTGCACTACCCAGAGATGGGAAAATAACACACTTTCTTTACTTACGTAGAAGTACAGTTAATTGCGTAAAAAAAGACTGGTAAAAGTAGAAGTACGGATTAAACTTAATTACTCAAGTAAAAGTAAAAAAGTACAGGTTCTGAAATGTTCTCAACTATCAAAGTAAAAAGGTATTTTCTGTGCAAGGCGAATAGAAAGTCACGTCATATTAATATAATTAAAATACTGTACTATTCAACTTAAAAGAGCCCTTCCAAACATCTTTTAAGATGCATAAAGACTATACTTTGATGAATAATTTGTGTATGAAAAACTGATCAGCTCTGAGAAACAACCTGTCTTAACCATTCTGACCCAGTAGCTCAGCGAGTTGGACTGCTCTTTAGCAGTTTGGAGCTCGTGGGTTTGAGCCTCAGTCAGTTTTGAACGGCAACAGCCAGAGGAAAGAGTGAAAAGCCCTGAGAGAAAACCCAGCTTAAGAAGTCTGACCTGGTGGCACAGAGAGTTGACTTGCTGCCCCGCAGTACCTGCACAGTGCCCTCCCTCCCTGTGCCTTGTACCTGCACAGTGCCCTCCCTCCGTGTGCCCTGTACCTGCATGTCCCTCCCTGTGCCTTGTACCTGCATGTCCCTCCCTGTGCCTTGTACCTGCATGTCCCTCCCTGTGCCTTGTACCTGCATGGTGCCCTCCCTCCCTGTGCCTTGTACCTGCATGGTGCCCTCCCTCCCTGTGCCTTGTACCTGCATGGTGCCCTCCCTCCCTGTGCCTTGTACCTGCATGGTGCCCTCCCTCCCTGTGCCTTGTACCTGCATGGTGCCCTCCCTCCCTGTGCCCTGTACCTGCATGTCCCTCCCTGTGCCTTGTACCTGCACTTTGCCCTCCCTCCCTGTGCCTTGTACCTGCATGGTGCCCTCCCTCCCTGTGCCTTGTACCTGCATGGTGCCCTCCCTCCCTGTGCCTTGTACCTGCACTTTGCCCTCCCTCCCTGTGCCTTGTACCTGCATGGTGCCCTCCCTCCCTGTGCCTTGTACCTGCATGGTGCCCTCCCTCCCTGTGCCCTGTACCTGCATGTCCCTCCCTGTGCCTTGTACCTGCACTTTGCCCTCCCTCCCTGTGCCTTGTACCTGCACGGTGCCCTCCCTCCCTGTGCCTTGTACCTGCATGGTGCCCTCCCTCCTGTGCCTTGTACCTGCACGGTGCCCTCCCTCCCTGTGCCTTGTACCTGCATGGTGCCCTCCCTCCCTGTGCCTTGTACCTGCACGGTGCCCTCCCTCCCTGTGCCTTGTACCTGCATGGTGCCCTCCCTCCCTGTGCCTTGTACCTGCATGGTGCCCTCCCTCCCTGTGCCGGTCCTGTACCTGCATGGTGCCCTCCCTCCCTGTGCCTTGTACCTGCATGGTGCCCTCCCTCCATGTGCCCTGTACCTGCATGTCCCTCCCTGTGCCTTGTACCTGCATGGTGCCCTCCCTCCCTGTGCCTTGTACCTGCACTTTGCCCTCCCTCCCTGTGCCTTGTACCTGCACGGTGCCCTCCCTCCCTGTGCCTTGTACCTGCATGGTGCCCTCCCTCCCTGTGCCTTGTACCTGCACTTTGCCCTCCCTCCCTGTGACTTGTACCTGCATGGTGCCCTCCCTCCCTGTGCCTTGTACCTGCATGGTGCCCTCCCTCCTGTGCCTTGTACCTGCATGGTGCCCTCCCTCCCTGTGCCTTGTACCTGCATGGTGCCCTCCCTCCCTGTGCCTTGTACCTGCACTTTGCCCTCCCTCCCTGTGCCTTGTACCTGCACGTTGCCCTCCATCCCTGTGCCTTGTACCTGCATGGTGCCCTCCCTCCCTGTGCCTTGTACCTGCACGGTGCCCTCCCTCCCTGTGCCTTGTACCTGCATGGTGCCCTCCCTCCCTGTGCCTTGTACCTGCATGGTGCCCTCCCTCCCTGTGCCTTGTACCTGCACGGTGCCCTCCCTCCCTGTGCCTTGTACCTGCACGGTGCCCTCCCTCCCTGTGCCTTGTACCTGCATGGTGCCCTCCCTCCCTGTGCCTTGTACCTGCATGGTGCCCTCCCTCCCTGTGCCTTGTACCTGCATGGTGCCCTCCCTCCCTGTGCCTTGTACCTGCACGGTGCCCTCCCTCCCTGTGACCCGTACCTGCACGGTGCCCTCCCTGTCATCCTTGTGGTAGGACAGAGTGCTTCCTCTCAGGACAAAGTAGCGCTGCTGCCAGTTCTTGACGATGGACCTCTGCTGCTTCTTCAGCCAGCCAGCCTTCAGAGGCTTCTCCATGGACCCGCTGGAGCCCGGCGAGCCCGAGCCTGGGCTTCCCTCAGCGGGCATCACACTCTTGGAGCGCGCTGCCAGACACAGCAAGTGTTAGTGCAGGGTCACGTCAGCAAGGTGCTCTGCAATAGACTGAACAGAACGTTAGAGCAAAACATCAGCACCGCGCCACTTCCTCTGAAAGGAAGCTGCTAGCCCCCGTCTGACCCGACCTGCTTCCTGTATAGTAACTTAGTAAGGTGCGTGCTCTAAGATTACAGCTTTGATTGGTCCACACAAACACAGTGACCTACAAATAGACATGGTCGTTAAATAATAAGCTGTATGGGAAAAGCTCGCTGTGATAAAGTGCAGTCTCAACTTAACTCCGCTTGACTGGTAGAACAATGAGAAAGGCTACTAGCTGGTTCAAAATGGACACACACACACACACACACACACACACACACACACACACACACACACACACACACACACACACACACACACACACACACACACACACACACACACACACACACACACACACACACACACACACACACACACACCTGCCAACATTAGGCTGTGAAAAAGAGGACCCATTTGAAAATGTTTTTCCCCCCCCAAAATTTTGCCTAAATTCGGAGTGTTATTTAGCTACCTTCCTGACAAACTAGCATGATATGGTTGGTACAAATCGATTTCTTAGGTCTTCTAGTTTCATATGATACCAGAAACTTCACTCTGCCTTTAAAACTGAGGCTGCTGCAGTCTCTGAAATAAAATGTTCAAAATTGTGATCTTTCCCAAATATCGCGATATTTCCGAAAATCGTCTCAATCCAGCGACTCCTCAGGGTTAATGTGTATAATGTAAAAACTGTTGTCTGCAACAACAAAAAAAAAAAAATCTATTCTCTGGCGGACCGCCAGGCGGAGCCCCGCGGACCACTCAGTTTGGGAACCGATGATATATAGAGAATGTCGGCAGCATCCATTGATAACGTGTAAACACTTTTTTTTCTGATTTTTTCTGATTTTTTTCCTTCCCAAATTACTTGGCTAATTCATAGCTTTCAAGGGGCGTTACGTGCTGCCGGGAACGCCCACCTGGCGGCAAAAAAACAACTTGCCAGCCGTGTCGACTAGTTTCTCACGCTGTGTAGTGTTTGTTCAGCCAAAGTGCCGATAGCCTCCCTGTTGTGCTATCGGTTGCACTAAACCGACGAGGAGACACGCCTGGCTTGTGCTTTCACAGAATCCTGTCGGAGAAAGAAAGGAGGAGGTTGTGGATTTGTGCGAGTGGTTCAGTCGCTGGGCAGGGGAAATGCAAATTGCTTTTTTTTCTACCATCAAAGAACACACGTCTTTGCTCTTTGCGGCCAACATTTCATCAAAGGTAAGCTCAAGTAACGTTAACGGGGTATTAATCATTATTGTAACGTTACTTGAGCTTACCTTTGATGAAATGTTGGCCGCAAAGAGCAAAGACGTGTGTACTTTGATGGTAGAAAAAAAAGCCAAACAGCGTGAGTCGACTGACTCACAGGCAACGGAATGAACAAGTTGTTTTTTTGACCGCCAGGTGGGCGTTCCCGGCAGCACGTAACGCCCCTTGAAAGCTATGAATAGGATGTCCCGGTCGTTGCTCCCCCCTCTGCCGATCTGAGGAGAGTTGTAGATGAGCACGTCTCCTCCGATACATGTGCAGTGTTGCCAACCGCTTCTTTTCACCTGACAGCGATAGGTTTCACTGACAGGACAGAGCGCGTGGGAGGATCACGCTATTCCCCCAGGTTCCCCTCCCCCCCCGAACAGGCGCCCGGAACGATCGGAGGAGGCACGAGTGCAGCGACCAGGACACATACCCTTAATCCGGCTTCCCATCCGCAGACATGCACGGCCAATCGTGCCTGTATGAACACCCAACCAAGCCTGACAACGTCACACGGGGGCTCGAACCCGCGACCCTCGTGTTGGTAGGCAGGGAATCTAGACGCTGCACTACCCGGAACGCCCATGGGTAAAGTTTGATTTCATGTCGTTCATAGTGTGACTGGGAGTGGATGGGGATGGTTTATCGAGAGGCAAAGTCAACGTCACTTCCTGCTTCAGCACTGTACCAGAGATTTTCTTCTGCTATTTATTTTCCCATAGACATTTTGTAAAATGCCTATAAAAATTGTTTTACTTGGTCAAACCAAACGGTTCAGCTATATTTAGAATCGGGAGAGACCATAGAACATTTCACTCGGACCAAAACATTAAAAAACGTTTTTTTTTTTCTTTAAACCCGCATTTTTTTATGTTTTGGTCAGAGTGAAATGTTATGCGGTCTCTCCTGTTTCTAAATATATCTGACCCGTTTGGTTTGAACAAGTACAACTATTTTTATAAGCATTTTACGAAATGTCTATGGGAAAATAAATGGCGGATGAAAATCTCTGGTACAACAGTGCTGAAGCAGGAAGTGACGTTTCACTTTGGCTCTCTATGGAGCGATGAAAGAGCAGAGCCAGAGGCGTACGTGTAGCCAGTGTCGGGGCGAGGCGGTCGGGGGGTCGTGCACGGCGGTGGGGTGGGCCTGGAGAGATGGTGGGATTGCGACTGAGCGCAGTCGCTCAGTTGTTGTTAAGTTCACCGTGGCCTGTTAGGCCAGATGAGAAGACGAAGGGGGCCAGGCTGCGTAAACAGGAAGCTGCCACATCGTCGCCGGGCAGGGCCACACTTTGAACTTAAGGTCTCCACCTATAGGAGAGCTGGAAAGGCCGTTTGCTCTCCTTTTAATAGCGTCACCCTCCCCTGATTAGTGGAGAGATACAGTGAAGCGTGGCTGAAGAACTTTGGGCCCACACACAGAGGTGTGACACCACATCACACACCCACGCCTTTCAACTGGCCTCAGTCTCCAGCAGCTCACACACGACTCGCACGTCCCCCAGGAAATGGAATCTACGTCAGGTTGAACACGTTGACGTCAAGTTGGAGAATGTCGCAACAAGGGCAGATTGACGTGAATCCCCCCCGGCCCCCAAATGTTCACTTTGTTCACTTTGATGTTGATGGCTGCCTTGTATTATGTTTGATGAACATGTTTGATTACATCTAAATCTGTCTTTTCAATCATGACTGAAAACCATTCGTCTCTAGCCTATATAATGTCATAGTTTTAAATTTGAATGGATTATTAATACTTAGCTAAGGAAAGAGAAAATAAAATAAACACAGGCCTATCTTATGATTATGGACAGGTAATTTCTATCTTATGATTATTATGGATAGGTGATTATGGTCTCGTATCACAACAACCTGTTTTGGGATTTGATAATGCTGTAATAATGCGTTAACTTGAAATCCAATCCTGGATTAAATAATGTTAGAAGGTTTTATTAACAAGTTAGTTGAACCTGCATGGAGAAGCAGATGACTGAATCAAGTTGTCATCAAAAGAAAAGCACACTAAATTGACTTCCACACGGTCACATTGACTTGTCTATGACACGTTTAACTTCTTACTGTCATTTTTGTCTCGCGTGGCAAGCTCCGCCCACGCCGACACAATTAGTGCACAATTAGTGCCACCAGTATTTGACTCAGGTGTGTGTGGACTATATTTATATTATTATTATTATTTATATATACTATTTATAGATACTATATTTCAAATGTACACAGAAAGGATCGACACAGACTGGGCACAATGCAAAATGTCACCATGGACCCATGACATCTAAAAATGGAAGTAGTCAAGGCTACTGTCTGGAAAGATGCTGTCTGCAAGTCTCTCTCTCTCTCTGTCACACACACGCACATGCGCATGTACATACATACACACACACACACCCACACACACACACACACAGAACACACACACATTACACACTCAGAGCTATACCACATCCTTAGCATTTCATCAGTTTCCTGCTAAAACCCTGCGTCACGCCAGTTCCAGGGTATAATGTTGCCTTATCGGTGCACAAAGCTCGTCTCTGAAGGACAGGACCTGTTGAAGAACCAGAAGCCGTTCGCACAAGCTTTCAGGAAGAGAGCAGAGAGGCAGCACATGGTGTGAATGCACTGTAGCTGCTTCCTGACTCAATGCTGAGCAAACACGCACTGATCGCAAAGACGAGTGTAAAAATGATCCCTGTCATAACTAGTAGACTCTCTCTCTATCGACTATGTGCTGAACACATACAGTGTGCAACCCTCGTTATGTGCTGAACACATCCAGTGTGCAACCCTCGTTATGTGCTGAACACACCCAGTGTGCAACCCTTGTTATGTACTGAACACATCCAGTGTGCAACCCTCGTTATGTGCTGAACACACCCAGTGTGCAACCCTCGTTATGTGCTGAACACAACCAGTGTGCAACCCTCGTTATGTGCTGAACACACCCAGTGTGCAACCCTCGTTATGTGCTGAACACAACCAGTGTGCAACCCTCGTTATGTGCTGAACACACCCAGTGTGCAACCCTCGTTATGTGCTGAACACACCCAGTGTGCAACCCTCGTTATGTGCTGAACACATCCAGTGTGCAACCCTCGTTATGTGCTGAACACACCCAGTGTGCAACCCTCGTTATGTGCTGAACACATCCAGTGTGCAACCCTCGCTATGTGCTGAACACACCCAGTGTGCAACCCTCGTTATGTGCTGAACACAACCAGTGTGCAACCCTCGTTATGTGCTGAACACAACCAGTGTGCAACCCTCGTTATGTGCTGAACACACCCAGTGTGTAACCCTCGTTATGTGCTGAACACAACCAGTGTGCAACCCTCGTTATGTGCTGAACACACCCAGTGTGTAACCCTCGTTATGTGCTGAACACAACCAGTGTGCAACCCTCGTTATGTGCTGAACACATCCAGTGTGCAACCCTCGTTATGTGCTGAACACACCCAGTGTGCAACCCTCGTTATGTGCTGAACACACCCAGTGTGCAACCCTCGTTATGTGCTGAACACACCCAGTGTGCAACCCTCGTTATGTGCTGAACACACCCAGTGTGCAACCCTCGTTATGTGCTGAACACATCCAGTGTGCACTGTGCAACCCTCGTTATGTGCTGAACACATCCAGTGTGCAACCCTCGTTATGTGCTGAACACATCCAGTGTGCAACCCTCGTTGAGCACAATGTTGCAACGGCTGTGAAGAGACACTTATTCAACCCTGTGCAAATACAAACACAGCTGAGCACGGTGTTAACAGTCCAAACCACTGGATTCTGAAATAGACACGATTGCACATATGTAGTCGTGCACTCACTCACATACATGCATATGCGCGTGCACGCACACTCACGCGCGCGCGCACACACACACACAAACTACATATCCCACCCACTTTTGAGTGACTTGAGAAATAAAGGACAAAACACTTGAAATTTGAAAGACTGACTCTACTTTGGATGTGGTGCTGAACACAACCCGCTGGCTTAACTGGTGCTGAACACAACCCGCTGGCTTAACTGCTCTGGTTGATCATCGCCCGACTGTGAGAAACCGTCTAGATATGAACACAAAACCCACTTGAACACACCATGAAGTCCTAACCACAAGATCAATATGAGCTTGAAAAGAATAAGAGAATAAGGGTACATTAATTAAGGGTTAGTTCATGCTTAATAAGCATGAACTAACCCTTAATTAACAGTTCACTAATGTGTCTAGTAATCATTTTCTAACGGTGTTCATGTTAACTCTGTATTGATGTATGCATTATTTGATAGTTTATGGTTAGTTAGGCTAATGGTTAGGGTTAGTTGATGGTTAGGGTTATAGTGAATGAACATTAACTAACGGTTACTTAATGCTTAGTTATTAACTATTAGTTAATAACTAATGCTTATTAATACTAATTAATGCTTAACTAACCATCAATTTAGTCACCCTTATTGTAAAGTGTTACCGCAGAAATGATCTAGTCATTGAAACTGAACGGCAGCTCAGCCAAACAGCCCAAAGCACAAATCAAAGTGAGAAAGGTGCTGAGAGTGAGTGAGTCTTACCCATCCTGGATGTCTCGGCCTTGAAGGTGCTGAAGTCCCAGTTGCGAGGTAGCTTGAGAGACATTGTCCTTGCTTCTTCATAGGACAGGTCAGTGTTTCATTTCATACATAGATATACACACACACAAACACACACACCCACAGGTACATGTATACATACACACACGTCGCACCTGCACACACTAGACTAGAGATCTGTGTCTGGAAGCCGTCTATCACACTTCCTACTTCCTGTGTGTTAATCTTTCTTCTTCTTTTGTTCAGCCCATCACAACAGGTCCCCTCATGTTGTGTCTATCCATGTGCGTACTTGTTCAGCCCTTCTGATGCGGCATTGCATTTAAAAAAAAAAAGAAAAGGAAAGAAAAGGCTCCCGGGGGCTGATTGTGAAGGTGTCGCCTCCACGGCTTTATGTAGTGAGGAGTTCTCACATGTCAAAAAGGTACAACTGGTACTTGAAACGGTCTCTCTCACCAGGAAGTGGTTTTCATCAGTTGGATCAGTGAATAAGCAGAAGCGCGTGTTGCTTCAGAGCACAGATAAGAGATAAGGCTGCAGAGTTCATCATACATGTGTATTCTCTCTGTAGTCAAAGTATTATGATCTAATGACCTTGGACTACATTGGTAATAATAATAATAATAATACTACTCAGAACCAAATTCAGAACCAAATTTGTTGCTGGTTCAATTCGATACTGATAGTGTTCAATACTGTCAAAGTGAAGCAATGGCACCTATAATAAGCCTCATATAAGCAGTATTAAAAACAGTACAACGTAAGAGACAGGTGCAGTGGATGCATTTGTCCTATAAATATGAACCATATAAGGTCAGCCAGAAAATTAACTACAATGTGCATTTCAGATGACCAAATGGGGAAGAAGAATGAGGGGAAGAGACCAGTCACTCACGCACGCGCACACACACACACACACACACACAGCAAAAGAACATCATCGTTTTTCCCCTTTTCGTTTATTTTCCATAGAACCAAGGCAAAGCACATTTTCAGCATCAAAGAGCACAATTTTCCTCTTCTAAGACAAATGTAGCTACAACTGAACACAAAACCAAAGCAAAAGAACAACAAAATCATGCGCGACTGTATCGGCTGTATAAGAAGAATCTGTAACCACAAAACAAAACGTCCACAAAAAAAAGGGGGGGGGGGGGTGGCTGCAGCCTAAATACAGTATATGCACGGGACGGTCCCGTTGCTCAACTCCCCTTATACATTCCATAGAAAGGCCTGGCTGAGCGGGGTTCACAGTAGCAACCAAAAAAAAAGTGGCATTGTATTGGCTTACTAATGGCACAGAGGTGTCTTTCTGGGTTGCCAGGTGAGTAAAAGATCAGCTTTACAGTTCACTGATGATGGCAATGAGTTTGTCTCACTGCCTCACACTCTGAGTGGATCTTGCCAACCTCAGGGGCGGGGAGGGGGGGGGGGGGGGGTGGAATGTATCAAACAGCAGTGGCATAAACGACCAAAGCCCAAGTGCAGCAGACCACAGGAGCTTCAGCGCTCTCTAGTGGCCATCTATTAACACAGACCAGGGTTCCCACACATTTTCATGGATACCATTTCAAAACTTTTCTGTGAATTTTCAAGGATCCGTGATAGAATTTCCATGTAATGTGAGGCGGTGCGCCGGTGACTCAGAATCAAAACTAGCTAATTATTATACTACAGGAGACACATAGGACACATCTCTTTATATTGGATTTTAGTGCTTATATTACGTTTCACAAAGTATCACTGCTTCATTACATGGAAGCTGAAATAAAACACACATTTTCCATAAATAAAAATATTACTATAATATACAAGAAACACTCAAATCCAATATAAAGAGGTGTGTCCTATTTGTCCAGTGTGTTTTCTTGTTTGTTTGTGTCAGTGGGTCACATTACATAGAAGCTATTGGGGGGGGAAAATCATACATTTTTCATCAAAAAATATTGATAAAAAAATAGAAAAAGCTATGTCAAATAAATTTGCCGTTATGTTACATCATGTGAAAGGTTATCCACAGAAGATTACTGTAACAATTACTGTAATTTCATCACACACCACAAAAATTCCATGACTTTCCCCAAAACTTTCAAGGATTAAGCTAATTCAATGACTTTTCCAGGCCTGGAAAACGAGATGTTGAAAGTCCGTGACTTTTCCCAGGTTTTCCATGACCGTGGGAACCCTGACAGACTGAGAAGTGGCAGTACTGTAGCTGCAGGGGGGGAATGACAAACACCGGGGAGAGATCAGAGTCCTCGTTGGGACTTTTTTAGTTTTAGTTAGTTTATTGTCCCGACGGTGGGAAATCTTTTGACGCAAAGGAGTGAGGGAGGACATTGGCTGGACTCGCACTGGGACAGAGAGCACACAGGTTGACCCAGAGAACAGCTTCTATTAGAGAATAAGAGTATCGACGATAGACATATACTAATATCACAGCAAGAAGGGAGAGGATTAGCCAGATTAACGCTTTTTCTGCCATCTCAACACTCTTTCCTATATGGCATGGAGGATACTACTTTAAATATTCTTGTAAATGAGTCTAACCAAAAATATTAAAGAACACTCAACATATTTCTGAACATCTTATTCAATGTACATTATAATAACTCTTGAAAATATTGGATTCATGTACAGTAAATAAAGTGTAAAGTAATCATTTAAGAAGAGCCACGATGCGGCACATTACAAAGTCAAACCAAAGACTCGGTGAATGGCAGAATAACTTGTGTTGTTGTGGGAATATTACAGACACATGTAGATGTTCAAATGAGTCAAATGAATCAGATTTTGTTCCAAAATGAGGTTTTCACTCTTACAGAATGATTGCCGTCATGACAAAAATGCAAGATATGAGTCACCTTCGCTCACAAATTAAGCCTTAGGATAGACTGACGTTTTTAAAATACTGATGAACGCATCACATATGTTTTAGGAATTTGATTGCCCGCTAACTAGGAAAACTTCTGACCACATCTTGTACATCTGTAAATCTCATAAGATGATCATATGGCGATCAACGTCAGACTGTTAAGTATCGACTCCCATATCTCTGCTACTACATTAACTAGTCTGTTTATATTGCTGATTAACCGTTAGATTCACTGAGCACAGAACATTTGTCTGATTTACACCCCTCTCACTATCTCACCTCCACCTAGGGTTTCACTGACAAGGAGAAGGACCATTCTACATTAGCAGAACGATAACCAATTCCCTTTCTCTGACTGGACACTGCCAGATGGTTTGTTTTCAACCAAAGGGCAGGTACTTAAAAAAAAAAAAAAAAAGCTGGCAGATGATTGGATGAACCAGCTGCCTATCGCAGGCTTGCTCTCGCTGGTGTCTCTGCATCTAAAGCCCGCCCATATAGTTCTCTCAGGACATTTGATTGGTGCAAACCACTGGTGGTTTAGATTCAAACCAATAGATTGGAGCATGGCAAGATGGGTTTGTCATGTGATCATGATCTCGTGATCTCGCGTGAACCCAGCTGCCTCGCAGGGTTAGGCTAAATGAGGGATGTTTGGCAGGGAGATGTGATTTCAGACTAATGTGATTGGTTAATGAGTAGAGTGGAGTGATCCGACTCTGATCTAGCCAGTATTGTACAGTATATTGTATTGTCTAGGCCCATAATGCCTCTATAGACAACTAGTAGTGGAGAATTAATTTGGCCGTATATACTGTACATTTGAGTAATCCAAGTATTTTGTCTACAAACATAAGCCTTTTACAAACCTGTTCACGGCCTCAAAATATCCTATCTAGCTATCACAAACGGTCAGCCCAGTATCAACAAA
This sequence comes from Poromitra crassiceps, assembly GCF_964638095.1. Classification (NCBI taxonomy): domain Eukaryota; kingdom Metazoa; phylum Chordata; class Actinopteri; order Beryciformes; family Melamphaidae; genus Poromitra; species Poromitra crassiceps. Next base: position 39,074,791 of record NC_139631.1, read on the forward strand.
TTAGTCAATTCGAGAAGTGAAATTAAAAAACATTATTCATTCCGATAAATCAAACGTAAACCAAGCAGGTAGTGCTCCAGCAGAGGGCTGCGACATAATTATAAATGAGATTGTAAGTGAAATCCATCCGAAATGAACACAACCGTGGAGAACTTTCAACATGTATCTTTTACCACCAAGCTTAACATCAAGCTTAATTTCACAAAGGCAACACAATATGAATTTACCAACGGCACATTTCACAAAGTCCCATTTGTCAGAAAAGCTGAGCTAGAGTTGTACTAGTGAGGTTCAACTCTAGCTTCAGATGCATGTGACCAGAACTCCTTATAACAAAAAGTCACATCAGGTTGAGTCTTGAGTTTCTGCTGCCAGGCTGTGATTATGGTGAGGGTTAACCAGATGTTGTGATTATGGTGAGGGTTAACCAGATGTTGTGATTATGGTGAGGGTTAACCAGATTGTGTGATTTTGTGATTTGGGGGCGAGGGTTAACCAGATTTTGGCATTATAGAAAGCATCATGAAAACGACTGTAACACGTACTGTTACAGATGGCCCCGCCCCATACTGTACCATCACATATAGGACATTCCGGTAACACAACGATCCCATCACCTTGACATTACCCGACACATCAGTACAACCCATCAACCCATATAAGGTAACACAACCCATATAAGGTAACAGACTACAAGGTAACAGACTGAGCCATTTAAAAGAAAAAACAAGTACAATTAGATTGTGTTCTATGCTGCTGCTTCTAAGCAGATCTCTGGAGCTGCCCAGAGCTGCCAACCTGACTCTGCCAGGCGGGGGGGGGGGGTAAACAATAGCGCCCCCATCTGGCTGTGTCAGGTTACAAAGCTGCCTCACTGAGTGTACACGATAACAGAAACTCCAGGTGTTTTCCAGTAAAGACCATGATCCCTTACTGGTGTCATGATCATCTGTTGAGGCGTGACGAGGAGATCATGAGACATGGATTGGATTGTGCAAAAGCTGTCGAGTCCTTTGGGCTAGCCTTGCTCAATGGAAAGAAAACGACTGATTCACGATAGAACAAAAAAAAAGAAATGTGTGGAGCATTCCAAACCAACCCTGCTCCTTACAGCACAGAACCATTAACTGGACTTTTCAGCAACTGGTTGGCCCCTGGACCTCGATTTTAGAGACGAGAGCAGCCTTGGAGTTTTAATTAAATACTTTCTTTCTTTTTTGCATTTTTTGTGTTTGTTTGAAGTTCCCTGCTAACATTGAGAGGTTGTGTGTGTTTACCTGATGAAGCTTGCGATGTAGACATTAACAAAGGTGGCCATGAGGTGGGGGGGGGGGGGGGGGGGGGGGTAAACAATAGCGCCCCCATCTGGCTGTGTCAGGTTACAAAGCTGCCTCACTGAGTGTACACGATAACAGAAACTCCAGGTGTTTTCCAGTAAAGACCATGATCCCTTACTGGTGTCATGATCATCTGTTGAGGCGTGACGAGGAGATCATGAGACATGGATTGGATTGTGCAAAAGCTGTCGAGTCCTTTGGGCTAGCCTTGCTCAATGGAAAGAAAACGACTGATTCACGATAGAACAAAAAAAAAGAAATGTGTGGAGCATTCCAAACCAACCCTGCTCCTTACAGCACAGAACCATTAACTGGACTTTTCAGCAACTGGTTGGCCCCTGGACCTCGATTCTGCAAGTCTCTCCGGGACAGATCCGTTATCCTTCAATGGCCCGGCAGCGTGTTCATAACACACGGGTGATTTGGGCTGGGTACGAAAGGCTTTGAAACGACGAGGAGCAGCAACAACACAACACAACACGTACGCAGGGTGCACATCAATGGCAATTGTGAATTTCTCCTGGATCAAATTCACAGACAAACACAACATTAGGACACAATAGAAGTCACCAAGTTACCGCCTATATGTATAAATAGAAACAATCACAACAAAGAACATTAAAACTGAAAATGGGGCTTTAAAAACAAACATTAAAAAATAGAATATGTAACGTTACCATGAAATATTCACACACATTAATAAGTATATAGAGGATCTCCTGCATACAGGTAGAAATGTACAGCGGACCGACATTATGTTCAAACAGTGTGAATAGATAGAAGCTGACTATTGTTTGAAATGTGTAACAATACAGTAATTCCCTAACCTGACACTGCCAGATGGGGGCGGTATTGTTTTCACAAGTCTTGTGGACACAATACCGCCCCCGTCTGGCAGAGTCAGGCTAGTAATTCCCTAACTCAACCTGAAAACACTGACGTAAGAAACGTAACTCCCGTACGTACGGAAAAAGCGTGCGCAACTCTCACGCGCGCACACACAAACGAAAATGGAATGAGCCAAGGCTTTTAGTTGTTTTCTCCCCCCCCCCGCTCTTGGGGGCGTTCTCGCTCACATGCACATTGCAAGGGGGGGCGGTCGGAGCCCTCGGGTGCTGCCCTCCTCTCTGTGTCCCCGGTGGGGCAAACGGGGCATCGTCTCTAGGCGGCGGCCTCCTCCAGCGCCGGCAGCAGGCCCCTCTCTGTCAGGTGAGCCTTCAGGGAGTTGAAGATGTGGAGCTGATGGTCCGGGCGAAGGGCCAGGAGCTGCGCGATCACCTTGCTGGGGTTCGGGCCCCTGGGAGACAAACGCGGACGTTAAAACACACACATTCGGTGGACGGAATTAACTGCCTGGCTCACCTGTCAACGGCGAGTCAACTTTAAAAAAAAAAATATTCACCTGCCAAAAACGATTGTTTACCAGCCAAAACAATTATACAATCTTTTAGAGACGAGAGCAGCCTTGGAGTTTTAATTAAATACTTTCTTTCTTTTTTGCATTTTTTGTGTTTGTTTGAAGTTCCCTGCTAACATTGAGAGGTTGTGTGTGTTTACCTGATGAAGCTTGCGATGTAGACATTAACAAAGGTGGCCATGAGGTACTGGCAGTCGAATCGATCCATAATGCCACCATGACCCGGGATGGTGTCGGCAAAGTCCTGAAAAGGCAAAGGACATTCACAGTGCACGTGCTCGGAATGTGCCTCAGTGAGTTGGTGCATCATATCCGATAATGTATAGAATCCAACACAAGACACATAATGTATATATATCATAATGTATAGAATCCAACACAAGACACGACATCTGTGCTATATACGTTGTGTTCTTCACCCTACCTTGATCTTGAAGGCCCTCTTGAAGCCACTGGCAAAGAAGCCTCCAAACGGTCCCATGATGGAGGCGAAGGCAGACAGAGCGATGCTGTGGATCTGGAACGGATAGAGGCGCACTGTGGTCTGGAGAGAGAGAGAGACGAGGAAGGGTTCAAACAAAATGTTCACACTCACCCTCCACACAGACGTCACAACACTCCACCAGCCCATCAACATGGTAGTCAACAGTTTGTATGATCCCTGATCCAAAGAGATAAAGCCAAACATCAGAGAGAGAGAGAAAGACACAGAGCAACAGGAGCTCCAGGCGAGCCTTACCCATCCCGTGAGTGTCTCCAGGGCGCTGGGCAGGGCGTAGTCCTGCAGCTGGAACAGCTCCGGGGGCTCGCAGTCCACCTGGAAACTGTTGGAGTCGTTGTTGAACTCCACCGGACACACAAAGTAGCGGCAGCCTGCCATCACATAGGACAGCTGGGAAGAAACAAGAGTTAAGAGTTAGTCTCTGCATTCACACCACTAACGGTAAGAACCTCACCGTGCTACTGGAGAAGCTCATTTAGGGGAGCCAATACCTTCCCAGGTCCCAAGACGGGAGGACACTAGCAAGGACAGAGTCCTGTCATAATGAAGGGGTAAACCAAAAGCCTAGGGGACAACATGACATCCCTGTGCTATTAGATGAACAGTATTGTCGCAATACTGTTACTCCCCCAAAGCCCAAGATGACATCATCACGTCTTCTTTTGTCCTGACCAACAGTCCACAACCCAAAGACAATCAGTTTCCGGTCATAGAAGACTAAAGAAGCCACACAATATTCACATTCACATGTTTTCTGTGTGTTAAAAATCAGTCTTAAACATTACATTATTAAATTACATTATGTCATTTAGCAGACGCTTTTATCCAAAGCAACTTACAATATCACATTTAGTCAGCAGTACAGAAAACAACTATGCAACACAATCAATGACGGCTAATACATTTTTGATGGACTAGAGTAGCACTTTGTAGAAAGTAGTTTGAGAAGGAATAAGTAACATTCGTTTTTTTTTTTTTACACATTTATGATGATAAAAATAGTTGACGATTAAGTTTATGCCGATCGAATAATCGATTCATCGATTAATCGTGGCAGCTCTACTTGATACCAGACATCTTGTCCTTGGTTTCAGAATCCTCTCTCGGACAGGTGTGCAGTGAAATTCACTTCATCTCTTACCATGATCCCAAACACAACGGTGGCGAAGAAGCCCCCGATGAAGCCCTCCCATGTCTTCTTAGGTGACAACTGCAGAGGACAGAGTGTGTGGATGCAAGGTTAAGATATCACCATGTATCATACCACATCTTCTCAGTGTCCAGAACTTCAGAAAAGGACACACTCAAAGCTCTTCAATGGGAGGTTCAGGATTTTAAGAACGTTTTTACATCAGAATTACAGCTATACACGGTTTTTTTTTAACGCAGGATGTGGTAATTGCCATTGACACTTTCACAATGCCTCCCAACCCCTTCAGCTGCTCTTCTCTCTCCCTCCTCCCTGAGCAGTTTGCTCACACGGCTGTGCTGCTCTTCTCTCTCCCTCCTCCCTGAGCAGTTTGCTCACACGGCTGTACTGCTCTTCTCTCTCCCTCCTCCCTGAGCAGTTTGCTCACACATCTGCCCAGCGCCAGGTTAGCCAGAATGAAACTGAAACTTCCGGTTAAAACTTTCAAAATAATGTCAGCAACGAAGCAGCAAACCTTGTATCAAAATACTTGTGATTACATACAGATTGCATTATGGAGTGAAACTGTGGCTGTAAAGCATTACTCAAAATTTATATTAATGTTAATGTTAGGGTTTTATTTTGAAAGCCCTACGGCGGATGACCTACTTTTACTTTCTGGCTGACTTGACGCCCATGCAGTTAATGTTGTTGCCTGTCTGAAACACACTCGTGTCATCCTAGGAGTGCTGTAATGCACGTTTTTCCCCCCCTTCTTATTTTCTTCTGTTGGCATATTCCGTCAGTCGCGTACCATTTTGACCAATCAGGGGGCGTTACTGACCAATAACCACAATTCCTCTTAGGACATTAAAACTTTGGATTGAAAACTGTGTAATGGAACATTGTTTACTACTCCAGCAAGTAGCCCAACACTTAGTAACATGCCAGCAACAACAGACAAGAACTAGTTCCTGTAGCCTGCCAACTTGAGCTAATGCTTTCTAAAGATTGTGATTTCCCAAGGCCAAATAGATACCACATATATAAACACAAACCTGCTTTGCTAGCTCAGTCTTGTTCTAACAAGTAAAGTAATGTTTTCATGGACAGATTTAGTCAGGGGTGTTGTCTACGTGCTACGCAGGTATACGCAGTATACACACTGCGAAATGACTCAGATTTGCGTATGCGCACTGGGAAATGCGCTATGATACGTATCTTTTTCAATTTCCATTCATAAAATTCACCCTGTGCGCTCTGTGTGTTACCCTACGTTCACACACAGCACCCAAGCCTTGCCTTTACCCACGCTTTTAAATAGGCGTCCTTTTTAGTCAATGAGGCTGTGTACACAGGGCGCCTCAACGTGAACCTTCCGTGTACCCACGCCTCGCCTGAGCTGCGCCGATTATGACGTGAGTTCTATTTTCAAGCCGAGTAGGCGCGTGAAGGCAGACTTTTTTCTGTCAAGCCATGAAAGAAAAACGCAACAATATCCGTGGGAAATGGCAAAATCTCCGCCCACTTCCGGCCAAAACCACGCCCCCCATTGTGTGCATTTTTAAGCTAGTAGTAGTAGCGCCGTATGTCGCCGACTCACCGCACAGCTGATGAGGATGGCTGAGCTTCTCGTAACATCAACGCTGAATTGTGGAGTCATATTTTACCTTGAGTGACGAGACATTGTTCATTTGAGCACTGCTATGAGTCATAGGAGTGCTGTGATTCTGATTTGAGCACGTTCTAAATGTCTAGTTGACCAATCCGATTTGCTTGGTCGGAACTACCTGACTTGTATAACAGTGATTCGTAGGATAGACTAATCCTTCCCTTTTTAGTTCCTGAGAGTGACAACAACACAACCAACCTTGATGAGTGGGGTGCGGCCAAAGAAGAAGCCAAACATGTAGGCCATGATGTCGTTGCAGATCACACAGGAAATTGGCACAATGAACCTATTGAGAAAAATCAGGCTTTCTATCAGAGGCATACCCTGACTCTGCCAGATGGGGGCGGTAACTTGCAGTCAGGTTATACGGGACCCGTTCGAACAAGAATCTATTCAATACCATAATGTGCATATCATCAGTCTCACATGCCTCGTGAGCCACATGGAAAATGTAATTTCATTAGCTAATGGTCTGTTACATGCTGTGTTTTTCTTCTGTAGACCTGAGTGAAGACTACCACACATAAACTTGGGAATGATAATCAGCATCAACCAAATTCAATTATATTTTTTAGAGAAGACATTAGCAGAGAGAAGATGCCCTATATGCAGTATAAAAGCGTATGAGGGACAGTCACAGGTTCCTTACCAGATCATCCCCTCAAACAGGTTGTGGATGATGAGATGAGACTGGGTCACCACGATCAGCAGGGTCACATGAGTCCAGCCAAACTGGGGAGAAAACACACAAAGATCTATGAGACCAAGATCGTATATAGTAGATAGATTCATATGCTGATGATAGCAGAGATGCAATCATGTTTGAGGCAAACGATTTCCTGGCGGTGAATTCGGAAGAAAATCCACTTTGTTGAATTGGTGGCAATCTGGGAAGAACCCAACGGTAAAAAGGGGCAGCGTTAAACGCTAAATTACCGCTTTTGCGAAGACAGGGCCCAATGTCTCTGTAGCGTTTCCTAAAGCCAGAGCTCAGGTTGACTCGGCAGCACGAGGTGAATTATAACCCGTTTACCCTTCAGTGTAAACCTTACAATGCATTACTGTGGGCCAGATCACTACATGCCACGTGTTGTTTATAATGCTGTTCCAGACACTAACCTTTCTGTTTAACCAAACCAAGTCAGGAGACTTTGAATCAGTGCGTTTGGCTCTGTAGCATTACTCCCCCTTATGGTATTGAGCTGAACAGTCACGTGACATGTGTTGCCCCGCAAGTGAGTTTCCCATTCATTTTCTCCATAGACATTTTCTTTTGGCGGGGGGAGTGAACCCTTAGATAATCGGGGGGGGGGGGGGGGGGGGGGGGGAGATGAATTTAAAAAATGTTCACCCTATCTTTTTTTTTATATATATACATTTCTTTAACCCATACAGTCTGTGGTGATGGAGTTGAATACTCTACTGATATTGTAATGTTTTAAACCATAGCGAGCCCTACTTGGAGGCCTGCATGTTAGTAAGTCTCATCAGTAAGCCAGCAGCCTCGAGGCAGGAGGAGAGCGGGTCGGGTCGGGTCGGGTCGGGAGCCACTCACCATGTAGAACTGAAGGCGGTAGTGCTTCTTCACCAAGCTCAGCACAAACATGCAGAAACCTGCAACACACAAGACACATACAAACAAAGAGATGTAGGCCAAGACATCCCAACTGTAACAAGAAGGAGATGAATCCAGTCATAATCCAGGTCATCTTTGGTCAAACTCGGGCTAAATTTAGAAAGACCCATATCAAAAATAGCCCAACATGCGAGTCTGACACGTGAGGCTGAGGTGAGGTGGTCTGACAAAGCAGGGAGTCTCTCAGCCAGCAGGACTTTGATCAGATCAATTCAATCATCAAGACAGTTGGAGCTCTACATCGCCTTGGTTTCTGCCACTTGAACGGATGAAAGCTGAGACCATTATAGCTTAAAGTCGAACTGAACCTGTTCGTCACGTGCATAATGAGTCCGTTTCAGACTGAAAACATAGTTTGTCTAAGATGACAGGTTGAGAGGCGGGTCATAGTATCATGTCGATGATTTTATTTGACAATTCTGGGGACTGGATTGGGCTTTGGCCAATCCTGGCGTGTTCCGCCTCCAAATCGAGTGCGATTCAGTGTGTTGTGGCGCTGCCCTCGGGAAGAGCCTTTTGACGGGAGGAGTGGAGCTCAGCGAGCCGCAGGCAGCCAGCTGCCTTCGTGTTGCCGAGCGGAGAGTGCAGCACGTCGGCCTGGAATCTCCTAAGTGCGACCCCTGACAACCAAGCTCTCGGATGCGCGCGCCATTATCGCTGCTATAACGATACGATATCCCTGGAATGCGCGTTTTAACGAGCCAGTTACATTTCTTTGCATTCTTAGAGATTATAGTTTTTGTTTTTTATCCATGTTTCTAACAATTGGCCAAGTTAGTAGTTAGTTTATGGGATAGGAATTCTGCCAGATGACAGGCACTAGGCGCCATTTTCGACTTCATTTGGAAGAGAAAATTATCCAGAAATGAAGATTTGATTGACAGCTGCATGTCGTGATATGATTGGTTGAAATGGGGTAGAAATTTGATAGTACTGGGTAGGGGTGTCACAATATATCGTCCCACGAAATTTCGCGATAGTAAAACGTCACGATATGTATCGTTGAGATGAAATCTCATATCGCAATTTTTTTTTTTTTTTTTTTTTTTAATAGACAAAGAAACGTCTTTGTTTGTTGAAGTTCAATGTGTGGAAAGTAGTTCAGTTGAACAAGTCTCTGAAGAGACACATGAGAAGTTATACAGGAGAGAAACCATTCAATTGAGTTTCTGGCAAAACTGTTTACTTGACAGGAAAAACTGAAGATGCATACAAAATAGACTAAGAAAAGTCTTGTTGTTTGAGTTTGAAGAAAAACTGAAGATGCATAATGAGAATTTATACTGCTGAGAAACCTTTTAGTTCAAAGTAAATCTAAGTGACGGTGTAACTCATTCTATTTCAAGATAAGCCTTATCTCCAATCTCATGTTTTTTCTAGTTGTTATTGTAATAACAATTTCCCACAACAGCATGTTTTGTATTTGTGCATTTCAAATAAAATACTACTTTTCCAGTCATATATTGTCATTATTCAAGTTTAAAAAAATATTGTTAAAATCGTATCGTATCGTTATCGTGAACCCAGTATCGTGATACGTATCGTATCGTGAACTGAGTGTATCGTGACACCCCTAGTACTGGGTGACGTCAGCAAACTGTAAATTACTGTTATCAATGAAATCTTGAAAAACAAACTTTTGATGTGAAAAAGTGTGAAAAACTAAAGAAAGTAGATTGTTGTGATTTTGTTTGCATACATTATTAAATAGGTGCACTGCATACCCGGGTATTTGAACTAAAAGAAAAGAAAAGTCATTCTTGGGTTCAGCTGGACTTTAAATAGCTTCCACTTGACAGAATGTGGCTCCTCCTGTCTGAGTTGAGGTGGCATCATGTGTGAGATAGACGGGCCGCTCAGTTTCACCTTGAAGCTCGGAGGCAAAGAGGCTTCCTTCCTCACCACGTCCTGTTTGGCATCAACTATCATGCTGCACCAGTGAATAACGAGCAATGTGCACTCGGCACAGATAACGGGGCTTCAAAAGTACGATGAGCGAAATAACTAACTTTGAAATAACTAACCTAATCCTAGAGCCATGTGATTTCTGCTATCGCGGAATCGCGGGCGGAATTGCGGAATTGATCAATAAAAAGGAAAAGAGATTGAATACTATCAAATGTGTCTGTCTGAAAACATCATCCTGCGATGAAATATGTTTGAAAGGTCTTTAGGTGACTGATCTAATTATCTATTAGAATTGAAAACATCCATTTTAGTCAACATAAACACACCTGACGTTATCTTTACAACGCGGACTGCAGAGCCGTAGCGACGTTTATTCATTCGCACTTATTAGCACTATTTCTGATGGTAAAATGAGCGTAAAAAGCAAAACACAGAATTCAGACGAATTTAAACGGGAAAAAAATGGGAAGAAATAAAATAGAATTTGGGGGGGGATCATATGGCTCTACTTAATCCCCTATACAAATCAGAAGCTAATCTTGCTCATTTTGACACTTCAACAACATACATGGCGGTTGATGGACACAACAATGTAGCGCTGTGGGAATTAATTGAAGAAAGTAGGCAGTTTTAAGGTAACAGCATGGTACCGTTGTAGCATAGAGATGGTAGTGTGGTAGTGGTACACCACATGTGTTGCTTGGCTGTCAAACTGCCTGTGTGCAGCTAAATGTGCTGATGTAGCGGAGCTTCAGAATGCTTCCAGTTTAACCAACAGAAGATAAATGAACGTTGAATGAAGTGAATGAATAAATGTGTCTTGCATGGACCATTTACACATGATGTTGTGACACATCTGCAAAATAATAACTGTGGGAACTCTAGGCACACATCACGGTAAATTACTCTATTCTAGAGGGCTCTTTCTTTGGCATCATTTATAGAACGTTTTGGGGCTTATTTGTCAAACTGGATCTCGGTGCTGCTCGTACCTGTGACGTAGAGAGCTCATACCTCATACCTAAAAACACGATTTCAGACGGAAGCCCGTCTTTATTGTCACACGAACACACTACAACACATGCATGCGGCCACAACACACACTCATGCTGACGGTGGCCGGTGAAATATGTCCTCTGCATTTGACCCATCCAGGCTTGTCCTTTCCTCCGGGGGGCAGGCCAGGAGCAGTGGTCGCTATTTCTTTCCAGCGCCCGGGGACCATCATTGGACCGTCATTGGACCAACTTCAGATGTTGTCGTCACTGGTCGGATGACGATCTTCTGCATGTTTTTAGTGGGGGGTTATGTACGGAGGAACCCCCTGGGGGGTACGGGGAGAACATGCAAACTCCACACAGAAAGGCCCTTTCGACGAGATAGCCCACCTGGGCAGTAGGCACTGCAGATATGGGGGGGGGTCACAACTCCAGCGCCCACAGCGTCCCAGGCGAGAATCGAACTCAGGACCTTCTACCTGCTCGTACCTGTGAGGTAGAGAGCTCGTACCTCATACCTGCTCGTACCTGTGAGGTAGAGAGTTCATACCTCATACCTGTTCGCACCTGTGAGGTAGAGAGCTCGCACCTCATACCTGCTCGTACCTGTGAGGTAGAGAGCTCACACCTCATACCTGCTCGCACCTGTGAGGTAGAGAGCTCACACCTCATACCTGCTCGCACCTGTGAGGTAGAGAGCTCACACCTCATACCTGCTCGTACCTGTGAGGTAGAGAGCTCACACCTCATACCTGCTCGTACCTGTGAGGTAGAGAGCTCACACCTCATACCTGCTCGCACCTGTGAGGTAGAGAGCTCGCACCTCATACCTGCTCGTACCTGTGAGGTAGAGAGCTCACACCTCATACCTGCTTGTACCTGTGAGGTAGAGAGCTCACACCTCATACCTGCTCGCACCTGTGAGGTAGAGAGCTCACACCTCATACCTGCTCGTACCTGTGAGGTAGAGAGCTCACACCTCATACCTGCTCGCACCTGTGAGGTAGAGAGCTCACACCTCATACCTGCTCGCACCTGTGAGGTAGAGAGCTCACACCTCATACCTGCTCGCACCTGTGAGGTAGAGAGCTCACACCTCATACCTGCTCGCACCTGTGAGGTAGAGAGCTCACACCTCATACCTGCTCGCACCTGTGAGGTAGAGAGCTCACACCTCATACCTGCTCGCACCTGTGAGGTAGAGAGCTCACACCTCATACCTGCTCGCACCTGTGAGGTAGAGAGCTCACACCTCATACCTGCTCGTACCTGTGAGGTAGAGAGCTCACACCTCATACCTGCTCGTACCTGTGAGGTAGAGAGCTCGTACCTGCTCGTACCTGTGAGGTAGAGAGCGAAGGAGATGAAGCGGTGGTATTTGCTGAGGATGCGAAGCGGCTCCTCCCTTTGCACCAAAGAGAAGAAGTAATCCGTCACCGTCTCCCCGTAGAAGAAGTAGTTCACACACAGCAGGAAGTACCTGTTGGAGGAGGAACATACATACGTACATATATCACAGTTCCAGGAGTAACGACTAAGTTAGGCCTAGTTTACGCGACAGTGCTCCCCTCCATGAAACGGCAAACTTTTGTTGCGTTTGGGGGCCCTCCGTTGAAATAACAACGACATTATCAGGGCCTGAGGGGACATTCACACCAAAAGCGTTTTTTTCAGTCAGAACGCTATGAAAATCATGTTGAGAGCGCTTCCATTGTGCACAAAACACAGCGCACGGAGCGTTTTTTTTGTGCTCCGTTTGTTTTCCCCTGTAGACGCGTGCAGTACGGATCAGAACACAACGACCACACGGACGGTAACCAGCTAGTTTTGTCTGTTTGATGTTGTTCACTGTCAACATGAAAGCCAGATTATTGCCAATTCTGGCAGCAGCGGAGGTTGAAAATCCCTCGGGAGGAGAAAAGGTAGGTGGAGTGATAAAGACGAGCAGGGCGCTTTTCCTCTGATGTTCAACTTTTTTCAGCTTTAAAACGCCCACAGCGCTCCTCCAAAAACAACAGCGCTGAAAGCGCTGAAACGCCAGGTGCGTTCATTAAAAGAGGAGCACGTCTAGCGCGTCCTTACATAGAGAATGAATTGCAGAAAGACGCTGGCAGCTCCACAAACGCTTTTGGTCTGAATGTCGCATTGTCGCCTGAAAAGACATAAAAAGTGAAAGCAGGTTCCAGAGTGGAATTCTTTGACGACGACGCCCTTAAGTTACCGCCCCGTGTAAAGTGGCAAAACACAATGCTTGTGAAAAGTGTGACGACACGGCCCCACCTCACGCATGGAAGACAATATGAAAGACAAATAGAACATTCAACGAGCCTAGTATCAATATACTGTGGCCTTAATGGCACAAGTCAATTGCACTGGTAAAAAAAGACATAATGGGTGGCGCTATTTAATTAATTAAACTACCCTCAAACTCGTGGCCAGATGCATTGATTTCCTTTGCCAAGTGCTGCAAAGAAAACTGGTATTTTTTTCCGAGTTTTTATTCTTTAATGCAACCAATCAGCAGCAGTGGATCATCATTACTGTACATTTGCGGCTCCGGTCCGCACGCGAATCGTTATCACAGCGCCGTCGTATAACCGCAGAACCAAAGGGCAGAACACCACGACGACGACAGACGACAGTTTGCTGTTTTATGCAGGGAGCGTTGTCGTGTAAAGCGTGACATTCAATATGCCTGCAGAAAAAGCAGGAGAGGTTAAGTTAAGTTAAGTTAAGTTAAGTTAAGTGTTGTGCCTGGTGACAGGACTCGGCCATGTTTAAATGTTAGGACGTTTTGCCATTACAAAATGACTAAGTGAACGTTGTTTTTCAGACTGACAGCATAGTGAATGTCAAGAGACTACTGAACTATCACACTAGACATCTGTACACACCACTAGTGGTCAAATCAAACTGATGATTCACATTCACAATAGGACTGCTATTATTATCTGATTGGCTTAATAACCTAGATCTAGAGGGGGAAAGTGAATTCAGGTCACCGAACAAACCTCGGGAAGTCTGCAATAAAATAAAACATAAGACAACACAATAAGAAACAAGTAAAGAAGGATATTCAAGTCCCTGGAAACCAAAAATCAATATGCTTTTTGAGTTCATCACACCACAGGAACATAGTTAATAAGCCACCAGCCAAATTTGAACGATGATGATCGTCACAAAGTTTATAAATTTAGGTTTGAAAGTCATGGAGAAACAAGCAGAATGTGTGTGTGTGTGTTGTGTGTTGTGTGTTGTGTGTTGTGTGTTGTGTGTTGTGTGTTGTGTGTGTGTGTGTGTGTGTGTGTGTGTGTGTGTGTGTGTGTGTGTGTGTGTGCGTGTGTGTGCATGTCCTCACCAGCTCAGCGTTCTGAACCAGGGCAGGTGGTAAGAGTGGTAGACGCTGTAGCCGATGGTGATGATCTCTTGGAAGCACTTGATCTGGACACAGAGTACCTGTAGAGGCAAACACACAGCAGAGAGGAGTTGATGCAGTCTGTGTGGTGAGTTTGAGTATGTGACGGAGTTGGCAATTCAGTGTGCCGACATGCCAGCAAAATGTTCAAATTCACTGATGGGTATCGAATAAAGTAAAAAAAGATCTAATGAGGTACTCTAGTATCGGTATCACATGAAGTACTGCTATTGTGCTGCTATCTGAAGTTTTTTTTAACGATACCCACAATCTCACAATACTCACGATCATCATGAGCACCATGGGGCCCAGGTAGATGATGAAGAAGAAGAAGGAGATCATAGCCAGGGTGAGGATCCCTCTTACCCACCAGTTCTTCCATCTGAGCACACACACACACACACACACACACACACACACACACACACACACACAAGACAGTTCTCATTTACAAAGTGACCAATATTATTGATTCATGTTCAAATATAGAAGTTTCTCAAGGTTATGAAGCTGCTCAAGGTTTTATGGAGCTATTACTTCTATAACAGTATTGCCACTGATCAAGTTGCACTGCACACACACACCTGTTCAATGTCTGTTGGAAGGTGAAAACAACACAGAAGTCAATAAACATTATTAACTGTTTGGATCACTAAATTGACATGTTCAAAACACCCTCGGAAAAGAAGAATCAATACGAAAGCTAAAAAGTGGAGCCGTGTTGTCCTGTGTGAGAGGATGGGCTGTTACAGAGACTCAAAGGTCCCAGGCTCCACCTCCATCACCCTGAGGCTCCACCCCCATCACCCTGAGGCTCCACCTCCATCACCCTGAGTGGATCAATAGACGATCACACACAAAAAACAGTAAATCTGCTTTCATGATTGATTATCTGCAGACTGACTGAAGCCCACACAGGCACAACATGTCAGGAGGAGACTGGAGTGCAATACACCTCATGTGCTTCATATAGACTGCTGCTGTACGACTACGAACTAGGGCTGTCACAGAATATTCTATATTCAAATATATATTCGGAAAAGAAAAAAATATTTGAATATGAAAATTTATATATATTTTTTTTTACATTTAACCAGGGGGGGGAAATGGCCAAGAGGGCAACATAAAAACATACATTGTTTGCCTGGTTATTTAAAAACATTACAAAAGTGTAGGCTACTACTGTATTAGTATTGACTGAATAAATATGAAAAAAAAACAATCTTTGTGTTGAAAAAAAAAAAGTTATAATAAATATACCAAGTAGTTCTATAAGCTCTCTGGTTGTATTGGTTTGCCTTGCCACGCACGCACGCACAAAAAAAGCATTTGAATATATTCGAACGAATATGTTTTGTTTTTTATAGGGAATATTCGAATATGATTTTGGGACCAATTTTGACAGCCCTAGTACAAACACAATGCAGCCCCTGTGCTTCATGTAGACAGCTGCTGTACAGAAACTATGCGTGCAAAGGAATTCTTTCTGTATGAATCATGTCTCACTGTGCAGCCTGAGGTGTACATGCAGGAAAAACAAGGGTTCCTCTGTCAGCTTAATGGTTCTAGAGGAAAACATAATAAGTCAGGAACCTTTGAACCTTACTTCTATCGACCCGAAATCGGGATATAATGTGAAACACAACTAGAGCTGCAACGATTAATCGACGAGTCGATCGACAGAAAATTAATCGACAACTATTTTGATAATCGATCGATTAATTGTTTTGAATACAATTTTAAGAGAAAAGGTCTAAATTCTCTAATTCCAGCTTCTTAAATGTGAATATTTTTCTGGTTTCTTGACTCCTGTATGACAGTAAACTGATATTATCTTTGAGTTGTGGACAAAACAAGACATTTGAGAGCATCATCTTGGGCTTTGGGAAACACTGATCATCATTTGCTACCATTTTATAGACCAAACAACTAATTGATTAATTGAGAAAATAATCGACAGATTAATGGATTATGAAAATAATCGTTAGTTGCAGCCCTAAACACAACGGGTGTTTTCAATGTTCTGTGTGTCTCTGGGGCGCGGCTTCAGGAACTGCTCTGCTTCCTCGAGGAAGTAGAGCAGATCTTGAAGCTGCGCCGGCTTGCATGACTGTTATTTGAGCTACAGATTGTATTTACTCATGTTTCTATGCACAGAGGGCTGGGCAATATATCTATATTATAACCATGGTGTAATATATATATATATATATATATATATATATATATATATATATATATATATATATATATATATATATATATATATATATATATATTTACTCATGTTTCTATGCACAGAGGGCTGGGCAATATATCCATATTATAACCATGGTGTAATATATATATATATATATATATATATACGGTATATATATATATATATATATATATATATATATATATATATATATATATATATATATATATTTACTCATGTTTCTATGCACAGAGGGCTGGGCAATATATCCATATTATAACCATGGTGTAATATATATATATATATATATATATATATATATATATATATATATATATATATATATATATATATATATATATATATATATATATATTTACTCGTGTTTCTATGCACAGAGGGCTGGGTAATATATCCATATTATAACCATGGTGTAATATATATATATATATATATATTTACTCATGTTTCTATGCACAGAGGGCTGGGCAATATATCCATATTATAACCATGGTGTAATATATATTAATATATATATATATATTTACTCATGTTTCTATGCACAGAGGGCTGGGCAATATATCCATATTATAACCATGGTGTAATATGAGACTAGATATCGTCTTCAGATATGGATATTGTAATATTGTGATATGGCTAGGGATGCACCGATCGATCGGCACGTGACCGGAAATGGCCGATTTCCACGTGATCGGCTTCGATCGGTGATCTGCGCCGGTCACTCTAAAATGCCGATTCGGTGAGCCGATTTTCAAGTAACGTCTGCGCACCCAAAAGCAGCGAGACCGAGACGGATGAGTTGCTGCCAAAACGAAAGCTGCCACTACACACTGCATGCCACAGCATGTCTTCGTCAGTGTGGAGCCGCGGACTGGAGGGGCCGGGTAGGTTGGAGTCCACTGCAGTCTGAGCGGCTCGCTTCACCTCACCCCTCTTCCGCGACCAGCTGCACTCCACATCACCGCTGCCTGCTGCTGCTGCTGCTATCTGCCAGTCACGTTGTAACGTGGATACAGGAGAGGACTTTTGTTTCGTATTGTGAATAGAACGACGAACATAATAATAAAACGCATCGGACCAGTGTGCAAGGTTTACTGTGCGAGATGATTTTTTTTCGAATGGCGGATTAAAAAAAACGGACTGTGTGTAAACTACGATATTCAAACTGAATCAACTCAAACTCATTTCCTCATCTAGGCTACTCAATAACAGCCAAATCCACAACTGTAGAGTGGGCATGGCTTCGAAGGTCTCTGGGCTCCACATAGGCTATAAACTCCTTGTCCATGGATAACATTTTGACGTTTATTTATTTTATTTTATTAGTTTATTTGGCAGGGACATATACAAAAAAAACATTAAACCCCATAGGGGAAGATATGCTTTGTAACAGATTTAGCCATAGGCTACTTTTCATCTGAAGCCCCTGTTCTGTTGCACGTTTTTTCTTTTGGAAAAGTAAATGCATGATAGCTGTGGGATATACTGGAATTAATTGTTTTATATTCATTGTATTTACACAAAAAAGAACAGCTCTGTCCAGTAACCTGGAACACTTTTATTTTGAGATGTTTTTGAGTGAGATCGTCCTACCTCATGCAAATGATAAGAAATGTGACATGAATGTTAATTTTCTATTAACACGTTCACTGCCATTGACGTATTAATACGTCAAAAATAATCCAACGGTTGACTGCCAATGACGTATTAATACGTCAAAAAAATGAATTTTTTTTTTTTGACCGTGGGATGTGCATCTAACCCTTTTACATCTCTTATATAATTATTGGAGCCACCGAACGTTTACAACCCATTCCACCGAGCCACTAAGTGGCGACAGTGCCCTCCTGACTAGAGGAAGGCAAGCAAAAAGCAGCCATTCTCATGAAAATGGATGGGGGAAAACGCTTTCGTTTTCGCGCTGATTGCTGGCGATGCGGGATTGCAAATTTGCATAATAGATTACAGGTGGAACACACTTTGAAACACGCAGCATAAATATGACCAGAATCGCAAAAGCTTCTCTCAACCAAAACTCCAAGAAGCGAGCGAGTCCATCCAGACTTCCTCAAACAGCGGCCGCGCAGACAGGCACAGGACAGCAGCAAAGCAGTGAGACTGGTGACAAGCTTGTGACGGCCGCTGCAGCCAAGAAGAACGCCCACGGAGGGAGGAGTTGGAAGCAACTCTCCCTCTCTCTCTCTCTCTCTCTCTCTCTCTCTCTCTCTCTCTCTCTCTCTCTCTCTCTCTCTCTCTCTCTCTCTCTCTCTGATTAAACCTAGTGCGTCTCCGGGAGAGAGAGAGAGAGGGAGGGAGAGAGAGAGAGAGGGAGGGAGAGCGAGAGGGAGGGAGGGAGAGAGAGAGAGAGAGAGAGCAAGAGGGGGAGGGAGAGAGAGAGAGAGAGAGCCAAAAATGAATGGTTAAAGTGACTGTTCTATCGAATTTCACAAAAAGCCGTTTATCTCTGAATAATTTTTCTGACGCTGAAACCATGCTGTATTCAACTGCTAATGCTTACATAACTACTAACTCTACAAACTAACTCTTTTAGACAGAGAAAGCACACATTCTATTAGTTCTTTTGAGATATTGTGTGTTCACAAAATCTTAGCAGAAAAGAATCCTCGGGTCTTGAAAGATGAGCCAGAATCCTCAAAAAACCCCTCTGGCAGAAGCTAACTACAGTAAAAAAAAAAACGTCTGGCAGTGAATGTGTTAAAGCAAAGTAAAAAAAAAAAAAAAAACGTCAAAAAATAACCCGTCAATTATTGTTCTTAGAAAGAAAATCGGAATCGGCAAAAATCGGTA
The DNA here is from genome assembly GCF_964638095.1 of Poromitra crassiceps. Classification (NCBI taxonomy): domain Eukaryota; kingdom Metazoa; phylum Chordata; class Actinopteri; order Beryciformes; family Melamphaidae; genus Poromitra; species Poromitra crassiceps. The sequence goes on from NC_139631.1 coordinate 39,093,834, forward strand.
TCGGCAAGTCAGACTATTCAAAAATCGGAAATCGGAATCGGCCAACAAAATCGCAATCGGTGCATCCCTAGATATGGCATTTGGTGTTGTCTTTTCCTGGTTTTAAGCGCTGCATTACAGTAAAGTGATGTCATTTTCTGAACTTTCCAGACTGTCCTACTGTAGCTGTTCTGTTACAATTACAAGTATTTGCCTTTACCCACCCTTAGTTATTATAAAATCTCATTGTGTGAATATTTTGTCATGAGCCTTAATGAGCCATAACAGCTAGCAGATATATATACAGTATATATATATCTATATCTATATATATATATCTATATCTATATCTATATATACATATATACATATACATATACTGTACATATACATATATACATATATATATATATATATATATATATATATATATATATATATATATATATATATATATATATTTATTCACGTTACAGAATGATGCTTTCCCCTGAAAGTGTGTGGAGCGTACCGTGAGGACAGTCCTGACAGGGCCTTGTTCAGCACCTCGGGGGTGTCATCAGTGGAGGCGGGCACCTCGGGGACCCCTGACTCCGCCTTGCTCTCACTGTCTGACGCCCCGTCCTTCAGGTCGCTCTCTGAACCCTGACAGAACCACAGACACAGACAGACAGAACCACAGACAGACAGACAGACAGGAAGTAAGACACTGGCATTTAGTACAGACATCGATTCCTAGGCTCCAGGGCAATATATGCAGCATTATGCAATATATGCGTGGCCTCACCCGCACTATTTGCACGCGTGCACGCGGGAGTGTGGGAGAGTGTGTGTGTGTGTTGCTGCAATTCACATTTGCAAATGCAAATGCAGTGCAGCGTGAACTGGTCTGGCACTGCCAGGCTAAGCCTCTAAAACTAAAGATTATGAATAAACAATCCAACATCAGCAAAGCCATATATCATCAGTCTATCTTGAGTCACTCTGCATGTGGATTTCCTCTCCCACAGGATTTCCACTGCAGCTTGTGTGTGGGAGGGGCCAGGCAGCGCAGCGCCAAATCATCTCCATCAATGTTGTTGCTTTCCCGGTTCCATCTGTTCCCTGAAGGAGGCGTGTCTAAATCTCTGCCTCAGTGCCTCTGCATGGTCACAGTCACAGACGGTGGTCACAGTCACAGACAGTGGTCACAGTCACAGACGGTTTGCCTCAGTGCCTCTGCATGGTCACACTCACAGACTGTGGTAAGAGCACATTACAGCCCAGCTGATGGTGACAGCCAGCCCGCTGCTGCGTGTCTCTCCACCCCACCCCCCTCCTGACCTGACCTCTCTGCTGGCCCCGCCCCCCTCCTGACCTGACTTCTCTGCTGGCCCCACCCCCCTCCTGACCTGACTTCTCTGCTGGCCCCACCCCCCTCCTGACCTGACTTCTCTGCTGGCCCCACCCCCCTCCTGACCTGACTTCTCTGCTGGCCCCACCCCCCTCCTGACCTGACCTCTCCAGGGTTTCCCACAGGATTTTGAGAATTTGTGGTGGGGGACCGCAGACCCCTAGGGGGGTGCGGGGGCCTGCCCCCCCGTGAGATTTTTTTAAACATTTTAAAGTAAAATGCATGAATTTGGTGTACTTTGAGAAAGCTTAAGAGCAAAATTAAAAGGCTAGATCTATGAAGAACATGTCATCATTACTGTGCTGTGGGTTTACAATGACAAACTAAATTTCTCCCTATTCACCTTATGTAGCCACGCCCATTTGACCTGGTTGTGTGGCCGTCCCAAAACTTCCGGCTAAAAATAATAATAAAATAAAATAAAAAATGGCTGCGCTGCTCCAATATCATCTAACTCTGAATTAACTAATAATTTAGCCAATTGTATGTAACATACCAAATAAAAGCAAATGGCAATGTCTAAGAATGCAACGCCATGTAACTGGCTCGTTAAGTCTCGCATTCCAGGGAATTACGTTAACGTCTGCGCGTCTTTATTGACGTTAATGGCTCGCGCTGCTATCGCGCTGCCTCGGAGGAGAGACAACTATCTGAAGCTTTCTTTGTTGGAGTCCAGGTATGTTTTACAAGAAACTGCTCGTCATTGTCGACGATAACGTTATCTGACCTGGCTAACAGTGGATACTCGCTTGCTTGCTGTGTACCCGCTCAAAGTAGTAGGCTACGTTATTTATTTTACCCCTTCACTGCCCGCTCCAAAAACAACTCTCTTATTTTGCGCCGTGACCGCCGGAAGTGTTAGACGGACCCGGAAGAATTTGGTCCACTGTAAGGTCTGAACATAAGGTGAATAGGTCAGGGATACTCAACTTGCTTTGCCACTTTCGTGAAATGATAGAAGGCGAGGGGCCAGTTAATAAACAAACAATATACATTTTTCTGTAGCGGATTGTAGGTTTTTGGGGTGTCAGCCGGAGTTTAGGCTGACAGTGTTGTGCACACCGGATAGTTAGTTAGGTTAAGTTAGTTGGGTTAAGTACATACATAAGTGCCTGGGTAGCGAGCAGATGGCGGTATTTGACAATTTAGCAGCTAAATCATAGATTATTGAAAGATATTCCATATTCCAGACTATAAATACTAAACAGAAGTATTGGCCAGAATGACATGAACATTTATTGGACACTTATTCAGCGGATATCTTGCATGTTGCGTTCAGGTGCACTGTAAAAAAAAAAAAAAAAAAAAAAAAATTTTTTTTTTTTTGGGTCAACATCTTATTGTGGCGGTCAAAATATTATTGTGGCGGCCCGCCACAAATTCCTTTATGTATGGGAAACACTGCTCTCTGCTGGCTCTGCCCCCCTCCTGACCTGACCTCTCTGCTGGCCCCACCCCCCTCCTGACCTGACTTCTCTGCTGGCCCCGCCCCCCTCCTGACCTGACTTCTCTGCTGGCCCCGCCCCCCTCCTGACCTGACTTCTCTGCTGGCCCCGCCCCCCTCCTGACCTGACCTCTCTGCTGGCCCCGCCCCCCTCCTGACCTGACCTCTCTGCTGGCCCCGCCCCCCTCCTGACCTGACCTCTCTGCTGGCCCCGCCCCCCTCCTGACCTGATTTCTCTGCTGGCCCCGCCCCCCTCCTGACCTGACCTCTCTGCTGGCCCTGCCCCCCTCCTGACCTGACCTCTCTGCTGGGCCCCGCCCCCCTCCTGACCTGACCTCTCTGCTGGCCCCGCCCCCCTCCTGACCTGACCTCTCTGCTGGCCCCGCCCCCCTCCTGACCTGACCTCTCTGCTGGCCCCACCCCCCTCCTGACCTGACTATTCTGCTGGCCCCGCCCCCCTCCTGACCTGACTTCTCTGCTGGCCCCGCCCCCCTCCTGACCTGACTTCTCTGCTGGCCCCGCCCCCCTCCTGACCTGACCTCTCTGCTGGCCCCGCCCCCCTCCTGACCTGACCTCTCTGCTGGCCCCGCCCCCCTCCTGACCTGACCTCTCTGCTGGCCCCGCCCCCCTCCTGACCTGATTTCTCTGCTGGCCCCGCCCCCCTCCTGACCTGATTTATCTGCTGGCCCCGCCCCCCTCCTGACCTGACCTCTCTGCTGGCCCCGCCCCCCTCCTTACCTGACCTCTCTGCTGGGCCCTGCCCCCCTCCTGACCTGACCTCTCTGCTGGGCCCCGCCCCCCTCCTGACCTGACCTCTCTGCTGGCCCTGCCCCCCTCCTGACCTGACTTCTCTGCTGGCCCTGCCCCCCTCCTGACCTGACTTCTCTGCTGGCCCTGCCCCCCTCCTGACCTGACCTCTCTGCTGGCCCTGCCCCCCTCCTGACCTGACTTCTCTGCTGGCCCCGCCCCCCTCCTGACCTGACTTCTCTGCTGGCCCCGCCCCCCTCCTGACCTGACTTCTCTGCTGGCCCCGCCCCCCTCCTGACCTGACCTCTCTGCTGGGCCTCGCCCCCCTCCTGACCTGACTTCTCTGCTGGCCCCGCCCCCCTCCTGACCTGACTTATGTTGGCCCCGCCCCCTCCTGACCTCTCTGCTGGGGTTGACCAAATCAGGCTGGGTGCTCTCACGTCACTTGCACACAGCAGACGTTTGGCTCGGTGTCTCATGAAGGCTACACACAATTATGGGCCGGCATTACTGCAGCTGGATAGTTTCATTTAATGATTTTTTTTTTAATCCGATTTTTGTTTGTTTGTTTTTTCCTCTACAGCTTGTCTGCTGTTTTTTTTTGTCTTATTACTGTCTTTACTATGCTTTTCAATGTTGTTTTGCTACTAAACTATGCAACTTACTTACCATTATGTATCTTTACAATGGTGACAGGTGACATGCGACACGTTGGAATTTAATGTAATTTTTTTAAGCAGGTTAACTTTAAAAGTGTGTAAAGTGGGCGTGGCTACTGCTCACCCAGCTGAGAGTTTTAAAGGTGTGTAAAGTGGGCGTGGCTACTGCTCACCCAGCTGAGAGTTTTAAAAGTGTGTAAAGTGGGCGTGGCTACTGCTCATCCAGCTGAGAGCCTTTGCTCAGGTGCTGGAGATAAACTCCCAAATACGTTTACTACTTATTTTGGATCAAGCCCAGCCCACCTATCAAGGTTTGAGCATGGTTGACGAGTGTCAGGATGGAAGCACATTAGCACAATATGCAATATCGTTAAATACTCTTCTAATCATCTCTCTACTAATTCCAGGAATCCCTGTAACATTTAATATCAGACATCAAATATGAAGCCACCAACAGAGCGCACACGCGCAGACACGCGTGTGCGCACACACACACACACACACACACACACACACACACACACACACACACACACAACTGTTCTCCCAAAGGCAGCAGCGAGCGAGCGACCATCACTCACACTGATGAAACCTCTAGGCCTGTTGGTTTCCGTGGCGACCATATATGTCGTCATTCGGGATGCTGGAGTTAAAAATAGGCGCTGCTTTCAGATAAACACTCCCCCACTCGCTTCCTGTCAGACCGTCCGGGAGGCGGAGCTACACTGACACTGAGAGTGTCTTGTTTTGTTTACTCTCTCTCTCTAAATGAATTCAGAAAAACTAGACCAGCAGCCGCCCATGAAAGCAGCTTGATCACAATGATGTCCTTATGCCATCTTTCACAGGATGTTCCAGCTTTAAGACCAAAACATCTGAACCAATGAGCTGTGTTGATGCGGAGTCTGAACTCACTAGTTCACAGCCAAGAGACAGGCAGATGCAGGTGAAGGGGTTTCCTGCATAGAGTGCCCCCCTAAAGAGGTTTCAGCTCCCCCAAATGCCCCAAAGGCCTGATGTATTTGAGTTCAGGTCAGGACAACCTTGACAGCATAACTAGGGGTGTCAAAATTAATCGTTTAATCGATGCATCGCGATGCGGACGTGTGAATCGAAACGAATCGTTGACAGATGAATCGTTGGATTGTTTACGTTAAAATTTATTTATGTTGACATTCAGATTTTAAAGCACTTTCTAAGTAAAAAAGGGAGTTGATATTGATCTGACTGCTTGTATTAATTGATGAAAAAGTAGCCATGTGCAGTAATAATACAGGGAATTGAGGATGTGATACATGGAGCTACGATACTTTGAGCTGTATAGAGATGCATCGTGATGCATCGTGGAATTGAATCGAATCGAATCGTTGACAGATGAATCGTAAATGAATCAACTCATTGTGAAGCCAGTGAAGATTCACAGCCCTAATACTACTAACTCAAAATCAAGCATCTCTTCACTGTATCATTTTAGAGAATTTCAAAGTTTATGTCCCACAATTGTGATCTTCAAATGGGTTCCTTTCTAAACCTTGGAGTGATGTAACGCATTGCTCCATAAGCTCGGACTGACAATGACTGATATATTTGAGATCAGCACAACTCTGACTGCACACACAACTCAAAATCAAGCTTTTTTTTTTTTTTTTTGTTTACTGTATCAATTTAGAGAATTTCAACGTAAAGTCTCACAGTTGTACGTTGAAATGACTAGAGTGTAAAACTTGGGGTGCTGTGAAAACACATAAGACTGATATGTGTGTGTTCAGGATGACCCTGACCACCAACACACTGACCAAGAAGTCACATGTCCCCACGACAGTAACCATGATCACTCTGTCACCCCCAAAAAAGGCCCGTTCTGAGACAGGAAAACCCCATCATGCACAAACTTACTTGTTGACTTAAAGTTGATGCAACCCAATAGGGATGGGCATTTCTAGCAAAAACACTATTCGAAATTCGCTGGCCAAAGTCGACTTTTAATCGAAATTCGAAAATAAAAATAAAAATGTAAAAAAAATTAAAAATGTATTTTTTTTTTTTTTTTTGTGAAATGTTGCATTGTCTCCCCTGATTCTAAGGCTTTATTAATTAATAGAAAAAGCTTCTGCTGTGGATTTTTTTTAGCTCAAACAAGCATTGCACCACTGAAGTAAAGAACATGTTACATGACATTGACATTTTCGAAAATAAAAAACAGTTTTGACAATCATGAGTGGTTCATTAAATATTTAGTAGGCTCAGGTCTGAGTGCCAAAGGGGTGCCAAAGTCACCCCCTCTCCCTCTTCATGGGATTTCATCCGCCATTCATTTTTCCATGAACCTTGCTTAAAATGCTTATAAAAATTGTTTTACTTGCTCAAACCAAGCGATTCGACTATACTTAGAATCAGGGGAGACAATGCAACATTTCACTCACAATTTCCCCCCCCCCCCCCCTTTTTTCCCCCTTTTTTCGAATTTCGACTTTCAATAATAAAAGTCGACCTTGATAATAACAACGATTATTCGAAAATTCGAAATTCGATGCCCATCCCTACAACCCAAGTATTTTGCATTTAAAAACAACGCTCGGGGGTTTGGGTCCGTATTAAATGTGAAATTGAAGTGTTGGTGTTCAAGGTCTGTTCAGTTCTCAGCTGTGTTTTCCAGTGATTTCCTCAACCACAAACATTTAGTGCAACTGTTTTGAAAGGTCGTCACGACCACATCATCAGATTGTCATTTGGAACGCAACTGCTGCACATTCTGCCTGAAAATACAACACCATCAGCATCGGCTGTCTTCAACTAGGGAAGCAGCACACGGCCACTTAAAGACTGTATCAGTTTATAAGATGTTGAGTAGTTTATAAGATGTTGAGATTTGAAATGGTACTCGTTTGAAAACTTCAGGCGGCCTTAGTTTGGCTCTCGGCCTGAGAGTCATAATAGTGAGTTAAAAGTAAACTCAACTTACAGCCAGACAACAGAGCTGGTGTGAGTGGGGCCAGCAGAGCAAGGCAGCTGCAGGCAGCTTTGTCTCCAGAAGAGGTGCTGAGGCTATGTTCTTATCGTAGATATGGAGGTAGTCTGTACATAAAGTCCTCACGCAACCCTGACACAGAAGTCAAGGAATCAGCTTTAAACTGATGTGTGGGCCTGGGGGTAACATCAGACCGGAAGTAACTCCAGAGTGTCCCTATGTATGGAAAATAACTGAATCAATCAATCAAATCAAGTGCGTTTACATGCAAACAATAAACGGATAACTGAGAATAATCAGTTTATGGCAATAATCTGATTTCTGCGTTTACATGCACTTTAATTATCCGACAATAGGAAAAACCCGGGTTTACATGATTCAGTCAATTAGTCGGATTTCTCTCCAGAAGGCAGCGGTAATTCCGCAATAAAACAACAAAAGAAGTTGCAAAATGCAAAATCACATTTTCATTACTTCTTTGTCCGGCTCGGAGGATGGTTTAGGTGAAAATTAGTTTGTATCTCGTTGTCTAACTAGGGAGGCGTCGCTTTGGAAGTGTGAATCTGTCATATATTTCCAACTTTACCAAGCATAGAGCCCAGAGACAGGCAGGCGACTGAAGCACGTCAAATAACATGAACGATACAGATCTTGACCCAACTGAATTTAAATAGCTGTCCGAAAACGGAGAGAATTAAGGTATTTAGTGGCGGATAACTTGTGTTTTGAACAGCTGAGTAGGCTACGTTTTGTTCGTATAAATCTTTTTAATCCGTCATCTGAAAAGAATCGTCACACACAGATCATGGCTTGCACACTGAGTCCAATGCGTTTTATTAATGCGTCGTTCTATTTGCAATTCGAGACAAATATTCGTCATCTCCTGTATCCACATTACAACATAGCAGTGCAGCAACGGGGAGGCAGCAGGTCGGGAAACGCCTGTTGCAGGAGCTCCGCGCTGCTCACCTTCATCTCATCAAGCCGGCTGTGGTGCGCCATGGCCGGGGAGAAGAAGCAGAAAGGGGCCAGTGAGTGAGTGAGTGAGCAGCGTGCGTCTCCAGCTGCCTCTTTCTCCCGCAACGTGTACATGCGCAGATGTATAAACAAGAAAGCTGGTTATGCTGTATACATGCAGAGAGAAGACCAATTATTGGCCAGAAACCTAGTTGTGTTTATAGGTTTTCTCTTAACCCGTTTATGACTATAAACGGATAAAGCTTATCGGTGTATGCTGTTTACATGACCACTTGAATAATCAGGTAACTCCAGAAATCCGCTAATAAACAGTTTATTGTGTGCATGTAAACGCACTCAATGAACGAATTAATGAACGAACACTTCAGTGTCCTCAGTGTTACTCCTGCCAAGTGGACGACCTTCTGATCATGAGTTACACAAAGTCATTTCTGTCATAGATTGTGTTGCAAAGTTGATTTATCTACTGTTGACAAAATGTGATATTGTAAGTCACTTTGGATAAAAGCGTCCGCCAAATGACATAATGTAATTTCAACAATAAACAGCTCTTTCAAAGTTTATGAAGTATGACGTTAATGATAGTCTCTATATTCAGTAATTAACTGATTGCATGAGTCTTCTCAGCACTCAGAAATGCATCACCCCCGAAAGGGACGCATTTAAGAAAGCGCATAGTTGATTACATTTTCCCTGGCATGGGCTGGTTTTGGCTTGTTATGTTGTAGGTAGGTGGACAGCAGCCAGTTCCTTGACTTCTCCCCTATCGACTTTTTTCTATTCTGTAATGATGTCCTCTAGTCCTGATCCCCACATCAACCATACTGTACAGTCACCACTCACCACGCCCCTTTCTGGGCTCTGACTATTCACTGGGATGGAACGTTGACTTTAATGTTGACAAACAGACAATCTAAGGTTCTAATTGGCAATTCCATACGATGGGAATTAAACACGAGTGAGCAGCATCATCATCTCGCGAGACAGCAGTAACGTTATGCTCGTGTTGTTGATCATCTTGGCATTGTTGTTGTTGTTGTTACAGAGTAACAGACAGACGAACTACTAGACAGGCTATGCACGTTACATCTACTTCGTTCTCTCGTGTGTGGACATAACGCCATGCCAAAACTGCATTCAAAACTGCGAAGCGGCAAATTAACATAGCCTACGAGCTAGCTAGACCTTTTACAAGCCATTCGAAAACACAGCTCGGATAGCAGCAGCATTCAATCAAATTGGAACTTTTAGAATTGCCTCGCGTGTTATTCCTCCAGCAAAATACAGTGAGAATGACTTTTCCAGCGGCTTCCAAAGGTCTCGTCGTGTTCTACGAGGTGTGACCATCAACATAACCATACTGTATCAGTGGGTGTGACAAGCAAGGCTGTCACATTTGTGAATGGAGTTCGGCTTGATGTTTTATCTTCACAAGCGAGAACGGAACCTGTCAGAGCTAACATAATAGCTTTAGCTAGCTAACTGGTAGCTCCATGGTATGTTGTTAGCTGGCTAGCTAGCGTTAGCTTTCCTACCAAATTCAAGGAATGAATCCGGGCTGTTGTTAACGTACCTTGTCATCTGACTGCTGGAGCTGTATTTCGCTGTCTGTGGCTCCACGGTGCCTCAGCTCTGTCATCTTTAGCAACTCTTAGCCCAGCGACAACAGCGAAGCTCCTGTGGTTTCCGACACAGCGTTAGCTTTTGATTTGGATACTCGCAGATCTCCCTCTCTTATCTTCTTAGCTACACGCTCCACACAGCAGCAACAATTTTCACTCAACACAGGAGCCCGACCACTGTCATGCTAACCGGAATAAAACGTAAGACGTCCGGTCACAACTTTCAGAATAAAGCACTTATTTACGAATGTGTTGCAACGGTTGCAACCATACTGCATGACATGTTGTAGTAGTCAGTGTTGGGCAAGTTACTTTCAAAATGTAATATACTACATATTACTAGTTACTTTCATTTGAAAGTAATAAGCTACTTTACAATATTACTGTCTGTGTAGAGTAACGTGTTGCCTATTATTACATTAACTTTTGCATTACTTTCGCCAAAATAACAGCAGCAGAATGACATCGCTGCCCCGGAACCATCCAAAAAATAATTTCAACCGCCTTGAAGTCAGTGTAAACAATCCAAAATTCTAAATGTTATCATTTTCCTTAGTTATTGTCATCTATAGTGGTTATTTGCATAAAAGCACACACTTTGATTAGGAAATGATTGCATCTTTATTCAAATATGTGCTTTGATTCTTTTTTTAAGTAACTAAATGTGTAACTTGTGTTAGGCTACTTGACAAACTAACTGGTATAATATTACTGAAATCCTATAAGTAATCAGTTATATTACTGAGTTACTGCTAAAATATATTACATGTAATATGTTACTTTTGTAATGAGTTACTCCCAACACTGGTGGTAGTATACTTAGGTATTATTATAAAGTGAATATAAAGACTAAGGAGAAGTCTGTAGTTGAATAAACAATTCCCACAATTAACTTCTATTTTCTACAGCCCCCGCAACTTAGTGAAAGTAAAGACCCAGTGAAATTAAGTTAGTTGACTGTCTTGGCATGTCTCTGCACTTTCTGCACTTTGACCAAACTGATCTGCTTATTGGTTTTGGTCCAAGCCAAATTCAGCAGTCTCTGTAGCCATAGTGCTCGTCATGTTTTCTCCAAAGGAACGTTGACCAAATTAGATTGGATCCATCCTGCCCAAATGTGATGCTGCCTCAGTCAGCAGTGACACAATGAGAATCATGCATGATTACTGCAATTTGCCCTGCTTTAGTCATAAGAAGCTACAAGGTTCGACTTCGACAGCACATTGTGCATAATGCTGTAGCAATGCAGAATTTAGATAAACTTATAGGCTATGAATCCCAGTTTGGTATTCAATTGGTTGGCTGTTGGGTTTAGAAATTATTTGAATCTTCAATTTAATCAAGGCCTTGCTTCAAGCTACATCTCTGACCTTTATGAGCCCCAGTACATCCTTTGCAGTTCCCTGCCTGATTAGCTTAGCTACAACCATTAGGCCTATAATACAAGGCCTATTCATCATACATGTTTCAGCCTTCATTTTCTTCTCTCTCACACAGTTGCTGTCTTTTCTGTTGGATTTCTTTGTATTTTTTTATGAAGTTTATTACTAGTCATCATAGCAGTATATGAGTTTGTCAAACGTGCCACAATGTATGTTTTTATTTTTAAGGCAACATCAACAAACTTCCAGCATTATGCTGGATAACTATAGACCAAATCACCGTGACGTCACCATGTAAACAAATTTACTTCCGGGTACCACTTGGGGAAGGCGGCAGGTTTAAATGTGCGTGTTGTCAAATAAATGCTGTCAAACCCTCTCGTTGTTTTCGGCCGACTACTTTCAATTTAAATGGTTAAACGGTTGGTAAACATGCTTGTCCGACGTATCTAGCCTTTCTTCTGTGTTTGTTTTATGTAGTGTTAGCTAGCTAATAATGTTTGTTTGTCTGTCAAACTCGCTGTTTTTTTGCAGACTCGTAACCTCGCGTCACCAGGCTCTTCTCGGCGAGAGCAGACTCGGTAACGTTACAGACAGAGCTACCGACGCCACGTTAATTTAATTTAGCGTCAAGTCTACTCTGGTCTGGTCCAACAGGTAAATAAGCTAGTCTGGTCTCCACTAACGTTAGTGAAAGTGTTGTTATGAATGATATTAAACAATAACACAACACGGACGAACCATTTTTGTCTTCTTTGTCTGTTTTTGTCTTCAACACGTCAGTTTGTGCCGTTCACCGCCATTATAATGTGTGGACCCAGGGGTACCCGGAAGTAAATGTAAACATCCTGCTGATTTGGTCTATAGCGAACTTGACACAGCAGGCAGGATTCTCTGACGTCACAGTGGTGGTAGCCCCCCTAGAGAGCTGTGGGATGCGTTCAAGATCATGTATGTGTTAGTGATGTGTTAAAAAAAATTCTAGATCATCATAGTGTCTTCATAGAACAATGCATCTTTAACAGTTTAGGCTATTAAACATATTTCTGTTCTGGACTGGCGGGGAGTTAATAATTACACTTGCTAGTTAATAGCCTACAGTGGTTCACCAAAGTGGGGTCCATGGCCCCCAATGAAAGAGTCAAGACATCCTGAGCAAAATGATGGATTTTGAAAGTTTCATTTCACTATACACCAATGTCTCAAATGTAAGGGATAACATATTTAGCAATAATGACCGGCTGCCTGTACATTATCCCGCTTGTCACACAGCTATTTACTAAAGACATTCATCATTTGACACAAAATATTGATTTTCAAACTAAAGCATTGGACAATCCTGCATCACACTGAATAAGCCCTGTACGGCCTGAGTGTGAATGCCACTGGAAACTGTGATGCCACTGAAATGCTCTAGATGTCTCTAAAAAGAAAGAGTGTTACTGGTAAGGACCATATGGACCTAACCTATTGGAGAATGTGCTCACGTTCATGAAAAGACATAACGTGGTTAAAGCAACACACCCTCAATGTGTAAAGTTGTTGGAGTAGATTCAGTTGGAAAGTTCGGTCATGAGTTTTAAGAATCATTATCGATGTTATTGTCTTGTACTTGCAAGTTGGATGTGTGTGTGTCATCTTTTCCAAACCACACCTGGCACATAATATAAACCTGTCTGTAATCAATTCCAAAATGGCCTTGAATATTTTTGCTCCGCTGCATTCGGAGGAATATCTGTCTGTGCGCCAAGGTGTTTATTTTTCATTTTTTATAAGGTGTTTTGTATAAGGGTGCCAACGTTTATTACAGATGTGTATATCTTTGATATTCTAATGTTTATCCTATTTTGCAAATAGAGTACATTTATGAAAATCTGAAACCTAGTCATGTTTGTGTATCTTTGTACCCCCTCCCCCCATCCTTCATGGCTAAAAGTATGTTAGATACTTTCTAGCTTTGTAAGAACGTTGTATGCATATGCTATTCAGTTTAAATAAATGGTCAGTTCAAACCTGTGCTCTTGATTTCTTTGCCCACATTTATCATTCTACTGCAGTCTGCTGAATTAATTGAAACTAAATGTATTTTAATGCTGATGAACCCTCTGTTTAGATCGCGGCCCATGAAGAATCAGAAAAAGAAAGAAAAAACTTAACTGAAAACAAGCAAGTTTTCCAGTGGTGTGACCCCCCTTCTGGGACAACCAAGCCTTTTTGAACTTTGTGAAGTGAAAATGTTGAATGTTTGTATGTTCTAAACGCAAAACAACATGGATTGTTTTATATGTTAATACTGCCACAATAAAGCCCCTTAATGAATATATATTGAAACATGATGAGTAGTTTGGATTCATTTTTACATGATACGGTAGGGCACAATGCTTTTTATGTGATTTTATTTATATTTTCTTTAAGTTAAAGCCAGAATGTTTAGATTTTGGAAGAACGTTTTGATCTCTGGGACATCAAAAAATATGATTATTCTATTTCAGTGTCAATATGCCCTTTTTTTTTTTTTTTTTTTTACCTCTCAGAGATCTCAAGGCAAACATGTATAGCTTTCTCAATGCTTTGTCTCCCTCCTTTGGCGTGAAAGTAAAATTCAGTTTGCATTGCGTCTCTATGGTGATGTTTGTGTGAGCAACATGGTGACAAGCACTTCATATGTGGAGCTTTAAAGCCTTTATTATGAGGAGTGAACTAAAGTAGAAAGGGAAATTTGTAGTCTATTCTCTACTGGATGAGATGAATCATGTCTAGTTTTTTTTTGTTGGATATTTATTTATCCAAAGATGTCAAATAGACTCTTCAGAGCAGTCAGAGTGACTAGTGACTGAGGCTAGGGGTGATGGACGGCCCGCCCGGCTGGTTTCCCATGGACCCCATGCAAAGGATCCCATGCACAATAACTTGTACAAGCACATAAGCACCTTATGTGGCTGGTATCATCACGTTACAATGCTAAATGTCAAAGATATATGTATTTCTCTCTCTCTTCTTTTCCTGTGTCTGAGGCTGTTTGTTTGTCTTGTTTGTATATTCTTCTATTTAAAAAAAATGAAAATAAAATATTGGGGGAGGGGGGATGAATAGAATATAGGCTATAGGCCTAAATTAATTTAAAATTGTAATTCTGCTAGTAATACTTTTTTTTTACCAACTGGTAACTGTAATCTTGATTACATATTTTTTCTAGTTACTTTTTTGTATCCTGATTACAGTAGCCTAACTGCATTACGTGGAATCGGTTAGTTCTCAAGCAAAAAGGTATTTATTCACATAGGCTATATTTTTAATTGATGTTTAAAACTGCCTACTGCAGCGAATTGGGCACAGAGGTTAAATGCTAATATTTAAAAATCCCCATCTAATCAGTGGTGTATAAAGTACTCGAAAGCCATAGTAAAAGTACAGATATCTTCCCAGAAAAATACTTTGGTAAAAGTCAAAGTCACTCATTAGAATATTAGGCTACTTGAGTAAAAAAAGTCTTAAAGTAGCTGATATTTTCTGTACTTAAGTATCAAAAGAAATGTTCTGATATGAAATGTAGCCTACTTATTGAAAGTAAAAGTACAAGTACCTGATTGCTTGCAGACTACCAAATTCATTCTACTTTGTAACTAAGATGCTTGGGGGAAATGTAGTGGAGTAAAAGTATCCATTTTATTTAGGAAAAGTAGTGGAGTAAAAGTGAAAGTTTTCAGAAATAATAAATACTCAAGTAAAGTAGAGATACTCTGAAAAAAATACTTAAGTATTTGTACTTACGTATGAATACGTCGTTACATTCAGTGTTGGGCAAGTTACTTTCACAATGTAATATACTACATATTACTAGTTACTTTCATTTGAAAGTAATAAGTTACTTTACAATATTACTGTCTGTGTAGAGTAACTCGTTACGTATTACACTACTTTTGCATTACTTTCACCAAAACAACGTCAACGTCAACGTCAGAATGACATCGCTGCCCCGGAACCATCCCGAAAGATAATGTCAACCGCCTTGAAGTCAGTGTAAACAATCCAACATTTTAAATTGTATTATTTTCCTTTGTTATTGTCATCTATAGGCCTAGTGGTTATTTGCATAAAAACAGACAGTTTGATTAGGAAATCATTGTATCTTTATTTAAATATGTGCTTTGATTTAATTTTGTGAGTTACTTGACAAAGTAACTGGTATAATTTTACTGAAATCATATAAGTAATATTACTGAGTTACTGCTAAAAGTAATATATTACATGTAATATGTTACTTTTGTAATGAGTTACCCCCCAACACTGGTTACATTCAGAGATGGGCAGTATTTTAAATACATGTATTTCAAATACGTATTTCAAATACATTTGTGTATTTTGTAATTTGTATTTGGCTGGACCGAGAAAAATAAGATGTAATTTGTATCAAGATACTTTCAGACCTTGTATTTTGTGTATTTTAAATACATAAAATACTTTTTTCTTTAATTTTATGTCATTTTATTCTCAAATTGACACATTCTTACCATTGACACAGGTTTGAACTGTGGAGAAAAATGTTTTGACATGTCACTTCTACTCTACCTCTGATTGGCTTACCCTCAGAACAAACTCAACCACAAATCAGAGGCAGAGTACGGTGGGTCTTGAGTCAGACTTCACATCACTTCTACGTCTAGTATGAAGCCTTGTATTGGTGGAAATTCCCCCAGAGATAAATTACTAATATAAATTGATGATTAGATATTGCATGCACTGGCCTATTTGCAAATGAAACGGTTTACTGCATATTCAAACCAGTGTATCATATTAGAAAGACACAACTAATTATCTTCTTAATTAAAATTGGAAAAGTGGGTGGCAGTGTGTGTGGCGGCAGTGTGGGTCATGATTGTGATGTCATCAGTGATGTCACTCGACCAATTGTGATCTCATCAGTGATGTCACTCGAGCAACTGTTTGCCCAACTGTGATGTCACTCAGGCAGTTGTGATGTCATCAGTGATGTCACTCGAGCAACTCTGATGTAGTATGAGTCGATGGCGCACATTTGCACGATGGCACCAAGGTGGGTGGGCGGTGTCTGTCTGTCTGTCAGTCATGATTTTGGGAGCCCGTGAAGCCGGCCATAACTGCAGCCATGGCACATCATCTCCAGGGATACTGTTATGATGTCAGATATCTAGGGAATTGATGAATTGACTAATTGTTGCAGCTCTTTATCGGTTTTTATAAAATGTATTTTTATGTATTTTCAAAATACAAAATCCGTATTTGTATCTCAAATACTTTTTCAGACCAGTATTTTGTATTTGTATTGTGATACATTTTTTGAGCAAGTATTTGTAATTTGTATCAAAATACTTTATGATGTATTTTCGCCCATCTCTGGTTACATTACACCACTGCTTCTTAAATCACAACGTGGGGGGAAAAGATATCAGCGGATATCATGCAGCAACAATTCTTTGGATGCCAACCGCCATTAAACACCACAGAAGAAGAAGCAGCGCTCATTTGATGTCCGATGTGTTTTGAATATGTGAGCAGTTGCAGTCAGTCATTGCGCAGGTGCAGTCGCAACGGTCGTAGCTAGTGTTACTTTAATTATTGTTGATTTAACCACTACTGCTTTGCTTGTCTGGGAACACGGAATTTCACCATGATGAACAAAGAAGAGGTAAGACAGATTTATTTATGCCCAGATACTGATATTTATGGCGAATGATTTTGGGTTGAGTGTTTGTGCGGTTGTGTGTTTCGCCCGGCTGACGGCGGCCTTCTCTCTGTAAATTAACGTTAGCTAACGTTAGCTAGCTTAGTTATTTTTCATTATAAAAGTTGTCGGTGTTGTAGCAGTAATTTACCGTCATCCGTGTCTCAAACTACGTCGTGTTATGTCGTTAAATTTGGGGGAATTGAGCAGGCTTGGAGTTATTACCGTGACTTTTGGATGTAAGCTGGCAGCCTGGGGGCAGGACGGAGCGGCCGTGCTGGGTGTGTATGACACCTGTCCAGGGGCTCTAGCCTGTTAGGTTAAAAAATAAAAGGCCGTGGGGAGAGGAGGGGGGTGAACACAGGTCGTGCTGCACACAAACTAACGCTAGTGACAATGTGACAGTGTTAAGATATCATTAATGTCCTTTCACGGGTTTTAATAGTTCCAACGGGCCGCAGCAACGAACGTTTCAGCCAAAGAAGGCCTTCTTCCTTACAGCGTTCAGCTGCGCAGCCTGGCTGAAACGTTCGTTGCTGCTGCCCTGTTTGAGGAACTGTTAAAAGCTGTGAAAGGACATTTGGAGTGCTGGCTTTTCTCTATTTACTGAACTCTTTGCTTGCCCTGCACCCAGTGAGTTTTTAATCCATTTTGAGTGTGCTCGCTACCGGCGAGTTTCTAGTGTTAAGATGTGACATAGTCAAACATGCGTTCTCAGTTGTTCCCGTTTGCTTGGCCCCATTAAATTGTAGACGCAGGCCAGGCGTTGTAGGCATACGGGACGTAAACACACATTTTGATTCGGTAGATTGATAGTGTTCTATTACTACATCACCACACGGCCACCTTGGAAGAGTCGATTGTACTCAGCCATTGTACTCGATTAACAGGTGATTACAATCATGATACAAACAGCTAATGAGCTGTGTGTAGGCTATTGGTATGGAAAATGCTTGTGACATCGTGTAATAGTAGCCTACAGGCTGTTTATTTTTACATTGCTCCTTGAAATGTCACAAAACATATTTCACTAATGGCTGGACTGTGTTAATGAGAGATGCCTACACTCTGTGTGTGTGTGTGTGTGTGTGTGTGTGTGTGTGTGTGTGTGTGTGTGTGTGTGTGTGTGTGTGTGTGTGTGTGTGTGTGTGTGTGTGTGTGTACCCTTCTTGAAAACTCCCAGTTGGTGAATCAAATGTTGTCCTGTTAGCTCAGAGCAAGGCGTGTGTGTGTGTGTGTGAGAGAGATTCCTATAATAATTGTGTAATGATGACTCCATATCTTCTCCCTAAACCCACCTCTCCCCATTTCAGAGAATGTACAACTGGTGGGACCTCGCCTACGAGGGGGGTCCGCTCGAGAAACAACGAGAATTGGGTAAGCCAATGGTTTCTAAAGTTCTCCCTTGTGTTTTTGGAGACTAGGTGGGACAGTAGTGATCAGATTTGAGGCAGCGGGCTGGTCAAAAGGTGAATGGGGCGGGGCTTGTTGTGACAGACTGGCGAAACCGGAGCAGGAAAAGGCGAAAAAGTAACTGCTATCTTTGGTGAAGTGGGAATATTTGTTGGAATGTCTTCATGAGTGATGCTCTATTTTTATGGTTTTTAACTTTTGAATAAAAATGACCCCCCCCCCCTTCCTATTGACATTCACTTGAACTAAAGAGTTCCTTTTTGGGTAGAATTCTTTTTTAAAAAAAGTAGAAATTAGCCTTAAAACACTGATTTCAGGTTTTGTTTGCTTTTTTTTCAACTCCTGAATGATGTTTTTGAATGTAAAGCAGGATTGTGCTAAAAACAAATAACATCCACAGTGATGAACTGTTAAAAAAGATGGCTTCTCAAACTGCCATAAATATTGGTGACATTTTTAATTAAGGCATGGATAGCTAGACTGGGATGATGTGTTTAATGCATAATGCTGTGCGTGCGTGTGTGTGTGTGTGTGTGTGTGTTTTATGAATTTAGTCAGATATTTTTAATTTTGACATCTCTCTGTTTCTGTCATTAACCAGAAGCCCAGCAGAAGATGCTGGAGGAAGAAATTGCTGATCTCAAATCGAAGCTGGAGGACGAGGACCGAAAAATTGCGCTCCTCAAATCGAAGCGGGATTTAGAGAGGAGAAGCCAGCAGGTGAGACGACACACTCGACAACTCAAATGATACGCCAAAATAAAAGCATGTATCAGGTTACATTTACAGAAGACTTGGAAATAATAGCGGGACTATGAATTGGTTCTCTCTTGGGTCTGTCTCTGTGTTTCTCACGGCTCTCTCTCTCTCATCTCATCTCTCTCTTTGTCGCCTCCTGTCTCTTCTCTCACAGCCGAGCCTCATCAGACGGCTGACAGACACAGTGAAGAGCATGGTTCCTTCCTGGCTGCAGGAGCACTTCAAGAATGAAGATGCTGCTGAAGGGGGAGGGGCTGTGCAGGGGACAGAGCAGAACGTCCAGCCCACTCCCAACGACAGCGAGGAGGGACCTCCTCCCCTTGACGGACGGGACTGCCCAGATCCCAGCACCAGTAACGCTCCACCAGTAACCCCACCGGGTTTCAACATCTCCCCTGATAGCGGATTCTCCTCTGACAAAGGTACAGCGAGAACGCAGCATTTGTACAAATGGTTTTGTCTCTTCATGTGTAGGCTTGTGTGTCTTTAAAGGCGACTGCGGTGTGTCAGAATATACAGTTTTTTTTTAAGAGATCAGGCCACCACTTTTTGAACGATCCACATCTCAAACGGTCTCAACGTGACACAAATGGCAAGTTTATAAATGATGAGAACATGTTATCAACTGGCTGTTAGGCTAATTGTACGGTAGCGTAGGTGACTATATTTCTGTTAAGTGAGAGCGGGTGGGGAAGGGGGTTGGTTCTGGGACGCCAGAACTTGGTGTTGAGCGTGTTATTGAGAGTGTTGTTTCACTAAAGTACATGTTTCTCTGCAGATGTCCCCACCTCCAAAACAGCATCGATGCCCCGGCTGTGGTCTGGAGAGACATACAGGAGCACTTCTGGGCCCCAGCTATGGTCTGGAGAGACGGACAGAAGCCCTTCTGCGCCCAGGCTATGGTCTGGAGAGATGGACAGGAGCCCTTCTGCGCCCCAGCTATGGTCTGGAGAGACAGACAGGAGCCCTTCCGGGCCCCAGCCTGCCCACTCCGGTCTGAAAAGGCCTGCTTTCAACCGGCCTGTCATGGGACCCTCCATCAATGTGAGTGTTTAATTTCCCTGCCAGCCGAATAGTGAGTTTCCTCAGCGATGAAAGATTGTTTACAGACAACACATTTGAGCCACAAACACAGTTTTGCATTTATATTGAGATACATTTTTAATTGATGACTACAGCGGCTTAGATTTTCCCGTTATATTTTGGATCCAAAAGTAGCACATCTTTCAATTCATTTGCCATTTTTTGTGGGCTGATCCGATACATGACACGCACACGCACACACACACACACACACACATGCACGCACGCACACACACACGCACACACACACACACACACACTGTATTATACTTGCATATTGGGGGGGAACGACACACGTGGTCCTGGGCCGGATTTGTCCTTATTCTTCTACCAGCCGTTGGGGGAGAGCAAAGAAGTGAATGTGAGACAGTGCTGCTGTAGGATCAAAGTCAATGAGACGTATGCATATTGATTTGGTTATTTGAGAGTGATTCCATGACTTGTCTGATTGATCTGTAGGCCCCAGTGAGGAGGCAGATGGAGGTCAAACCTGCTGATTCCCAGCCCTGTGGCATGAGCACCAGAGCCAGACGCATCCTGCAGTCCCTGGAGCGCACGTCAAGCCCTGGAGAGCGGACCAATAGTGCACGCAAGGCAACTAATAACACAAAGGTAAAGTTACAACATGGCAAAAGCAGAATTAGTTTGTGTTTGAGAACCATTCAAGATGTATTACTCTGAAGTCATTTTGACGTGGTGCACAACAGTTTCCCTGTTTACTGCTCTCTCCTCCAGTTGACATTGACCAGCAGAGTGGTGAACTACGGCCAGCCGGGGGATTCTCCCTTCTACCCTGGGAAGACCACGTATGGAGGAGCAGCTTCAGTCAGAAGCTCTCACAGTCGCCTACAGGAGCTCTTGGCCCAGCAGAAGGCAGAGGAGGAGGAGGAGGAGCAGCAAGTCCGCAGAGCGAAGGAGCTCGAGAGAGAGAGACAAGCTGCTGCTGAAAGGTTGGTCCTTGACTTTTTAACGCAGAATCGATATAATATCGTATCGTGATGACACTTGAGATTTACACGACTATCGCCGATGTGACGCAAGTGGCATTGAGGTCTTGAAATATATTGAAAATGTCTTAAAAGGTCTTGAATTTAACTTCAGGATTCCTGCATATACCCTGCATAAATAACTAGCATTGTTATCTTTTGAGCATGATGACAGTTCATTCAATTTAAATTTAAATTGGTGAAGCTGGCAGTTAAGTGTGGACTGATAGGAATTGTATTTTGGTTCTTTTTGTTTTGCTGACTTGAATCCTGTTCTTCAGGGAGCAAGCAGAAAGAGTAAGGGCTCTCCTTCTGCAGTGGGAACTGGAGACAGCTGCAAGGGAGAAAGAGAGGAGAGACTTGGAGGAGAAAAGACAGGCGCTTGAGGAAACCAGAAAACAGGTAAGCATCTGAAATTGGTGACCAATATGTCTTCGACATTCATGCACAAATGTATTACTGGGCCTTGCCCAGCAGGGGGCAGTGTTACTCTTGGCCACAGAGCAGCTTCATTGGAGCAACTGATGCCAAATAGATGAGAAAGAGCCTTCAGACGAAAGTGCATAAAAATCCAATAGCATTTATCAATCACAGATAGTGTTAATGATTCAATAGCATTTATCAATCACAGATAGTGTTAATGATTCATAGCTCATTGGCTCCTCCAGGTAACAACTGCTTGAATGAAAAGAACTCCTCCAAATAGTAAATGTGAAGACATTCTTCTCCTGTTCAACTAGGAGGAGCAGCAGAGATTGGCTGCAGAAGAGCGGGCTGCTGACGCCAGAAAAGCCGCCAAACAAAGAGAGGTGGCTTCTCCATCCACAGGAGTGCTTACGAGTGATTACGGAATGGACCTAAACAGCGATGACTCGACCGATGACGAGTCCGCTCCAAGGAAACCGATACCGTCATGGGCACAAGGTATGCATGAACTATTGTACTGATGATACATGTCGGTTCAGTCCTCACAATGTATCTGAGCTGCTGTCATCTTATAGATTATGAATCCATTTTACTGTGACACTTTCTTTGGATTCACAATTTAATTATCCACATATTCATGATCTTTGAAAGTTGCTTTGCTTGTGGTATCTTGTTATTTTTAAAGGGCCTTTTTAGGGTTAAATATCTAAAAGAAAGTACATAGGTTTTGCCAGATTTGCTCGGTATATCTCAGAGCTGCCTCAATAGCCTATAATCTTATCATTGTCAAACTCTGTAGATGTTCTGTACATAATGCTTAATTTAAGGTGTTTTTCCTCCTCCAAGGTGACCAGCTGGAGCAGGCCAATAACAGGCAGTACTATGATCCTCCTGATCTCCACTCGTTCTTCGGAGTCATAGAACCTGTCAAGCTGGAGGTAATCTTCGCTAAGAACAAGCCAAGATATTTCAGGCGGACCAGCTCTGGCATTTGGGACTCGCCACCCTACCACCAAGCGGGCGTGGCAGATAACACTAAGGTAAGGTTATGATTCAAGCAACATGCGTTGTGTTGAACTAGCCAACAGTATGTCTGACTCTGAGTGACATTCCCTCTGGAATGTGGTCAGTGTGCCCAATTGACCATCTGTAAAGCCACAGGCAACAGAACCTTCAATACAGCTCGCACTGAGCATTGCTTTTTAGGTGTAGACAAAATGTTGGGACATTGAGCACCAACTTAAAATATCAGTTAAATGCAGCTAGACAAATCTGTTCTGCAAAAACATGCAAAACCATAATTAGTTTGTGTTTGAGAATCATTGAAGATTTTACTCTTAAATGAAGTCATTTTGATGTGCTCTACATTTATTTATTTGTTTGTTTGTGTGTTTATTTTTAAGCCAAAGGAGGGAGAGAAGCGCCAACAGGATCTCTTGGCCAAGCAGAAGGCAGAGGAGGAGCAGCGAGTCCGCAGAGGGAAGGAAAAACAGCTGATCCTGCGTGTTCCCAAAACGTATAAGTGGAAACCCATGCGCGTTCCAATTGAGAAGCCCAACCTGCAACCCATGTGTGTTCCCAAAAATTATAAGTGGAAACCCATGCGCGTTCCAATTGAGAAGCCCAACCTGCAACCCATGTGTGTTCCCAAAAATTATAAGTGGAAACCCATGCGTGTTCCGAAGAAGCCTGTGCTTTAAAGACATGTCCAATGTGACTTGATCACAAGTTTTGGTTTGTTTGTTTTTCCATTTTTGTTTTGATCGCAGTTTATTTTTATTTATTATTATTTATTTATTTTAAGAGGTCACTTTTTTATTTGCTGTGTATTTGTTATTTTTGACTGGAATTCGTTTGCGAAGAAGAAAAAGAAAACACGCCATTAATTGCTCTCTGCTCCTCTTTATTTGACTGTTGGGCTGCTTATGTCAGAGCTTTAATGTTTTGGTGGCCAGGTATTTCTGGTCATTTAATTCTCGGGGCCCCCCTGTGGCTAAAAATGGAGGCCAGCTCTATTGCAAACTCCTCCCTGTCAGCTATGCTGTTTTCTAAACTGGGGAAAGCCTGGGGCTTTGAGGAATTAGAGTTTTGTTGTGAAAAACTCGATCAGAATTCTGAATCAGGTCAGGAAAGTTTTGAATATACCGGACATTTCAGTCCACACACCGATTTTCTTTAATCATTCTTTTCTGGCCCCATGGTCAGACAGAAGCTACCATGCCTGGAGTGAGAAGGGGCTTGTTTCCGTCAGAGACTTATACATAGATGGTAACTGTGCATCCTTTGAACTTCTGAGGGGGAAATTTGAGTTGCCTAACACACACTGGCTCAGATACCTTCAAGTTAGACATTATGTTTGATCCAATATTTGTGATTTTGAAGTTCTCCCAAATGAACATGCTTTTTTTTATGTTCTGTTGAGCCCCCCCCCTCCCCACTTCAGACATATTATTTCTAGATTTGTGTACATGTTTGATGGCTGTCGGGGCCTCCACTGAGAGGATCAGAGAGGCATGGCAGGAGGAACTTGTGTGTTGTATTGTCCTAATTTTATATATATATATATATATATATATATATATATATATATATATATATATATATAATATATATATCAATGATTAGATATCGGTCATCTGAGCAGTACAATGACCGGCAGGAAAGTCACATTTGAACACCAAAGCACATAAAACCATCATTCTGTGCTTTTGGCTTAATGTTGATTGTGTCCAGCTTGATTTGACAAGACTGTAGGCCTATAGGCTACAGCACATGTGGTTGACCCATTGCTAATTCTGCAGGGGTCTTCTCGGTACAGCTGATCACAAAACAAAAATGATGTCTCAATAAAGGGAATATTTATCGGTAGCTACTTACTGTATAAAAATGTATTTTACAGCTGCCAAGAGAGTACTTTTAACTTAAGTGCACAATGCTTTTTATGTGATTTTATTTATATTTTCTTTAAGTTAAAGCCAGAATGTTTATATTTTTGAAGAACGTTTTGATCTCTGGGACATTAAAAAAAATATGATTATTCTATTCCAGTGTCAGTATGCCTTCTTTTTTTACCTCAGAGATCTCAAGGCAAACATTTAGAGCTTTCTCAATGCTTTGTCTCCCTCCTTTGGCGTGAAAGTAAAATCCATCAATCATATCTCCAAGTTTTTCGTTTTTTGTCTCTCTCTCCACAGGACAGTGTTGTCGAAGTAAGACAATAGTGTACAGCTTTAAGGCAACTCTTTTATGAACTTCTCAGAACATGTGAATTGAAAAAGACTCAGTGGAGTTGTGAGGAGAAATAAAACATGCACATTAAATATAATATTGTGGGGGGCGGCAATGCATAAAACGCACAGCTGTTTGTGAGACTGAAGATGTATTAGTTCATATATTTGAGGATCAGTGAAGTCTAACTGTTGTTTGTAAATGAAACATGAACAAGCCAGACAGTATGGACATAGCCTATGTACAATCAACGAGCCAGAAAAAGCTGAGCCACAGATGACTTTTGAACCAGCCGATCCAAGCAGAGAACCAGGAAGTACTGCGTGCAAATGCCTGGAGGACCCTGGGAATTGTAGGCAGATCCAAGCAGAGAAGCAGGAAGTACTGCGTGCAAATGCCTGGAGGACCCTGGGAATTGTAGGCAGGACATCAACCAGGACCTGGACCCTCATCTCGCTTATGACAGCTCTCTTCTTCACCGAGCAGCAGAAGCTGAGGCATGCGTTGGACTGGGCTCGCAGTTTCCTTGATAGCGAGTCTTTACCAAAGTTATTTAGCGTAATAAATGCGGCTTACCTTTACTTTGACAAGGAACATCTTTTTTTGCACCCCCCTCCATAAAGCCAGGAGAGATCCCCCAGGTCTCGAGGTCATCTGTACCCGGATTTTAAGCACCAAAGTCGGCTTCCATGAGCCAGAAGAGAGCCCCAAGTATGGGGAAGTCACCTCCACGCGGATCTAATGCATCAAAGTCGGTCTCCATGAGCCAGGACAGACCGCCTGGCTTGGAGATCACGTCTACCAGACAATTATATCATTTTTAAACAGTTACGTTTCCGTATAAATCATGAATATGCTCCCGGAAGGTGGGGATGCAATTCTCGGCGGGGGTGCAAAACTGACACCGGTGTCATGCAGGAGCATATTGTAATGGTTTAAGGCCAGATTCACAACAAACCCAACGAATAACCAAGGTAAGCTGTCTATCACACTGTTGAGGAAACTATTAAACTATTTTGCCAAACTGCTAGATGTGACTACTTCCCATTGAAATAGTAGCATCCGTGACCCATGAGCTGTGGCACTGTGTGTGTCTGATATTTATCCGGACAAAAATGTAATTATAAATCGATGCACCAGTGAAAAAGCTTCTGTTATTTGAATGAAGTTAAACTACCCCCTAGGTCCTAGGCTAAATACTGCAAAATGTAGTTAAACTACTAACATGGTGCACATAGGTCTGCGAAGGGGCTTCAATTGATATATTTTGTGTAAGCAAAGAAATTAGTGTGTTTCGATGGGTGTTATTTTTTACACTTTATTTGCCACGATATGCAAGATTACATACAAACAAGAAAGTTGTCTTGGTGTTCCTTATGCAGCACAGCGGTCAAGGCAATATTGACATTCTGAGAGCAGTTCTAAATAGACATTTGATACACTCTTCAAGGTGCACAGCGTAGTTAGTAGGAACATTTCCATGTTACAAGTTCTTATAGCTGTTCTGGTAGATTTCATAATTACTCTATTTGTTTGATGCATAAATTGGCTAACTTTTTGTGTTTGGGCCTTCTTCTACATATAAATGGCACACACACACACACACACACACACACACACACACACACACACACACACACACACACACACACACACACTGGTAAGTAACACAGTTCATACACATTTTGACCATTGGATTTACATGACTTTGCCATGACATTAAACCAAATTTCCAAGACAAATATTTTATAAAGTTGCGGTGTAGGTCAGTGAGTAACTGAAAAGGGTCCTTTAAAGTCCTTGAAAGGTCCTTGAATTTGATGTTGAGGAAGGTGCGGGAACCCTGACACACACACACACACACACACACACACACACACACACACACACACACATATCCTAACAAGCCCCCCACCGATCTGGTCCACCCTCCCTCCCCCTCTGACACACATCCACAGGCCAGCAAACAAAGGCCCATGGCCCCCCGCTGACTTAAGTCTCCCTCTCATCCTCACCCCCCCCCCCTCCCACACACACACACACACACACACACACACACACACACACACAATCTTCCAAGTAGCAGTGGTTCTTGTAATGTTTCTCAGCATGTCATGTCACCCTGGAGAAACCTGTCTTTCAATCAAACTTTTTTATTACGAGAGTTTAATCAATATACCAGTTAAGACAATAACACGTATGAAATGATTTCAAATGATAATCAGAGATTTAACAATTTTCTTGTTGTCTTTCTTTTTCTCTTTCTGTAAGGCTGTTGTCACTACTCCAACTTACACGCGTACGAGAACTCTTACTGGTCCTTTGGAGAAGATTGCCACCTGTCTTGTAGCCAATCACACCAACAGATTGACAAAGTTGTTAATGGATGTTCCTGGTTTAGACAACATTATCATCAAGCAGGTTTTGAAGCGTGTAGAGAAGGAATGCCACGGACTGACTAGCAAGAAACTGAACTCCATACTGAAACAAACAACTCCATCAGACCTGAAAGGGTTTTTCCTGGGACAAGGTTCTGGATCAGTGGGAGACGTACGCACCAACATTCCTACAGTTTCTCTACAGAGTGCATGTACTGCTTCCACACAGGTGTCTGGTGAAAAAGTAAAAAAAAAACCTGCTCGGGCAAAGACTATATGACTATGGCAGGTGCAACTCTTCTTCGGGCACGTTCCAAATGAATGAGTGCACCAATGTACAGAAATGCACTTGTTATGCAGCACGGTGGATCGACGAAGAGATGTTTCATATGCCAGCAAAGTACCGGGATGCATCTGTGCTCTTGTAAGCTTTCAAACTTTCACCGGTGTATGGAGAAGGATTATGGACCAGGTACGCTAGATTATCATGAAATGAAAAGTCAGGCAGTAGCCTATATCCGACGATATCAGCGGCCCGGAAAAGTTCAGGGGAGATTCCGTAAGGATCACGTCCAATTACTGATGTTTTCTCTGCATACATTTGCTGTCCTTTGCTGTCGAGGTGAGAAATAAGATACATTCGTGTGACTTAGAGCTAGCATTAGCATAACTGCAAGGCATCTATAGCCTAGAGCTATCCTGGGGAACGGTGGGACATGCCCTCACCATCCTGGGAAAACATACACACTTATGATGTCATAACTGATGTCATCATCAGTGATGTCACTTGAGCAATTGTGCATTGTGACATCACTGATGATGCCATCAGTGTTGTGACATCACTGATGACATAACTGAGCGCTCAGCCTTCCTCTCCATAACATCAGCTCTCCCAGTACCTCATCCACTCCACAACAGCAAGGAGGCAAGTACCTTGTGTGTCTGAGACTCTGTTTGTCTGTCTGTCTGTACACCTTTCTGGAGACGACGAAATAATTGTAGCCCTAGTATGAGTGTTAACATATGATAGTGTTTTATTGTGTTTTAGGAAGCAAGGGTTCAGCTCCACCCTAGGACAGAGAAGACACAAGCTCCCCAAGTGTCTACTACCGTAAATTCCGGACTATAAGCCGCACCTTTTTTCCCGTTTTTTGGCCTTTTTTGGCCCCTGCGGCTTATATAACGGTGCGGCTTATCTATGGATTTTTTCAAAAAAAAAAAAAAAAATCTCTTTTTTAGCACTCTTTCTAACT
>NC_139631.1:39129732-39204732 GCF_964638095.1 Poromitra crassiceps
ATGTGGAGAGTTAATTTTAGAAGGGGCATTACAGCCAAACTGCGGGGCATCCACCGCAATGTCTGTTTGACCGTGGTGCCCCTTGCGGCACTTGGTGCCCTACGCACAGCGCATGGTATTTGCCATGATGTTAATGTCTGAAAGCTTATATTTTTATAGTTATTTACCATGATGTTAATGTCTGAAAGCTTATAGTTATAGTTATCTACCATCATGTTCAATGCTGCTTGTATTTTTACTAGGGGTGTCACGATATACAAAAGTCACGGTTCGGTACGTACCTCGGTTTCAGGGTCACGGTTCAGTATGAAAACGGTACAACAGAGAAAAAAAGCAACAAATCCCAAATTCATTTTTTTTCCCCCTTTGAATTTTTCTGAATTTTGTGTTTTGCTTTTTACGCTCATTTTACCATCAAAAATAGTGTCCAATAAGTGGGAATGAATAAATGTCCACAATTTAATAAGATCTAGGCAATCCACACAAAAAGGTTTCACTCTAGAGCAGCGATTTTCAAAGTGTGGGGTGCGCCTCCCTCTCAGATGTCTGTATTCCAGCTGTTTGACAGGGCAAAGGCATTTCCCCCCACTTTAAATCTTTATTGTACACAAGTTTGTAAACAGAGTGCATGTGTGGAGTAGCCTAATACAGTGGTTCTCAAATGTTTTCAAATGAAGGACCCCTAAACTGACAAAGATTAGACCACGGACCCCCATTTGATAGGATTTTGTCCCACGCTCCCCCATATGATAATAAGAGTGATGCTTTTAGATGTTGTATTACAGAAAGTGTATAAAACCTATGACCAAATAGTCATTGTGTTACTTGTGAATGGAATTATAGCTCAAATAAATTACCCCCCTTTTGGCTGGGGACCCCTTGGAACCCCCTCAAGGACCCCTGGGGGTCCCTGGACCCCCATTTGAGAACCACTGGCCTAATACTCCCACGCACCCCTTCCCCACAGCGGGGTGGGTTTCACTTTCCCAAGTATTGTATGCTAACGTTATTGGATGCGAGTTTTGTTTACCATAATGATTACATTCATAATGGATTATTGGAACATGACAAGGAGTCATCCCCTCTTCCTCACCGCATCTTGCTTGTTTAAAAGTTAACAGCTTTGTCAGTGTTATGTAATGTTATGTAGCCGTGACGCACAACTATAAAGGACTAGAGGAAAGTCCTTTATAGTTGCATGTCGCGGCTATGTAACGTTACATTAGCAAACTTACCTCGTTGGCTTGATGTTGACAGAATTTGCAAAATCACCTGAGTCATAAAAGTAATTAGGATACTGCTCTGCACTCGCTTTTTTGACGACGGTAAAGGAGGGGCAACTAGCATGGAAGCTACGGCTTGTAAACACGCTGGAGCTTGTAAACACGCTGGAGCTTGTAAACACGCTGGAGCTTGTAAACACGCTGGAGCGATCCCCAGTAATGTTTCCTCTCCACAAAACGTTCCATTCAGTGAACGTGGATTTCTATGTCCGTTGTATTGTTTTGGTGTGTCTTCTTCTGTGACGTTTATGGCATTCAAACAGCGGTTGAGGTGCTTTACCACCACCTTCTGGATTCGACCTCTTCGTCGTGTCGCTTCACGCACCGAACCGTGACGCCCATACTGTGAGTTCACGGGACGAATACACGTACCGCGACACCCCTAACTTTGACATATTTTTCTTAATTCTTTCTTTCTGTCTGTCCTTCTCTCCCTTTCTGTCTCTCTTCCAGGATCGGTCCTTACATGGAATCTTCCATTACTCTGCAAAAGAACGGATGACCGAATATGAAATGGCTGTCGCGATCGGTCAGGCCTTAAAGCTGCCCACCTCGCACCTCATACCTGTAAATACTGATACTCCTAATTACAAAATGTATATGAATGTACTGTATTGTACATTACTCGACTTTGCATTAGCGATCAGCTATGTGGTAAATGTAGAAATAACACAGAACAAAAATGCAAAATGCCACTTTTGGGCTTTTGTATTTGCATTTTATTTTTAATGAATTTGGGTTTTTCAAATTTGCAAAGCGTTTTGGATATGCACTTTGTTTGACACCTCTCGGCCACCGTACTAAACATCTCTCCTCTCCCCTCCTTTCCTCTCCTCGTCACACCTCTCCTACTCCTCCTTTCGTCTCCTCTCCTCTAGTCCTCCTCTGTCGACCTCCCGCTCGACAGACAGCTGACGTGTTCCCGGCTGGAGATGCTGAATCTCAGTGTGGAGCCTCGACTCTTCAGCTCCGCCATCGAAGACTGTAAGCTGTGGTGTTTTCTGCCTGAAAAACAATACAAACAGACAGCCTTCCACTGACTGACAGACAGACAGGCAGACTGACAGACAGACAGACAGACAGACTTCCACTGACAGTTAGTCCAACAGACAGAGACTGACTGACCACTTTCTACTACGAAAACACTAAAAAGAACACACACACCAGTGCACATTACTGCATCTGCTGTATTTGCTGGTTCACTACTAGTACAACCCTGTATTAGTTTAATGTAATTTATACTAATATACCCTGCCCTCCTGTGACGGTCCGTTACATATGTTACGGCCCGCTACCCTCTCTCTCATAGATATGGCGGTAGTAGTTATGATATGACGTACATAGTCTTTGCTATGTTTGGCTGTCATTGATGAGGGGGGGGTTGGCTCAGGAAGTGAGGTTACGGGAAAGGATATAACGTACCCGGAAGCCGCGATCGGGAGCTTTTTCAAGTGTCCAGACTGAAGAAGGGAGACAGGCTCCTGCGGGCGCATCCCCATTTACGTTTCCTTTATAGCAGTATTATCTATGTTATCCTTAATGTGATGTGTAGCGTCTTTATGAATAGGATGGTGTCTCGAATCTGAACACCATCCACACCTCCTCGGCTGAGCTGTCGGGAGAAGGCCGACGCCACACCGGGGTCCAAGGGTGGCAATCCCCAGGTGAGCTATACCCCAGCCTCTTAATGACAGCCATGTCTTTCCATGTTGTGGGATTCGGTGATGTATGTTGCCCCTAGACCGAGCTTGTTAGAATTGGGTTGCCGAGTCCGCGACATTTGGGGGCTCGTCCGCGGCTTGAGCTAATGTTAGCCGCGGCCCGTTGTTAACGTACTAGGCTATGCTAATGCTAACGGATACAGCTATTGGCTAACGTTATTTACTTTTGGGTGTACGTGCACTATCGAGGCTTCGTGAGAAGTGGATAAAGTCCCGCCGTATGTCCGACGCTTATGTTATTATGTTATGTTCGGTTATGGGACGTTTCTAAATCTGGCGATTAGTGCATGTAGGCTTGCGCCTATCTTATTCGGTTCAAACATTAACGCGACTTCAGTAATCTCGCTCACCACTGAACGTTCAGTGCCGCTCTGGGATCCGAGCAGATGGAACTCAGTGCAAATATAATAAAACAATTTGATAAACTGAGTGATGCTATCATTCAAGAAAACAAATTTAGTTCTGCTGTTGGGACCTGTATGCTAGTATGATAGTCAGTGTATAGGTGCTAGTGGATCAAGTTATACATTGATCTGCTAACAGAGAGCTAGCTTCAGAGCTTTATGATTAGTGAGGTGAAGGCTGGGTTGAATTCGGCCCGCTAGAAGTTCACACTGCCAGGCCTTAGGCTATAGCATATAGGAGTGTGAAGTTCAAAAACGGATTAGCTGTGGCGCTGGATCCTGACTAATCGCAAAACTCTAGAAAATTAAATAGCGACAGGGTGAGCTAGTTTTAGCTAAAATTGTAAGTGTGTGACTGCTGCCTTTAATATGGAGGATGTACGTAGGATGACAAAGGAGCAGTTCAACAAGCTGAAGCTGGAGGAGTTGAAAGTAGTGGCTGAACAGGAGGGAGTCATCTTGGAAGAAGGACTGAATAGGAACGAAATTCGCATGCGGATAATTGCAGACCTAGAGTTAAAGGAGATTTGGGATGAGGTGAAGCAGCAGAAAATCGCGAGAGAAAAGGAGGAGCGTGACGAGGCCCGAACACGGGAAAGGGAGGAGCGAGAAGACACTCGACGGCGTGTTGAGCGAGAAGAAGAACGAGCCTTTCAAAGAGAAAAGGAAGAGAGGGACCGTGGTGAGGCTGATAAAGACAGAGAGTTACAGAGAGAGAAGGAGGCCCAGGACAGGTTGCTTCAGAAAGAGCTGGCCACGATGGATAGGAAAAAGGTTTTGGATGTGGAGCATCAGGCTGCACAGAGATTTGATATTGGTAGGGCTCGGAGCTTTATGCCACAGTTTGATGAGGCGGCAGCTGATGTGTTTTTCGAGGTGTTCGAGAAAGTGGCGAAGGAGCTTCACTGGCCGGATGATAAGTGGCCACTGTTGATACAGAGTGTTCTTGTGGGCAAAGCCCAGAGGGCCGTAGCCGCTCTCGACACACGCGCAGGGCTGGAATATCCAGCATTGAGGAAGGCCGTGCTGGAGGCCTATGGTAGCGTTCCGGAAGCATATCGCCGCCAATTTCGTGAACTGAGACGGCAGAAGGAGGAGTCCTATCTGGACCTGTGGCGGAAGCAGGAAATTCTATTCGATCGGTGGGTTAACTCATGTCAGGCCCTTAGTATCCAGCAGCTGAGGGATTTAATGCTCCTGGAACAGTTTAAACTCAGTGTTCCCAGAGAGCTGGAGGTCTATCTGAACGAGCGTGAGTTAGTGAGCCCACGACGTGCGGCCGAGCTGGCTGATGGCTATGAAGTAGCTCACGCTGGGAGGCCGAGTGGACCCATCGGGAGAAAGCGGCCCCCTGAAGAGCCATTTGAGGGAAGTTACATGCAGAGGAGGCCAGGGGAGAGTAATGTGCGGTATTCTCCGATGGGAGAGAGGGGCCCTCCATTTCCCCCTTATAATGTACGGCAGCCCAGATCAGGTGGCTTATCTCCAACCTTTGGACGGCGTTCTGCTGACCGGATGGAGATTCGATGTTACCACTGTGATAAAGTAGGTCACAAGAAGGACCAGTGCCCGAACTGGAAACCAGTGGGGCTTGTGGACCTGAGGCAGGATCGGTCGAGAGACCTTCGGGGCTATGAGGGTTTTATCTCGCACGGGACCTTAGCAACGTCAGAAGAGCACCATATGAGGGGTGGCTCCGAAGTACCGATTACGATACTTAGGGACACTGGAGCCACGCAGACGTTGCTCCGAAAGGGCGTGATGGAGCTGTCAGAGTCCACTTTCACGGGGCAGTTCGCTATTGTGCAAGGTGTGTGTGGTGGTTCGGAGAGGGTGCCCCTCCATTGCGTGTATTTGGACTCCAAGATAATGCATGGATATGTGACGGTGGCAGAGCTACACGCTTTTCCCTTTGGCACTATTGATTTGGTCCTGGGCAATGATTCAGCCGGGATGAGAGTTTTCCCTGACCCCTGCGACCTACCTCCCGTGGGTTCCCTAGAAAGAGAACAGCTCGAGGGACAATACCCGGAGCTGTTCCCAGTGGCCGTGGTCACCCGAGCTCAGGCCAAAGTGAAGGCTGTCGTGGGCGTGGAGCTGGATGCTCTGCCCGAGGACGGAGAAATCGGGATATATAAGTTGTTTACAGAGCCTGAGGGAAACGCGGCGGTGGCTGTTGAAGATCGAGATGGCAAGGTAGAAGCCAGTGAGTTGCCCCCAGCTCCGGAGGGACCCGAGGCGTTACTCCTTAACCGTCAGACCCTGGTGGGAGAGCAGGAAGGGGATCCGTCCCTGGGTCATGCGTGGGAAGTGGCGACTAGTGCTAGGGAAGCGGATGAGTGCGCCACTGGGTATTTTGTAAAAGAAGGCATCCTTTTTCGGAAGTGGAGGCCTTCGAGATGGCCTGCGGATATAGAGGGGGGCATGTTGGAGCAGGTAGTGCTGCCTTCGCAGTATCGGCAGGAGGTGATGCGCCTAGCTCACGACTCTGTGCTTGGTGGTCATTTAGCGGCCGGGAAAACCGGTGAGAGGATCAAACGCCATTTTTTTTGGCCAGGTATAGGGGGGGATGTCCGCCGATTCTGTCGGGCGTGCCCTACATGCCAGGTAGTTGGGAAGCAGGGGAGGCTCCCACCTGTGGCGCCCTTGCAGCCGTTACCGATACAAACGGAGCCGTTCGCACACATTATGATAGACTGTGTGGGGCCGTTACCAAAGTCGAAGCGGGGGAACGAGTACTTGCTGACCATCATAGATGTAGCCACCCGGTATCCGGAAGCTATTCCCCTACGGAGTATACGGGCCAAGGTGATCATTGAGCACCTCCAGAGGTTCTTCGCGTGGGCTGGGGTGCCGCGCACCATCCAGTCAGATAGAGGAACCAATTTTACTTCATCACTGTTTAAACAAATAATGACGGAGTGGGGCATCACACCCAAGTACTCTTCCGCCTACCATCCTCAGTCGCAGGGAGCTATAGAGCGATTTCACAGTACCCTCAAGGACATGATACGAACATTTGTGGAGGCGCAGAAGAAGGAGTGGGATGAGGCCATCCCATTTCTCCTGTTTGCCATTCGCGAGGCTCCTTCTGAGTCCTTGGGGTTCAGTCCATTCGAGCTTATCTTCGGCCATGAGGTGAGGGGCCCGTTAGGTATGTTTAAAGAGATGGCCGTGGAACCGACGGAGCCTGGTGATGTGTTGCAGTACGTCTCAACTTTCCGTGCCCGACTAAAATCAGCGTGCGATGTGGCCGGGAGGAACCTGGCCGGGGCAAAGGCCCGGATGAAGGCCGGTTATGATAGGAAGGCCCTGAGGCGATCTTTTGACGCAGGGGATATGGTCTTGCTGGCTGTTCCCGAGCCACGGGATCCCTTAGGACCTGGCTTTATGGGCCCATATCGTGTGTTGCGGAAAGTTGGGGAGCTGTCCTATGTCCTGAGTACACCGGAGAGGCGGAGGAAGACCAGGCTCTGTCACATAAACCTCCTGAAGGAATATGTACAGCGGGAGGTTGTGGTCGGTTGTGTGGTGGTGCAGTCGGATGAGGGGGGCGACGGGGATGACCCGGAGATGTCCGAACCTCCCCCCGAGGTTATTAGTGCTCGGCTGTACAATTCCCAGGCTCGAGCGGAGCTGGAGGGAGCTTTGGGTCACCTGACAGAAGTGCAGCGGCGGGATGTCCTGGAACTAATCGATTCTCACCCACGTCTGAGTAGTGATGTCCCGGGGAGGACCAATCGGGCGGTGCATGACGTTGACGTGGGTGGAACGGGACCCATTAAGCAGCATCCGTACCGGTACCCCCCGAGGAAGAAGCAGGTGATACAGGCTGAGATTGACTACATGTTGGAGATCGGAGTTATTGAGCCGGCCGACAGCGCCTGGAGCTCGCCGGTGGTGCTGGTGGCACAAGAGGAGAGGGCGGATCGCTTTTGTGTCGACTATAGAAAGTTAAATCAGGTGACTAAGGCGGACGCCTATCCTATCCCCCTGTTAGAGGACTGTATCGACCAGGTGGGCCAGGCGAGGTATGTGACCAAGATTGACCTCTTAAAGGGGTACTTCCAGGTGCCGCTGACGAGGCGAGCAAGTGAAGCTTCAACCTTTGCGACTCATGATGGTCTGTATCGCTTTCTGGTCATGCCGTTTGGGATGAAGAACGCCCCCGCCACGTTTCAGCGTTTGATGAATACGATCACTAGGGGGCTGGGGAACACCGTGACGTATATCGATGACGTGGTAACATTTAGCATGACCTGGGAGGAGCATGTTCGCCAAGTGAGGGAGCTGTTTGAGCGTCTGGCGGAAGCCGGTCTGGTGGTTAATTTAAAGAAATGTGAGTTTGGGAAAGGAAAGGTAACCTATCTGGGATACCAGGTGGGGTGTGGTACTGTGCTACCTCGGGAGGCCAAGGTGAAAGCCATCTTGGAATTTCCTGTTCCCCAGACCCGGTCGCAGCTCCGGCGGTTTCTTGGGATGTGTGGATTTTACAGCCGGTTCGTGAACCAGTATGCCCACATCACAGAGCCTTTGACCAACCTCTTAGGTGAGAAGGTGCGTTGGGTTTGGGGAATGAAATGTCATGATGCGATTAGGCAGATCAAGGGGGTCTTGGCCAGCTCGCCGATACTTAAAGCGCCGGATTTCCACCAGTCGTTCAGTCTGGCAGTAGATGCTTCAGATGTGGGAATAGGGGCCGTGTTGCTCCAGATGGAGGAAGGGGTGGAGAAGCCGGTTGCCTATTTTTCCAAGAAGCTTAAGAGGCATCAACGGGCGTACTCAACGATTGAGAAAGAGGCTTTGGCCTTGGTGTTGGCCGTTCAACATTTTGAGATTTATGTCGCTGGTAGTGAGCAGGTGGTTGTGTACTCCGACCATAATCCTTTAGTTTTCCTAGCGAGGTTCCGTACTGCTAATGCCCGAGTGTTTCGTTGGAGTCTGACTTTGCAGCCGTATAACTTGGTGGTTAAGCACATTTCTGGCAAAGACAATAAGATTGCGGATGCCCTGTCTCGAGGGTGAAGGAAACTGGACTAAGAATTGGACACTGTTAATTAAATGTGATTCTTCCCCATCTAGCGGAAGGTGGGGGAAAATCATTCGAGTTTAAAATACCTTGAGGATATAGTTTTCCTCTAGAGGATGATTGAATAATCATGTATAGGTACAAAATGTCTATGTAAATTTCGTCAAGGTTACGAGTTAAGAAAGCGGGAGAGAAAAACAACAAAAATAGAAGCGTAAACTCGGAAACCGTTTTTAGAAGTTCTTATTGATAAGTGTTGTGACGCATTGTTTTTTTTGTCTTTTCTCTTTTTCTAAGGGAGGGGGTATGTGACGGTCCGTTACATATGTTACGGCCCGCTACCCTCTCTCTCATAGATATGGCGGTAGTAGTTATGATATGACGTACATAGTCTTTGCTATGTTTGGCTGTCATTGATGAGGGGGGGGTTGGCTCAGGAAGTGAGGTTACGGGAAAGGATATAACGTACCCGGAAGCCGCGATCGGGAGCTTTTTCAAGTGTCCAGACTGAAGAAGGGAGACAGGCTCCTGCGGGCGCATCCCCATTTACGTTTCCTTTATAGCAGTATTATCTATGTTATCCTTAATGTGATGTGTAGCGTCTTTATGAATAGGATGGTGTCTCGAATCTGAACACCATCCACACCTCCTCGGCTGAGCTGTCGGGAGAAGGCCGACGCCACACCGGGGTCCAAGGGTGGCAATCCCCAGGTGAGCTATACCCCAGCCTCTTAATGACAGCCATGTCTTTCCATGTTGTGGGATTCGGTGATGTATGTTGCCCCTAGACCGAGCTTGTTAGAATTGGGTTGCCGAGTCCGCGACACCTCCACACACCTCATACTACAGAACCATACTGCAATATAGTAACATACAATATATGCACACTATCCCCATCAATTACAATACATACACATTAGAACGGCTGTAGACATTTCTAGCGGGGCGGCTGTGTCTGTCTGCATGTCCAAGTGTCCTTGGGCAAGACACTGAACCCCTGATTGCTCCCGATGGCTGTGCCAGCACCCTGTGTGGTAGCTTGCTGCTGTCGATGGCTGTGCCAGCACCCTGTGTGGTAGCTTGCTGCTGTCGGTGTATGATTGTGTGTGTGAATGTATACTATTTCAGTTCCGTTTAGGGTTCATAAGGTCATGAAAAGTCAGAGAATTTGATTTGAGTTTGTTTTTCCAGAGAGTGTTTAGAAAAGGCTCATAAATGTGTCCATGCTCCAATATTCAGTGTCAAGCAGCATGGACTGTAAGATTCCACATTATAACCCTTCACACTCATATACACCAATGTCTCAAATGTAAGAGATAACATATTTAGCAATAATGACCGGCTGCCTGTATATTATCCCGCTTGTCACACAGCTATTTACTAAAGACATTCATCATTTGACACAAAATATTGATTTGCAAACTAAAGCATTGGACAATCCTGCATCACACTGAATAAGCCCTGTACGGCCTGAGTGTGAATGCCACTGGAAACTGTGACGCCACTGAAATGCTCTAGATGTCTCTAAAAAGAAAGAGTGTTACTGGTAAGGACCATATGGACCTAACCTATTGGAGAATGTGCTCACGTTCATGAAAAGACATAACGTTAAAGCAACACACCCTCAATGTGTAAAGTTGTTGGAGTAGATTCAGTTGGAAAGTTCAGTCATGAGTTTAAGAATCGTTATCGACTTTGTCAATATTGTCTTGTACGTGTGTGTCATCTTTTCCAAACCACACCTGGCACATAATATAAACCTGTCTGTAATCAATTCCAAAATGGCCTTGAATATTTTTGCTCCGCTGCATTCGGAGGAATATCTGTCTGTGCGCCAAGGTGTTTATTTGTTATTTTTTATAAGGTGTTTTGTATAAGGGTGCCAATGTTTATAAATGTAGAGCACATCAAAATAACTTACCGTAAATTCCGGACTATAAGACGCACCGGTCTATAAGCCGCGGGACCAAAATTGACTATTTTTTTCTTCTATAAGCCGCACCGGTCTATAAGCCGCGGGTGTTTTGATGTTTAATTACCATATGAAAGGGTTCGTGCACAGAGAGGAATGTCGGGAAAGAGATCGCTGTTTGGGGAAGCTCCCATTTATTAACATTTCAACAAAACAAAACAAAAGTCAGGTCACTAATCCCCAGACAAAATCACACAACAATAGGCTATATGTGCAGCAAACCTGTAACCAGAGAAGTCAAGTCACTAATCCTCGTCTTCCTCTTCTTCCTGCGTACTGAAACCACCAAAGTCCTCATCTTCAGTGTCGGAAACGAACAGGTTCAGGGTGGCTTCGTCAACCACTCTCCTCTCTCCTTCAGTGTCACTCAAAACCAACGAACTCCTCTTCGTCACTGTCGGCATCGAACAGCCTCTGAAGCCTCTGACGGCCCTCAGCGCCAGCTGTGGCGTCGTCATCCTCTTCATCCCGCAGCAGTCCAGCGTTTTGGAACCCGTTGGTGATTGTGGATGTTTTCACACTCCTATAATATTCCGTGCTGAGACAGTTCCTCCTGCTGCACCGTCCAACGCCTCACCATTGACTCATCGATGCCCAGGTTACGCGCGGCTGCTGTTTCCCTCTTTTAATGCGAGATTGACTGCTTTCAACTTGAAAGCTGCGTCGTGTGAATTTCTGCGTACCTTCCCCATGGTAAGTGAGAGTGTTGCTTCTACTGCTCGTTCTCATGCTGTCGAGAACGAGCAAAGCTTTTTTTTGGTGAAAGAATCCTCCAGGGCGCTTCTTGTTAACAGTCCGAGTGAGTGGCAGGTCGAACGTCAAAGGCACTTCATCCATATTTATGATCTGCTCCGGTTCGATGGAATATTCCTTGATCTTCCTTTGTGTGAATTCGCCGAAGTTTGTGATTTTCTCCTGGTAGTCGGGGGAGGGAGTTGATGGCCGAGTGGCCGTTTGCTTACCGTAATTACCATATGTAAGTGGTCACGCACAGAGGGGATTGTCGGGAAAGAGGTGGCTGTTTGAGGAAGCTCCCATTTACCGTATTACCGTAACATTTCAACAAAACAACATAACACAACACCACCGTTGTTTATTTTTACAGTGCACACAGTGTCCGCGGTGTGGTGAAAAGAGGGCAAGAGAGGAAATTAAAACAGAAGTGGATTTATAGTTAGAAAGAGTGCTAAAAAAGAGAGATTTTATTTGTATTTTTTTTTTTTTTCTGAAAAAATCCATAGATAAGACGCACCGTTATATAAGCCGCAGGGGCCAAAAAACGGGAAAAAAGCCGCGGCTTATAGTCCGGAATTTACGGTAATTTAAGAGTAAAATCTTCAATGATTCTCAAACACAAACTAATTATGGTTTTGCATGTTTTTGCAGAACAGATTTGTCTAGTGCTGCATTTAACTGATATTTTAAGTTGGTGCTCAATGTCCCAACATTTTGTCTACACCTAAAAAGCAATGCTCAGTGCGAGCTGTATTGAAGGTTCTGTTGCCTGTGGCTTTACAGATGGTCAATTGGGCACACTGACCACATTCCAGAGGGAATGTCACTCAGAGTCAGACATACTGTTGGCTAGTTCAACACAACGCATGTTGCTTGAATCATAACCTTACCTTAGTGTTATCTGCCACGCCCGCTTGGTGGTAGGGTGGCGAGTCCCAAACGCCAGAGCTGGTCCGCCTGAAATATCTTGGTTTGTTCTTCGAGAAGATTACCTCCAGCTTCACAGGTTCTATGACTCCGAAGAAGGAGCGGAGATCAGGAGGATCATAGTACTGCCTGTTATTGGCCTCCTCCAGCTGGTCACCTTGGAGGAGGAAAAACACCTTAAATTAAGCATTATGTACAGAACATCTACAGAGTTTGACAATGATAAGATTATAGGCTATTGAGGCAGCTCTGAGATATACCGAGCAAATCTGGCAAAACCTATGTACTTTCTTTCTAGATATTTAACCCTAAAAAGGCCCTTTAAAAATAACAAGATACCACAAGCAAAGCAACTTTCAAAGATCATGAATATGTGGATAATTAAATTGTGAATCCAAAGAAAGTGTCACAGTAAAATGGATTCATAATCTATAAGATGACAGCAGCTCAGATACATTGTGAAGACTGAACTGACATGTATCATCAGTACAATAGTTCATGCATACCTTGTGCCCATGACGGTATCGGTTTCCTTGGAGCGGACTCGTCATCGGTCGAGTCCTCGCTGTTCAGGTCCATTCCATAATCCACTAGTTTGTTGCCGCCCTTAGGAGTGATTTCGTATGACTGAGGAGATTTCTGTAGGAAAGGACAATATGCATTTTGAAGTTCAGTTGGTGGTAGGCCTACTGGGTAATAGTCTGTAAATAAGAGACAAATGATACACCCTTCACTTGCCCTGACAAGTCTGCTGAAGACTAAAACGTTACTGGAAGGCATCCATACACGTTACATATCAATGATGTGAGCAAGTTACCTGGAGTCTGTGATGGTGACACGTTTTTAGGAGCCATGTTCTTCAATCGTGATGGCTTCAAAACTGCAAAGTAAGGAAAACCATTACTTTAGCAATGGCAACTATTTTAACGTCATATCCAGTCTGAAACAAGTGACGTTAACCATAGCGCTAATATTAGACGAGAGCATAATGAACGTTAACGCGTCAGGCCAGTGTCATGCCGAGTTTTGCACCCCCGCCGAGAATTGCACCCCCACCATATTTTGGGACTGTTTTATCTTAAAAACAGAGATGCAAATCTCGGCACCGGCTATGAACTTCGGAGCTTCGGCTCGACAGAGACTACTACCCGTTGGGGGGTAGGCTCGGCTGGTGATCTAGTTGCCATGATGATGTCCACTGCAATTCCCAAAGCCGTTGCGGCATGGCCAGACTGTCCGTGTACCGGCGGCGGGCAGCGCTGATATCACTTGCTGTCGTTTCCAGTCGAGCAGCAACTTCTGGAGCGTAAGTTGCACCTTGACGTTCTCATAGTCAGTCATCAGCTGGTCAAGCTCATGTCTGTCGCCATCTACTGGATGAAAGGTTGAATGGTCAGACCTGAACACCTCAAAGAGATGGTCACAGAGACCAAATGCTTCCCTCGACATTTTATGCACCGTGCAACACCGCCATCTGAACCACTCGAGCTAAACTGGGAGCCTGATAGACGAGGAGCGGTAGTGATGAAGCCCAAGTGCCGTTCTGAAGCCTACACTAGTTAGCGTTAGCATGATCATTCACATTTTACATTTAGCTCAAATGCTATGCTAGCATCAAACCGGTGGCTTAACCAGTTGACTTGACTTCAGTTCCATTTAATGAAAAATAGCAGCGGTGGCATTTGTGTCAACTACCGTTAGCCGTTAGCTCACAAGTTAATAAGTGTTCACACCGTACAGATTTACTGATGGTCGAAACACAAGGAAAGCAATCTGTCTTTTACCTTCAATTCGCTGTGCACAACTGGCTGGCTTGTTAGTCGTTTATTTAGAGTCTAAATAATTAGATAATCTAACTTTTAGACGGACGGTGTGTTGTTGTGTGGTCCTCTTCTCTCAGTGGCGAAAGTCAAAGTGACGGCAAGGATGACGTCATCGGGGATAAATGTCCGAAAGCGGTGCTGTGATTGGTCATGATTGTCATGTGGCCCACAGTCCACTCCGGGACTTTCCACTGATTAGGCGGGAAATTTGATTGTCAAACAACTGCGTTCTTTTAAACATCCTGATGGTCAACAACAGTCAACCCAGTTTTTGGGTTGACAATATTTATATAGCACAGTGTGTACACTACACACACACACACACACACACACACACACACACACACATATATATATATAGCCTATATATATATATATATATATATATATATATATAATATATATGCATGTCGTGTTAAAGTTGTGTGAACTGTCGCAGTTTTGAATAAGCCCTGTACGGCCTGAGTGTGAATGCCACTGGAAACTGTGATGCCACTGAAATGCTCTAGATGTCTCTAAAAAGAAAGAGTGTTACTGGTAAGGACCATATGGACCTAACCTATTGGAGAATGTGCTCACGTTCATGAAAAGACATAACGTTAAAGCAACACACCCTCAATGTGTAAAGTTGTTGGAGTAGATTCAGTTGGAAAGTTCAGTCATGAGTTTAAGAATCGTTATCAACTTTGTCAATATTGTCTTGTACGTGTGTGTCATCTTTTCCAAACCACACCTGGCACATAATATAAACCTGTCTGTAATCAATTCCAAAATGGCCTTGAATATTTTTGCTCCGCTGCATTCGGAGGAATATCTGTCTGTACGCCAAGGTGTTTATTTTTTATTTTTTATAAGGTGTTTTGTATAAGGGTGCCAACGTTTATTACAGATGTGGATATCTTTGATATTCTAATGTTTATCCTATTTTGCAAATAGAGCACATTTATGAAAATCTGAAACCTAGTCATGTGTGTGTATCTTTGTACCCCCTCCCCCCATCCTTCATGGCTAAAAGTATGTTAGATACTTTCTAGCTTTGTAAGAACGTTGTATGCATATGCTATTCAGTTTAAATAAATGGTCAGTTCAAACCTGTGCTCTTGATTTCTTTGCCCACATTTATCATTCTACTGCAGTCTGCTGAATTAATTGAAACTAAATGTATTTTAATGCTGATGAACCCTCTGTTTAGATTGCGGCCCATGCACCCATTTTAAACGGCTTGTCTCAAAATATATTATATGCGGCCCTCCGTCCACATAGTATTGGTTAATAAAGCAAGTTCACTTTGTGTTTTGTTTTCTGTTCCCCTAACGATGACAGCACTATCAGTTTGTAGACCAGCACCAAGTAGAAACAATGCAGGCAGAACTATTTTCAGACTGTAAAAAGCCAAATGAATGGTTACATAGCAACAGACATTTTTTTCAATATTTTATTTTCAGTTTATTATAGAACAGTAAACGGACAAGACAAACAGGCTCAGACACAGGAAAAGAAAGGGGGAAAAACACAAACATCAACATTCAACATTGCAACGTGGTGCTACCAGCCGCATAAGGTGCTTATGTGTTCGTAGGAGATAATGTGCATGGGATACCATGCAAGGGGTCCATGAGATACACGCCAGGCGAGCCAGCCGTCACCCCTAACCTCAGTCACTAGTCATTCTTAACACGTTGAGTGCCATAGCCGAGATATCTCGTCTTACATAATCCAACGGTTGAGTGCCATAGACGAGCTATCTCGTCTTACATAAACATTTTTTTTTTTGACGGTGGGACATCAATCAACCCCTTTTGCGTCTTCTATATCACTATTGGAGGAAGAGAATGTGTATAATCTATTTTACCGACCACTAAGTGGCGACAGTTCTCTCCAGACAGAGACAGAGAGAAAGCCACAGCCACGGGACCCGTGGCTGTGGCTTTCCGTGCTGGAGAAAGCATTCTAATTTTCAAGGAAATAGCTGGGCGTTTTTTTGACGGTGCTACGTGGATCAATGCCCCCCGCGTCTCCTATGGAGATATTGGAAGTATTGAATGTGTATAATCTATTTTACCGACCAGCTAGGTGGCGACGGTCCTCTCCCGACAGAGATAAAGTCAACCAAAAGCAGCCGCCTCCCGCGGAAATGGCTTGGCGATTTTACAGTCAGAAACGAACGAGCCTCATTCTCATACTGTAGGCGGGGACGCTTTCGCGCTGCTGCGGTGGGGGGTTCCAGAAATGGACTGGGTGAGCAGC
The DNA here is from genome assembly GCF_964638095.1 of Poromitra crassiceps. Taxonomy (NCBI): domain Eukaryota; kingdom Metazoa; phylum Chordata; class Actinopteri; order Beryciformes; family Melamphaidae; genus Poromitra; species Poromitra crassiceps. The sequence goes on from NC_139631.1 coordinate 39,145,874, forward strand.
ATAAAGCCTAGAGTCGCACGGGGCTTCATCGGGGCTCTCAAACCCAAGAGACAGTGAGACCTATCCACACTCGCTGCCAGGGAGAGAGGCTGCTCAAACTCGCTGCTCAAACTCCCAGCAGCAGAGCACTCCGCAGCACAGACGGAGGGAGGAGTTTGGAGACACACACACACTCTCTCTCTCTCTCTCTCTCTCTCTCTAGTCGCGAGAGAGAGAGAGAGGAGAGAGAGAGAGAGAGAGCACACAGAGTGGGAGACAAGGGCACCCATAATCACAGGCACGTGAGGTGGTTCTAAAAATCCATTTATCTCCAAACTCTCTGAAAATCTCTGAAACCATGCTGTACTCAACGGCTAATATCTACATAACTACTAACTCTGCAAACTAACTCTTTTAGACAGAGAAAGCACACATTCTATTAGTTATTTTTAGATGATTGGTGTTCACGAAGTCTTAACAGAAAATAATCCTCGGCTCTTGTAAAATGAGCCAGAATCCTCAAAAAAAAAACTGGCACAACTTACCTACAGGATTGAAAAAATGGCTGGCACTCAATGTGTTAACCAAAGTCGGCCAAAAACGGGTCCCGGATAACTGAGAAACTTTTAAGCGAGTTGGTTCTCAGGGACCTGAGTCTCTCCATCTGCACAACAGAGATCATGTCCATCAGCCACACCTGAAAAGAAGGTGATTGAGGAGGACTTCCATTCCTTCAGAATGAGTCTTGGCTGCCGGCGTTGCGGGCCTTCTGAACGGCAATAGTGAGGTGAGATTTGGCGGGAAATACGGCAGGAAAGTGAAGGAGGAACAGGAAGCAATATGGGAAATGTAGTCTCAATTTGAAGGAACATAAAGTGCTACAACTCTCTTAAATACATCGTTTAGGAGACAAATGATAATTCCTCTCTGAGTAAAGCCCTATCCTGTCCACAACCATAGATCCAGCTAGCCTCCATGAGCCTTATAGCTCAAAGGTACCATGAGGTCTGAATGGATCCTGTAGAATTCCTATATTGACGGGGCCCTACACGCTACGAAGTACAGACACGCAAGCAACCCGCGCGCACACACACGCACGGCATAGGCTATATATATATTTTACCAACGTGTGGAATTTTACAGTTGAATTAGTTACTTAGGCTATTGTAGGGGGGAAATAGATGGGTCATAGAGCAAGCTATCAGGACCATGGAGAGTGCTCTGACACCTGCGGTAACAGAAAGTATTTAAGCAGCACCTGAGAGCAGAGGAGCTGTCTCTTTAATTGTGGTTCTTAAATGACTGCTGACTTTAACATTTGATGTAATAAGCATATCATTTTGTTATAGATTGCTACTGACTATTTTACAAAAAAGAAGGCATATATTGCAAATTTAGATCTAATGTGTGTTCTTATTTGAACACAGCCGTATTTCTGGGGTGTCATTTGCAAGGGCCCGTTCTCTGTCCATAGGCTACTTGTATTTATTTGGACATAAATCAATTATTCAAGTGTGTGTGTGTGGGAAGGGGGGGGGAGCAGTTCGAAACAGTTGGCAGTAGAAAAAAACAGTGAAAAACAGGGTCACAACAAGTGGAGATTGACACTTGAATCCTATAGTTTCTCAAAATTCAACAGATGTTTAATCCAAATTGCTCATCGCTTTAGTGTTCATCTTGCAATCAACCTGCAACTCCTGCATTCATACTCCAGCACAACTTTAGCACTTCTCTCACACATCTGTGACACACATCACAAGATCCACCAACACAAAGACCATTAACCCTGTAGAACCCAGACATAGTAAAACATAAAACATAGTAAAAAACAATGTTTTTAAACCTTTCAGATGGTGTTGTAGGAGGCCTTTGGAGATAATAATGAAGTGTTTGCAAAAAATGTATGTTTTTGTAAGGTTTTATGGAAATAATATTAATATTATATTTATATTATATATAATATAATATTTGGGGAATGTATTTCACAATAACAACATATGTACATGTTCTAGTCATTTTACTGATCACAAAAAAAATTAAAGGCATTTTACTTACTTAGAATTGATAAACCCAGTCCAATGAAACAAAGGGTGGTTAATTCTCAGCCAAGTTCTGGAAGTTGTTGATACATCATGACCTTGTGGGCGGGACTTATATACAAATGTCCTATCCAATAGCATTGTTAGACTGAACAATAGGACCCAATGACTATGTTTATGAGGGGGGGAACAAAAAACGAACATTTATACCTGTTTTTAGATCAAATAAAAATGTTGTAATTCTGCAACAGCGGCTCTTACAGGGTTAAAGTAGGATAAGGTCATAAAGTCACTAGGCCAGTGGTTCTCAATGTGAGGTCCATGAGGTTGGTTCCAGCGGGTGACTGATGAATTAACATGATTTCATTTGCACGAAGGGAACACAATCATGTAGAAGAATGACTGTTTTGGTCATAGATTCACTGTTATCTCTCCCGTTATCGCCCAGAATACAAATAGTCAAGGAATCCCGGACAAAATCATATCTAACAATATAAATATTCTCGGTTTAGAGGAGAAACATAATCAAATGGGGGTCTGCGGCCCTAATGTGGGCTAAATGAGGGGTCCTTGATATGAAATTCAAAGTGCCAAAAGCAACGGTGGTACTCTTCCACATTTCCACTGTCGAGTCCATCCTCACCTCCTCCATCTGGTTCTGTATGTTGCTGCCACTGCCCTCAAGGACATCTGCAGACTGCGGCGTATCATTCTGCTGAAACGGTGGTCGGATGCAGCCTGCCATCCCTTCATGACTGACCCCTCCCACCCACAACATCAACTTTTTGTTGCACTCCCCCACAGTGTTGGGCAAGTTACTTTCAAAATGTTATATACTACATATTACTAGTTACTTTCATTTGAAAGTAATAAGTTACTTTACAATATTACTTTCTGTGTAGAGTAACTCGTTACTTATTACACTACTTTTGCATTACTTTTACCAAAACAACAGCAGCAGCAGAATGACATCGCCGCTCCGGAACCATCCTGAAAAATAATTTAAACCGCCTTGAAGTCAGTGTAAACAATCCAAAATTCTAAATGTTATAATTTTCCTTTGTTATTGTCATTGTCATTGTTATTTGCATAAAAACACTTAGTTTGATTAGGAAATGATTGTATCTTTTTGTGCTTTGATTTAATAAAATGTAACTCAATTTGTAACTTGAGTTACTTGACAAAGTAACTGGTATAATATTACTGAAATCCTATAAGTAATAAGTTATATTACTGAGTTACTGCTAAAAGTAATATATTACATGTAATATGTTACTTTTGTAATGAGTTACCCCCAACACTGCTCCCTCATGGCAGTAGACTGCGGTCTTTCAGAACAAGTAAGAACCTCTCGTCACAGGAACAGTTTCTTCCAAAATGCCATCCGCCTCTTCAAGGAGACCCGAAAGACCCCATGAATAAGAACCTTATCCCCAAGCTCCCCGGCTTGGTAACGTGCCAAGGTGCCCCCACTGACATGCTCCTACTCCCACTCATCATACACCACTTTAAACATGTTTGCCTGTGTGGCATTTTAACCTGAATGAATCAATGGGTTGTATATTACTTTTACAAAGAGTTGTCAGTTATTCGAATTTTATACTGAAATTATCTAGAATTTCCTTCCATTTTGATATGAGGGAGTATTGACAAAAGGCCAAATCAATGATTTTGAAGTTACTTTACAGCACAATAAACTGGAAAAAGTTCATAGCAACTGTGCAAAAATACATCAGGTCAATTAAAGTTTGAACAAGATAGGACGAGCCTATGAGTTTGACACTAAGGTGCATAAACTGTTGAAGTGATTTGACCTTTTTTTAACATAATTTTTCAATCAGACACGATTATTGATTCATTTCTGGAATAAAGGTTCCTACGCACAATGTACAAATCTGGATAGGTCAACTTGTGTATTTCGTTTTCCAGCTAAATATCCTACATTTCAGATGAAATTAGAGGTGTAAATACCAAATGCACCTTTGATATTATTAAAATAAAAAACTTAAAATCACTGTATGGGATTCACCGTCTGCATGGTATGTATGTTATACTAATCTTTTAGTATTTTAGTATTCCTGTGCCTTGCTTAGGCAAATGGAAATGTTTTTTTTAAATGGCTATCTTAACAGTTAAGGGACCTTCAAGGATTTCCAGATGTTGACTTTTCTTGTTTTCCTTGCCATATACAATCAAATCATTATTGAACTTAGAACTCCATTTATAGGTTGTATCAACTGCTGTTTAAGACTCCCTTTTTTAGGTCAACTTATTTCAGCTTTATTACAAAGACTAAAACCATGTGTATTCTTGACTTTATATAATGTCGTGTGTAGAAAATGATAGGATAGCCTACATCACACTGAAACGTAAAGAAATGTTTATTAATGGTAAACTTGGGAAATTATCGTAATAAATTACTTTTTTGAAACCCTGCCTATAGCCTACGAGGGATCAGCCAAGTAGCATTTTGGTAAACAAACCGCGTCACTGAGTGGCAACGGCAATGGAACCCTATTAGTCTAGGGAAAATAAGGTTTGACCTTAAACTAATTGCAACAGAATTTATTTTCACATTTTTATGTTCATATTGATGCCCGAAACACTGTAGTAAAAATCCCAGAAAATCCCATTAGTGGAAGTATGTTAAAATGACGTTTTTTTTTAATGGCTGCCATTATTAAAATTGTGGCCATATCTTGACTCCAACTAGACCTAGAATTACAAATTTGGTGTCTATTTCCACATTTCTGGGGGCAAGGAATCCACAGAAATGGTTGTTGAGTCTCTAAGTAGAACAGATTTTTTTTCCACATGTAGTATGAAGTATGTAGTCGTAATACAACATGGAATTTCTCGCAATGTTAGCTACAACTTCGTATTTGTTAATCATACACATTTTGAGTGATACCCTTGAGCATATTTAAGTGCTTGCCATTGGAAAAAAAAAGTTTGTCGTTTCATATTTCCAATTAAAAAAGTGTTACGGTAATGAATTTATTCCCTCAGTGTCTCTAAAAGTGTCTGGAAATACATAGAAAATGAGCACATCTATCTATCTAAGGGAGCTAGGGCTCTGTCTGTTTGTCTGTCTGTCCCACTGATGACGTCAGTGATGTCATAAATCCACTCACTCACACACACAAAGTCTCAGTGATGATGTCATCAGTGATGTCATAAATTGTGACATCATCAGTGATGTCAGAGGCATTGTGATATCAGTCATGTCATAAGAGGTTGTGATGTCATCAGTGATGTCATAAAAGCAGTTGTGACATCATCAGTGATGTCACTTGAGCAATTGTGATGTCATCAGTGATGTCATAAATCCTTCCTGGCTGAGGCTATATAAGTGGTGGAAAACACAGCATACAAGTCATTGTGGTACGACACATCTGAAGGAATGGCTGTTCAAGCAGAGCATGATGACACACAGCTCTATGATGCCGCCGGGGCAGGAGACCTGGACACACTGAGGAGCCTGCTGCAGGAAGACTGCTTCAGAAGGCAAGATCAATGAGAAGCGTCTTTACGGGTGTTGGTCGACCCCTCTGGTGCTCGCAGCCCGGTCGGGTCATGCTGCCTGTGTGGACTACCTGATCACACAGGGACCACAGGTATACCTAGCTGATGAGGATAACTGGACACCTCTCTGCTACCTGACTACCTGATCACACAGGGAGCACAGGTAGACCTAGCTGATGAGGATAACTGGACACCTCTCTGCTATGCCGTGTGCGGTCACCTGGACTGTGTCCAGATCCTCCTGGAAGTCGGGGCCGACCCTAACGGAAACATACACGGCTCAGACACCCCTTTCTACATCAGTGCTGTACTCAACAACCTGGACTGCTTCCACCTGCTGCTCCAGTCCGCTCGCGTTCTGACCCGTGATGTGGCTTCTCTCCTGCTGGATGTGGTGCTGCGTAACGTAAACTATTCGTAAAGGGATTCCGCAGAGTAGTGGTTATCATGCTGTTAATAATGTATAAATTGCCTGACCCACAGTTTGAGAAACACTGCTCACTTGTCTCTTTTAGGTTAAAAATATGTCTTCATGAACTGGCAAAGCAAAATCAAGACCTCAGGAGCCACTCTGCACATAGCGTTAAGTGGACACACTGACAGAAGAGAATGGAGATCTCTCTTTCCAGGCACCATGCTGCAGCTCTGCTACTAGCTCGGGTTGAGTCTCCATTTTATTGATTATAATTTATTATATGATTGATTATATTATGATAATATGATTGATTATAATTTATGATTGATTATCATTTATTTAATTTGATTGAGCTGTTAATCAAGAATCTAGGCTGATTTAACTGATTATAAGAAGGCACAGGGGACGTTCCACTGTGTAATGGTTAGCACGAGCTGCCACCTTCGGTCAGGACTGCTGAATCACTGCCGATCTTTCGGAAAAGACTAAAGACTCACCTTTTCAGGCTCCACCTGGGCCCTTCTTGATCTAACTTCTTTCTCTCTCTTTCTTAAAAAAAAAAAAAAAAAAAAAAAAAATCCTAAACTAAAACTCGTACCACTGTTCCTTCAGGATTTGTAGTTGTCATAGACTGTGCTCCATAGTTGATTGCTCTATTGCTGACAAAAAGTGTGTTATTGTAAGTCGCTTTAAAGCGTCTGCCAAATTACATAATATAATGTAAATGTAATGTAGCACATTGACCACATCAGGATCCAGATCCGCCAAGTGCTGGGCACACATCGCCTGAACCAAGTCCACTCCCTACCACTACTAACACAAGTGATGAAGGACTTTGTGCTCCACCAAAACTGACTTGAAGGACTGTCAGTTTATATATTTTCATTTATAGATTTAGTTCTTCAGTGACTGTTTCAAACAACTCCAGGAGCAGATATTATATACCAGCTATACCTAATGATGTGATGTCACTTGAGCTAAGACAACATCAGTGATGTCATCAGTGATGATGTCATCAATGATGTCATCAGTGATTATGTCATCAATGATGTCATCCTTCCTGGCTGAGCAGACTGGGTGGGTGATGTCATAGTTGTTGCTGTCATGTCATCGGTAATGTCATACATGCCAAAGTATAAATAAGCAATTTTTCAGTCTATCTCTGTCTGCCTCCACTGTCCCGCCCTACTCTCTCCGCTTCTATGTTCAACTGCCATGTACTTAACCTGCTGCCTTCTGCCCCATCCCTGTCATGAACGGCAGTGTTCTAATCTAAGCAGACTGGATTGCATGCAGCAGATCATAGAAAGCTCATCCATAAGAGACTTGAGACTTGACTTGGACTTGTGACTAAAGACTTGAGACGCGACTTGGACTATGAGACTTGCCCGGCCACGACCCCTTGCTGCGCAGCAGCTATAATTTATGTTTTGTTTTGTTACAGTATGTTTGGTAGGGCTTTTCCCTAGCCCCGCCCCTTTCCTGACCACACCCCCTCCCACCTCCCACATACACTCCCCCCCGATACACCTGTCCATGCCCCCTACCCACCTCTCAAATCCAGACTCTCTACGACCTTCCTATCCCTAGCAACTGACCCTTTTCCCTAGCCCTGCCCCCTCCATTGATCCGCCCAAAAATGTAATGGGTTCTTCCTTGGCCCATGCTACACCCTTCCACCAAGTTTCATGAAAATCGGCCCAGCAGTTTTGCCGTAATCCTCCTGCTAACAGACAAACGGTCAGACAAACGGCACCGAAAACATCACCTCCTTTGTGGAGACAAATTGGCCAATGCCAATTTCTGGGATTTTCAGTATGTTAAATTGGAAGGTTTCAAGAGCTGAATACAACACAAATAATTTCTGTTGCAATTAGTTTAAGGTTGGGTCATTTTTTCTCACAGATTCCCTAGACTATATGGAGCCCAAGTGGCGCGAGGCGTGAGTGTCTAGCCGGCTTGACTCTGTTTACAATTTAAAAACTGCACAGTTCACACAACTTTAACACGACATGCATATATATATAGTGTGTGTGTGTGTGTGTGTGTGTGTGTGTGTGTGTGTGTGTGTGTGTGTGTGTGTGTGTGTGTACACACTGTGCTATATAAATATTGTCAACCCAAAAACTGGGTTGACTGTTGTTGACCATCAGGATGTTTAAAAGAACGCAGTTGTTTGACAATCAAATTTCCCGCCTAATCAGTGGAAAGTCCCGGAGCTACGTGGGCCACATGACAATCATGACCAATCACAGCACCGCTTTCGGACATTTATCCCCGATGACGTCATCCTTGCCGTCACTTTGACTTTCGCCACTGAGAGAAGAGGACCACACAACAACACACCGTCCGTCTAAAAGTTAGATTATCTAATTATTTAGACTCTAAATAAACGACTAACAAGCCAGCCAGTTGTGCACAGCGAATTGAAGGTAAAAGACAGATTGCTTTCCTTGTGTTTCGACCATCAGTAAATCTGTACGGTGTGAACACTTATTAACTTGTGAGCTAACGGCTAACGGTAGTTGACACAAATGCCACTGCTGCTATTTTTCGTTAAATTTAACCAAGTCAAGTCAACTGGTTAAGCCACCGGTTTGATGCTAGCATTTGAGCTAAATGTAAAATGTGAATGATCATGCTAACGCTAACTAGTGTAGGCTTCAGAACGGCACTTGGGCTTCATCACTACCGCTCCTCATCTATCAGGCTCCCCGTTTAGCTCGAGTGGTTCAGATGGCGGTGTTGCACGGTGCATGGTCTGTCGAGCCGAAGCTCCGAAGTTCATAGCCGGTGCCGAGATTTGCATCTCTGTTTTTAAGATAAAACAGTCCCAAAATATGGTGGGGGTGCAATTCTCGGCGGGGGTGCAAAACTCGGCGTGACACGGCCTGACGCGTTAACGTTCATTATGCTCTCGTCTAATATTAGCGCTATGGTTAACGTCACTTGTTTCAGACTGGATATGACGTTAAAATAGTTGGCGTTGCTGAAGTAATGTGTTTCCTTACTTTGCAGTTTTATAGCCATCGAGATATTGAAGAACATGGCTCCTAAAAAGGTGTCACCATCACAGACTCCAGGTAACTTGCTCACATCATTGATATGTAACGTGTATGGATGCCTTCCAGTAACGTTTAGTCTTCAGCAGACTTGTCAGGGCAAGTGAAGGGTGTATAATTTGTCTCTTATTTACAGACTATTACCCAGTCCCAGTACCACCAACTGATGAAGACTACCTGGAGGTGGACTACAAGAGAGCAGGTGCCGGGGACGATCTGCTGAGGGAGCTCCTGGCCATCAATTATCCTCAGGTAGAGCCATATTAAATCTGATTTATTTTTTCCAATTTCCATTTTATTTCCCCCCAAATTCAGTTTTTTTCCATTTTAATTTAGGGGTTAGGATATATATATATATATATATATATATATATATATATATATATATATATATATATTAATGACTTGGCTCTCAGACAGCCTCTTCTTCAACATGTGTCTCAAAGTGAACATCAAGTTGTGAGGTGTGACGTAAGGGTCCCACGCAAGACCTCTTCATCCCAAGTCTTTACCCTACAGACCTTGAAACATTACTTTATGTTACATGCTGCCTGCATTATTCAGATATTTATCTCATTGTAATTGTTCATCACTTTGCATAAGGGTGTCAACTGAAGGCCTACAATGTGAATTAGGTCATTCATTTGAATTGCTCCCCCCCCCCCCCCCCCCCCTCTTCATCAGCCTGCAATCTGCTGTCGTCCGCGGGACCGGTTCTGCTCGCCCTCCATGTCGAGCCCAGTGACCCGTCGCCCGGCCAAGCGTCACCGCTCCAGGGATGAAGAGACTCCCACGCCGGTCAGCGCCAAGCACCGACGCATCCTGGCCGGAACACGCCCACAATCTCCCTGGAAGGTCAGTCCTCCTAACTACACACTCACTCACTACAATGATTGATTGTTGATTCCACTTAGCTAAATAGACAGTTAGCTAAATAGACAGTTAGCTAAATAGGCAGCGCTTTATACAGTTGAATTATTGTCAAGACACGAAGAGATAATTTCCATTTATTATTAAATAGTCGATGTGAACGAGCGAGCGAGCGAGCAAACATGCAGTTTCAGTTTTTAAAAAGTGAAGCTGGAAGCTGCTCCGTGTGTCAGCTAACAGGCGACGTGTTGCTTGATTGAAACGCTGGCTTGGCTCCATTTTTGCAAATCTTTGCGCACCACACCAGCTTCAAAATAAAGTATTTTTGCATGCGAGGGTCGTCCTGCTTCCCAGTGCCAGTAGGCTATTGGACATCGCTAGGTAGGATATCTGGACCTATCGCCAGAATAAAGCGCTGTTTTTCTTTTTTCATGGAGTGGAGAATTTGCTTTCTATACCTCTGATGTAGTCTACATTGAAAAACGTTGTTAAAAGTATGTCTTGACTCTCGCATAAACACGACTACATCATGCCCCAACTCCCCCCGCCCCCCTCTCTACTCTACACTAGGGGTGTCAAAATTAATCGTTTAATCGATGCATCGCAATGCGGACGTGTGAATCGAATCGAACTCGTTGACAGATGAATCGTTGAATCGTTTATGTTTAAATTTCTGTTGACATTCAGATTTTAACGTACTTTCTAAGTAAAAAAGGGACTTGATATTTATCTGACGGCTTGTATTAATTGATGAAAAAGTAGCCATGTGCAGTAATAATATAGAAAATTGAGGATTTGATACTTGGAGCTGGGATACTTTGAGCTGTATCGAGATGCATCGTGGAATCGAATCGAATCGTTAACAGATGAATCGTAATCGAATCGTGAGGCCAGTGAAGATTCACAGCCCTACTCTACACCGGAGGTGTTCCACATGTGTGAAAGGAATGATTTTCCTGAGATAATCCTGAGTCCATATCTGAAAGTGGCATCATTACTGTTGACTATGAGCATTCTTTTTATAATCATAGGTGTCACGTTTTTCAAAAGGTGGATATATCATTTTAGAATGCATTTCTAAGTACGAATTCTCTGCTTGATTCCTGCTTTTTGAAATGATGTATCCATTCTCATTTCTACACTCGCCATGTGGGACATGAGAAGTGATGCAATGTTGCACAGGTCCACTAGTTTGCTTTGTAGGTTGGTCGGAGGTAGTCAACTAGAGTTCATGTCAAGTACGGTAGTTGATTTTCCTTCAAGATGTGGCTTATTAGTCTATTTTGTTTTGGGTTTTTTTTTCCCAAGTGAAAATGTCAGGTGGTAGTGACTGTTTGTAACAGATTGTACCTCTCTCTCTCTGCTCCCACACCCAGCCGAGGATGAAGAGTGAGGAAGAGGAGAAGTCGGAGCTGCAGCTGCGTCTCCTGGCCGTGCAGTCGCTCAACAACAGGTGGCAGCAGGTGAAGCAGAGCAAGGAGCAGATCACCAAGGCCTCCCAGGAGAAGAGCTCCAAGGCCTCCCAGGAGAAGAGCTCCAAAGCCTCCCAGGAGAAGAGCTACAAAGCCTCCCAGGTAGGGGTGGGACGATATGACAATTTCATGCTACGATTATCTTGTCCAAAATAATCACGATATTATCGCGATAATCCTCCAAATATGCTTAAAACTCTTAACATGGCACAAAAACATACTGGAATCACTTTACTACACCTTCAATATTAGGAGATGGTAAATTGATGGTAATTAGGATGCTGATTGGCTGAAGGAGTTGTCTGTCAAGGCAACTACGCCCGCCCATGCTCCCGCCCCTGCTAAACCCCCCCCATGGCGCCGGGGCCAGACCGTCACGGAGAGCCAAATGAAATGTGAGTTCACGTGACGGGCTGGTTTACCAGGCTAGCCATCCCCCCCCCAGGCTAGACATCTTCCTCCTACCTCGTCTTCCTGTTTGTCTCTTATTTCTGAACCCACCTTTTTAGCTGGACAACACAATACAATCAAGACAGATTTTAACCAATGGATCCTCAGATTGATACTGTAGGACTGTGACTTATTAGTGAGCACAAGCCACAGGTGTGTAACACGGATATCTTTCATCTTGAGGTTTTTGCTGGTGACGCCCGGTCACAGAAGCAGAGAGCTCTGTTTCCCTGTCAGAGCTCTCTGACTCTCACTCTCTGTTTCCCTGTCAGACCTCTCTGACTCTCACTCTCTGTTTCCCTGTCAGAGCTCTCTGACTCTCACTCTCTTACAGCTACTTCTAATCGATAATACGTCTGCTCAAATGTTGCAAGTGGCACTGGCGTTGTCAGCATTGAAAATTGTTGTGTATTTTGGAATGATCACATGATCTCTTCTCGTGCACTGATTCGCTTATTAAGTCGACCAGCCAATCGGAGCGATTTCTGTCGCCGCCGCCAATTCAACATGCTGAATCGGCCGGAAAAGCTGCCGACCGTTATTTTCAGCGTCTTTAGATTTTGATGCCAAGACAAAGTCAGCATATTCTGGCTGCTCTAATTTATATAGCTCTATATTATATATCTCTATTTTATATAGAGCAGAGGTTCCCAAACTTTTCAGACCAAGTACCACATGCATAAACATCTTATTTGCTGATAGGCTGATGGCAGTCAGCAAGGCTCTTGAGTACCACCAGGTGGAGCCTCACGGACCACCAGTGGTCCCCGGACCAGTTTGGGAATCACTGATACAGATCAACCAGTCTGTAAAGATGTTCATTTTGTAGAAGGACTTGAGTTGCCTACTTTGTAGTTTGAATCCATCTTGTTCACTATAGTTTGAATCTGTCTCGTTTTTCCCTGCAGTCTCGACGTGAACGCGAGTCATACCGGCCCAGGCACGACAAAGACTTGAAGGAACACCTGAAGTTCCATCTCAAGAGGCGCACCTCCACCCGGCCAAACACATACAACTATAGGAAGAGGATCTGAGGAAGTTCTACCTTGGCTGGCGAGTTGCCTCAGGACACCTACACCTCGAAAGCCTTGGAGTCCCACCGCAGAACACAAGACATGATTACCAGTTCTCGCTTTGTTTTCTCCATATATATATACCGTGTATATATATATATATATATATATATATATATATATAGAGTCTATATATTATTTTTTTGTACTGGTATGTACCCATTGATTTGTTTGCTATGGGTCCCTTCTCTGCATATCACTGGAGTACCTCAAAACCCCCTTAGTGGTGTCTGTCGCCATCTACTGGATGAAAGGTTGAATGGTCAGACCTGAACACCTCAAACCGCGTCCGTACCTCCATTGTATTGGATTTGGAGAGAAAGCAGATATCTCTCAAAAACTCAGGCAGCTAAACACTAAATGATCCAGATGGATAAGCAGCATAACCTGTTTAAAACTCAGGCAGCTAAACACTAAATGATCCAGATGGATAAGCACATAACCTGTTTAAAACTCAGGCAGCTAAACACTAAATGATCCAGATGGATAAGCACATAACCTGTTTCCTCTACTGGGGCAAAAGAGACTAGCCAGATGATTGAGTCCTAACTTATTTGAATGTTCCTCTGTTCTAAACGGAGTTGATTAGCTGTGGCTAATGTGGCTTTTTTTCTGCTTTTTTAGAGAGGAAAAATATGTATTTTTGTGATCTTAAGATGAGATGTTACTTTTTTACTCTTTTTTAAAGGATGAAACAGCTTTTACACTCCCGCTGCAACACTGTCCCCCCCCAAAGACAGTGCACCTGTCTTTAATGCTATGCTAATGTTGACTGTAGCCACATAAAGAAACACAGGACGGACACAACTGTATTTTGTAGATATCATCGTCGTCGTTGCTTCCAAGACGCTGGTGTGAGGGGAGAAACGTTGGCTCTCCCTGTCTTGCCGTAGGACCTTTTTGTATTAGGAACCTCTTCGTAATTGTATGTTTCCGAACGAGACCATTTACTGGCCTCTCATGATAAATACCCAATTGAGAGATGAATGCATTCACTGTGTTAAGATATCTTTTGAAAAGATGAAATAACACCAAAATGTGCATTTTAACAAGTTGAAAGAAGTGGCAGAATTCCACATCTACTAGAATGGCCGTAAGTGGTCATTTTGACCAGTAGATTCCAAACTCTATAATCTCTCATGATAAATACCTAATTAAGAGATTCAATTTGTGTTAAGATGTATTTTAAAAAACAACACCCAAATGTGAGCTACATTAGACTAAAAAACAGGTCTAGAACCCTGGGAAATTCAGTGAGGTCAAAATGACCGCCTATGGTCTTTCTAGGTAAAAAATGATAATATTTTCTTTGCTTTTGTATAATTCATATAATAACTATTTTAAATGACAAGACAGACACTTTAAGGAAAAGTCATGTACCAGCAGCATTGTATTTGCAACACAGTGTTATTGCACATTATGCGTATTCTGTGGTCTTCCTTTAAAGGACTGCACTTTCAATCTTTGTGTTTGTCTTTCTACTTTCCATTATTGATGTGACCACTACTGCATACTTGCACTAAGCCAATTTCCTCATTTGTAATGTGATTACATATGTGGCTATTAAAGTGAATTTGAATGTGAAAAAGTTTGAGAATCACAGTATGTATGCATACTATAGGAATATTGATATTATCATCAAACTCACTACTATAGGCACACGATAAGATTTAGGAATATTATAGGCCTAGTGGTTTTTCCTCACAGTGTATTTGTAGTAGACTACTTAAAACGTATTCAAATTAATACTGGAGAGCTTTGTGTCCAAATTCCGGTCAGGCATGTTAACTAGCATTTCAGTACCTACTTTAAGATGAAAGGTCTTTGCACACACAGTTCGCTTGTTCTTCGTATGCGTTTTTCTTAATCCGTCATCTGAAAACACAGACGGGTCCCAGCTTGCAAAAAGCTATTGACTGATGGGAAAAACGCAGAAAATCGAACCTCGTCCGAAAACTTAAATGACGGACGGACGTAATTGTCGGACTTGGTGTGTCAATGATGATCGCACACCTCGCGGGCACGTGCCTCAAAGTCTGTGAGTCTGTGAGTGCGGACATTGAGATTGGGCCACACAAATGAGGTCGTATTTTATTTTATTTTTCATGCGTCAATTTTGGATGAAAAAAACTGACTGTGTGCAAAGACTTTGAGAAAGGAAATTACCTTCAGGTGTTGATGAGATGCATGTGGTTTTACATAAACCTCTTGCTTAGTGCATCATGATAAGAACAGGCTACAAGGTCTCCTCTGATTGACAGCAGGTGTTACAGGTGTTTCTCCATCTACTGGCAGTGTGAAAAGGTTTAACAGCTGCCTCTAAATTTCACTTGATACAAGTCAGCCTAACCCAGAATAAAATGTTGGCAGTTTGCGCTTCTGCAATCCACTGATACGTAGAATACATGGACTGTATATAGAATATCACATTTCTGAAGTAAAAATACACTATTATCACCTCTCTAGATACGTGTAATCCAGAGATCACAGGTTGTAAAATAGCCTCACCTGTGTCGTGACAATACTTTCAACACCTTCCGACAAAGCATTGTTCAGCTGTCAGCAACAAAGACTAAATAAAATAAAAACACCCATCTAGAATCTTATGGATTAGCACATTAATGAGAGACAAACTGAGTTGCTGGATGGGAATGATTTTACTTTAATTTGAACAAAGCACAGTGAGAGAAAGACAGAGGAGACTGTTCAGATCATTCTCACTGCTCTCACTGTGGAGCAGACTGGATGTTAAATATATATAAAGAATAAAGACTAATATTAATATTATTAGATAGTATTGAAATGCATTATATACAGTATGTAATATGTATATCTGCCAAAAGCAAAGTCAGTCTGCCTGAAAAAGAATGATTTATTCACAATATAATATTTACAGTACATCAATTCTATTTGCAAAAAAAGAACAGCAATATTAATAGAATTTAAAGTTACGAGATTATACCTGCCAACACTCCTGATTTTCACGGGAGTCTCCCTATTTTTAACCCTCTCTCCCTTTGTGATTATTCTTGTTAATCTCCTGGAGGCCTAGAGGAAACAAGGTGAGAGAGAGCTTTCCACTATCTGCTGAAGCACAAAAGAGACAAAACATAGAAACACAAGAGACAGAGCAGGTACAATACAAACTCCAAGACAGAGGGCCAGAGCGTGTGTGTGTGTGTGTGTGTGTGTGTGTGTGTGTGTGTGTGTGTGTGTGTGTGTGTGTGTGAGCCTAGCTAAGAGCCTAAAGCAGGGATACTCAACTTGCTTTGCCCGGGAGCCACTTTGGTGAAATGATAGAAGGCCAGGGGCCAGTTAATAAACAAACAATATACACTTTTCTGTAGCGGATTGTAGGTTTTTGGGGTGTCAGCCGGAGTTTAGTCTGACAATGTTGTGCACACCGGATAGTTAGTTAGGTTAAGTACATACAGTACATAAGTGCCTGGGTATAGCGAGCAGGCAATTTGACAATTTAGCAGCTAAATCATAGATTATTGAAAGATATTCCATATTCCAGACTGAAATGCTATAACAGAAGTGGAGTATTGGCCAGAATGACATGAACATTTGGACACTTATTCAGCGGGTATCTTGAATGTTGTGTTCAGGTGCACTGTAAAAAGAAAAAGAAAAAAAGGAAAAAAAGAATTGCACAATTCCATCGCGGGCCACACAGGGGGCGCCCGCGGGCCTCATGTGGCCCGCGGGCCGCAAGTTGAGTATCAGTGGCCTAAAGTTTAGGCCCTAAACGGTATAGATCAGCGGTTCCCAACCTTTTCTGCGTCAAGGCCCACTTGAAAATCTCAGCAATGTTTGTGGCCGCCTACCAACAGGAGGGTCGCAGGTTCGCACCCCCGTGTTACCTCCGGCTTGGTCGGGCGTCCATACAGGCACGATTGGCTGGTGTCTGTGGGTGGGAAGCCGAATTAAGGTTGTGTGTCCTGGTCGCTGCACTAGCGCCTCCTCTGGTCGGTCCGGGCGCCTGGTCGGGGTGGAAGGGAACTGGTGGGAAAAGCGTGATCCTCCCACGGTGCTACGTCCTGCCAGTGAAGCTCCCCGCTGCTCACCAAACGTCTGGAAACCGAGACTAGTAAGCAGTAAGCAAGCCAAAGCAGGATGGAGGCGTCTCTGTGGACATGCATACCGATGATGGCGTCCAGGGCGAGGGGACACTGCCTCAGGACCTCTTTGTAGCTGGTCACCGCAGAGCGTTCCTGACCAGCCTTCCTGTACAGGTTGGCTAGCATCATGTTGATCTGAGGCAAGGGGGAGAAATCACTTCAAATCTCTATGAAAACTGGAAGGTGGATTATGTCAAAGATGATCAGCCCAATTATGTTGCTCAATATTGTGATCATTATATTCTCAATTCTTCACTGATCAGCAGGCCCAGACGGAATCTGCGCACGCTGAACTCAGCAGATTCTGTTTGGGCCTGCTGATCAGTCTTGTCACAATGCCTCAATGCCTCCTTGTGTGTGTGTGTGATACATGGCATGGCACGTGTTAAAGGGCACGTGCAACATTTGTTTCACTGATAGCATTAATCAGTTAATGTTGAAACGGTCGATTATCGGTTAAACAGTTATCGGTCGACACCCCTAGGTCTAATTGGTGTCAATGTAGGTGTCCTTGATGGGAAAGAGTTTGCGAACAACACTGGTATGTGCTGCACGTCCTAAGGTTTGCTAAGACAGCAGCTGAATTGGAACATTTGAGTTACAAACACTCTCATGTCACTTGTGCTTGACTGATGTCTGCTGCTAATGTCAGAGGAAAGAGGTGAGGAGAGGAGAGGCAGAGAGCTGTGCTGAGAAGACCTGCAGATGTTCACCTGAGTGGTGGCTGTTGGGGGCGGGGTGTCCATCTCCCCAGAGCCAATGGGCCTTGAGGAAGCAGATCATGTGCCTCCAGAGGTCCCACTTGCCCTGCTCCAGCACCGTGTTGAACAGCAGCATGGCTCACCGCTGCCACCTCCATGTTCTGGACAGGAGAGGAGGAGTCTTAATATCATATCATGTTGTTTCATACAGCTTTTGTTTCTATAGATCATTAGATCAAAATAATTCTACTATATATGAACTAGACTGAGTTCCAGAATCAGATAGAGCTGTGATGATTAGTCGATCGACAGAAAGTTAATCAATTAATCGTTGAAGAACCTCAGGTCGGATTTGAACCTGCGTCGGCGTACGCGTGCTACCAGGTGAGCCACCAGGACGCACTAGACCAGGGGCACTCAATTAAAATTCAAAGAGGTCCAGTTAGAGAAGATTTCCTCAAGCAAAGGTCCGGAACATTGTAACGTAGCTTACGCTATGATTCAGTGCCATTGAACTCAATGATTAAAGTAGTCTAATGGTACGTCCGTATGTAGTCAACAACTGACTGTTAAATCAAAATAAACATCAACAATGTTATTTACAGTTTTCATATTTAAATGGATTAATTATACATAACTAGCCTACTATAATAAATAAATGTTCTTTTCTCATTTTGTTATAATCATTGTTAATATACTCTATAGCCACTTTCGTTTATACATTCCCATAGGCTATTTTTATTATGTTTCTCCCCTATACTTTCTTATAGGCCTACTTATTCTTCTTTGTTTCCAGCGTGTCAATATTTGTTATATATATGTGTATGTATTAGGGCTGTCAGCGTTAACGCGTTAATTGCGCGTTAACTATCGTTCCTATTAACGCCACTAATTTTTTTAACGCGCGATTAACGCATGCACGTTCTGTGATGTTTGAGCCTTGGTCCGCGCCGTAGTTTTGGAAATCAGGAAGCAGTAACGTTGATAGCAAGCAGAAAGAAAGCTCTGTGAGCAGAGAAGGAGGAATAAAATGGGTATATTGGCAAGTTCAGCTTCAAATTGAGAAAGCATTTTGGGTGAGAGAGAGGGAGCGCGTCTGTCTCGTCTCACCGTGGCAGAGAGAGTGAGAGACAGACAGACGGAGAACGGGAGGGGGGGGGGGGGGACGAGGGAGAGAGGCAGAGAAAGCGAGCGAGATGGACAGACAGACAGGCAGTGAGAGAGGGACCGATGGAGAACGGGAACGCGAGAGAGAGAGATACCCAGAGAGAAAGAGAGAGGGGGGAGAGAGCATGCACGCAGCCTCTCCTGTCTGTGGCTGGAGAGATGTAGAGGATCGCACCAATTAACTTCACACAGTGCAGCCTGAGAGATGTGTATTCCCACCCAGTAACTAGTAGCAATAATAACAATATTACCAATGGCCAAATACTTACCCATACGAATGATAGCTACCCATATTAATACAACAGTGCATATTTGCACAAAGCTCTCAGGTTTAAAGTAGCCTACCTCGGTTTAAGGTAGATTTAGAACAGATTTAAAAAATGTGATTAATTTGCGATTAATCGTGAGTTAACTATGGAAATCATGCGATTAATCGCGATTAAATATTTTAATCGATTGACAGCCCTAGTATGTATATATGTGTATATATATATATATATTTATCAGTGTTTAGACTTGTACTATGCATTCCCCTTGCCTTGTCCCCCCCCCCCCCTTATATTTCTATGACCTGGTAGTCTATTTGTGTTTTCTACATTTTTGCGTCACTGCTGCGTCAGACTTACCTTCCGTATGCCACGTCACCTTACCTGTTTGCCACGTATGCCCCTTTATTTATAGGAGCGGCAGCCAACGCCCAGCTGCTACAGCCTGATGAAGACCCAGTGAGGTTGAAACGCGTTGCGTTTTCCTGCCCGTGTCTCTTATTTTGTATGAAGTTGTACATTGTATGTAAACCTGAGGTTACCTGTGTACCAACACTTCTGGATTAAATTTCTCCCTATAAAGTAACCAGTAAGCTCCTTTTTTCACTTTTGTATTTTACTTGACTTTGAGCTTGCTTGCTGCCACTTTCTCTACTCCTGTTTTATTAAGGGCCCAGGCTGAATATGTTTGACAATCCTTACAAAGCTCGCTGTAAACCCCACTGTATAGATACATATAGTGTGTTAGAGTGGAACTGTGTCTGTCTGACCACCACAGCAACCAATCAGTACCTGCAGGCTGCAGTATGATCAGATACGAGGCTGCTGTGTCCAGAAGATCCAGAGCCATGAGACACTCCTTGAACAGGTCCTTGGGGTTCCCCACGGCAGCAAACAGGTCATTCCACAGGGCATCCTCCGTCTTCCTTGCACAGTGGACGATGGTCTGGAGGAAGAGGGGGAACTCGTGATGAACTTGGCCACGTTGGGCAGCAGCGGGTCGGGGATGGGCTCCTGCGACGTGGCCTCTTCCTCCAGCACCACGGGCACCATCAGCTCCATGACGTGGGGGGAGTAGGGGAGGGAGGCACAGGACTGGGCCAGCAACACCTGGGTGGAGAGGCAGCATGGAGAAGAGTGTAAGTGTACTGTTATCAGGGTTCCTACACATTTTGTTCCTGAGGGCCATCCTGACTTACATCAAGTAAGTGAAGGGCCACACATTGGAGATTATACCTGCCAACACTCCTGATTTTCACAGGTCTCCCTATTTTTAACCCTCTCTCCCGTTGTGATTATTCTTGTTAATCTCCTGATATAATAGTGATACAAATCCAATGGCTGTAGCAGATAACATTTATTAACATAATTCTGCCTTTTATTGAGTTTTTGGTGGTCGTTTTGTTTTTCTTTGAGTCTTATTTTGCCCATGTGTGCATTAAATGGTACTTTTACAAGCCATCCCTCTGCAGAAAGGAGAACTACTGGGCTCACCAAATGGTGTTGATAGCTCTGTGGTTGTCCCCTGAATGAATGAAGGCATACGCTTTGATCCAGACAGAGAGCCAGTCCAGGTTGGGGATACTCTGAATCACATCCATAGTCATAGACGCCACCTCAGCTCCCTTCACTGACAGAGAGAGGAGGCCTAGAGGAAACAAGATGAGAGAGAGCTTTCCACTATCTGCTGAGCCACAAA
This sequence comes from Poromitra crassiceps, assembly GCF_964638095.1. NCBI lineage: Eukaryota > Metazoa > Chordata > Actinopteri > Beryciformes > Melamphaidae > Poromitra > Poromitra crassiceps. The sequence goes on from NC_139631.1 coordinate 39,166,716, forward strand.
AGAGACAAAACATAGAAACACAAGAGACAGAGCAGGTACAATACAAACTCCAAGACAGAGGGCCAGAGCGTGTGTGTGTGTGTGTGTGTGTGTGTGTGTGTGTGTGTGCGTGTGTGTGTGTGTGTGTGAGAGCCTAGCCAAGATCTTAAAGCAGGGATACTCAACTTGCTTTGCCCGGGGGCCACTTTCGTGAAATGATAGAAGGCCAGGGGCCAGTTAATAAACAAACAATATACATTTTTCTGTAGCGGATTGTAGGTTTTTGGGGTGTCAGCCAGAGTTTAGTCTGACAATGTTGTGCACACCGGATAGTTAGTTAGATTAAGTTAGTTAGGTTAAGTACATACATAAGTAGGATAGGGCCCGGGCCCTTCGGAGTGGTCTCTGTGGACTGGCATGGTCTGACATATGACATGTGGTGGGCCTTTATCTAATTATTGTGTCTGCATACCCCTGCTGTACCTTTTTTTTTTTTTTTACAGTGTTAACCTTCTGCCTACTGTAGGTGCTCTGTGCGTTTGTTTTTGTTTGTGTGTTTGGTTTTATGTTTTGCTGTTATTATTTTTGTGGAGATTGTGTGTGTTGTGTTGTGTTGTGGGTGACTGGGGACGGAGGGCATATTATTTGTTATCGCATTCTTCACTGACTGTTTGCCCCTCTGATAACTAAAAAATGAATAAACATACGTAAAAAAAAAAAAAAAGTACATACATAAGTGCCTGGGTATAGTGAGCAGGCAATTTGACAATTTAGCAGCTAAATCATAGATTATTGAAAGATATTCCATATTCCAGACTGAAATGCTATAACAGAAGTATTGGCCAGAATGACATGAACATTTGGACACTTATTCAGCGGGTATCTTGCATGTTGCGTTCAGGTGCACTGTAAAAAAAAAAAAAAGGAATTGCACAATTCCATCCACATGGGGCCCGCGGGCGCCCCCTGTGTGGCCCACGGGCCGCAAGTTGAGTATCACTGGCCTAAAGTTCAGGCCCTAAACGGTATAGATCAGCGGTTCCCAACCTTTTCTGCGTCAAGGCCCACTTGAAAATCTCAGAAATGTTTGTGGCCGGCTGGCCGCCTACCAACAGGAGGGTCGCAGGTTCGCACCCCCGTGTTACCTCCGGCTTGGTCGGGCGTCCATACAGGCACGATTGGCTGGTGTCTGTGGGTGGGAAGCCGGATTGGGGGTGTGTGTCCTGGTCGCTGCACTAGCACCTCCTCTGGTCGGTCAGGGCGCCTGGTCGGGGTGGAAGGGAACTGGTGGGAATAGCGTGATCTTCCCACGTGCTACGTCCTGTCGGTGAAGCTCCCCGCTGTTGGGTGAAAAGAAGCGGCTGGCAACTGCGCATGTGTTCGGAGGAAGCATGGTGCTAGTCTACGGCTCTCCCCAGATCGGCAGAGGGTGGAGCAGAAACCGGGGCAGCAGGGGGGGAAATTTGCCATGTATAAATTGGGAGAAAATGGGGGAAATCAGGGGCGGGGGGATGTTTTGTTTTTTGCCCCCATCTGACCATAAACAGTACGGAGGCCAAAATGTGTTCTGTCCATCAGCAGCACACAGAAAGCAGAAACTAAAAGTGAGGGGCTGTCTGCAATAGGCTAATTAACAAATCCTTAATTAAATAATTGATTACAAATTAAATTGCGGCATCATTCAACAATGGAGAAATGCATTCTCATACTAATAATAAGTATGAGAAAAATGAAAGACAAAAGATTATAATGTTTTGGAAATGATTTGGCAGCCCACTTGCAAAACCTTTGTGGCCCACTGGTTGTGAATGGCTGGTATAGAGAGAGAAGATCAACTTAAGAGATCTGACTTCAGCAAGGAAGTGCTGTAAGCAGTAAGCAAGCCAAAGCAGGATGGAGGCGTCTCTGTGGACATGCATACCGATGATGGCGTCCAGGGCGAGGGGACACTGCCTCAGGACCTCTTTGTAGCTGGTCACCGCAGAGCGTTCCTGACCAGCCTTCCTGTACAGGTTGGCTAGCATCATGTTGATCTGAGGCAAGGGGGAGAAATCACTTCAAATCTCTATGAAAACTGGAAGGTGGATTATGTCAAAGATGATCAGCCCAATTATTTTGCTCAATATTGTGATCATTATATTCTCAATTCTTCACTGATCAGCCCAGACGGAATCTGTGCACGCAGAACTCTGCAGATTCCGTTTGGGCCTGCTGATCAGTCTTGTCACAATGTGTGCGCGCCCTTATGACATCACTTTTGACATAATCACTGATGACATCACATCATTAGCTAATTAACCTAATTAAACACCGATCAGAATGACACAAAATCTGCAAGAACTACTACCAGAGACGTTTCAATATAGAGATAGCGCACTCCCAGGCTGCCAAGTAGTATTCTTCCGGTCTCCTAAAGGGCAGCTTGTGATTGGCTGTCTCTCCGTGTCATGAAGCTTCATTGGCTCCCAAGTTTCCTTAGGGGGCGTGGTGGTAGTGGCGAAAAAGTGTTTGGAAGTTGCACTCTCTCTATAGCGAAAGCAGCTTGGGCGAGAACAAACATCACAGCAGCTAACATGGCGTCGCCTGTCTGGCAATTTTACAACTTGTTGGAGAAGGACAACAAATTTGTCGTTTGCATTGTGTGCTCAAAGGAGATACCGCGTGGAGGAACGCAGCAGAAGAGTTTCAACACTACGAACCTCATAAGACATTTGAAGGTTTCCCACGTCAAGGAATTTGAGGAGTTTACAAAGTTGGCGAGCGCTAAGGCAGCGAAAGAGCGTGCAGCAACCCAAATGCCACTCACTCAGCTAACGCTAACTGTAACAGAGACATTGAAACGACAGCAACCCTACAGCAACGACAGCAAGAAACGAAAATAAATAACTGCAAAGCTAATGGAATTCATGTCTTGATCAGCAGCCGCTGTCTGTTGCGGAAGACCTCGGGTTCAAACGCCTCATGTCCTGCTTGGATCCACGTTACACGCTGCCAGGACGTAAATATTTAACTGACGTTTGCCGGCCGGAATTATACCAAATTGTGTACAAGCACATCGAGAGCCTTATGAAAGACAACACCACGTCAATCAGCTTCACGACTGACATTTGGAGTTCGAGTGTCTGTACTATGTCCATGCTGAGCCTAACTGCGCAGTTTATTGATGAAAAGTTCGACCTGAACAAAGTTGTACTTCACTCACAAGAGTTTTCTGGGTCACACACCGCGGAGGCTATCGCTGCAGCTTTCACAGACATGTTCCAAGCTGTGTTGGTGCACATGTTGTGTACAGTATTATATTTTTTGTTTTATAAGACTGTATTTATTTTTCCACAGGAAAGCTACAGTATACAGTCTACTCTGTAAGCTCCAAGTTGTCTAAGAGAGTGTCTCTAGAGAGAGTTGCATGTTGCCTTAGCCTGCAATAAAACGGATGTCAATTCATGATACTTTCTCATCTCCTAATTTTAATACTTAATATACAATGTCGATGTTGTTAAGAATAATTAAATATATGAATAATGCGACACAATAAATAGAAGGCTTGAATTGATGGTGATCGGTGATCGGCCATATCGGGATCGGCAGATACTGCTTCCAGTGATCGGTGATCGGTGATCGGCCTCAAAAAAGCTGATCGGAGCATCTCTAGTGACATCACATGCATACCCTCTATTCCCCCTAGTTCTCCTCCACCCCAAACAGGCGCCACGATCGACCAGAGGAGGCACTAGTGCAGCGACCAAGACTCATAACCCACCGGCCTCCCACCTGCAGACACGGCCAATTGTGTCTGTTGGAACTTCTGACCAAGCTGGACGTACCAGTGCCGGGAATTAAACCTGGGTCTCTGTGGTGGTAGGAGAGTGCTTTTAGCTCTACACTACCCAGATACCCAGGCAGGTGCATTGTTGAATCCCAATCAGATTACAAACAAAAAATAATAATAACACAAATAAATAAATAATAATAATAAATAATAATAAAGAGGTACCATGGGTTGATTAGTTTCAGATTGATAGGTTTTACATGACATACCTGTGCCTGTATGTTGGACGCTCCCCCAACATTAGAAGTACGAACTTTAGATGTTTTGCTGAGGACCTTCTTCTGCTGCAGGGCCATGCTGTATTTGCAGGCAGCATTGCGGTACTCCTTATCATGGAAGATGGCATCGGCATGGTAAACCAACAGTTGGTACTTCTGGGATGGCGAGAACAGCTCTCTGTAGTCAAAGAGATCCAGATAATATACATTAATGTAGAAAAATGTCTCTGTGTCATGGCAGCAGCAAACAGCAATAGACTACAGCAGGGAGAAAACACAATTAGCCTAAAAATGGGATACAAACAAGAATATAGCAAAATGTGGTTATAGAAACATGTGCAACTGACAACTAAAATGAATAAAGAAATGATAGAAGAGCGAATGTTTAATTACCCCCCGCTTCCCCCAATAAAAAAGACAAAATAAAGGTCCAGAGCACTGGGATGCAACAAGCAATCCAGGATAGTTGATAAGGACATTGTTGTGTGGACTGTGGACACCCTGCTTGGACAGGAAGCATTGTCAGGGTTCCCACTCTTTTCCAGAAATCATTTTCCAGGACTTATTCCAGGACCTTTTCAGTGATGATCTAGCTGGTATGACAGAGAGGGATACAAGATGTTCTTCTCTGTGGATGTCTGATTTAATAGATGTGCAGTCTATGGCTATAACTTAGCAATAAAATCATCTCTTACATGCTCAGAGATGATGACAAAGTGATCATAGAATAAACACACCTGCAGAGGTAAACAGCGATGGAAGTTAGACTTTTAAGAGGGGATGTGTTCTTGGGTAAACCTAATAAAAACTACCACAGTCACCAGACAGCAGTCCCTATAATATTTACATTTGAAGGATAATGTAACTTACATCATTCTGAGTTTTGGTAAGTTGTAAGTAATGCCATCTAACCTGCATGTGCTATCATGTGACGTGACGTGACTTTGTGGTGCGTTCACAGTGTTTCCACAACATAACAGAGAGAAGCCTATTCAAAATACTCTTGTTTATGAACTACCATTTGAACGTTTGGATCCTGAACATACTTTAGCCCTTTCAGATGGCAATGTTATCCGTTTTGATGAGCTCTGATAGATAGCCTAGTAGAACATGCTCGGCTAAAGGAAAATATGGGCATGGTGAAATAATCATCCAGGACAACACAAGCTTTTCCAGAACATTTTACTATTTGTCTCATTTCCCATGTGTTCTCCTGACTGGAAAATTGGTCAACAATGTCCCAGTTTTTAAATGCAAAAGTTAAATACCCACAGTGTAGTGGAGTAGAGCATAACTACTAGTACTAGTTACTAATACTAGTTGTGCATGTGAACTACATTGCTTTACATTGTTAAATGTTGACACCTAGAGGAACATAGGAGTGTCTTTCAGTCAAAGCGAACCACTTTAGACCACAGACAGTCTATGAGCCAGTCCCAGACAGTCTATGAAGATCTTTGTTGTCTGTCTACACTCACTGTAAGTGGAGAGTAAAACATCTGGTCAGAAAAGTCCTTTCTTTCATGGTGCTAATCTAACTTCTAATAAATGAGGCAACAATGAAATTAAACGATATGTTCCTTGTTTTACTGGGGACCCTAAAGGACCCCAGGCACTATACGTTGCTCTACTTTACCATGGCCATTTGACTTTGCAGTAGGCTATTCCCTGGAACTTAGATAGCGTTAGCTATAACGTTAGCTTGATACAACAGTATACTAAACAGTCTACATTGTGGAAGAAAATATGTGAAGAGAACGTATCCCATAACGTTTAGACACGTTTGAGCAGGAAACTTCAAGCTAAATTAGCTTGCAGCTGACATCATTGAAACCCTGTGTAGGCTACTGTGTAGTTTGCGATCATGTTGAGATTATTATGGGTGGCTAACTGGCTGGCCTACTACGTTATGTGCTATATAATAACCAACTAACGCTAACGATACTATGCTGTCACTCGCTAAATATGAGCAAACACAACAGAGATGACTATTCAGCAAATAGACGGAGCGCGCTAACGCTGCTAAGCTAAGCTAACGTTACTCACGGGTTGTTATTGCTCATCGTCAGTAACAAACTGCTCATGATCCGGACATTGGAATGAAGTCCGGCGGCAGCCATGTCCCGTACATGATCTATTACATTCATTTTGAATCGCGCTGAGGGTTTACTTTCAGATTCAAGGCTGGAGTTAAAAGTTTGTGGCTTGTAAACAGCTAACGCTAGCTAGCTTACAGCTCCAGTGGTGTGACGTAATTAATATGGCGTTTTCCCCCAGCAACATCCCAGCAACGATGGGCGTGGCCTATTTCATGCAGCGTCTCTATTGGCTCACGTGAGCATGAGTATGGCCAATCCCGGCGCTTGAATGCCTATATATTTGAAAGTTTTAGCGGAAAGTTTTCAGGTGCTGGCTTTTTTTGACGCAAGCAGTCGACACACTGGACTCGCTCCGTCAATTCAACAGTGAACGAACACGAAGAACTACGAAGGATACACCGCCCAGAGACGACACCGCCTACCCTTTCAAGGTAAGAATGCACATTCTTTTCCACCGTAGAAAAATATGACACTTACTTCTGTGTTTAACTGTGCACGTCTGGTTCCAAACTGCCTAACATAATTCAGCTTGAAGGTAACGTTAACGTTACACAGATTCCTTTCACCCGGCCTTGCACATTGGTGACCATAACCGTTTTAAACTCAAAATGCTCGCTGATCAAGTCAATTGCCCGTCAAGTAGGTTCTAACCCGTTCGAACGCCCTCCAAGAGTGTTGTGTATCGAGAGACTGACGCTCCATTTACAAATCTAGTAATTTTAATGTGGGCTTGGTTATTATCTGTAGCCTCGCCCTCGACGAGGGGCTATAGGTTAATGTTATAATAACGGCCTTGCACGTTGGTGACGTCTTTTCAATGGAAAAAATGCTCGCTGATCAAGTCAATTGCCCGTCAAGTAGGCATTTTCTGAATTGCTACCATCCGCTCTTCAGCACTGATTTTCAACTTTTGTAACGGTTCACCTGTTATTCTTACACAGTTGTGATTTTATTGACATAAATTCCTACTGTTTCAACTGAATTTACAGTAACAGTAACGACTTGTAAAAGGCCACTCATGTTGGATTATTAACGATTCTCACTACTTATTCCTTTTGTCCACTTGTTTTACAGCTCCCTCATCTTCACAGTCAACTTCCCATCAAAGCTGTCTGTCAGTCTGTCACCATGGTCTATAAGAATGTGAGTGATTCAGGGTCGGTTACTGTCACAGCACACAACATGATGAATGATGTACAACATAAATCATGTAGGCTAATATACAACAGTGGTTCTCAACCTGTGGTCGGGGGACCAGAAGGGGTCCTCAGTGAGTTTTCAGCAAATTGATGAATTGTTCAACTTCAGCATTATTTTATTTACAAGAAGTTCTCACAGTGTATAATAATGATGATGAAATAGTTTATTTGCAAATGTAAAAAAGACTCAGATTTGGGTCAGAGCTCAAATCTCATCAAATGGGGGTCCGTGTCTCTAACAAATTAGGGGTCCTTGATATGAAAAAGGTTGAGAATCACTGACAGACAACTGCACTCCTCCACCGCTCTTGTGTAGGCTATGTTTGTACTTTCATGTAGCTACTTTATTTTGAGTGATTTTAATTGATTTAGGCTAAAGTCACTTTGTATATGTTTCTGAGTATAGGCTACTATGGATGTAACATGTGGACAGGGTTTATTGTGAGGAAGACATCCTTCTTGTAACAAATAGAAATGCAGTGGAGGTGTTTGTCATTGTGCTGTTGTTTTTCCCTCATCAGAGACGTGCCAGGAGGACCGATAAGGACTCTTTCATCCTGCGTGAGTGTCCTTGTGGATGGACAAAGATGACCAGTGCCAGGGGCCTGGTTGTCCACCAAGGAAGGAAGAATTGCCAGGTAGAGAACAGACAGACACAAAGTTATGAACCAACATGCGTTGTGTTGAACTTATTAACAGTATGTCTGACTTTGAGTGACATTCAATTGTACTTTCAGAAGCCCAGACCAGTCAATCAAAAACGGGTTCAACCCATGCGTGCATGCGTGCACACCAAAGCGTGCTACCCGCTTCCCCCTGTAGCAGAGAAGATGGAGACAGCTGATGTGAAGCAGGAGCAGGAACAGTGCCAGGCGTTCTCTGAGACCATCCTCTTTATAAAGGACATCGATGAGCAGGACGGGGACATGCCACAGCTGTGCACCGAATACGTCAAAGACATTTATGCCTATATGCACCTCCTTGAGGTAATTCATGCTGTCAGCCACCGTTTAATTTCTTAAATTCAGGAGGAACCAACATGTCATGGGACTACAATCTAATTCCACCCTGATTAGTTTATTTTGAGCTGCTATGCTCTTTCTTTGCCATTGGAGTGTGTATTTGATATTGATATATATTTGTTGTGTGTCCACAGGTGCAGCAGGCCGTGCGACCCAATTACATGGAGGGGTACCAAATCAATGAACAGATGCGAGCCAAGGTGGTGGACTGGATGATCGAGCTTCACTCCAACTTTGCTCTGCATCAGGAGACATTGTACCTTGCCGTCGCCATCCTGGACCGTTTCCTACAGGTACACAACTGTTTTAGAAGTGTTCTTGTTTCTCTTTCTGTGAACTAGCTTTCTGTGAACTAGCTTTCTGTGAACTAGCTTTCTGTGAACTAGCTAACACTATTCTTAATGTGCTGCAGGTCAAGCAAGTGCCTCATACTAAGCTGCAGCTTGTAGGAGTGACGGCCATGCTGCTCGCCTGCAAGTACGAGGAGATCTACAGTCCTCCGGTTGCAGAATGTGCCGACATGACCGACAACACCGTCACAAAGGTCCAGATTCGTCGGATGGAGCGGTTGATATTGAGGACACTCAATTTCGATCTGGGACGACCTCTGCCGCCGCACTTCCTCAGGAGGGCTTCAAAAGCTGCCAACGTGAGTCTTGTCTACTAAATACCTCCCAACACCATACACGTAATGAATAGAAGGATTCATTTGGGCTGGTTACCAGGCTAATAGTTGATGTCATCAGGGCTCTCAAAGTGACTGTCTTCTGTCTGTCTGTCTAGTCTCCTATAGAAACACAAATGCTGGCCACATACTTCATGGAGTTGAGTCTCCCCGATTACAACCTGGTGCACTACCGGCCATCAGAGATCGCGGCTGCATCTCTCTGCTTCTCCCAGCTGTTGCTGGATGGACGGTCCTGGGTGAGTTGACTGACGTCTATAGAGCTACAAATAGATTGAAAGGCTGACTGAAGCAAGTCAACATGAGTTTGATAATAAGACACATTACATGACTTCAAGAATGAACTAACACATGAGTGAGTTGATCTCTCTTTTGTGTTGCAGTCTCCCACTCAGCATCACTATTCGGGTTATGACGAGGCCCGCCTCAGGCCCATCATGTGGCACATCGGCAGAAATGTGATGGCTGCCAATGAGGGGGAATTGGGCTTCATGGTGAGTTGGTTGCCAACAACATTCAAAAATTCCAAATAATTCTTCTGTTGGCTAAGTTCCTTATGTATAGATGCATGTCCCATCAATTCAAAACGTGGCACCTTCTATGTTTCAGAAAGCTATTTACATGTTTCAGAAAGCTATTTACATGTTTCAGAAAGCTATTTACATGTTTCAGAAAGCTATTTACATGCACAATGTTGTTAACAAAATGTCCTCAATGGAGAATGATAATGAAACAAAGGGAATGGACAGCGTTATGGTCAAGCCTAGCATGTTGAGTTTAAAGTGGTCTTAAACAATATAGTGTTGTTTGTAACATGTATACGCCTGCCTATTAATAAGGTTCAGAAAAGTCTCCTACAAACGCTGAATACAAAAACATTCATTAATAAAGGCTAAGTCCAGCACAGGCAAGGACACTTGTGACTATTTTGGCTGAACAGAAAAGATAGAAGCATCTTTTGCCGGTATTGAAAATCCTACCTTGGGGATTTCTAAATACCCTGGTATACAGGGTAATATATGGTATACAGTAATAGCTCAATACTGCCCAAGCCTAGTTATTAGTGACCTAATGCCTTTTTGTATTTCCCTCCAGATGGTGAAGAAGAAGTATGCACGCAGTGAGATGATGGAGATCAGCCTCCTTCCTGAGCTCTACAACTAACTCTTACCAACAAGACACATGGCCCTCCTATGCCAACGCCCACCAGTGGTACCAGGACAACATGCCCCCATGCTCAGTATGACTGCCCCACACACACACACACACACAGCGCTGTCCAATGGCTACTGCGCCCCTTCCCCTCATGTGAACAGCCCACGGCCAGCCACTGTTCTCTACGCTGAGCCCCAGTCCTCTGACTCATTACTACAGACACACACATATGAGGAACCTTTCTGAAGACAGCCTGTTATGACTCTGTAACAGCCTGTAACAGTCTGTTATGACTCTGTAACAATCAAGTTTGTGATTCACAAGTCTGTGCTGCACTATTTAATTTAAGCCATGTTCTGTTCTGACTTGTTTCTTTTAGGCATAGTTTTAATATGCAAATGTTTTTTATAAGATGGTCAAAAACCACATACTTATTTTTTCATTACAGTGCAGCTAAATATGAGGCTATATTAATTATTGCTGTGCCTTATTTTTTTTATATGATCCTTTGATAGATTGTTACTGATCAAACTGAGTTCTATAGTTAAGATCAAATATGAATGCCAATCAATGGCAATAGTTCCTCCATGAAACTGTTCATAACGAGGTCTGTGGATTATCTTGAGTAACCGGGTCATGATTTCTGAAAAGAGACAATGCTGTTGAGTTTTCCAAATGTATTTCTTTGGCACTTTGAGCGCCACAAACTGAGTGCCATCCAGTTCCATTGTATTGGAGAGAGAAGGCAGAAGCTCTGCGGCCGATATCTCCAAAACTCAAGCAAATAACACAAAACGATATAGATGGATAAATAGCACTATAGGTGAGAGGGAAAATTTATTTTGGATTTTAGGGTGAGCTGTCCCTTTAATGCTTTACATTTAGATACCCACCTGACTTGCAGCACGTGTGCAGCACATTGAGGTAATGCTGTTTCATCTGGCGTCTCATGTGCTCTGTGCTGTAAAGAATGAACAGAATGTACGGCTATTTTGGTCATGGGTGGGTTTCATGCACTTTATGTAATAAAACATCTAAAAGCAAAAATCATATCAGATGGGGGGACGCTGGGACAAAATCTTATCAAATGGGGGTCTGTGGTTCGGGGAGGCCCACCTCCCCTGAAAATGTGTATGTTCTTCTTCATCTGCTGACCGGCAGCAGACACCTTGGTGTGACGTGTTCCTCTGTGCAGCTGATGACCAGCTGAACATTCAAGGCCTGTCAAAGATGACATATTATTCCAATGTAAATAGTTTTTTTAATGTAAATATTTTTGTATAAATGTATGTTTGTACAATGTTTTATATAAATGTGTTTCATATGAATTCCCTAATTTGACTTTGTTTGGATTTTTTTAAGGTCATTTTATTATTTCATTCCGAAAAACATGGTGAAAATAGATTTTTTTTTAATGACTGACAGTATTTTCTGATTTATGGAGTGATAAAAGGAGATATCCTCTGTAAAAACGTTTGGTTTAATATATCAACAAAATGAAACAAGAATTTTGAACCTGGCTTCATCCAATGTTCAGAGTTCTGTCCTGGAAATGTATGCAAATTAAGTAGATCATGCCTCATTTGCATATTTAAACATAACATCAGAAAACTTGTCATACAAAAGTAAATAATCAACTGGGGAAGTTTCATGCTCATATCAGTTTTTTCTTTTTACCATATTCACCTGTCATGTCTCACCTTCATTTTGGGCTAAATGTTGCAGCCATTTTTTAACTTTCCAATGTTCATTCCACTTGCCATAATACACAGGTAGGTTGGAGTGATCTTACACAGAGCCAATAACAAACTGATTCCACACAGTGATTGCAGTTTAGTCTGTTGTTTATTGTAGAGATGAGATGAACACAGCAGTTCGTTTCCAATGCTGCTCTTGGCTGTGGTCTGTTTGGTCTGTGTGTGAGCTTCCCCTCACCTGTGCCTAACACAACTCTGTGATCCCATACGCCACCAAGTGTCTAAAAATAATATTGCAAGATAATCTAAACAAAATAATATGACATGCCAACAATAAGCATAAATGACTCCTACAGTAAGGGTACCTCCAAAGTGCACATATTTAAACAGGTCATATCTGATGGTTGTATGTGAAATAACACTAGAAAACCACTGTATATACATTACAGACAATTATATGAACCCAACATGTTTAGAAGCAGAGATACACTTATGTGTGATGCTGCGACATGACGTCCCCAGACTTCGACACCTGAATTTACATTGATCCAATAATGATATGTTATAGTATGTTATTTACATGTCCCTAGTGAGCACATTAAACCTTGAATCATTACTATTGCAATTTGTTCTGGGTCAAACCACAGATTGCCTGAACTATATGCATAAATGATGAAGTTTAAACCAGTGTAGTGCAGTTAAGTATCTGACTCCTGAAAGGCTTATAAAGACCAATGTGACCTCTTTTCCTCATTTAGAGAAGGAAATACTTTTAGGCTAATTAACCGACAGGGACAACTGATAGACACAAGTATGTATCCAACATAAGAATCAATGTGAAAGCTTTATTTTTTGACATGAGAAAATAGAAAGGACAGTTAATCACTTTGTCAACTAGCAAAAATGTAACACTACATACAGTGTTCCATAATGTGTATGTCTCAACTGACATATGAATAAACACATTTCTTTGTCTGTGAAAGTATTCAGATGTTGTGCTATGGTACCCTACAATATAGCTATGTTGACACTATGGTTACACAGAGCTCAACAAAGAACACTCACTAAAAGGTTGTTGACACAGGCTTTCAAAAGAGCAAATCACTCATGGTATTATGTCTGTCATGTGTCATCTGTTCAGCATTTTTGGAAGGATGACTCGTGCCGGTCAGTCTCACATGGTCAAGTCATTTGTGTCAGAGCTTCTCAGTGTTCACTTGAGAAGGTCTTCAAAGTCCAAGCTTTCACTGAGGCTCACCTCCAAATTGTGCTGTGGGCCATAGGTGTCATTTAGAATGGGGACATGTCCCCACCACCTTTTCAACACAAAGTGACACCCTTGTGTACTCAGTTGTCAAATATGGTCCGACAGAGAATTCTGGAAATTTGAGTCTGAAAAAGTATGGAATTTTGAAATAGGAAATAGGAAATGCGTAGAAAGGAACCCTGAAAACCAGCCAGTACTGTTTAAAAAAAGAATGTATTGGTCTTTATGTACAAGAGAGGAAAAGTAGAAGTGGAAAACCAAACATAAGTAGAAAAGGTAATAATTGTACAGGAGAGTATCTTCACACTGCATTGAGGATGTCTGCCCTCCTTGACCCAGAAGTCATGTTTCTTCTGAGTGAGGAAACAAACAATACTTTGAACTGTACTGTAGCGGCACTGAACAAAAGCAAAAAGCCGCTGAGAGGCTGAGGTAGGTCTTGTTGGTAGATGAATTGACGCGCTGAACAAAAATGATTCGCTGAGATCAAAAAATACGTTTTGAAGTTTTATTACAAAGAAAAATTAATAAACTCAATACAACGTGCAGGAAAGTATATCAAAGTAATCACAGCGATCAGAAACTATAAATTGCGGTCAACAAAAAGTACAGCGACCTACTCACTCCCCTCTTTCCTTCCCAGCAACAGGTGAACAGGTGCATATAATCAACTGAGTAGATGGATATCACCGCCCCCATTCATTTGACCCAATTACCTCTATCAATCACTGCCATAATAGAATAACAAACAAACAACATAACCAAAATATAAACAAGCTCAATAATCAATGTTCTCAAGTCTTTATAATTCTCCATAAATCAATTCATGGCTCTTACACGCCAGCCCCTAATTATTAGGTTATTACATAATAATTACACAAGTTAAGAGGCATGAAGCAATCAAAGCTCAATAATTAAAGTCCATAAATTGACTAAAAATTCCTATCTGTCTTCTTTCTTCCTGATGAAACCTGTGAGTGAGATATAAGTATGTTAGTTATGTCTCTTAGTCAAGTCAAATCAAAGTAGAGGTCAAAAAAATGTCCCAATGTGCACCAGCCGCTCCTCATCCAGCTTCGGCCTCCTGTAGCAGGCACACCTTGGTTATTGGTCGGCTTAGGCAGCTGCTCTTTGTTTTGATGCGCACCTGACGCACGAAGCCCCTTCGGTCTGGAAAGGTTTGTAGGACTCTTCCCATGAGCCATGAGTTACGAGGTGCTGTGTTGTCCACTATAAGCACAATATCTCCAGGGATGAGGTTCCGCTTCACTCCTGACCATCTCTGGCGCTCTTGCAGTTGAGGCAAGTATTCTTTAACCCACCTTTTCCAGAATAGGTCTGACATGTACTGGATTTGTTTCCATCTTCTGCGAGCATATATGTCAGCTTCTTGAAAGACTCCTGGTGGCAAAGATGGTGAGGTCTTTAAAAGTAACAGGTGATTTGGCGTCAAAGCTTCCAGGTCATGAGGATCCGTGGATGCTTTGGTGATGGGACGGCCATTGATAATGGATTCCACTTCACAAAGAACAGTATGAAGGCCTTCTTCATCCAAGTTTTGCACTTTCAACGTGGAATTGAGGACTTTCCGGACTGATCGAATTAACCTCTCCCAGGATCCACCATGATGTGAGCCAGCTGGGGGGTTAAAAGTCCATTTTATTCCTTTCTGGAGAAGAACATCATTAATTTGTGACTGATTCCACTGCTCAATGGCTGCTTTCAACTCACGCTCTGCTCCGATGAAATTTGTCCCATTATCAGAGCGTAGTTCCTGGACTTGACCACGTCTCGCTATAAAGCGTCTGAGGGCATTTATGAAAGAGTCCGTGTCTAGTGAGGGTGCCACTTCAAGATGGATTGCTCGTATGGCCATGCAGGTAAAAATGACCCCATACCTTTTCACGACACTCCTTCTGCTCCTCACCTCGAAAGGTCCGAAATAGTCTACTCCGACACGAGTAAAAGGTGGCTCATCTGGAGTAACTCTTTCAGATGGTAGATCTGCCATTTGCTGAGACACTGGCTGAGCATTCAGCCGTCGACAGATGACGCACTTTGACAGAACTCTCCTTATGGCTGTACTAGCGCCAGTGATCCAATATTTCTCACGCAGTTTGGATAACACGTGGTTTCGTCCACCATGTCCCACATTTTGATGGATGTGCCTTAGAATCATGGCTGAGAGATGTAAATCCCTAGGCAGTATTGCAGGATGTTTAGCTTCTGCAGGCATAGATGACCTGCTGAGCCGACCACCAACTCTCAGAACACCATCTTCCATCAGGGGGCAAAGTGTGTAGATGTGACTTTGTGCCTTCACACTTTTGCCATCTTGCAGCCTGGAGAATTCCTCTTGAAAGTTCTTCCTCTGGCTGAACTTGATGATCTCGAGCTCTGCCTTCTCCATCTCCTCCACTGATAGACAACTTGAAACAGTCTTCCTCTTGAAAGCTTCCATATCTTTCTCCAATGAATGTTGTTGTTGCTCCACATCCAAGTCAGACTGTGCAAGATCCATGCTCAGTTGTCTCCTCTTCTGACACAGAGACGAGAGCCATGTCTTAAATCTTAAGATCCAGGCCACAGACTTTCTCAGATGGGTCCAAGAGCTGAAGGACTGGATCATCCGAGTTACTGCATCAACCCCCTCACTGACCTGTACAGCATTTACTGCAGCAGCCTTCTTGACCTCAGGGTCATCAGCAGGAAGTTGATGAACATCGTCGGGATTGACAGGCCACTCACTCTCAGATTGAAGGAGAAAGTGAGGCCCTGACACCCACGTTGCATTCTTGAGAAATACATCAACTTTCGCACCCCTGGAGGCAACATCAGCAGGGTTGTTTGCAGTCTCAACATACCTCCATTGAGAGGGTCTTGAAGCTGTGCGAATTTCTGAGACTCGGTTGGCCACAAAGACTCTGAATCTGGAAGTCTCATTCCATATGTATTTGAGAACAGAAGCACTGTCCGTCCAAAACACAGTGTCCTGAAGATGCATGTGTAGCTCTTTCCTCCACAAGACATCCATGCGACTTGCCATGGTGGCCGCGATGAGTTCCATTCGGGGGATGGTAACTGCCTTCAATGGAGCCACCCTGGCCTTTCCCATGACAAAAGCACTGTGAACTTGAGAGGTTGCATTTCGGGACAGCAGGTAGGTCACTACTCCATAGCCATCTTCGCTCGCATCACAGAAATGATGTAACTGTGCTACGGTCACTTCTCCAAAGTTCAATGGCTTCAGGCATCTCATGATGTTATATTTCTCCAAGTAGCACAGTTCATCCAGCCAACTTGCCCACTCCTGAGCAACCGGCTCGGGTATGGCATCATCCCAGCCAAGTGACCTCCTGCACAGATCCCTTAAAATCTTTTTTGCAGATAAGACGACGGGACTCAAGATACCAAGAGGATCATAGATGGAGCTTACTGTTGAGAGAATTCCTCTTCTGGTGAGTGGTCTGTCCTTGATCACAATCTTAAACTTAAAAGTGTCAGACTGGATGCACCATTCCACACCAAGCACTCTCTCCACAGGCAGCAAATCCTGATCCATGTCAAATATTTTCATGTCCTTGGCTCTGTGACTTTCAGGTATTGAAGCCAGAACTTGACGCCTGTTGCTTATCCACTTCGTCAGCTTGAACCCACCTTTAGCACAGATGGAGACAAGGTCATGACAAAGAGACACTGCTTCCTCTTCTGAAGCCACAGACACAAGACAGTCATCAACGTAGAAGCAATGTAGGACCTTATCCAGTGCCTCCTGGCTGAACTGTTCTTTATTGTCCTCTGCACATTTCCTAAGGGCAAAGTTGGCACAGCTGGGTGAAGATGTTGCCCCAAATATGTGCACCCTCATCCTGAAGTCAACGAGCTCTTGATCCAAATCCCCATCAGGCCACCAGAGGAACCTCAACAAATCCACATCTGGTGCTGCCACTCTTACCTGGTGAAACATGGATTCAACGTCCGCCATGATCACCACAGGTTCTTTCCTGAATCTGGTCACCACTCCAATCAGTGAACTTGTAAGATCAGGCCCTTGGAGGAGCTGAGCATTTAATGATGTTCCCTTGAAACTCGCTCCACAGTCAAAAACAACTCTGATCTTTCTTTTGGTAGGATGGTAAACGCCGTGGTGTGGGATGTACCAGACCCTACCATCATTACGTGCCAAATCCTCTTCAGGAACCCGTTCTGCATAGCCTTTGGCAACAAGATCGTTCATGAAGGCCATATAATCAGCACGAAAAGAGGAATCCTTCTGAAGCCTTTTTTTTCAGGTGTATGGCACGTTGCTCAGTTATTTTCTTATTATTTGGCATACTGACGTCCACTTTCCTCAATGGTAGGCTGATCTCGTAGTGGCCATTCACCTGCTTTGCTGAGCTTGTGACGAGTTCCATAAACATCTGATCTTCTCTTGACAAGCCAGGTTGTTCGTCCATGCTGCATTCAGGGAAATCAGTCTTAAATTGCTGCTGCCAAAGTTCGTCCAAGTTCACAACTGAGACTCTGTTCACTGACAACTCTGGCTGCTGGCTATCCATTGCATCCCCACTGTCTCCTGTCAGTGGCCCATTCACGGTCCAGCCCAGCACTGTCCTGATTGCATAGGGGCCGTTGTTAACACTGCGAATGACATGCAATGGTTCCATGGCTTTAGGAACATTTGTCCCGATCAACAGCTCGATCCCAGCATCGATCTCGGGCAAATGAACATGCTTTAAATGAGGCCATCTGTGAAGATCATTCTGTGTTGGAATGTTGCCCTTGTGGACAGGCATGCATACCTGTGTGTACGCCTTGGGCAGTTCCAAGAAGTCCTCCTCATTCAAACCAGCTACTTCCAGTCCTGGCACAGCATGCGTACTCACAACTTTCTCTTGGCCCATTGTCCTTAAGAGAATGTGAACCTTCTTCCCTGTAAGGTCAAGTTTGTGCATCAAAGCCTCTGTACAGAATACTGCTGTACTTCCTTGATCCAAGAAAGCATAGGTGGTAACAATCTTGTTGCCCTTCTTAGACTTGACTTGCACTGGCACAATGGGAAGTTTACATTCATAATCACCAGCCCCTGTAAGACCGCTTGACACCAGAGTGCTGTCCACTAACACCTCTGATTTCTTCTCAGCTTGATCAAAGTCTTTTTCTCTTTCCTTTGAAGGAATGTGGAGGATGGTTGGATGCTTGAGACCACACTTTGAACAGGAAATCCGCTTCTTGCAAACTTTGCTGATGTGTCCAATACACAAACAACCAAAACAGACACCGTTTTCCTTCAAGAAGCCTATCTTCTCTTTGTGGGTTCTTTTTCCCAACTGGGGACACACGTCCAATGTATGTCCTCCTCCACAGCAAAGACATGTCTTATTTGCTGTTCGAAAATGTTCCTTCCATTTGTTTATGTTCTGAGTTTTGTTTTCCACAGGGGCTGTAGCATAGCTGGTTCCTCTAATGCCAGAACGAAGCTGAGGATTGTGTTTGGTTACACCTTTATTTGTCATCAGTGATGGAGCGTCCTGTATATTCCCAAACACTGGGTCAGTTAGAATTTTCACTTGTCTTTCAATGAATTTAGTGATGTCAATGAAAGTGGCCCTCTGGCTGCGCCTTTCCTGCAGTTCACAGGCGACAGTCCTCCACTTGTCCCTGAATTTGTATGGCAGCTTCCTAATAATGGTCAGCATGTTAGCGGGCATGTCTAACTCATGCAGATATTGCACTTCTTCCATGGCATTACAGCAGCCTCGGAGAAAAAAGCTGTAATCTTGAAGAGCTTTCACATCCTCAGTTTTAATGGAAGTCCATGACAGAGCCCTGTCCATATATGCAGATGCAATCTTCTGCGGGTTTCCAAACTGCTCCTGCAGTAAAGCCTTAGCCTTAGCATATCCCCTCTTAGGATCAATATGCTGGCAGCTTCTAATCAGGTCCTTGGGATGACTTTTAGTGTGTTGCTCCAAGAAATAGAGTCGGTCACTGTGGCTCTCAGTGTTCCTCTCCACACCATTCTCAAAAGCCTTCATAAATGCATGATATTTTAATGGATCACCATCAAAGATTGGTATATCTCTCTTGGGCAAAGACGAAAGGCATTGCTGCTGTATCAACAGTGTAGTTATTTCATTTTGCTTTCTCATAATGCCAAGCATGTTGTTTTGATCTTCACTTTCTGGAATATCTGCATTTGAAGCATCCCCATATGGCAGTTGTGTATTATTTTGAGCATTGTGATACACTGAATGTTGCTTGGGTGCATGGGATCCAACTGACATTGGTTGTGACTGAATGAACTGAGGGGTATTTTTATCCTTAGGCCTTGCTCCTATATCCAAGTGGTCACCTGTGTTTTGATTGTGTGACCTTTGTGGTACAAATGGATTGGCCAAAGCACTGAGGTTCTGTGTTTTTCTTTGTTTTTCCAAATGTGAGTTCATTCCATCTGAATGTCTTGACTTAGAGGTTTTCCCACTCACAATGCTCCTTGATTTTAACACATTTAATTTAGCCATGTGTACTGCAATGTCCTCATCCATTTGAAGTTGCTCCTTCCTCTTCCGCAATCGTTCCTCCTCTTCTTCCAGTTCATGTTTGTCCTTTAAGATCTTTTGTCTTATCATCAATCCTGCCAAGTCCGCTTCAGCTGTCAGACATGCAGATGAAATACTAGAAACAGCAGATCTTCTTCCTGTGTTTGAGGCACTGTCGCTTGCTTTTACCTCATCTTGTAAGGCATCAGTGTCAATTAAGGGAGCCTGCAGTAGCTCTAGCTGAGGATCAGCAGCAATTGGTGTTGACAGGTGTTGACTCATTCCATCAAGAATTGGCTGATTATCAGTAATTGGTGCATTTGGTGAGAGTTGTTGATTCATTCCATCAAGATCAGATTGAACATGACCATCCTTATGGAGCCGTTCCTCTGGCTCATTCAACCACATTTGAACCTCCTCTTTAAATGTGTTGCTGTATTCCACAATGCTGGAAAACCATTCATTTTGTTTATCCTGTTCATCCTCTGGGAGTAAAGCAATCAACACATCATGTGATGAGGTGGCATTTTCACAAAGTTCAATCAATTTTTTCAACATGGGTTGTACATGTGAAACATTTTCCCTTTTTTTCATGGATGTTTTTATTTCTGGTATGAGTGCTTTAATTTTATTCACAGTCATTTTGCGTTCCTTTTCCATTTTTTCGATTTTATTTGCAAAAGCCTTTGCAGTGAGTTTAGATTCTCTTTTTCCATCCATTTCAGAACTTGAAACAACAGCATTTTGACTCATTTTTCCATCATCAACAAGGCTCATCTTTGCTCCTTTTATTTCCTTTTTCAATTTCTTTTCACAACGTTATTTGTGCCTTTAAACACATCCACAGTCACAGACGAAAGGAATTAATTCATCCAGTAAACATCACATTTACGCATCATCAGCGCAGTGCCAAGACAGCGCGGAGATTCCTTATTGCCAGCACGGAGAAAAATGCATTGAATCCTTTACAGTCTGATTAATGCCAGAGAGCGCTCAGGGAAACCAACTCTCAACCGGTAACCAGCCACTCATCCCCAATGGACAAAGGGCAGTGCAAGCTGCGGTCCTTCCAATAACACACAGCTTTACGCACATACACCGGTGAGTGTACCTGGCTGGCTTGGCTTTACCTGCGGGGCTCCCGAAGCAGGCAATGAAACAGCCGCTCCTTCTTCCTCATTCAACTCCGATGGGACAACTTGTCTCCGGGCTTGCGTTAATCCTTGATCCGATGCGCCGGGATGTTTATTTATAATGCCATTTTTTTGTTGACAAAATGTAGCGGCACTGAACAAAAGCAAAAAGCCGCTGAGAGGCTGAGGTAGGTCTTGTTGGTAGATGAATTGACGCGCTGAACAAAAATGATTCGCTGAGATCAAAAAATAAGTTTTGAAGTTTTATTACAAAGAAAAATTAATAAACTCAATACAACGTGCAGGAAAGTATATCAAAGTAATCACAGCGATCAGAAACTATAAATTGCGGTCAACAAAAAGTACAGCGACCTACTCACTCCCCTCTTTCCTTCCCAGCAACAGGTGAACAGGTGCATATAATCAACTGAGTAGATGGATATCACCGCCCCCATTCATTTGACCCAATTACCTCTATCAATCACTGCCATAATAGAATAACAAACAAACAACATAACCAAAATATAAACAAGCTCAATAATCAATGTTCTCAAGTCTTTATAATTCTCCATAAATCAATTCATGGCTCTTACATGTACACACAGGAGGGAAGGGGCGCCCTCCACTGCTCTCTGAGTGAAAGTACAGCTCCAGAGGAGAAACGCCCAGCAAACTGCTCCTCATCCACAAAGACGGAAAACCTAAACACTCTTCAATATTCATTTCCGTAGGAAATTGTCTTGTATGATGTCATATTTGTTTTGAGCATTGATTGTTGTGTTTGTGATGAGGGGGTCAGAGGGTGGGTTGTGTTTGTGATGAGGGGGTCAGAGGGCGAGGTTGTGTTTGTGATGAGGGGAATTGTTGGTGACGCTTCCCGCTGAGCGCTCCATGTAATCGGTTAGAAACGATAGTCTTCCCAGAAACTCTGATGTGCCTGCACACGCGACACACGCTTGGCAACATTGGCTACACTGCGGCCGACTTCAGTTACATGTTCATAGCGTTACTGCTGCTGCGAGGAGCCGATGGCTGTACCCGGTCGGCATTTAACGTTAGGCAAGCACATCGACAGTGTTTTCTCACTGCAGCCTACACAGTAGACAGTGTCAGCACAGCCAGCGCTCCCGATCGTCGCTGCTCGTTAAATATTTCCAAATAGGCTTATTCTGATAAACTGGTCACATCTATGTAACGTTCTCACCCGAAGAATATTACAACTTTAAAACAGTTTGGGTGTTTTTTAGCTTGAAAACAGCTTTTTGGCAAGTCTAAAAATTACTACGGTAGCCGTAATCTACTTCCGTGTCTAAAACCCAGAAAGAAGATTACGAAATGACGTCATGCAGAAGCGTCCGTGGAGTGACGAGCAACGCCCCGTTGACCATCACAATGCCACCTAGCGATCTGGCATGTACATTACGGCGTTTTAAAAATTCAACAGCGCTCATGTAAACGGGGAGAAGGTGTGAAGGAAAAGGTGTGAAGGAAACGCTATTGTGTCGTTTCTTCCAGAGACTGTCCTCGTGTAAAGGGCCCCTTTAACTTTCTTCATTCCTTAAACAAATGCTACTGGCTGCACAACTGCCGCTTATGCATAGGACGGGAATCTCTACTTGCAGTTTTATTTGATTAATTTGCTTATTATTTTGACCAAATTTTATATTCACAGATCCAAAATTTTAAGCACAAAACCACACTTTCCAGAGCTATGCATATCAAACATTTCAACAATATCTGAATGTACAAACAAAAAAGCTGTTAAAACGTATAACCACTTCAAGCTTGACAAGATATTCATTCAACTATTTTTTTTTTTTTTTTTTTGTCATTTTCAACTGTTGTATAAGACTATTGTGAACTTGCTGATATTGTTACATGCGTGCTTCCTGCAATAAAGGTTGTTTTGATATGGGTTTCATTTGAGATGGCTTATTGATCTTAATCTCTTTGCCATCTCTCTGTGATACATTAATATGAAAGCCTTGTACAATTTTGAAGAAAAAAAAGGATCAGGAACTCTGCCATTTCAATCTATTTACAGATTCGAAAACACAAGTTAATGTAGGAAATTATTGCATAAAATAACTAAAGGTTAGGTTCATGATGAGCTCATGCTGCATTCAATGTAACATACAACATACATTGCTGCCTGCATTTATGTGGTAAATAACCAGTGTGTAGTGTACGAATGAGCAACTTTTTTTTTACGTGGGTATGAAACCGTCATGATGGAAGTGGTTAAGAGTGACTAGTGACTGAGGCTAGGGGTGATGGACGGCCCGCCCGGCTGGTTTCCCATGGACCCCTTGCAAAGGATCCCATGCACAATATCTTGTACAAGCACCTTATGTGGCTGGCTGGTATCATCCCGTTACAATGCTAAATGTCAAAGATATATGTATTTCTCTCTCTCTTCTTTTCCTGTGTCTGAGGCTGTTTGTTTGTCTTGTTTGTTTATTCTTCTTCATTTAAAAAAAAATGAAAATAAAATATTGGGGGAGGGGGGGATGAATAGAATATAGGCTATAGGCCTAAATTAATTTAATAATAATAATAATAATAATAATAATAATAATAATAATTGAATTAATTAATTTCCTTTGTTATTGTCATCTATAGTGGTTATTTGCATAAAAACAGACAGTTTGATTAGGAAATGATTGTATCTTTATCAGTGTTGGGGGTAACTCATTACAAAAGTAACATATTACATGTAATATATTACTTTTAGCAGTAACTCAGTAATATAACTTATTACTTATAGGATTTCAGTAATATTATACCAGTTACTTTGTCAAGTAACTCAAGTTACAAATTGAGTTACATTTGATTAAATCAAAGCACATAAAAAAGATACAATCATTTCCTAATCAAATTGTGTGATTTTATGCAAATAACCACTATAGATGACAATAACAAAGGAAAAGAATATAATTTAGAATTTTGGATTTTAGGCTACACTGATTTCAAGGCGGTTGAAATTATTTTTCGGGATGTTCCGGGGGCGGCAATGTCATTCTGCTGCTGCTGTTGTTTTGGTGAAAGTAATGCAAAAGAAGTGTAATAAGTAACGAGTTACTCTACACAGAAAGTAATATTGTAAAGTATGTATAATATATTGTATAATATGTGGTATATTACATTTTGAAAGTAACTTGCCCAACACTGATCTTTATTTAAATATGTGCTTTGATTTAATTTTGTGAGTTACTTGACAAAGTAACTGGTATAATATTACTGAAATCATATAAGTAATATTACTGAGTTACTGCTAAAAGTAATATATTACATGTAATATGTTACTTTTGTAATATGGCTCAGATCAAACCAACAATGTGATCACACTTAACATACTTAACATATCATCTGCCATGTTTTGCTGCATGCTCTGTGTGTTTTATTCATTTTAGGTTTTACTAACCTTTTGTACTATTAATTTTTTGGTACTATTAATTGTGTGTGTTTTAATCATTTTTGGTTTTACTAACCTTCTGTACTATTAATCTTTTTTGTAGCCTACTATTAATTTTTTTTCGCTTTCATGATTACATCAACCTGCCCTTGGGCTATAACCTGGCATATTTACTGTACGGCTGTACTGTTCATTAATGTGTAAAGTCCCATTCTTTAAATAAATGAATCTGAATCTGAGTTACCCCCCAACACTGGTTACATTACACCACTGCTTCTTAAATCACAACGTGGGGGGAAAAGATATCAGCGGATATCATGCAGCAACAATTCTTTGGACATTAAACACAACAACCGCCATTAAACACCACAGAAGAAGAAGCAGCGGCTCATTTGATGTCCGATGTGTTTTGAATATGTGAGCAGTTGCAGTCAGTCATTGCGCAGGTGCAGTCGCAACGGTCGTAGCTAGCGTTACTTTAATTATTGTTGATTTAACCACTACTGCTTTGCTTGTCTGGGAACACGGAATTTCACCATGATGAACAAAGAAGAGGTAAGACAGATTTATTTATGCCCAGATACTGATATTTATGGCGAATGATTTTGGGTTGAGTGTTTGTGCGGTTGTGTGTTTCGCCCGGCTGACGGCGGCCTTCTCTCTGTAAATTAACGTTAGCTAACGTTAGCTAGCTTAGTTATTTTTCATTATAAAAGTTGTCGGTGTTGTAGCAGTAATTTACCGTGATCCGTGTCTCCAGGGATCGCGGAACCGCCCGGGCCACCCGGGCCGCGGCCCGGGTACTTTTCAGTTCCCAAAAAAAAAAAAAAAAAAAAAAAAAAAAAAAAAAAAAATTTTTTAGATTTTTTTTTTTTTTTTTTTTACAATTAAACCTCATTTACTTATTACACTCGACTGGTTGTTTTTCAGATGTGATGTGAATCTAAAGTGAACTAAACAAGTCAGATCCACTATAAATGTTTTTCAGTAGATGCTGTGATGTAGCCACAAGAAAGGTGCAATATTAATGTTTTTCAGGAGATGGCGATGTTGCTAGCTATAGGTTCTAAACAAGAAATGTGGTTCAAATGTTTACAGTAGTTTTCCTTTCTTGCTGCACTACAATGTTACAATGCTGTGAGACAGGCCCGGCGTTGGAGGGGGGCCTGACCGGGCCGGGCCCCCCCATTCCCTAAACTGGCCCCCCCATTCAATTTTTTTTTTTTTTTTTGTGTGTGCTAAAAACGTTTTTCCGTTTTTCTGTTTTAAAGTTTAAAACGGAATCTGGCTGTCATTAGGCATTGATTAACTGAATGCTATTGCTAACTGTTACTTTGAACCTCCATTTGCAATGATTCTGGCTGGATATTAATTAACTATTGTAATTTTGTCACAATGAATGCAATTTGTGCACAATGTGTAAATACATTTAATATTAATTGTTTAGGCCTATTTGTAAAGTCACAACACATTAGAGATGTGTGTAGTTCCTCATAGATTTAGCCTCTTCCTTTTGCTCTCAAATGCACCAGTTTGACGAATTTTACTTTAAAATGTACAAAATCTTCTTCCGGGGGAGAATCCCCCCGGACCCCCCTTGGCCCCCCCAAGCTAGGGGCAGGCCCCCTCTGTAATTTGGTTCTGGTGTGAGACGGAGCTAAACACAAAAGATGCAATATTAATAGTTTTTCATGAGATACTCAGTATTTAATATTAATACTAATAGTAATAATAGAAAAGGAGAAGATACTGAATAATGACATCACAACAGTATAATCCTAATGTTAATTTAAAATTAAATATTCTTCTAAATATGGATAAAAGTCCAAAAAACATAAAATTTTCTTCGGCGCTGCCGAGATTCCATTCCTTACAGCACCCCCTACTTAATAATAGTTCCAGCGCGGCTGCAAAAATATGGTGGCGCATTGTGTCAAGTGTACTGGCTCGGGGAACGGTCCGGCCCCCGGTCCCTTAGGTTTCTGACAATGTGGCCCCCTGAACAATTTAGTTGAATAGCCCTGCTGTAAAACCCAGTCGCCCTCATATTCTGGTTTATTTCAAGAAAAACATTTTGGCTAGTTGAAATTAATTGGCTCGTAACTTTAAAATCTAGCAGCCATATTGGCTGGTGATAAAAAAAAGTTGAATCTCAAACCCTGCAGTGAGAGCAGGTGGTGACATAGGAGTGAGTGAGAAAAGGAGCAAATATATGATTGTTAAGACTGAATACTGACATCACAACCGTCTAATCCTAATGTTAATTTAAAATGAGATATTCCTATATGAATCTGGCTTCAAACAACCAAAATCTTTATATGATGATAATAATAATAATCAATGATGGTGGTTCACAGACGTGTGTGTGTGTGTGGGGGGGGGGCACGCCCCCCCGACGGGGGGACACGCCCCCCCGACACGCCCCCCGGCCCCCCCAAGTTCAGATGCGTTCCGCTATCCCTGCGTGTCTCAAACTACGTCGTGTTATGTCGTTAAATTTGGGGGAATTGAGCAGGCTTGGAGTTATTACCGTGACTTTTGGATGTAAGCTGGCAGCCTGGGGGCAGGACGGAGCGGCCGTGCTGTGCTGGTACACCTGTCCAGGGGCTCTAGCCTGTTAGGTTAAAAAATAAAAGGCCGTGGGGAGAGGAGGGGGGTGAACACAGGTCGTGCTGCACACAAACTAACATTAGTGACAATGTTGACAGTGTTAAGATATCATTAATGTCCTTTCACGGGTTTTAATAGTTCCAACGGGCCGCAGCAACGAAAGTTTCAGCCAAAGAAGGCCTTCTTCCTTACAGCGTTCCGCTGCGCAGCCTGGCTGAAACGTTCGTTGCTGCTGCCCTGTTTGAGGAACTGTTAAAAGCTGTGAAAGGACATTTGGAGTGCTGGCTTTTCTCTATTTACTGAACTCTTTGCTTGCCCTGCACCCAGTGAGTTTTTAATCCATTTTGAGTGTGCTCGCTGCCTGCGAGTTTCTAGTGTTAAGATGTGACATAGTCAAACATGCGTTCTCAGTTGTTCCCGTTTGCTTGGCCCCATTAAATTGTAGACGCAGGCCAGGCGTTGTAGGCATACGGGACGTAAACACACATTTTGATTCGGTAGATTGATAGTGTTCTATTACTACATCACCACACGGCCACCTTGGAAGAGTCGATTGTACTCAGCCATTGTACTCGATTAACAGGTGATTACAATCATGATACAAACAGCTAATGAGCTGTGTGTAGGCTATTGCTATGGAAAATGCTTGTGACATCGTGGGAATAGTAGCCTACAGGCTGTTTATTTTTACATTGCTCCATGAAATGTCACAAAACATATTTCACTAATGGCTGGACTGTGTTAAATGAGAGATGCCTACACTCTGTGTGTGTGTGTGTGTGTGTGTGTGTGTGTGTGTGTGTGTGTGTGTGTGTGTGTGTGTGTGTGTGTGTGTGTGTGTGTGTGTGTGAGTGTGTGTGTGTGTGTGTGTGTGTGTCCCCTTCTTGAAAACTCCCAGTTGGTGAATCAAATGTTGTCCTGTTAGCTCAGAGCAAGGCGTGTGTGTTTGTGTGTGAGAGAGATTCCTATAATAATTGTGTAATGATGACTCCATATCTTCTCCCTAAACCCACCTCTCCCCATTTCAGAGAATGTACAACTGGTGGGACCTCGCCTACGAGGGGGGTCCGCTCGAGAAACAACGAGAATTGGGTAAGCCAATGGTTCCTAAAGTTCTCCCTTGTGTTTTTGGAGACTAGGTGGGACAGTAGTGATCAGATTTGAGGCAGCGGGCTGGTCAAAAGGTGAATGGGGCGGGGCTTGTTGTGACAGACTGGCGAAACCGGAGCAGGAAAAGGCGAATAAGTAACTGCTATCTTTGGTGAAGTGGGAATATTTGTTGGAATGTCTTCATGAGTGATGCTCTATTTTTATGGTTTTTAACTTTTGAATAAAAATGACCCCCCCCCCCTTCCTATTGACATTCACTTGAACTAAAGAGTTCCTTTTTGGGTAGAATTCTTTTAAAAAAAAAAGTAGAAATTAGCCTTAAAACACTGATTTCAGGTTTTGTTTGCTTTTTTTTCAACTCCTGAATGATGTTTTTGAATGTAAAGCAGGATTGTGCTAAAAACAAATAACATCCTCAGTGATGAACTGTTAAAAAAGATGGCTTCTCAAACTGCCATAAATATTGGTGACATTTTTAATTAAGGCATGGATAGCTAGACTGGGATGATGTGTTTAATGCATAATGCTGTGCGTGTGTGTGTGTGTGTGTGTGTGTGTGTGTGTGTGTGTGTGTGTGTGTGTGTGTGTTTTATGAATTTAGTCAGATATTTTTAATTTTGACATCTCTCTGTTTCTGTCATTAACCAGAAGCCCAGCAGAAGATGCTGGAGGAAGAAATTGCTGATCTCAAATCGAAGCTGGAGGACGAGGACCGAAAAATTGCGCTCCTCAAATCGAAGCGGGATTTAGAGAGGAGAAGCCAGCAGGTGAGACGACACACTCGACAACTCAAATGATACGCCAAAATAAAAGCATGTATCAGGTTACATTTACAGAAGACTTGGAAATAATAGCGGGACTATGAATTGGTTCTCTCTTGGGTCTGTCTCTGTGTTTCTCACGGCTCTCTCTCTCTCATCTCATCTCTCTCTTTGTCGCCTCCTGTCTCTTCTCTCACAGCCGAGCCTCATCAGACGGCTGACAGACACAGTGAAGAGCATGGTTCCTTCCTGGCTGCAGGAGCACTTCAAGAATGAAGATGCTGCTGAAGGGGGAGGGGCTGTGCAGGGGACAGAGCAGAACGTCCAGCCCACTCCCAACGACAGCGAGGAGGGACCTCCTCCCCTTGACGGACGGGACTGCCCAGAGCCCGGCACCAGTAACACTCCACCAGTAACCCCACCGGGTTTCAACATCTCCCCTGATAGCGGATTCTCCTCTGACAAAGGTACAGCGAGAACGCAGCATTTGTACAAATGGTTTTGTCTCATCATGTGTAGGCTTGTGTGTCTTTAAAGGCGACTGCGGTGTGTCAGAATATACTGTTTTTTTTAAAGAGATCAGGCCACCACTTTTTGAACGATCCACATCTCAAACGGTCTCAACGTGACACAAATGGCAAGTTTATAAATGATGAGAACATGTTATCAACTGGCTGTTAGGCTAATTGTACGGTAGCGTAGGTGACTATATTTCTGTTAAGTGAGAGCGGGTGGGGAAGGGGGTTGGTTCTGGGACGCCAGAACTTGGTGTTGAGCGTGTTATTGAGAGTGTTGTTTCACTAAAGTACATGTTTCTCTGCAGATGTCCCCACCTCCAAAACAGCATCGATGCCCCGGCTGTGGTCTGGAGAGACATACAGGAGCACTTCTGGGCCCCAGCTATGGTCTGGAGAGACGGACAGAAGCCCTTCTGCGCCCAGGCTATGGTCTGGAGAGACAGACAGGAGCCCTTCCGGGCCCCAGCCTGCCCACTCCGGTCTGAAAAGGCCTGCTTTCAACCGGCCTGTCATGGGACCCTCCATCAATGTGAGTGTTTAATTTCCCTGCCAGCCGAATAGTGAGTTTCCTCAGCGATGAAAGATTGTTTACAGACAACACATTTGAGCCACAAACACAGTTTTGCATTTATATTGAGATACATTTTTAATTGATGACTACAGCGGCTTAGATTTTCCCGTTATATTTTGGATCCAAAAGTAGCACATCTTTCAATTCATTTGCCATTTTTTGTGGGCTGATCCGATACATGACACGCACACGCACACACACACACACACACACATGCACGCACGCACACACACACGCACACACACACACACACACACTGTATTATACTTGCATATTGGGGGGGAACGACACACGTGGTCCTGGGCCGGATTTGTCCTTATTCTTCTACCAGCCGTTGGGGGAGAGCAAAGAAGTGAATGTGAGACAGTGCTGCTGTAGGATCAAAGTCAATGAGACGTATGCATATTGATTTGGTTATTTGAGAGTGATTCCATGACTTGTCTGATTGATCTGTAGGCCCCAGTGAGGAGGCAGATGGAGGTCAAACCTGCTGATTCCCAGCCCTGTGGCATGAGCACCAGAGCCAGACGCATCCTGCAGTCCCTGGAGCGCACGTCAAGCCCTGGAGAGCGGACCAATAGTGCACGCAAGGCAACTAATAACACAAAGGTAAAGTTACAACATGGCAAAAGCAGAATTAGTTTGTGTTTGAGAACCATTCAAGATGTATTACTCTGAAGTCATTTTGACGTGGTGCACAACAGTTTCCCTGTTTACTGCTCTCTCCTCCAGTTGACATTGACCAGCAGAGTGGTGAACTACGGCCAGCCGGGGGATTCTCCCTTCTACCCTGGGAAGACCACGTATGGAGGAGCAGCTTCAGTCAGAAGCTCTCACAGTCGCCTACAGGAGCTCTTGGCCCAGCAGAAGGCAGAGGAGGAGGAGGAGGAGCAGCAAGTCCGCAGAGCGAAGGAGCTCGAGAGAGAGAGACAAGCTGCTGCTGAAAGGTTGGTCCTTGACTTTTTAACGCAGAATCGATATAATATCGTATCGTGATGACACTTGAGATTTACACGACTATCGCCGATGTGACGCAAGTGGCATTGAGGTCTTGAAATATATTGAAAATGTCTTAAAAGGTCTTGAATTTAACTTCAGGATTCCTGCATATACCCTGCATAAATAACTAGCATTGTTATCTTTTGAGCATGATGACAGTTCATTCAATTTAAATTTAAATTGGTGAAGCTGGCAGTTAAGTGTGGACTGATAGGAATTGTATTTTGGTTCTTTTTGTTTTGCTGACTTGAATCCTGTTCTTCAGGGAGCAAGCAGAAAGAGTAAGGGCTCTCCTTCTGCAGTGGGAACTGGAGACAGCTGCAAGGGAGAAAGAGAGGAGAGACTTGGAGGAGAAAAGACAGGCGCTTGAGGAAACCAGAAAACAGGTAAGCATCTGAAATTGGTGACCAATATGTCTTCGACATTCATGCACAAATGTATTACTGGGCCTTGCCCAGCAGGGGGCAGTGTTACTCTTGGCCACAGAGCAGCTTCATTGGAGCAACTGATGCCAAATAGATGAGAAAGAGCCTTCAGACGAAAGTGCATAAAAATCCAATAGCATTTATCAATCACAGATAGTGTTAATGATTCAATAGCATTTATCAATCACAGATAGTGTTAATGATTCATAGCTCATTGGCTCCTCCAGGTAACAACTGCTTGAATGAAAAGAACTCCTCCAAATAGTAAATGTGAAGACATTCTTCTCCTGTTCAACTAGGAGGAGCAGCAGAGATTGGCTGCAGAAGAGCGGGCTGCTGACGCCAGAAAAGCCGCCAAACAAAGAGAGGTGGCTTCTCCATCCACAGGAGTGCTTACGAGTGATTACGGAATGGACCTAAACAGCGATGACTCGACCGATGACGAGTCCGCTCCAAGGAAACCGATACCGTCATGGGCACAAGGTATGCATGAACTATTGTACTGATGATACATGTCGGTTCAGTCCTCACAATGTATCTGAGCTGCTGTCATCTTATAGATTATGAATCCATTTTACTGTGACACTTTCTTTGGATTCACAATTTAATTATCCACATATTCATGATCTTTGAAAGTTGCTTTGCTTGTGGTATCTTGTTATTTTTAAAGGGCCTTTTTAGGGTTAAATATCTAAAAGAAAGTACATAGGTTTTGCCAGATTTGCTCGGTATATCTCAGAGCTGCCTCAATAGCCTATAATCTTATCATTGTCAAACTCTGTAGATGTTCTGTACATAATGCTTAATTTAAGGTGTTTTTCCTCCTCCAAGGTGACCAGCTGGAGCAGGCCAATAACAGGCAGTACTATGATCCTCCTGATCTCCACTCGTTCTTCGGAGTCATAGAACCTGTCAAGCTGGAGGTAATCTTCGCTAAGAACAAGCCAAGATATTTCAGGCGGACCAGCTCTGGCATTTGGGACTCGCCACCCTACCACCAAGCGGGCGTGGCAGATAACACTAAGGTAAGGTTATGATTCAAGCAACATGCGTTGTGTTGAACTAGCCAACAGTATGTCTGACTCTGAGTGACATTCCCTCTGGAATGTGGTCAGTGTGCCCAATTGACCATCTGTAAAGCCACAGGCAACAGAACCTTCAATACAGCTCGCACTGAGCATTGCTTTTTAGGTGTAGACAAAATGTTGGGACATTGAGCACCAACTTAAAATATCAGTTAAATGCAGCTAGACAAATCTGTTCTGCAAAAACATGCAAAACCATAATTAGTTTGTGTTTGAGAATCATTGAAGATTTTACTCTTAAATGAAGTCATTTTGATGTGCTCTACATTTATTTATTTGTTTGTTTGTGTGTTTATTTTTAAGCCAAAGGAGGGAGAGAAGCGCCAACAGGATCTCTTGGCCAAGCAGAAGGCAGAGGAGGAGCAGCGAGTCCGCAGAGGGAAGGAAAAACAGCTGATCCTGCGTGTTCCCAAAACGTATAAGTGGAAACCCATGCGCGTTCCAATTGAGAAGCCCAACCTGCAACCCATGTGTGTTCCCAAAAATTATAAGTGGAAACCCATGCGCGTTCCAATTGAGAAGCCCAACCTGCAACCCATGTGTGTTCCCAAAAATTATAAGTGGAAACCCATGCGTGTTCCGAAGAAGCCTGTGCTTTAAAGACATGTCCAATGTGACTTGATCACAAGTTTTGGTTTGTTTGTTTTTCCATTTTTGTTTTGATCGCAGTTTATTTTTATTTATTATTATTTATTTATTTTAAGAGGTCACTTTTTTATTTGCTGTGTATTTGTTATTTTTGACTGGAATTCGTTTGCGAAGAAGAAAAAGAAAACACGCCATTAATTGCTCTCTGCTCCTCTTTATTTGACTGTTGGGCTGCTTATGTCAGAGCTTTAATGTTTTGGTGGCCAGGTATTTCTGGTCATTTAATTCTCGGGGCCCCCCTGTGGCTAAAAATGGAGGCCAGCTCTATTGCAAACTCCTCCCTGTCAGCTATGCTGTTTTCTAAACTGGGGAAAGCCTGGGGCTTTGAGGAATTAGAGTTTTGTTGTGAAAAACTCGATCAGAATTCTGAATCAGGTCAGGAAAGTTTTGAATATACCGGACATTTCAGTCCACACACCGATTTTCTTTAATCATTCTTTTCTGGCCCCATGGTCAGACAGAAGCTACCATGCCTGGAGTGAGAAGGGGCTTGTTTCCGTCAGAGACTTATACATAGATGGTAACTGTGCATCCTTTGAACTTCTGAGGGGGAAATTTGAGTTGCCTAACACACACTGGCTCAGATACCTTCAAGTTAGACATTATGTTTGATCCAATATTTGTGATTTTGAAGTTCTCCCAAATGAACATGCTTTTTTTTATGTTCTGTTGAGCCCCCCCCCTCCCCACTTCAGACATATTATTTCTAGATTTGTGTACATGTTTGATGGCTGTCGGGGCCTCCACTGAGAGGATCAGAGAGGCATGGCAGGAGGAACTTGTGTGTTGTATTGTCCTAATTTTATATATATATATATATATATATATATATATATATATATATATAATATATATATCAATGATTAGATATCGGTCATCTGAGCAGTACAATGACCGGCAGGAAAGTCACATTTGAACACCAAAGCACATAAAACCATCATTCTGTGCTTTTGGCTTAATGTTGATTGTGTCCAGCTTGATTTGACAAGACTGTAGGCCTATAGGCTACAGCACATGTGGTTGACCCATTGCTAATTCTGCAGGGGTCTTCTCGGTACAGCTGATCACAAAACAAAAATGAT
This sequence comes from Poromitra crassiceps, assembly GCF_964638095.1. Classification (NCBI taxonomy): domain Eukaryota; kingdom Metazoa; phylum Chordata; class Actinopteri; order Beryciformes; family Melamphaidae; genus Poromitra; species Poromitra crassiceps. The sequence continues at coordinate 39,200,765 of NC_139631.1, forward strand.
GTCTCAATAAAGGGAATATTTATCGGTAGCTACTTACTGTATAAAAATGTATTTTACAGCTGCCAAGAGAGTACTTTTAACTTAAGTGCACAATGCTTTTTATGTGATTTTATTTATATTTTCTTTAAGTTAAAGCCAGAATGTTTATATTTTTGAAGAACGTTTTGATCTCTGGGACATTAAAAAAAATATGATTATTCTATTCCAGTGTCAGTATGCCTTCTTTTTTTACCTCAGAGATCTCAAGGCAAACATTTAGAGCTTTCTCAATGCTTTGTCTCCCTCCTTTGGCGTGAAAGTAAAATCCATCAATCATATCTCCAAGTTTTTCGTTTTTTGTCTCTCTCTCCACAGGACAGTGTTGTCGAAGTAAGACAATAGTGTACAGCTTTAAGGCAACTCTTTTATGAACTTCTCAGAACATGTGAATTGAAAAAGACTCAGTGGAGTTGTGAGGAGAAATAAAACATGCACATTAAATATAATATTGTGGGGGGCGGCAATGCATAAAACGCACAGCTGTTTGTGAGACTGAAGATGTATTAGTTCATATATTTGAGGATCAGTGAAGTCTAACTGTTGTTTGTAAATGAAACATGAACAAGCCAGACAGTATGGACATAGCCTATGTACAATCAACGAGCCAGAAAAAGCTGAGCCACAGATGACTTTTGAACCAGCCGATCCAAGCAGAGAACCAGGAAGTACTGCGTGCAAATGCCTGGAGGACCCTGGGAATTGTAGGCAGATCCAAGCAGAGAAGCAGGAAGTACTGCGTGCAAATGCCTGGAGGACCCTGGGAATTGTAGGCAGGACATCAACCAGGACCTGGACCCTCATCTCGCTTATGACAGCTCTCTTCTTCACCGAGCAGCAGAAGCTGAGGCATGCGTTGGACTGGGCTCGCAGTTTCCTTGATAGCGAGTCTTTACCAAAGTTATTTAGCGTAATAAATGCGGCTTACCTTTACTTTGACAAGGAACATCTTTTTTTGCACCCCCCTCCATAAAGCCAGGAGAGATCCCCCAGGTCTCGAGGTCATCTGTACCCGGATTTTAAGCACCAAAGTCGGCTTCCATGAGCCAGAAGAGAGCCCCAAGTATGGGGAAGTCACCTCCACGCGGATCTAATGCATCAAAGTCGGTCTCCATGAGCCAGGACAGACCGCCTGGCTTGGAGATCACGTCTACCAGACAATTATATCATTTTTAAACAGTTACGTTTCCGTATAAATCATGAATATGCTCCCGGAAGGTGGGGATGCAATTCTCGGCGGGGGTGCAAAACTGACACCGGTGTCATGCAGGAGCATATTGTAATGGTTTAAGGCCAGATTCACAACAAACCCAACGAATAACCAAGGTAAGCTGTCTATCACACTGTTGAGGAAACTATTAAACTATTTTGCCAAACTGCTAGATGTGACTACTTCCCATTGAAATAGTAGCATCCGTGACCCATGAGCTGTGGCACTGTGTGTGTCTGATATTTATCCGGACAAAAATGTAATTATAAATCGATGCACCAGTGAAAAAGCTTCTGTTATTTGAATGAAGTTAAACTACCCCCTAGGTCCTAGGCTAAATACTGCAAAATGTAGTTAAACTACTAACATGGTGCACATAGGTCTGCGAAGGGGCTTCAATTGATATATTTTGTGTAAGCAAAGAAATTAGTGTGTTTCGATGGGTGTTATTTTTTACACTTTATTTGCCACGATATGCAAGATTACATACAAACAAGAAAGTTGTCTTGGTGTTCCTTATGCAGCACAGCGGTCAAGGCAATATTGACATTCTGAGAGCAGTTCTAAATAGACATTTGATACACTCTTCAAGGTGCACAGCGTAGTTAGTAGGAACATTTCCATGTTACAAGTTCTTATAGCTGTTCTGGTAGATTTCATAATTACTCTATTTGTTTGATGCATAAATTGGCTAACTTTTTGTGTTTGGGCCTTCTTCTACATATAAATGGCACACACACACACACACACACACACACACACACACACACACACACACACACACACACACACACACACACACACACACACACACTGGTAAGTAACACAGTTCATACACATTTTGACCATTGGATTTACATGACTTTGCCATGACATTAAACCAAATTTCCAAGACAAATATTTTATAAAGTTGCGGTGTAGGTCAGTGAGTAACTGAAAAGGGTCCTTTAAAGTCCTTGAAAGGTCCTTGAATTTGATGTTGAGGAAGGTGCGGGAACCCTGACACACACACACACACACACACACACACACACACACACACACACACACATATCCTAACAAGCCCCCCACCGATCTGGTCCACCCTCCCTCCCCCTCTGACACACATCCACAGGCCAGCAAACAAAGGCCCATGGCCCCCCGCTGACTTAAGTCTCCCTCTCATCCTCACCCCCCCCCCCTCCCACACACACACACACACACACACACACACACACACAATCTTCCAAGTAGCAGTGGTTCTTGTAATGTTTCTCAGCATGTCATGTCACCCTGGAGAAACCTGTCTTTCAATCAAACTTTTTTATTACGAGAGTTTAATCAATATACCAGTTAAGACAATAACACGTATGAAATGATTTCAAATGATAATCAGAGATTTAACAATTTTCTTGTTGTCTTTCTTTTTCTCTTTCTGTAAGGCTGTTGTCACTACTCCAACTTACACGCGTACGAGAACTCTTACTGGTCCTTTGGAGAAGATTGCCACCTGTCTTGTAGCCAATCACACCAACAGATTGACAAAGTTGTTAATGGATGTTCCTGGTTTAGACAACATTATCATCAAGCAGGTTTTGAAGCGTGTAGAGAAGGAATGCCACGGACTGACTAGCAAGAAACTGAACTCCATACTGAAACAAACAACTCCATCAGACCTGAAAGGGTTTTTCCTGGGACAAGGTTCTGGATCAGTGGGAGACGTACGCACTAACATTCCTACAGTTTCTCTACAGAGTGCATGTACTGCTTCCACACAGGTGTCTGGTGAAAAAGTAAAAAAAAAACCTGCTCGGGCAAAGACTATATGACTATGGCAGGTGCAACTCTTCTTCGGGCACGTTCCAAATGAATGAGTGCACCAATGTACAGAAATGCACTTGTTATGCAGCACGGTGGATCGACGAAGAGATGTTTCATATGCCAGCAAAGTACCGGGATGCATCTGTGCTCTTGTAAGCTTTCAAACTTTCACCGGTGTATGGAGAAGGATTATGGACCAGGTACGCTAGATTATCATGAAATGAAAAGTCAGGCAGTAGCCTATATCCGACGATATCAGCGGCCCGGAAAAGTTCAGGGGAGATTCCGTAAGGATCACGTCCAATTACTGATGTTTTCTCTGCATACATTTGCTGTCCTTTGCTGTCGAGGTGAGAAATAAGATACATTCGTGTGACTTAGAGCTAGCATTAGCATAACTGCAAGGCATCTATAGCCTAGAGCTATCCTGGGGAACGGTGGGACATGCCCTCACCATCCTGGGAAAACATACACACTTATGATGTCATAACTGATGTCATCATCAGTGATGTCACTTGAGCAATTGTGCATTGTGACATCACTGATGATGCCATCAGTGTTGTGACATCACTGATGACATAACTGAGCGCTCAGCCTTCCTCTCCATAACATCAGCTCTCCCAGTACCTCATCCACTCCACAACAGCAAGGAGGCAAGTACCTTGTGTGTCTGAGACTCTGTTTGTCTGTCTGTCTGTACACCTTTCTGGAGACGACGAAATAATTGTAGCCCTAGTATGAGTGTTAACATATGATAGTGTTTTATTGTGTTTTAGGAAGCAAGGGTTCAGCTCCACCCTAGGACAGAGAAGACACAAGCTCCCCAAGTGTCTACTACCGTAAATTCCGGACTATAAGCCGCACCTTTTTTCCCGTTTTTTGGCCTTTTTTGGCCCCTGCGGCTTATATAACGGTGCGGCTT
>NC_139631.1:39212232-39274732 GCF_964638095.1 Poromitra crassiceps
TCCGACAGAGTGAGAGGTCTTCCCGCTGCGCAACCTTTGGTCACTGCGCAATCTTTGGTTTTGGAATCTGCGACAGAGTGAGAGGTCTGTCTGCTCAACTGTTTAAAAACAGGGAATGCCAAACTGTCCATGTGGAGAGTTAATTTTAGAAGGGGCATTACAGCCAAACTGCGGGGCATCCACCGCAATGTCTGTTTGACCGTGGTGCCCCTTGCGGCACTTGGTGCCCTACGCACAGCGCATGGTATTTGCCATGATGTTAATGTCTGAAAGCTTATATTTTTATAGTTATTTACCATGATGTTAATGTCTGAAAGCTTATAGTTATAGTTATCTACCATCATGTTCAATGCTGCTTGTATTTTTACTAGGGGTGTCACGATATACAAAAGTCACGGTTCGGTACGTACCTCGGTTTCAGGGTCACGGTTCAGTATGAAAACGGTACAACAGAGAAAAAAAGCAACAAATCCCAAATTCATTTTTTTTCCCCCTTTGAATTTTTCTGAATTTTGTGTTTTGCTTTTTACGCTCATTTTACCATCAAAAATAGTGTCCAATAAGTGGGAATGAATAAATGTCCACAATTTAATAAGATCTAGGCAATCCACACAAAAAGGTTTCACTCTAGAGCAGCGATTTTCAAAGTGTGGGGTGCGCCTCCCTCTCAGATGTCTGTATTCCAGCTGTTTGACAGGGCAAAGGCATTTCCCCCCACTTTAAATCTTTATTGTACACAAGTTTGTAAACAGAGTGCATGTGTGGAGTAGCCTAATACAGTGGTTCTCAAATGTTTTCAAATGAAGGACCCCTAAACTGACAAAGATTAGACCACGGACCCCCATTTGATAGGATTTTGTCCCACGCTCCCCCATATGATAATAAGAGTGATGCTTTTAGATGTTGTATTACAGAAAGTGTATAAAACCTATGACCAAATAGTCATTGTGTTACTTGTGAATGGAATTATAGCTCAAATAAATTACCCCCCTTTTGGCTGGGGACCCCTTGGAACCCCCTCAAGGACCCCTGGGGGTCCCTGGACCCCCATTTGAGAACCACTGGCCTAATACTCCCACGCACCCCTTCCCCACAGCGGGGTGGGTTTCACTTTCCCAAGTATTGTATGCTAACGTTATTGGATGCGAGTTTTGTTTACCATAATGATTACATTCATAATGGATTATTGGAACATGACAAGGAGTCATCTCCTCTTCCTCACCGCATCTTGCTTGTCATCTCACGTGATGTAACTTAAGTTGCTTGTTTGAAAGTTAACAGCTTTGTCAGTGTTATGTAATGTTATGTAGCCGTGACGCACAACTATAAAGGACTAGAGGAAAGTCCTTTATAGTTGCTCGTCGCGGCTATGTAACGTTACATTAGCAAACTTACCTCGTTGGCTTGATGTTGACAGAATTTGCAAAACAGCTTATCACCTGAGTCATAAAAGTCATTAGGATACTGCTCTGCACTCGCTTTTTTGACGACGGTAAAGGGGGGGCAACTAGCATGGAAGCTACGGCTTGTAAACACGCTGGAGCGACTGACCCCCGGTAATGTTTCCTCTCCACAAAACGTTCCATTCAGTGAACGCGGATTTCTATGTCCGTTGTGTTGTTTTGATGTGTCTTCTTCTGTGACGTTTATGGCATTCAAACAGCGGTTGAGGTGCTTTACCACCACCTTCTGGATTCGACCCCTTCGTCGTGTCGCTTCACGCACCGAACCGTGACGCCCATACTGTGACTTCACGGGACGAATACACGTACCGCGGCACCCCTAACTTTGACATATTTTTCTTAATTCTTTCTTTCTGTCTGTCCTTCTCTCCCTTTCTGTCTCTCTTCCAGGATCGGTCCTTACATGGAATCTTCCATTACTCTGCAAAAGAACGGATGACCGAATATGAAATGGCTGTCGCGATCGGTCAGGCCTTAAAGCTGCCCACCTCGCACCTCATACCTGTAAATACTGATACTCCTAATTACAAAATGTATATGAATGTACTGTATTGTACATTACTCGACTATGCATTAGCGACCAGCTATGTGGTAAATGTAGAAATAACACAGAACATAAATGCCACAGGGCTTTTGTATTTGCATTTTATTTCTAATGAATTTGGGTTTTTCAAATTTGCAAAGCCTTTTGGATATGCAGTTTGTTCGACACCTCTCGGCCACCGTACTAAACATCTCTCCTCTCCCCTCCTGTCCTCTCGTCACACCTCTCCTACTCCTCCTTTCGTCTCCTCTCCTCTAGTCCTCCTCTGTTGACCTCCCGCTCAACAGACAGCTGACGTGTTCCCGGCTGGAGATGCTGAATCTCAGTGTGGAGCCTCGACTCTTCAGCTCCGCCATCGAAGACTGTAAGCTGTGGTGTTTTCTGCCTGAAAAACAATACAAACAGACAGCCTTCCACTGACTGACAGACAGACAGACAAGACAGGTAGACTGACAGACAGACAGACAGACAAGACGACTGACAGACAGTCTTCCACTGACAGTTAGTCCAACAGACAGAGACTGACTGACCACTTTCTACTACGAAAACACTAAAAAGAACACACACACCAGTGCACATTACTGCATCTGCTGTATTTGCTGGTTCACTACTAGTACAACCCTGTATTAGTTTAATGTAATTTATACTAATATACCCTGCCCTCCACACACCTCATACTACAGAACCATACTGCAATATAGTAACATACAATATATGCACACTATCCCCATCAATTACAATACATACACATTAGAACGGCTGTAGACATTTCTAGCGGGGCGGCTGTGTCTGTCTGCATGTCCAAGTCTCCAAGTGTCCTTGGGCAAGACACTGAACCCCTAATTGCTCCTGATGGCTGTGCCAGCACCCTGTGTGGTAGCTTGCTGCTGTCGATGGCTGTGCCAGCACCCTGTGTGGTAGCTTGCTGCTGTCGGTGTATGATTGTGTGTGTGAATGTATACTATTTCAGTTCCGTTTAGGGTTCATAAGGTCATGAAAAGTCAGAGAATTTGATTTGAGTTTGTTTTTCCAGAGAGTGTTTAGAAAAGGCTCATAAATGTGTCCATGCTCCAATATTCAGTGTCAAGCAGCATGGACTGTAAGATTCCACATTATAACCCTTCACACTAATATACACCAATGTCTCAAATGTAAGAGATAACATATTTAGCAATAATGACCGGCTGCCTGTATATTATCCCGCTTGTCACACAGCTATTTACTAAAGACATTCATCATTTGACACAAAATATTGATTTGCAAACTAAAGCATTGGACAATCCTGCATCACACTGAATAAGCCCTGTACGGCCTGAGTGTGAATGCCACTGGAAACTGTGATGCCACTGAAATGCTCTAGATGTCTCTAAAAAGAAAGAGTGTTACTGGTAAGAACCATATGGACCTAACCTATTGGAGAATGTGCTCACGTTCATGAAAAGACATAACGTTAAAGCAACACACCCTCAATGTGTAAAGTTGTTGGAGTAGATTCAGTTGGAAAGTTCGGTCATGAGTTTAAGAATCGTTATCGACTTTGTTAATATTTTCTTGTTGCAAGTTGGATGTGTGTGTGTCATCTTTTCCAAACCACACCTGGCACATAATATAAACCTGTCTGTAATCAATTCCAAAATGGCCTTGAATATTTTTGCTCCGCTGCATTCGGAGGAATATCTGTCTGTGCGCCAAGGTGTTTATTTGTTATTTTTTATAAGGTGTTTTGTATAAGGGTGCCAATGTTTATAAATGTAGAGCACATCAAAATAACTTAATTTAAGAGTAAAATCTTCAATGATTCTCAAACACAAACTAATTATGGTTTTGCATGTTTTTGCAGAACAGATTTGTCTAGTGCTGCATTTAACTGATATTTTAAGTTGGTGCTCAATGTCCCAACATTTTGTCTACACCTAAAAAGCAATGCTCAGTGCGAGCTGTATTGAAGGTTCTGTTGCCTGTGGCTTTACAGATGGTCAATTGGGCACACTGACCACATTCCAGAGGGAATGTCACTCAGAGTCAGACATACTGTTGGCTAGTTCAACACAACGCATGTTGCTTGAATCATAACCTTACCTTAGTGTTATCTGCCACGCCCGCTTGGTGGTAGGGTGGCGAGTCCCAAACGCCAGAGCTGGTCCGCCTGAAATATCTTGGTTTGTTCTTCGAGAAGATTACCTCCAGCTTCACAGGTTCTATGACTCCGAAGAAGGAGCGGAGATCAGGAGGATCATAGTACTGCCTGTTATTGGCCTCCTCCAGCTGGTCACCTTGGAGGAGGAAAAACACCTTAAATTAAGCATTATGTACAGAACATCTACAGAGTTTGACAATGATAAGATTATAGGCTATTGAGGCAGCTCTGAGATATACCGAGCAAATCTGGCAAAACCTATGTACTTTCTTTCTAGATATTTAACCCTAAAAAGGCCCTTTAAAAATAACAAGATACCACAAGCAAAGCAACTTTCAAAGATCATGAATATGTGGATAATTAAATTGTGAATCCAAAGAAAGTGTCACAGTAAAATGGATTCATAATCTATAAGATGACAGCAGCTCAGATACATTGTGAAGACTGAACCGACATGTATCATCAGTACAATAGTTCATGCATACCTTGTGCCCATGACGGTATCGGTTTCCTTGGAGCGGACTCGTCATCGGTCGAGTCCTCGCTGTTCAGGTCCATTCCATAATCCACTAGTTTGTTGCCGCCCTTAGGAGTGATTTCGTATGACTGAGGAGATTTCTGTAGGAAAGGACAATATGCATTTTGAAGTTCAGTTGGTGGTAGGCCTACTGGGTAATAGTCTGTAAATAAGAGACAAATTATACACCCTTCACTTGCACTGACAAGTCTGCTGAAGACTAAAACGTTACTGGAAGGCATCCATACACGTTACATATCAATGATGTGAGCAAGTTACCTGGAGTCTGTGATGGTGACACGTTTTTAGGAGCCATGTTCTTCAATCGTGATGGCTTCAAAACTGCAAAGTAAGGAAAACCATTACTTTAGCAATGCCAACTATTTTAACGTCATATCCAGTCTGAAACAAGTGACGTTAACCATAGCGCTAATATTAGACGAGAGCATAATGAACGTTAACGCGTCAGGCCAGTGTCATGCCGAGTTTTGCACCCCCGCCGAGAATTGCACCCCCACCATATTTTGGGACTGTTTTATCTTAAAAACAGAGATGCAAATCTCGGCACCGGCTATGAACTTCGGAGCTTCGGCTCGACAGAGACTACTACCCGTTGGGGGGTAGGCTCGGCTGGTGATCTAGTTGCCATGATGATGTTCACTGCAATTCCCAAAGCCGTTGCGGCATGGCCAGACTGTCCGTGTACTGGCGGCGGGCAGCGCTGATATCACTTGCTGTCGTTTCCAGTCGAGCAGCAACTTCTGGAGCGTAAGTTGCACCTTGACGTTCTCATAGTCAGTCATCAGCTGGTCAAGCTCATGTCTGTCGCCATCTACTGGATGAAAGGTTGAATGGTCAGACCTGAACACCTCAAAGAGATGGTCACAGAGACCAAATGCTTCCCTCGACATTTTATGCACCGTGCAACACCGCCATCTGAACCACTCGAGCTAAACGGGGAGCCTGATAGACGAGGAGCGGTAGTGATGAAGCCCAAGTGCCGTTCTGAAGCCTACACTAGTTAGCGTTAGCATGATCATTCACATTTTACATTTAGCTCAAATGCTATGCTAGCATCAAACCGGTGGCTTAACCAGTTGACTTGACTTCAGTTCCATTTAATGAAAAATAGCAGCGGTGGCATTTGTGTCAACTACCGTTAGCCGTTAGCTCACAAGTGTTCACACCGTACAGATTTACTGATGGTCGAAACACAAGGAAAGCAATCTGTCTTTTACCTTCAATTCGCTGTGCACAACTGGCTGGCTTGTTAGTCGTTTATTTAGAGTCTAAATAATTAGATAATCTAACTTTTAGACAGACGGTGTGTTGTTGTGTGGTCCTCTTCTCTCAGTGGCGAAAGTCAAAGTGACGGCAAGGATGACGTCATTGGGGATAAATGTCAGAAAGTGGTGCTGTGATTGGTCATGATTGTCATGTGGCCCACAGTCCACTCCGGGACTTTCCACTGATTAGGCGGGAAATTTGATTGTCAAACAACTGCGTTCTTTTAAACATCCTGATGGTCAACAACAGTCAACCCAGTTTTTGGGTTGACAATATTTATATAGCACAGTGTGTACACTACACACACACACACACACACACACACACACATATATATATAGCCTATATATATATATAATATATATGCATGTCGTGTTAAAGTTGTGTGAACTGTCGCAGTTTTTAAATTGTAAACAGAGCAGACACTCACGCCTTGTATTTACTAAAGACATTCATCATTTGACACAAAATATTGATTTGCAAACTAAAGCATTGGACAATCCTGCATCACACTGAATAAGCCCTGTACGGCCTGAGTGTGAATGCCACTGGAAACTGTGATGCCACTGAAATGCTCTAGATGTCTCTAAAAAGAAAGAGTGTTACTGGTAAGGACCATATGGACCTAACCTATTGGAGAATGTGCTCACGTTCATGAAAAGACATAACGTGGTTAAAGCAACACACCCTCAATGTGTAAAGTTGTTGGAGTAGATTCAGTTGGAAAGTTCGGTCATGAGTTTAAGAATCGTTATCGACTTTGTCAATATTGTCTTGTACTTGCAAGTTGGATGTGTGTGTGTCATCTTTTCCAAACCACACCTGGCACATAATATAAACCTGTCTGTAATCAATTCCAAAATGGCCTTGAATATTTTTGCCCCGCTGCATTCTGAGGAATATCTGTCTGTGTGTCAAGGTGTTTATTTTTTATTTTTTATAAGGTGTTTTGTATAAGGGTGCCAACGTTTATTACAGATGTGTATATCTTTGATATTCTAATGTTTATCCTATTTTGCAAATAGAGTATATTTATGAAAATCTGAAACCTAGTCATGTTTGTGTATCTTTGTACCCCCTCCCCCCATCCTTCATGGCTAAAAGTATGTTAGATACTTTCTAGCTTTGTAAAAACGTTGTATGCATATGCTATTCAGTTTAAATAAATGGTTAGTTCAAACCTGTGCTCTTGATTTCTTTGCCCACATTTATCATTCTACTGCAGTCTGCTGAATTAATTGAAACTAAATGTATTTTAATGCTGATGAACCCTCTGTTTAGATTGCGGCCCATGCACCGATTTTAAACGGCTTGTCTCAAAATATATTATATGCGGCCCTCCGTCCACATAGTATTGGTTAATAAAGCCAGTTCACTTTGTGTGTTGTTTTCTGTTCCCCTAACGATGACAGCACTATCAGTTTGTAGACCAGCACCAAGTAGAAACAATGCAGGCAGAACTATTTTCAGACTGTAAAAAGCCAAATGAATGGTTACATAGCAACAGACATTTTTTTCAATATTTTATTTTCAGTTTCTTATAGAACAGTAAACGGACAAGACAAACAGGCTCAGACACAGGAAAAGAAAGGGGGAAAAATACAAACATCAACATTCAACATTGCAACGTGGTGCTACCAGCCGCATAAGGTGCTTATGTGTTCGTAGGAGATAATGTGCATGGGATCCCATGCAAGGGGTCCATGAGATACACGCCAGGCGAGCCAGCCGTCACCCCTAACCTCAGTCACTAGTCATTCTTAACCAAAGTAGGCCAAAAACGGGTCCCGGATAACTGAGAAACTTTTAAGCGAGTTGGTTCTCAGGGACCTGAGTCTCTCCATCTGCACAACAGAGATCATGTCCATCAGCCACACCTGAAAAGAAGGTGATTGAGGAGGACTTCCATTCCTTCAGAATGAGTCTTGACATGAGTCTTGGCTGCCGGCGTTGCGGGCCTTCTGAACGGCAATAGTGAGGTGAGATTTGGCGGGAAATACGGCAGGAAAGTGAAGGAGGAACAGGAAGCAATATGGGAAATGTAGTCTCAATTTGAAGGAACATAAATAAAGTGCTACACCTCTCTTAAATACATCGTTTAGGAGACAAATGATAATTCCTCTCTGAGTAAAGCCCTATCCTGTCCACAACCATAGATCCAGCTAGCCTGCATGAGGCTTAGCTCAAAGGTAACATGAGGTTCTGAATGGATCCTGTAGAATTCCTATATTGACGGGGCCCTACACGCTAGTTACGAAGTACACACACGCAAGCAACGCGCGCACACACACGCTATATATATATACATAGGCTATATATATATTTTACCAACGTGTGGAATTATACAGTTGAATGAGTTACTTAGGCTATTGTAGGGGGAAAATAGATGGGTCATAGAGCAAGCTATCAGGACCATGGCTCTGACACCTGCGGTAACAGAAAGTATTTAAGCAGCACCTGAGAGCAGAGGAGCTGTTTCTTTAATTGTGGTTCTGAAATGACTGCTGACTTTAACATTTGATGTAATAAGCATATCATTTTGTTATAGATTGCTATGGACTATTTTACAAAAAAGAAGGCATATATTGCAAATTTAGATCTAATGTGTGTTCTTATTTGAACACAGGCGTATTTCTGGGGTGTCATTTGCAAGGACCCGTTCTCTGTCCATAGGCTACTTGTATTTATTTGGACATAAATCAATTATTCAAGTGTATGTGTGTGGGAAGGGGGGGGAGCAGTTGGAAACAGTTGGCAGTAGAAAAAAACAGTGAAAAACAGGGTCACAACAAATGGAGATTGACACTTGAATCCCGTAGTTTCTCAAAATTCAACAGATGTTTAATCCAAATTGCTCATCGCTTTAGTGTTCATCTTGCAATCAACCTGCAACTCCTGCATTCATACTCCAGCACAGCTTTAGCACTTCTCTCACACATCTGTGACACACATCACAAGATCCACCAACACAAAGAGCATTAACCCTGTAGAACCCAGACATAGTAAAACATAAAACATAGTAAAAAAAAAAATGTTTTTAAACCTTTCAGATGGTGTTGTAGGAGGCCTTTGGAGATAATAATGAAGTGTTTGCAAAAAATGTATGTTTTTGTAAGGTTTTATGGAAATAATATTAATATTATATTTATATTATATATAATATAATATAATATTTGGGGAATGTATTTCACAGTAACAACATATGTTCTAGTCATTTTACTGATCACAAAAAATAAATAAAGGCATTTTACTTACTTAGAATTGATAAACCCAGTCCAATAAAACAAAGGGTGGTTAATTCTCAGCCAAGTTCTGGAAGTTGTGATACATCATGACCTTGTGGGCGGGACTTATATACAAACGTCCTATCCAATAGCATTGTTAGACTGAACAATAGGACCCAATGACTATGTTTATGGGGGGGGGGGACAAAAAACAAACATTTATACCTGTTTTTAGATCAAATAAAAATGTTGTAATTCTGCAACAGCGGCTCTTACAGGGTTAAAGTAGGATAAGGTCATAAAGTCTTACAGGGTTAAAGTAGGATAAGGTCATAAAGTCACTAGGCCAGTGGTTCTCAATGTGAGGTCCATGAGGTTGGTTCCAGCGGGTGACTGATGAATTAACATGATTTCATTTGCACGAAGGGAACACAATCATGTAGAAGAATGACTGTTTTGGTCATAGATTCACTGTTATCTCTCCCGTTATCGCCCAGAATACAAATAGTCAAGGAATCCCGGACAAAATCATATCTAACAATATAAATATTCTCGATTTCGAGGAGAAACATAATCAAATGGGGGTCTGTGGCCCTAATGTGGGCTAAATGAGGGGTCGTTGATATGAAATTCAAAGTGCCAAAAACAACGGTGGTGCTCTTCCACATCTCCACTGTCGAGTCCATCCTCACCTCCTCCATCTGGTATGCTGCTGCCACTGCCCTCAAGGACATCTGCAGACTGCGGCGTATCATTCTGCTGAAACGGTGGTCGGATGCAGCCTGCCATCCCTTCATGACCAGTGTTGGGCAAGTTACTTCCAAAATGTAATATACTACATATTACTAGTTACTTTCATTTGAAAGTAATAAGTTACTTTACAATATTACTTTCTGTGTAGAGTAACTCATTACTTATTTCACTACTTTTGCATTACTTTTACCAAAACAACAGCAGCAGCAGAATGACATTGCCGCCCCAGAACCATCCCGAAAAATAATTTCAACCACCTTGAAGTCAGTGTAAGCAATCCAAAATTCTAAATGTTATTCTTTTCCTTTGTTATTGTCATCTATAGTGGGTATTTGCCTAAAAACACACAGTTTGATTAGGAAATGATTGTATCTTTTTTAAATATGTGCTTTGATTTAATAAAATGTAACTCAATTTGTAACTTGAGTTACTTGACAAAGTAACTGGTATAATATTACTGAAATCCTATAAGTAAAAAGTTATATTACTGAGTTACTGCTAAAAGTAATATATTACATGTAATATGTTACTTTTGTAATGAGTTACCCCCAACACTGTTCATGACTGACCCCTCCCACCCACAACATCAACTTTTTGTTGCACTTCCCCACAGTGTTGGGCAAGTTACTTTCAAAATGTAATATACTACATATTACTAGTTACTTTCATTTGAAAGTAATAAGTTACTTTACAATATTACTTTCTGTGTAGAGTAACTCGTTACTTATTACACTACTTTTGCATTACGTTTACCAAAACAACAGCAGCAGCAGAATGACATCGCCGCTCCGGAACCATCCTGAAAAATAATTTAAACCGCCTTGAAGTCAGTGTAAACAATCCAAAATTCTAAATGTTATAATTTTCCTTTGTTATTGTCAACTATATAGTGGTTATTTGCATAAAAACACTTAGTTTGATTAGGAAATGATTGTATCTTTTTGTGCTTTGATTTAATAAAATGTAACTCAATTTGTAACTTGAGTTACTTGACAAAGTAACTGGTATAATATTACTGAAATCCTATAAGTAATAAGTTATATGGAGGTAGGGTGGTGCAGTGGTAAGCACTATCGCCTCACAGCTCGAAGGTCGTGGGTTCGATTCCCACCTGGGACGATGTGAACGCTGAAGGTATGCGTGCCCGTCCGCATGTCCTCGAGTGCCCACCGCCCGGGTGGGGTCGTCAAAAGGGCCTTTCTGTGTGGAGTTTGCATGTTCTCCCCGTGCCTCCCGGGGGTTTCCTTCATATAGGAACCCCCTTCACAAAAACATGCAATACCCTGGTTGCTAATGTGGTTCCTCCTCTGGTCGTTAAGGGCGCCTGTTCAGAGGGAGGGGAACTGGTTGGAATAGCGTGAACCTCCCACGTGCAATGTCCTACCGGTGAAGCTTCCTCTGTCAGGTGAAAAGAAGCGGCTGACTTGACTGCCCATGTCTCGGAGGAAGCATGGAGCCAGTCTCGGCTCTCCCCAGATCGGCAGAGGATGGAGTAGCAACCAGGACAGAGAAATCAAATGAGCACTAACGGGGGATAAAATGGGATAAAAAATCGGGGGGGGGAAAAAAAAAAAAAAGAAAAAAAAAGTAATAAGTTATATTACTGAGTTACTGCTAAAAGTAATATATTACATGTAATACGTTACTTTTGAATATATTACATGTAATATGTTACTTTTGTAATGAGTTACCCCCAACACTGCTCCCCCATGGCAGTAGACTGCGGTCTTTCAGAAGAAGTAAGAACCTCTCGTCACAGGAACAGTTTCTGCCCAAATGCCATCCGCCTCTTCAAGGAGACCCGAAAGACCCCATGAATAAGAACCTTATCCCCAAGGTGCCCCCTGAACACACAACCGGCTTGGTAACGGGCCAAGGTGCCCCCTGAACACACAACCGGCTTGGTAACGGGCCAAGGTGCCCCCTGAACACACAACCGGCTTGGTAACGGGCCAAGGTGCCCCCTGAACACACAACCGGCTTGGTAACGGGCCAAGGTGCCCCCTGAACACACAACCGGCTTGGTAACGGGCCAAGGGGCCCCCTGAACACACAACCGGCTTGGTAACGGGCCAAGGTGCCCCCTGAACACACAACCGGCTTGGTAACGGGCCAAGGTGCCCCCACTGACATGCTCCTACTCCCACTCATCATACACCACTTTAAACATGTTTGCCTGTGTGGCATTTTAACCTGAATGAATCAAGGGGTTGTATACTACTTTTACAAAGAGTGTTTGTCAGTTATTCGAATTTTATACTGAAATTATCTAGAATTTCCTTCCATTTTGATATGAGGGAGTATTGACAAAAGGCCAAATCAATGATTTTGAAGTTACTTTACAGCACAATAAACTGGAAAAAGTTCATAGCAACTTTGCAAAAATACATCAGGTCAATTAAAGTTTGAACAAGATAGGACGAGCCTATGAGTTTGACACTAAGGTGCATAAACTGTTGAAGTGATTTGACCTTTTTTTAACATAATTTTTCAATCAGACACGATTATTGATTCATTTCTGGAATAAAGGTTCCTACGCACAATGTACAAATCTGGATAGGTCAACTTGTGTATTTCGTTTTCCAGCTAAATATCCTTTTTTTCATGCTACATTTCAGATGAAATTAGAGGTGTAAATACCAAATGCACCTTTGATATTATTAAAATAAAAAACTTAAAATCACTGTATGGGATTCACCGTCTGCATGGTATGTATGCTATACTAATCTTTTAGTATTCCTGTGCCTTGCTTAGGCAAATGGAAATGTTTTTTTTTAAATGGCTATCTTAACAGTTAACCCTAGAACACTAACGTGATTTAAAGTCACACCATCACTAACGTTGGGTGTATTTCACCCGATGCAATATACCCCATAAAACATACTTCTCATCAAAATATCTTAAAGTACAACAATACATGGCAAATTGAGGTACGGTACTCTTCTTTTGTTTTTAAATGTGAAATATCACAAAAAACACAAAAAAGTTTATTATGGGGGACACTATAAAAAATATGTCAAATTCGGGGAAAATGAGGTAATCGTTATAAAAAATAAAAATAAACCCAAAAAAACAGGAGCTCCCAACTTCTCCTTCGGTCCACCCATTCATGGGACTTGTGTGGTGAAAAAAAAAAAAAAGTCACCACAATACCATTGTAACTAACCCGAAGATATTTTACCCTCTATCACTAACGTCGGGTGAAAATCACCCGAACACGTAGCCGGTAGAAAAAAACATGAATGGGAGCAGGGAAACAAACCTACATTCAATGACGTCAGTGAGCATCCTGAAGGTACCTAAGGACCCGCCCACCTCAGACAGCAGCAAGACAATGAAAATCACGTGAATTCAATTGTCCGGGTGAAAATCACCCGACGTTAGTGTTCTAGGGTTAAGGGACCTTCAAGGATTTCCAGATGTTGACTTTTCTTGTTTTCCTTGCCATATACAATCAAATCATTATTGAACTTAGAACTCCATTTATAGGTTGTATCAACTGGACTCCCTTTTTTAGGTCAACTTATTTCAGCTTTATTACAAAGACTAAAACCATGTGTATTCTTGACTTTATATAATGTTGTGTGTAGAAAATGATAGGATAGCCTACATCACACTGAAACGTAAAGAAATGTTTATTAATGGTAAACTTGGGAAATTATCGTAATAAATTACTTTTTTGAAACCCTGCCTATACGAGGGATCAGCCAAGCAGCATTTTGGTAAACAAACCGCCTCACTGGGTGGCAACGGCAATGGAACCCTATGGAGCCCAAGTGGCGCGAGGCGTGAGTGTCTGCTCTAGCCGGCTTGACTCTGTTTACAATTTAAAAACTGCGACAGTTCACACAACTTTAACACGACATGCATATATATATATATATATATATATATATATATATATATATAGAGAGTGTGTGTGTGTGTGTGTGTGTGTGTGTGTGTGTGTGTGTGTGTGTGTGTGTGTGTGTACACACACTGTGCTATATAAATATTGTCAACCCAAAAACTGGGTTGACTGCTGTTGACCATCAGGATGTTTAAAAGAACGCAGTTGACGTTTGACAATCAAATTTCCCGCCTAATCAGTGGAAAGTCCCGGAGCTACGTGGGCCACATGACAATCATGACCAATCACAGCACCGCTTTCGGACATTTATCCCCGATGACGTCATCCTTGCGTCACTTTGACTTTCGCCACTGAGAGAAGAGGACCACACAACAACACACCGTCCGTCTAAAAGTTAGATTATCTAATTATTTAGACTCTAAATAAACGACTAACAAGCCAGCCAGTTGTGCACAGCGAATTGAAGGTAAAAGACAGATTGCTTTCCTTGTGTTTCGACCATCAGTAATACTGTGTGAACACTTATTAACTTGTGAGCTAACGGCTAACGGTAGTTGACACAAATGCCACCGCTGCTATTTTTCATTAAATGGAACTAAGTCAAGTCAACTGGTTAAGCCACCGGTTTGATGGTAGCATTTGAGCTAAATGTAAAATGTGAATGATCATGCTAACGCTAACTAGTGTAGGCTTCAGAACGGCACTTGGGCTTCATCACTACCGCTCCTCGTCTATCAGATCAGATCAGGCTCCCCGTTTAGCTGGAGTGGTTCAGATGGCGGTGTTGCACGGTGCATGGTCTGTCTGTCAAGCCGAAGCTCCGTAGTTCGTAGCCGGCCTGACGCATTTAACGTTCATTATGCTCTCGTCTAATATTAGCGCTATGGTTAACGTCACTTGTTTCAGACTGGATATGATGACGTTAAAATAGTTGGCGTTGCTGAAGTAATGGTTTTCCTTAATTACTTTGCAGTTTTGAAGCCATCAAGAGATATTGAAGAACATGGCTCCTAAAAACGTGTCACCATCACAGACTCCAGGTAACTTGCTCACATCATTGATATGTAACGTGTATGGATGCCTCCCAGTAACGTTTTAGTCTTCAGCAGACTTGTCAGGGCAAGTGAAGGGTGTATAATTTGTCTCTTATTTACAGACTATTACCCAGTCCCAGTACCACCAACTGATGAAGACTACCTGGAGGTGGACTACAAGAGAGCAGGTGCCGGGGACGATCTGTTGAGGGAGCTCCTGGCCATCAATGATCCTCAGGTAGAGCCATATGAAATATGATTTATTTTTTCCAATTTCCATTTTATTTTTCCCCAAATTCAGTTTTTTTCCATTTTAATTTAGGGGTTAGGATATATATATATATATATATATATATATATATATATATATATATATAATGACTTGGCTCTCAGACAGCCTCTTCTTCAACATGTGTCTCAAAGTGAACATCAAGTTGTGAGGTGACGTAAGGGTCCCACGCAAGACCTCTTCATCCCAAGTCTTTACCCTAACAGATGTTGAAACATTACTTTATGTTACATGCTGCCTGCATTATTCAGATATTTATCTCATTGTAATTGTTCATCACTTTGCATAAGGGTGTCAACTGAAGGCCTACAATGTGAATTAGGTCATTCATTTGAATTGCTCTCCCCCCCCCCTCCCCCTCTTCATCAGCCTGCAATCCGCTGTCGTCCCCGGGACCTGTTCTGCTCACCCTCCATGTCGAGCCCAGTGACCCGTCGCCCGGCCAAGCGGCAACGCTCCAGGGATTAAGAGACCCCCACGCCGGTCAGCGCCAAGCACCGACGCATCCTGGCCGGAACACGCCCACAATCTCCCTGGAAGGTCAGTCCTCCTAACTACACACTCACTCACTACAATGATTGATTGTTGATTCCACTTAGCTAAATAGACAGTTAGCTAAATAGACAGTTAGCTAAATAGACAGTTAGCTAAATAGACAGCGCTTTATACAGTTGAATTATTGTCAAGACATGAAGAGATCATTTCATTTATTATTAATGTTACGTCCCTTAAATGTGTGTCTAGGGTGAAAAGGTGTAACATAAGAAGTCCAGGAAAAATGGAAATAGGCTGAATTAAAGTGTACCAAAACAATGATTTATTTTAACAGAGGTTGGTTCAAATAAGGAAGCACAGTGACGTCAGGGTGGCCAAAGCCCAATCAGTTTACCTAGAAATAAACTAGACTAAACAAAAAGACAAAACTACTCCTCCTTAAACCTACAAAAAACAGGAGAAATGTGGGAGTAAAGAAAAGGGCGACACACCCCTACAGGGCTTCCTTAATATTAACAATACACAGGAATCAAACGAAAGGCAAGTGAGATACAAAGTAGCTAAGTAGACCAATGAGTGTGTGCATCAGAAATAGTTAGGCTACATCTAACAAAAGGCCAAGAAGCATAGGCTAAGGCAAGGCCAATGAGTAACTTAAGACAGTTACAGAGTGCAAATAGGCTGACAGCTAATAGAAATGGCTACAGCTTCAAAGCACACACAAACAAGTGTTGGCTGTCAAGTGACCAAGGGCCACAAAAAGAGCTACCCAAAAACAATTACAGTTAACTGAAAGTAGCAAAAGGCTAATACAAAAGAGCCAATTCAAAAAGGGCTTGAGGAGAGAGCAAGGAAGGTGGAGGGCCAGTGTAAGCACGCAGAGCGCTCCGCTAACACTGACCCACAGTGCCATCTTGGAACACCGGAGATTATGTAGGACATGCAGGTCTGAAGCAGCCAATCAGCAGCGAGGACTCAGCCAATCGGCGTTGATTGCCAACCAGCTCCAGGTGAGGGCTCCTCACCTCAATCACTGCAGCAGAGGGGCGTGTCTGGGACAGAGATAGTGAGGCAGGAAAAGAAACAGAGCCACACACCAAACCAAGGCCAGGCTTTGGTACAGAGGCTGTAAAACCCCATCACATACTGTAGGAAAAATGCTAAATTGAATGTTACAATAGGCCTAAGCCAGAAGTGTACTATTATAGAAATAAATAAGGCAGAGGGCCGTAACAATTAAATAGTCGATGTGAACGAGCGAGCTAGCGAGCAAACATGCAGTTTCAGTTTTTAAAGGTGAAGCTGGAAGCTGCTCCGTGTGTCAGCTAACAGGCGACGTGTTGCTTGATTGAAACGCTGGCTTGGCTCCATTTCTGCAAATCTTTGCGCACCACACCAGCTTCAAAATAAAGTATTTTTGCATGCGAGGGTCGTCCTGCTTCCCAGTAGGCTATTGGACATCGCTAGGTAGGATATCTGGAGCTATCGCCAGAATAAAGCGCTATTTTTCTTTTTTCATAGACTGGAGAATTTGCTTTCTAATACCTCTGATGTAGTCTACATTGAAAAACGTTATTAAAAGTATGTCTTGACTCTCGCATAAACACGACTAGGCTACATCATGCCCCAACTCCCCCTGCCCCCGGCCCCCTCTCTACTCGACACTAGGAGTGTCAAAATTCATCGTTTAATCCAGGGGTGCCCACACTTTTTCAGCTTGGGAGCTACTTTTAAAATGACCAAGTCAAAGTAATCTACCAAACATATTTATTTATATATATATTAGGGATGTTCGATATTGGCTTTTTTACCGATATCCGATATCCGATAATGTCCAACTCTTATTTTCCGATACCGATATCAACCGATATCAACCGATACCGATATAAGCGGGCTTTTTTTCCACCAAAATTTCACGTAACAAGTTACATAATGTAGCTTAATGTAGCTGAAGAGTTTAATATATAATATGCATGTTGTGTTAAAGTTGTAAGTGTTAGAGAAGCGAGCTTGTGACCAGAAGGTCGTCGGTTCAATCCCCGGGACCGGCAGGATAAATCTGGGTGGGGAAAGTGAAAAGGCAGCGCTTGCCCCTCCCTCATTACCACCACTGAGGTGCCCTTGAGCAAGGCCCTTAACCCCAACCGCTCCAGTGGAGCTGCTCAGTGGCCAACAGATCAGACTGTGGTTGTACTGGTCAGCTTCCAGGTATGAATGTGTGTGTGAATGTGAACAGGGCACTCCTGAAAAAGAGAGCATTGCTCTCAGTGAGACTCTCCCTGTATTAAAAAAAAAAAAAAAAAAAAAAAAAAAAATATCGGCATGAAAACCGATACCGATATTTTCCGATATCGATTTTTTTATGCTAATATCGGCCGATAATATCGGTAGGCCGATAATATCGGACATCCCTAATATATATACACTGAGTATACAGTGGAAAACAGTGGAACAGTGGAAAAACAGTGGAAACAGTGGAAAAACAGTGGAAACAGTGGAAAAACAGTGGAAAAACAGTGGAAAAACAGTGGAAACAGTGGAAAAACAGTTAAAAAAAAAAAAAAAAAAATTTTTTTTTTTTTTTTTTTTCTTCCTCAATGCCATGCGATCGACCACACTACCTTCGCGATCGACCGGTCGATCGCGATCGACGTATTGGGCACCCCTGGTTTAATCGATGCATCGCAATGCGGACGTGTGAATCGAATCGAACTCGTTGACAGATGAATCGTTGAATCGTTTATGTTTAAATTTCCGTTGACATTCAGATTTTAACGTACTTTCTAAGTAAAAAAGGGACTTGATATTTATCTGACCGCTTGTATTAATTGATGAAAAAGTAGCCATGTGCAGTAATAATATAGAAAATTGAGGATTTGATACTTGGAGCTGGGATACTTTGAGCTGTATCGAGATGCATCGTGGAATCGAATCGAATCGTTAACAGATGAATCGTAATCGAATCGTGAGGCCAGTGAAGATTCACAGCCCTACTCAACACCGGAGGTGTTTCCACATGTGTGAAAGGAATGATTTTCCTGAGATAATCCTGAGTCCATATCTGAAAGTGGCATCATTACTGTTGACTATGAGCATTCTTTTTATAATCATAGGTGTCACGTTTTTCAAAAGGTGGATATATCATTTTAGAATGCATTTCTTTTATTTTTATTTTATGTATTTTATTTATAGCATTTTTGAGTTTAACACAACAAAATCAGACAAAAGACAAGAAAAACAAAACAAAAACAAACACGACAACTGCCATATCAAAAAAGTGCTCATATGCATATCAGTCCATAGAGTAGTGCAAAGTCCAGTTTGTCCACAGATTTGTTGAAGACCAGAGAATGAGTCCACAGAACCAAAAATCCGTGCAGAGTCGAGGAAAGTCCAGAGACCGGGTAGGAAAGTTCAGGTTAGATTAAATCCCAGCAGTTCAACTTTCAGTACAAAACAGAGCAAAATTAAGTCACAGGTTGACTCCTCCTCTCATTTTTTACATGTTCAATAAATGGTCCCCATATTCTGAGAAACTTATGGTGAGTGTTGGACAGAGTATACCGAATTTCTTCAAGATATAGACAGGACACGATGTCACTTAACCACTTCTTGAAACAAGGAGGGGAAACTGATTTCCACTCTCTCAGAATAACCCTTTTTGCTATGACCATACCAAACATGAGGGCTTGTTGTAAGGCTCGAGGAAGAGTCAAAGAGTGTTCAGAGCAACCCAGTATCACATCAAGACCGTCTGGAATGAAATCTGTACTACTGTATATATTTCACTGTACAACTGAAAAATACGCTCCCAGAAATGTTTGAGTTTAGGGCAAAACCAGAATAGATGACCCAGGGTCCCATCCCCTGATTTACATTTGTCACAGAGAACAGAGACAGAAGGAAAGATTCTGTTCAGTTTGGTCTTAGAAAAGTGCAGCCGGTGTATGACTTTAAACTGAATGAGTTGGAGTCTAGCATTAATAGAGCATGATTTTATTCTTTCCAGACCCTCCTCCCATTAGAATGCATTTCTAAGTACGAATTCTCTGCTTGATTCCTGCTTTTTGAAATGATGTATCCATTCTCATTTCTAGACTGGCCATGTGGGACATGAGAAGTGATGCAATGTTGCACAGGTCCACTAGTTTGCTTTGTAGGTTGGTTGGAGGTAGTCAACTAGAGTTCATGTCAAGTAGTTGATTTTCCTTCAAAATGTGGCTTATTAGTCTATTTTGTTTTGGGGGGTTTTTCCCAAGTGAAAATGTCAGGTGGTAGTGACTGTTTGTAACAGATTGTACCTCTCTCTCTCTGCTCCCACACCCAGCCGAGGATGAAGAGTGAGATTGAGGAAGAGGAAAAGTCAGAGCTGCAGCTGCGTCTCCTGGCCGTACAGTCGCTCAACAACAGGTGGCAGCAGGTGAAGCAGAGCACGGAGCAGATCACCAAGGCCTCCCAGGAGAAGAGCTCCAAGGCCTCCCAGGAGAAGAGCTACAAGGCCTCCCAGGTAGGGGTGGGACGATATGACAATTTCATGCTACGATTATCTTGTCCAAAATAATCACGATATTATCGCGATAATCCTCCAAATATGCTTAAAACTCTTAACATGGCACAAAAACATACTGGAATCACTTTACTACACCTTCAATATTAGGAGATGGTAAATTGATGGTAATTAGGACGCTGATTGGCTGAAGGAGTTGTCTGTCAAGGCAACTACGCCCGCCCATGCTCCCGCCCCTGCTAAACCCCCCCCATGGCGCCGGGGCCAGACCGTCACGGAGAACCAAATGAAATGTGAGTTCACGTGACGTGCTGGTTTACCAGGCTAGCCATCCCCCCCCAGGCTAGACATCTTCCTCCTACCTCGTCTTCCTGTTTGTCTCTTATTTCTGAACCCACCTTTTTAGCTGGACAACACAATACAATCAAGACAGATTTTAACCAATGGATCCTCAGATTGATACTGTAGGACTGTGACTTATTAGTGAGCACAAGCCACAGGTGTGTAACACGGATATCTTTCATCTTGAGGTTTTTGCTGGTGACGCCCGGTCACAGAAGCAGAGAGCTCTGTTTCCCTGTCAGAGCTCTCTGACTCTCACTCTCTTACAGCTACTTCTAATCGATAATACGTCTGCTCAAATGTTGCAAGTGGCACTGGCGTTGTCAGCATTGAAAATTGTTGTGTATTGGAATGATCACATGATCTCTTCTCGTGCACTGATTCGCTTGTTGAGTCGACCAGCCAATCGGAGCGATTTCTGTCGCCGCCGCCAATTCAACATGCTGAATCGGCCGGAAAAGCTGCCGACCGTTGTTTTCAGCGTCTTTAGATTTTGATGCCGAGACAAAGTCAGCATATTCTGGCTGCTCTAATTTATATAGCTCTATATTATATATCTCTATTTTATATAGAGCAGAGGTTCCCAAACTTTTCAGACCAAGTACCACATGCATAAACATCTTATTTGCTGATAGGCTGATGGCAGTCAGCAAGGCTCTTGAGTACCACCAGGTGGAGCCTCACGGACCACCAGTGGTCCCCGGACCAGTTTGGGAATCACTGATATAGATCAACCAGTCTGTAAAGATGTTTATTTTGTTGAAGGACTTGAGTTGCCTACTTTAATGAACTATTTTGATTGTAGTTTGAATCCATCTTGTTCACTATAGTTTGAATCTGTCTCGTTTTTCCCTGCAGTCTCGACGTGAACGCGAGTCATACCGGCCCAGGCACGACAAAGACTTGAAGGAACACCTGAAGTTCCATCTCAAGAGGCGCACCTCCACCCGGCCACACACATACAACTATAGGAAGAGGATCTGAGGAAGTTCTACCTTGGCTGGCGAGTTGCCTCAGGACACCTACACCTCAAAAGCCTTGGAGTCCCACCGCAGAACACAAGACATGATTACCAGTTCTCGCTTTGTTTTCTCCATATATATATACCGTATATATATATATATATAGAGGCTATATATTATTTTTTTGTACTGGTATGTACCCATTGATTTGTTTGCTATGGGTCCCTTCTCTGCATATCACTGGAGTACCTCAAAACCCCCTTAGTGGTGTCTGTCGCCATCTACTGGATGAAAGGTTGAATGGTCAGACCTGAACACCTCAAACCGCGTCCGTACCTCCATTGTATTGGATTTGGAGAGAAAGCAGATATCTCTCAAAAACTCAGGCAGCTAAACACTAAATGATCCAGATGGATAAGCAGCATAACCTGTTTAAAACTCAGGCAGCTAAACACTAAATGATCCAGATGGATAAGCAGCATAACCTGTTTCCTCTACTGGGGCAAAAGAGACTAGCCAGATGATTGAGTCCTAACTTACTTGAATGTTCCTGTGTTCTAAACGGAGTTGATTAGCTGTGGCTAATGGGGCTTTTTTTCTTCTTTTTTTAGAGAGGAAAAATATGTATTTTTGTGATCTTAAGATGAGATGTTACTTTTTTTACTATTTTTTTTCTAAAGGATGAAACAGCTTTTACACTCCCGCTGCAACACTGTCTCAGCGACAGTGCACCTGTCTTTAATGCTATGCTAATGTTGACTGTAGCCACATAAAGAAACACAGGACGGACACAACTGTATTTTGTAGATATCATCGTCGTCGTTTGCTTCCAAGACGCTGGTGTGAGGGGAGAAACGTTGGCTCTGTCTTGCCGTAGGACCTTTTTGTATTAGGAACCTCTTCTAATTGTATGTTTCCGAACGAGACCATTTACTGGCCTCTCATGATACATACCCAATTGAGAGATGAATGCATTCACTGTGTTAAGATATCTTTTGAAAAGATGAAATAACACCAAAATGTGCATTTTAACAAGTTGAAAGAAGTGGCAGAATTCCACATCTACTAGAATGGCCGTAAGTGGTCATTTTGACCAGTAGATTCCAAACTCTATAATCTCTCATGATAAATACCCAATTAAGAGATTCAATTTGTGTTAAGATGTATTTTAAAAAACAACACCCAAATGTGAGATAGACTAAAAAACAGGTCTAGAACCCTGGGAAATTCAGTGAGGTCAAAATGACCGCCTATGGCCTTTCTAGGTAAAAATGATAATATTTTCTTTGCTTTTGTATAATTCATATAAAAACTATTTTAAATGACAAGACAGACACTTTTAGGAAAAGTCATGTACCAGCAGCATTGTATTTGCAACACAGTGTTATTGCACATTATGCGTATTCTGTGGTCTTCCTTTAAAGGACTGCATTTTCAATCTTTGTGTTTGTATTTCTACTTTCCATTATTGATGTGACCACTACTGCATACTTGCACTAAGCCAATTTCCTCATTTGTAATGTGATTACTTATGTGGCTATTAAAGTGAATTTGAATGTGAAAAAGTTTGAGAATCACCACAGTATGTATGCATACTATAGGAATATTGATATTGGCTGGGTTTCCCAAAAGCTTCTTAGCGCTAAGAAGCTTCTTAGACCATTCTTAAGGCTCCACGGGAGGGGTCTAAGAAGCTTCTTAGTACTAAGAAACTTTTGGGAAACCCAGCCAATATCATCAAACTCACTACTATAGGCACACGATAAGACTTAGGAATATTATAGGCCTAGTGGTTTTTTTTGAGTGCATCATGATAAGAACAGCTACAAGGTCTCCTCTATGATTGACAGCAGGTGTTACAGGTGTTTCTCCATCTACTGGCAGTGTGAAAAGGTTTAACAGCAGCCTCTAAATTTCACTTGATACAAGTCAGCCTAACCCAGAACAAAATGTTGGCAGTTTGCGCTTCTGCAATCCACTGATACGTAGAATACATGGACTGTATATAGAATATCACATTTCTGAAGTAAAAATACACTATCATCACCTCTCTAGATACGTGTAATCCAGAGATCACAGGTTGTAAAATAGCCTCACCTGTGTTGTGACAATACTTTCAACACCTTCCGACAAAGCATTGTTCAGCTGTCAGCAACAAAGACTAAATAAAATAAAAACACTCATCTAGAATCTTATGGATTAGCACATTAATGAGAGACAAACTGGGTTGCTGGATGGGAATGATTTTACTTTCATTTGAACAAAGCACAGTGAGAGAAAGACAGAGGAGACTGTTCAGATCATTCTCACTGCTCTCACTGTGGAGCAGACTGGATGTTAAATATATATAAAGACTAATATTAATATTATTAGATAGTATTGAAATGCATTATATACAGTATGTAATATGTATATCTGCCAAAAGCAAAGTCAGTCTGCCTGAAAAAGAATGATTTATTCACAACATAATATTTACAGTACATCAATTCTATTTACAAAAAAGAACAGCAAAACTTATAGAATAACAGTTATAACAATAACAAGAAACAGTATAACAGTATAAAAGTGTTGTCAGTGTTGTGCCACACCACTCAGCCTTTTGAGTCATTAGGGGAGACAGAGGGTGTGCTGGGGCTTTGGACTGGCTTCAAGACGGTACAAGTCAAGCTGCATCTAGGATTCAGTCTGGAACCGACAGTCCGAGGGAGAGGAGCAGGGTTGCCAGATCTCATGAGAGAAACAAGCAATCGAAGCGGGGAGCGGTGTCAGTCTTCAGACAGCAGCCGGTGGAAATGATCCTTCCTCCTCCAGCGTCTCCCGGAAATCCTCCTAAACACACACACACACGAGAACACACACACACACACACATACGAGAACACACACACACACACATACGAGAACACACACACATACGAGAACACACACACACACACACACACACACACACACACATACGAGAACACACACACACAAACACACACACACACGAGAACACACACACACACACACACATACACACACATACGAGAACACACACACACACATACGAGAACACACACACACACACACACACACACACACACACACGAGAACACACACACACACACACTAGACATCAATACCACAATAATCACAAGGAGTTTTATTCCATAGACTGATATCATGTGGCGTAACTATGAAGGTATAATCAAGGTAAATAATCATAGTTTCAGCAGCTGACCAGATGTTTGGAGGAGAACAGGACTATTATTTTCATTATGGATTTATCTGTTGATTATTTTCTCGACGAATCAATTAGTCATTTGATCTATAAAATGGTGAAAAATGGCGATAACTCTTTCCCCCAAAGCCTAAGGTGACACCCTCACATGTAAAATGGTAAATTAACTGGATTTATTTACTGTAGTGCTTTTTGGCAGTCTGACGACCGCTCAAAGTGCTTTACAGTAATGTCTACATTCACCCATCCATGCTCACATCACACACCGTCGCCATCTGCAGTCATGCAAGGTGCCAACTTCCTCAAATGGCCACTTGAGGCTGGCTGCAAAAGGGAGTCATTCCCCATTCACCTCACGTTAAAACGCCTGACTTTACAGCAGAAATAAACATGTTTACAGCCCTGGCTGGTACAAAAAACAGTTTTGGTCTCTATAGTTAAGTTCTAAGCCAACTGTATGGGGGGCGAAGTTCTATCTAATTCACCCGTTTAGAGTAAAATAGATGATAAAAAATAAAGGCTTGGGCGTGATTGACAGGTCGCCTGTCCAGTGATTGCGCAGCTCGCTGATCACGGACCAATATCGCCCTTGACTATTTCTCAGAATTCAAAAAACGTATTTTATTCATGGTAGGAATGGGCCTCTATCAAGAAAAATAAAGAAATAAAAATAAAAATAAAATAAATTAATAATAACAATAAAACAAAATCATCCACAAATGAAACAAGTGGGTAATAAAGGTGATGTCATGTGATAGCAGTAACTTACAGTGGTAGCCAGTTGATCCAGGTAGGGGATGAGCCTCTGCAGCTCTGTGTCCTCCTGCGCTCCAGACCAGCTGGTGATGGGCATCGTGTTCCTCAGCTACAAAACAAAAATATAAATCACCCTCAATTCATACAAACGCTCTTCCCTCTGTACTGAGGTGAGATAAGAGAGAGTTACATTAGGACACCACCCCAAATACAAACGCTCTTCCCTCTGTACTGAGGTGAGATAAGAGGGAGTTACATTAGTACACCACCCCAAATACAAACACTGTTCCCTCTGTACTGAGGTGAGATAAGAGGCAGTTACATTAGTACACCACCCCAAATACAAACGCTCTTCCCTCTGTAGCTGAACACATTACACCAGTTCTCAAATCCCTGCATTGGCTGCCAGTAAATCTTAGAATAGACTTTAAAATTCTGCTAATAGTTTACAAATCTCTCAACGGGTCAGGCCCACACTACATCTCTGAAATGCTTCTACACTATGAACCATCCAGATCCCTGAGATCTTCAGGCACTGGTCTACTAATTGTCCCGAGGACCAAATCAAAACATGGTGAAGCCGCGTTCTCCCACTATGCCTCTCATAACTGGAACAAACTCTCTGAACACATTAGATCTGCCCCTACTCTGCCTATTTTTAAATCCAAGCTAAAGACCTTTATGTTTACTCTTGCTTTTAACTGCTACTAAACTACTGCCTCTCTCGGCCTGTAATTTAAAAAAAAAGATTCCTGTACATTTCCAACAAATGGACTGTACATGTAATAATAATACTCAAGAGTGCCTTGTAACTTATTTAAAACAGAAATAATGTTTCATGTTTGTTAATTTGAGTATATATTTTAACTAAAACTGTCGGCTGTGTTTTTTATGTGTGTTTTTTTATATGTGCATTGCTTTGCTGCTTGTTTTTTCGATTATTTTTTTGTAAAGCACCTTGAATTGCCTTGTGTATGAAAGGTGCTATATAAATAAAATTTGACTTGACTTGTACTGAGGTGAGATAAGAGGCAGTTACATTAGTACACCACCCCAAATACAAACGCTCTTCCCTCTGGACTGAGGTGAGATAAGAGGGAGTTACATTAGTACACCACCCCAAATACAAACACTGTTCCCTCTGTACTGAGGTGAGATAAGAGGCAGTTACATTAGTACACCACCCCAAATACAAACGCTCTTCCCTCTGTACTGAGGTGAGATAAGAGAGAGTTACATTAGTACACCACCTCAAATACAAACGCTCTTCCCTCTGTACTGAGGTGAGATAAGAGGGAGTTACATTAGTACACCACCCCAAATACAAACGCTCTTCCCTCTGTACTGAGGTGAGATAAGAGGGCGTTACATTAGGACACCACCCCAAATACAAACACTCTTCCCTCTGTACTGAGGTGAGATAAGAGAGAGTTACATTAGGACACCACCTCAAATACAAACGCTCTTCCCTCTGTACTGAGGTGAGATAAGAGAGAGTTACATTAGGACACCACCTCAAATACAAACACTCTTCCCTCTGTACTGAGGTGAGATAAGAGAGAGTTACATTAGGACACCACCTCAAATACAAACGCTCTTCCCTCTGTACTGAGGTGAGATAAGAGGCAGTTACATTAGGACACCACCCCAAATACAAACGCTCTTCCCTCTGTACTGAGGTGAGATAAGAGGGCGTTACATTAGTACACCACCCCAAATACAAACGCTCTTCCCTCTGTACTGAGGTGAGATATTAGGCAGTTACATTAGGACACCACCCCAAATACAAACACTGTTCCCTCTGTACTGAGGTGAGATAAGAGGGAGTTACATTAGGACACCACCCCAAATACAAACACTGTTCCCTCTGTACTGAGGTGAGATAAGAGGCAGTTATTAGGACACCACCCCAAATACAAACGCTCTTCCCTCTGTACTGAGGTGAGATAAGAGGGAGTTACATTAGTACACCACCCCAAATACAAACGCTCTTCCCTCTGTACTGAGGTGAGATAAGAGGGAGTTACATTAGTACACCACCCCAAATACAAACGCTCTTCCCTCTGTACTGAGGTGAGATAAGAGGGAGTTACATTAGTACACCACCCCAAATACAAACGCTCTTCCCTCTGTACTGAGGTGAGATAAGAGGGCGTTACATTAGTACACCACCCCAAATACAAACACTGTTCCCTCTGTACTGAGGTGAGATAAGAGGGAGTTACATTAGTACACCACCCCAAACACAAACGCTCTTCTCTCTGTAGCCTACTGAGGTGAGATAAGAGAGAGTTACATTAGGACACCACCCCAAAAGGTCTCTTTAAAAAACACAATTGTAAGTCTTCATGTTTGGAATTCATCTTCTTAACATGACATTTTTCGGGCTGCAAACTGTGCTACAATTGTGACTGAGACGGATAACTGAAATTTAAATACTTGGTTGATACTAATTGAGTCCACATTAGAGCCACGGACCTCCATTTGATGAAATGTTGTCTCTCGGACCCAAATATGAGAATATTTGTATTGTCAGATATGATATTGTCCAGAATGCCATCATGTGTATTGTAGGTAGAGAGATAACAGTGAAGCTATGATCAAACCAGTCGTTCTGATACGTTCTCTAATTGTGTTAGCTTCTTGTAAATGGGTGAGTAGGTGGGTGTGGGTGCTTACATGGTATGGGTAGGTGTAGGGGGCGTTGTCCAGGACCACCGTCTTGGCCAGGTCTCTGCCCAGAACGCCCAGGTCCTTCACATAATGTCCCAAGACACAGATGCAGTCCTCCTGGTACAGACGGTACCTAGATAAAGACATAAACAACAAGTCACACAACATGCTGGACGCTTCAAGCTCATTTTACTGCTCAACTCATTCAAGTCGAGCTGAACCCGTTCGTCACGTGCGTCTGAGTCCGTTTCAGTGCGAGTCTCTGTGTGGTGGAAAACTTTGATGAAACACAGGTGTAACTAATAAACCTGACGGTGTTGTGGAAAACGTTGATGAATGACTTTGATGGTGTACGCGGATGTGGGGAAGACGCACCGAAACAGCTTCTGGTCGGGGTCCAGGATGTCCAGGATCTTCTCTGCGTACTGCTTCTTGGCTGTCGTGTAAACAAACATCTGGAACACAAACAAACAGCAGCTGAAAACATCCCACCCAGAGCAGAGCGCTAACACGCTTTACCAGAGTTTATATCCCACCCAGAGCAGAGCGCTAACACGCTTTACCAGAGTTTATATCCCACCCAGAGCAGAGCGCTAACACGCTTTACCAGAGTTTATTTACATCCCACCCAGAGCAGAGCGCTAACACGCTTTACCAGAGTTTATATCCCACCCAGAGCAGAGCGCTAACACGCTTTACCAGAGTTTATATACATCCCACCCAGAGCAGAGCGCTAACACGCTTTACCAGAGTTTATATCCCACCCAGAGCAGAGCGCTAACATGCTTTACCAGAGTTTATATCCCACCCAGAGCAGAGCGCTAACACGCTTTACCAGAGTTTATATCCCACCCAGAGCAGAGCGCTAACACGCTTTACCAGAGTTTATATCCCACCCAGAGCAGAGCGCTAACACGCTTTACCAGAGTTTATATCCCACCCAGAGCAGAGCGCTAACACGCTTTACCAGAGTTTATTTACATCCCACCCAGAGCAGAGCGCTAACACGCTTTACCAGAGTTTATATCCCACCCAGAGCAGAGCGCTAACACGCTTTACCAGAGTTTAGATCCCACCCAGAGCAGAGCGCTAACACGCTTTACCAGAGTTTATATCCCACCCAGAGCAGAGCGCTAACACGCTTTACCAGAGTTTATATCCCACCCAGAGCAGAGCGCTAACACGCTTTACCAGAGTTTATATCCCACCCAGAGCAGAGCGCTAACACGCTTTACCAGAGTTTATATCCCACCCAGAGCAGAGCGCTAACACGCTTTACCAGAGTTTATATCCC
Organism: Poromitra crassiceps; assembly: GCF_964638095.1. Classification (NCBI taxonomy): domain Eukaryota; kingdom Metazoa; phylum Chordata; class Actinopteri; order Beryciformes; family Melamphaidae; genus Poromitra; species Poromitra crassiceps. The sequence goes on from NC_139631.1 coordinate 39,241,582, forward strand.
ACCCAGAGCAGAGCGCTAACACGCTTTACCAGAGTTTATTTGCATGTGTAAAGACGATAAGATAAGCCGCACAGAAAGATACTGTCAGAGCAAAAGTTCAATAACATTACATTTACCCTTTGTGTAGAGAGATAAAAGAAATGGGGGAAATGCCTATAATATTATTCAGTCACTATATATATATATATATTCTGATGAATATTGTCACTGAAAACATACAGACAGAAAGCACTTGCTTGTCCAAAGAAAACTCTATTGTAGTGTAGTCACAGGAACCAGGCAGCTTCATTTGAAATATATTCAAAACTCTGTTTTCTTGGGCGTGAAACTTACCTCGTAGATCTTTGCCATGGACTGCAGGAACTCCATCACATGCGGCCGCAGGACCATGTATACCTGATGAGAAGATGAGGGAGTCAATAAATAAAGTCCTGTACCATAATGAATGCATATATATTCTACATTTTCTCCTTAGTTCCTTCCTCCTTGTTCACCTAGCACTTCAGTCACACAAATATTTGACTAAATCTATTTTCAGGGTATATGCAGGAATCCCAAAGTTAAATTCACAACCTTTTAAGATGATAGAATCTGCTGCACAAAACACCCTTAAATCTTGTGCTTATGTTTTCCTTAAAATGTTTAGCCTTATTGAGAAGATTTAAGGGTGTTTTGTGCAGCAGAATCTATTTTATGGACACCTTAACTCTGACTAAGGGAAATCTTAACCTAAGGTGCTTTTTGTGCAACTGGGCCCAGGACTACATTTCCCACAATCGCCGCTGTCCCTCTCACACACACACACACACACACACACATGCAAGTCAGCAGCAGCAACAAACTAACAAGCTGTACTAACAAAGAACATTCAATAAAATCAGGCAAAACAGGGGGCAGCTGAGGATCAACAGCTTTTTCCTCACTTTCCTGCGAGCGTTTGTCTGATTCACATCACAGTTGTGATAGGAGGAAACATCAAAGAGGCACACTGTTGATGTGCCACAGCCTCACCTTGTACTGGTGGTGGTGGTGGAAGGTGGTGTGGAAGGTGTGCTCCGCCTCCTCGATCACGTTCAGCGAGCTGAACATCAGGGTTTCATCCTGCAGGCACAGAGACAGAGTCACCTTATAGTTAGTCTCAACGCCAGACCCATGAGAGTTCTTATGCTGATACACTACATTACTGCATGCTGCAGAGCTCTCTCTGGGTCTGATACACTACGTTACTGCATGCTGCAGAGCTCTCTCTGGGTCTGATACACTACGTTACTGCATGCTGCAGAGCTCTCTCTGGGTCTGATACACTACGTTACTGCATGCTGCAGAGCTCTCTCTGGGTCTGATACACTACGTTACTGCATGCTGCAGAGCTCTCTCTGGGTCTGGGACACTTTCCCTCAGAGGGCTGGCAGTGGTTATGGGAGGGAACCGTTCACTTGGCCAGTCATATGCCAGTAATGGATTCAGTCCTCCCCAATCAGTGACGACTTTGCGATCAGACGACACGGGAGGCGCAGCGCATTTTTCGAACCGCTCTCTCATCGGTGCTACGACCCGTCACTAATTTAATTTCAACCCGCCTTAAAAACCAGCAGTGGCTGTTAAGTGGCACAGACTCACTTATGTAGTATGTGGAGCGCAGCGATTCAACGTAATATTTGAGTCTGGGGAGAGACTACCTTATAGTAGGAAACCAAGATGGCTTTCTGTACTGTAATGACGTACGTAGCCTGGTGAACCAGCCGGTCACGTGAACTCACATTTCATTTCGTTCTGCGGGACCATCTGGCCTCAAGCCTTGGGAGGGCTTTAAGCAGAAACTACAAAGTGGAAGAGCCAATCAGCGACTGCACAAGTTGGCCAATCAGGAACTGGCGTTCCTGATTGGCCAACTTGTGCAGTGCACTAACGAAACAATAATGGCCGCCTCCTTGCCTGATCGTCTCGAGGAGTAATGTTAATGTTTGTCGAGTTTAAGCAGCCATAAAGTGCAGTTATTGCAGAAATAGACTCAATAATAAGAACAGGAGTTTGCAACAGCGGAGTTTCTCAGCGGAAAATGTGTTTTTGTCGTTCTCCCGAGTGGATTTGGGTTTGACTGGATCCAACGCTGATTGGCTGAAGGAGTTGTCTGTCAAGGTAAGTACACAGTATACACACCCAAGGTTAATAATTACTGTTACAACACAGAATTTTTATAATGAAAATTAGCAGAAGCTCACAGACAATGAAAAAGAGAGGCTTGAATGTGTGAACACTTCTCAACTGTGCCGTTAGTTGCAATTGCAAATGGCAGAAATCCATCGACTGGTACGCTCGTTAGAAAATACTTTGTTTTCACTTGTCGAGAGCTCCCCCTCTCTCATCATCAGTGATGTCACTTGATGACATCATCACTGATGTCATCAGTGTGTGTGTCTGTCTCTTGTGTGCGTTTGTGTGTGCCTGTCTGTCTCTTGTGTGTGTGTGTGTGTGTGTGTGTGTGTGTGTGTGTGTGTGTATCTTGTGTGTGTGTATGTGTGCCTCACTGATGTCACAATTTATGACATCACTGATGATGTCACAATTTATGACATCACTGAGGTCACAATTTATGACATCACTGATCACAATTTATGACATCACTGATGATGTCACAATGTATGACATCACCGATGACATCACTGGGACTTTGTGTGTGAGTGAATCTATGACATCACTGATGATGTCATCAGTGGGACAGACAGAGAAACAGACAGACAGAGCCCCATCTCCTTTCTGATGATGATAAAGTATCTGAAGCAGCAGGACTGAACTCACCAGGCCCAACACCAGCGTGGCCTTGGGCGCACTCCTGGTTTTGGGGGGAATATGTCTGGCACTGGGTTTGGCCTGCTGGGAGAGGGACGGGATGTTCTTGATGAAGGTAAAGCTGTAAAACAAAACAACACTGTTAAGGTAAAGAACAAAGGGATCCACTGACAGGCCAGAGACACTGAGACATGCAGGCAGGCAGACTTACGGGCTGAAGACGTCATCCTCTCCATCCAGCCCCAGCAGGTCCGTGGAGCAGCTGAAGCCAAACACACACGGCTCCTCATCAATCTCATCACCCATCAGCACGTCCTTCTGCCCTGGACTCTTCACATCTGCAGAGAGGAACCAGACCCTCCATCAGCACCCAGCACTCACCACCACCACCAACGAGTTCATTCAATTCCTACAGAGCTGAGTGGCCGGAGAAACTCTGCAGACAATGTGCAAGTTTGTCCCGGCTTCCCAACAGCTTCTTAAACAGCAAATTCAAATTCAAGCTTGGCGGCTGAGAAAAGTCGATCACGGCTGAGGTTTTTGCAATCAGGTTCCCACACTTTGTTGTTTTCCTACTGATTTGATTCAGTGCAAAATGTAGAAGTTGATTCCAGCCATTCAGAGCTTCCCAGTTCCCTACAACATCTATTTGAAAGACTACGTACGCAGTGATCCTCACTATTTTTTCCATGAGAGCCACACTAGCTGGTCAAAGTCAAGAGGAGAGACACTTTTTCTGAAAAAACACCAAAACCACACAGCGAGGGTTTGGTTTAGTTCTTACTTTATAGATATGGCGGAAACAGACTCAATAATACCAATTAAACAAGTACAGGAGTATGCAACAGCGGGGTTTCTCAGCGGAAAATATGTTTTTTGACGTTCTCCCGAGTGGATTTGGGTTTGACTGGACCCAATGCTGATTGGCTGAAGGAGTTGTCTCTCAAGGCAAGTAAATGGCCTGCATTTATATATGGCCTGCATTTATATAGCGCTTTTATCCAAAGCGCTTTACAATGAGTAGATAGTCTACATTCACCCATTCATACACCAATGGCGGCAGGCTGCCACGCAGGGTGCCTACACACCATCGGGAGCAATTTGGGGTTAAGTGTCTTGCCCAAGGACACAACGACAGCAGCTGGGAGGGAGCGGGGATCGAACCGCCAACCCTTGCGTCATTGGCCGACCCGCTCTACCTCCTGAGCTAAAGCCGTCCCTACACCCCTCACCCCTCACCCCCCACCCCAACTTCCGCCCACTGCAAACTAGGGCTGTGAATCTTCACTGCCCTCACGATTCGATTCAGAGGGCTACAATTCGATTCGATTATCGTTGCATCTCGATGCATCTTAAATCGATGCATCACTTTTTTCCCCCAATACATGATTTGTTTTTTCTCACTTTCTTTTTTCTCACTGTGTGGCTACTTTTAAAATAAAAGTGCATTTGGAATTGCATTGTATTATGATCCATAATTAAAATAAACAAATGCATGTACTTCCATTATATTTTATTCGATTATAAAAAAAGAATATATACCGTAAATTTCGGACTATAAGCCGCGGCTTTTTTCCCGTTTTTTGGCCCTGCGGCTTATATAACGGTGCGGCTTATCTATGGATTTTATCAGCTAACGGCCGCTCGGGGACCTCCAAAATCTATGGATGTTGGTATGAGGCAGAACGAGAGCAAGACAGACATTACGAGAGCGAGACCCTGATTAGATGATATTGCAAAAAATGTGCCTCGCGACCTGATTGGAGCACTGTGCCACTATGCTCTCTCAGCCACTACGGTAAAACACCCTCCCTCCTCCCTCGCTCCGGGGGGAAAATGGCAGCGATTGAGCCTGAAAGACAGTCTGAATGAAATTGAATGTAACATTCCCAATTCTATGTATTACATTCTAAAAAACTAACGGCAACATTTTGGAAGGCTAAGCCACACAACTAGCTCGTTGTAATCTAACATCATGCTTCAAAAGATGGAGAACTGGCTGTGTTACGACGATGGCGGCGATTGAGCCTGAAAGCCATGTCTGAGACAGTAGCGAGACAGGAACAACAACAACAGCAGCAGCAGCAAAGGATCATGCACAAACCCGAGACGAAAGGGACTGTCCGTCAGGGCGCGGACGACTGTGTCAGCAACTCCCTCCCGACTACCAGGAGAAAATTACAAACTTCGGCGAATTCACACAAAGAAAGATCAAGGAATATTCCATCGGACCGGAGCAGATCATAAATATGGATGAAGTGCCTTTGACGTTCGACCTGCCTCTCACTAGGACTGTTAACAAGAAAGGTGAATCGTCCATCACGTTGAGAACCACAGGTCACGAGAGAACGAATTTCACTTGTGTTCTTGGCTGCACAGCATCTGCAGTAAAGCTCCCGCCGATGGTGATTTTTAAGCGTCTCACAATGTGTGATTTTGTCTGGGGATTAGTGACCTGACTTTTGTTTTGTTTTGTTGAAATGTTAATAAATGGGAGCTTCCCCAAACAGCCATCTCTTTCCCGACAATCCCCTCTGTGCACGAACCCTTACATATGGTAATTAAACATCAAAACACCCGCGGCTTATAGTCCGGTGCGGCTTATATATGTAACAAACAGGCAATTTTGCTGCTGCGGCTTATACTCAGGTGCGCCTTATAGTGCGGAAATTACGGTATATATATACTGTATATATATAAATGTTTTTAATAATCGATTTTTGACATTTGTGAATCGATGCAGAATCGTGCACATCCGCATCGCGATGCATCTTATAGTCGATTATTTTTGACACCCCTAAACACTGCATGAATGCTTAAGGACAGACGGTCTGGTAGGATTTAATGAAATGGGAGTTCACATGACCGGCTGGATTACCAGGCTAGGTAACTTCTAACTTGGTGCTTTCACAAAATATTTACACAATGAGATTTTTGATAATTAATCATCAGTAATGTGGAGATAATGACTAAGTGGGTAAAGGCAAATAATAGAACATTCTGTGAAGTTCAGAAAACTACATCACTTTACAGTAATGCAGCCTTCAAAACAAGGGAAAGACAACACCTATGCCTTATCATGATATGAATATAGAAAATTCACAACGATACCTAGTTTCATATCACAATATCGATATAATATCGATATATTGCCCAGCCCTACAAGTACACACATATCTGCATTTTTTAAATATCACTCCATATCAAATATCTGCAAATAAAATCTAAAATGCATCCATATCAACACTCAACCATGTAGAAAGAGAAGCAGTATAGGACAGCACACCTGGAGAGGCTGTGATTACAGCAGCAGGCTCCTCCAACACTGCCGCCCTGCCTGGCCTGGTCTTCTTTGCCTTCTTCTTTGTCCTTTCTTTAGATATAGCCGGCCTCAGGAAGTCGCTGTCTGTGGACTTGTCTCTACGCCTCTTTTTACTGTTAGAGAAAAACAAAAATCCATAAATGCATTATTACCATCATCATTGGTGGTACATACAAAAAAAACAACACTATTGGTTACATTGGAGCTTTTCACACACACTTCATGCTCTTAGCCTGGGGCTATGTTAGGCCTGGGCTAAGAATAGGGCTATCTTAGCCCTGGGCTAACTTAGCCCCTTTTCACTCACACATATTAACCCAGGTTAAACTAAACCCAGGACCAGGGTGGGAATCTCATAATTTTAGGGGCGTGGCCATCTGGCCTTCAGCATCACAATATTTAAGGGTTAACCCTGAAAAGCCGGGGTTAACCCTGCTCCAGAGCAGGGCCAGCTAGCCCCAGGCTGAAGTCGGAGTTAACCCACTTTAGAATGTTCCAGGATTGTGCAAGTGTGAAAGCTTTCTTAAGCTGAGGTTACACTACAAGACTTTACACAGGATTTCCAGTTGGGCTCAGTCCGTCTTTGTTGACTCTAGTCTGCAGTTGTTGTGCCAGTCGGCAGCAAAACCTGTTAGTGTTACTGGGTACAGATTTCTAATCGTCAAGTGTAAACTGCCTCCCGACGCCAGTCAGAGCCCCAACGATTATATCAAACAAGTTTGAATTTCTCGTGTAGTGTAAACTGGTGCAACGACCCGACTCAACTCAACAAATCACGTGCACGTGGAATCCTCTCAACATCCAATGAAAATGATGCAATGAGGCAAAAGCAGTCAAATAGCTCATCATTCTTCACACAATAGATATTTCTGATACCAACGCACACGTGAATAATACAGGGACCAGTGGAAGACTCAATTACAACATCAAATCAAACACGCTAAAGGCCGGTTGCTCACGGTTAGGTCAGAAAGAACAAAACCGAAACTTCTTGTTAGAACTTTCAAAATAAAAGTATACCATTGCAACGTTTGTGTGTGTGTGTGATCCGAAATACCCCAAGTACCAAGAGGAAATAAAGAACACATTTGCATAAAAACCTACTTACATAATGTGGCTTCGAAAAGTCCATTCTAACCCGTAGTGAGTGATGCAGTAATACGTTCACGCTTTTATTTTGAAACTAAAATTGTCTAGCTTCCGTATGGTTAGTATGGTCACGTCAGTTTGCTGGTTATTTTGTGTTGTGGGTTCTTCAATAAAGACACCGTCTTATAACTTGAAAGAGCTTAACTTTGATTTGGCAGTTACATGTTTACATGTCTGTGCGGCTCATGGTTGGGCTCTACTGTGCAGTTCACTTGCTGAATCTGTCTGACTAGACTGCTTACTGCGCATGCTCCAGCTGATAGGCTTAGGGAAGTAGCAAATCACTTATTACAGTTTTCACGTGAGTTTGCTGGGCGCACAGTCGGGTAGTGTATTTTCATCTGTGATTCCAGTCGTTCCCAGTCGTGTAATGTATTTCTGTGAGTTTTTCAGTCGTGATAAAAAAATCTGAATGAAAAAGTGGTGTAGTATAAACTCCTCAGTCTTTTCATAAATAATCTGTTAAGATTTTCAAAGTTGTCGTAGTGTATCTGCTTTAGCCTGGGGCTAACAGCTCCCTTAACCCTGGCGAAGTGTAGCCCTATTAGGATCAATAATCAAAAGGAGCTTAGGACAGTTTATAGTGTAGAGGTCCTCACCTGTTGATGGAGTAACTGTGCTCCTCCAACACTGCCGCCCTGCCTGAGGTCGCCCTCTTGGGACTGGAGAACAGGACATCCCATGGTGGCATCTCATCATGATGAACTGCCTCACCACTTTCATCTCCTAAGACTCTTCCTGCTACAACACATGAAATGCCTGTTAGAATTCAGCACTACAAACAAACACGACAAACTAACACACTAGGCCACATGGGGCTGGGCGATATGGACCAAAAATCATATCGATATTTTTTTATCGAATAATCATCAGTAATGTGGATATAATGACTAAGTGGGTAATGGCAAATAATAGAACAGTCTGCGAAGTTCAGCAAACTACATCATTTTACAGTAATGCAGACCTTCAAAACAAGGAAAAGACAACACTTATGCAATATCACGATATGAATATACAAAATGCACGATATCTAGTCTCATATCACAATATCGATATATTGCCCAGCCCTACTAGTACATGCATATCTGCATTTTTAATATATCACTACATATCAAATATCTGCAAATCAAATCTAAAATGCATCCATATCAACACTCAACCATATAGAAAGAAGCAGTATAGGACACCACACCTGGAGAGGCTTCAGCTAGGATTGCAGCAGGCTCCTCTAACACTGCCCCCCTGCCTGGCCTGGTCTTCTTTGCTTTCTTCTTTGTCTTTTGTTTAGGTGCCCTCAGGAAGTCGCTGTCTGAGGACTTGTCTTCACGCCTCATTTTACTGTTACAAAAAAAAAAAAAATCCATGAACGCATTATTTACCATCATCATTGGTGGGCTAAGAGACACACTTAACCCCAGCTAAGTGTAGTGTGAAAAGCCCTAATATGGTCAATAATCAAAAAGGAGTTTAGGACAGTGTTTATAGAGGTCCTCACCTTTTGATGGTCGGCTCCTTGTAATTGACTTGAGGACATCTCTTTCTTTTTCCTTGCCTTGCGTCAGCTGGGGTTGTAATGGTGTTGGTCAGTGATGACAAGACTCTTCTTGCTACAACACACAAGAACAAAGAACACAGCCTTTTAGAATTAAGCATGACAAACAGTCCCAACAAATAAAAACAGACAAAATAACACACTAGGCCACATAAGGCTGGGCGATATGGACCAAAAATCATATCTCAATATTTTTTAGGCTGAATGGTGAGACAATATATCTCTGTATTTTCTATAAAGTGGACTAAACGTTCAATTGTAACTTGGTGCTTGCACAAAATATATACACAATGACATTTTTGATAAATAATCATCGGTAATGTGGATAAAATCACTAAGTGGGTAATGGCAAGTACGGTAATAGAACAGTCTACGAAGTTCAGAAAACTACATCACTTTACAGTAATGTAGCCTTTAAAACAAGGAAAAGTCAACACTTCTGCCATATCACGATATTAATGTACAAAATGTACGATATTTTGTCTCATATCACAATATCGATATATTGATATATTGCCCAGCCCTACTAGTACACACATAACAGATTTATTTTTAAATATCACTACATACAATATCTTCAACAACCAATGTAGAAAGAGAAGCGATATAGGACACCTCACCTGGAGAAGCTTCAGCAGTGATTGCAGCAGCAGGCTCGTCAAACACTGCCGCCCTGCCTGAGGTCACTCTCTTGGGACTACAGAACAGTTCATCCATTACCAGGTGTCTCAAAAGTGCCTCGCCACTTTGGTCTACTGTTGGACTACAGGCCGACAACACGTTAGATGTCGTCAAATTGTGAATGGAGACAACAAACGTCTCCCTTTTTTGTCCAGAGGAAACAGGTGGATTTGGAGCTTGTGTGGCTGTATGTAGCCTGTATGTGTCTCTGTGCTGTTTTGTCTTCAGCTCCATTCTGGGCTTTGAGTTTGTGGCTTTGGAATTCAAGAAATCTTCATAGGTTTCATCCTTCTCGCTCATATCAGAACGTGATTCCATCACTTGTAACACTTCTCCATTATTTCTTGTACGATTTGCCGTTTCAAGATTTGCAATGTTCATATTATCCATGCAGGGGCCGGCATGGAGGGGTAGGGTGTCACTGGGGTGCTGAGGAGAACATACATTGTCCCGAGGCCGAAGTCCTTGTGTGCAATGACTAGGTTTCTTTTTCTTGTCCTTCGTAGAGTCAACAGACTCCTCCCTCCGTGTGCTTTTCTTCATGCTGGTTCGGCTCGTTTCCTCCCTCCTGGCCTTTTGAGGTCTCTGAAAGTCTGTGATCGTAGTCGACTCACTACCCAATGGCAGTCTTTCATGGTTAGCGCTGCTACTCAATTCCTCTGGAATGTCTCCTTGCTCCTGAGTGGCCACCCAAGGACGCTTACAGGAGCTCCCCGTTTCTGCAAGACAGACTCCATCGCTGTGCCTTGTGTCGGGGCAACTGTGTGCATTTGCTCCAGAATGCTGCCTCACAACAATAACTGCTGCTGATTCTTCACCTTGTGATGACGCGCCGTTTGAGGAGGAGCCATCTCTGGCCACCGAGATGAGAAATGTCTTTGTGCAGCTGGTTGAAAGACGGCTCACATGTTCCGACTCTTTCAGTGTGACATTATCTGTGCAAGGAGTTATTCTGTCCGTTTCACAAGATGGCAAATCACTTGAGATGTCAAAGGTATTCCTTTTGACCGAGTGGTCGCTCTTCGAAACTAAACAATTCTTCTTGCAGTTCGTCTCGGACCTTGCCTCTTCTGGAATATCTTTCACTGGGAATTTTGCAGCATCTTTGCCTTTGGAACACTGAACTGCCGAGTCCATAAAATAATGGTCCTGCTCATGTAAGACAAAGTCATGGCAGTGTGACGTGGCAGGGTCACATGACGTGGCAGGGTCACATGACTTGACAATTTGCTTTTTACGACGGTTGCGAGTACCATTACGAAAGGTAATATTTCTACTTTGTACATTGTGCAGCTGAAGCTCAGTGTCTGCAGAGGCCTCCTGTGTAAGGTTGTCTGCCTGTAACAAAGTGACATTGGGTGCACATTGTATCTCAGTCAACCCAGAATCGACATACTTCCTCGCCTCCTGATTCTCCACCCCACTAACTTGTTCCGTATTATTTTTGTCTTCCTTTGCTGCCTTGACAAATGTTACCTTTTCCGTAGGTGTGTTTTTCTTCATCTTCAGTTTGATAGAGCTACGCTCTTCTTTGCCCTTGGCTTCCACAGTGACCACTTCAGTAGCATTGGTTAGAGTTATCTCCATGGTTGTGTCCAGGGATTTAGTGTTTTGTCCGTTGTCAGTCGCCCTAACTGAGCTGCTTGGATGAGAAGCAATGTCATCAGAAAGAGACGGCTGTGGCTTTTCTGATGTGTTGTCAAGTGAGTTAATATCACGAAGGGAGTTCATATCAAATCGGGACTGAAAGAATCTCATTGAGAACCTTTCTACTTCAACCCTGTGGCTGCTAGACTGGCAGGATGTTCGTATCGGGATAGCTGGCATATCCGGACCCAAAAGCCTTTCCATATCGGTATCTGTGAAGAAAAGAGATGGAAAATAGAACATATTTCAGTCAACTCTGTACATTAAGTCATAAAATAATGTGAAAGTAAATTATTATAAAAATTCAAACCCTTATATTCTCATACCTTTAGGATGACTGGACTTGCTGGGTCGGCTCTGGATAACTACAATGTTTGCAGAATTGTCTTTCTGTTTAGTGGGACACATCTCATCCCTTGAACGTTCTGGCAGAGGAGGTAAGTTAACTGTAGGCCTACACAAGCGAGGGGGGAGAGAGAGAGAGTGTGTGTGAGAATCATTCAAAAACATTAAACTGTGCTTGGTCCAAAAGCATATATCTAGTAGAGAGATGTTTTCTCACCTTTCCATCTGCATGTTGTCATCATTACTGTCAACAGATTGGCTGTTGTAGTCATCAGACGGTTCACGTAGATCCTATAGGAAATAATCACAAAGACTTTAGACTCTGGTTCTGTTATGATTTTCAGACATTTTCAAACCTGAGAGACTTGACGGTGAACTCAAACATGACACAGAAAAAAATATATGTTGGTACATATTGAGAAGCATCCTCACAATATCAGGAGAGGGAAGGTCGACAATCTGCTGCTGGAGGTCTTTCAGAATGAGGAGCTGTGAGAGAACAAAATAATGAATTACAACCAATTTAGCAAGAGTAGATCTCTTAATACTGTTGAGACAAATCAACCAGACCTACCAGTTTCTTCTCCTTGGATCTCCTGCTGGCCAGCTTGAAGCGCAGAGTATTGACTTGCTTCTGCAGGTACACATTCTCCATCTCCAGCTGCCTTCTGCTCTCCTCTTGGGTCTGCATGGCAACAGCCAAGTCCTTGTTTTTGGCCTTCAGAGAGACACTGAAGGAGGTGTCTAGTGTAGACATGAAGAAAGACCACAGAATTATTTCACATTTTGTCTTATTGCAGCCAAACATCTGAAAAGCATAAAGCTACTCTTTGTAGTACAACACAGTTGAGCAAACCACAAACTCTGCTCATAATAATGTGTAACTGAATGGCACACTCACGGAGCATCTTTCTCTTCATATTTAAGGCCGCAGCCAAAGTCTGCTTGGAGGCCTTGAAGGGCACCATCTTTTTCTTCTTTTTCCCAGGTAACATCAGACGCTGGATGATTCGTGTTGGTGACACTTGGCAAAACTGAAAGAAAACACAGCGGTTACTAACCTCGCATCAACAGGCTCTTCTTGGCGAGAAAGAGCCTGGCCTCCCTTTACAAGTGATTTTGTCACCCTGCCTGTTTCCGGCCTAGAGCCCGCCCTAGACAGGAAACAACAGCGGAAATAGCTTGTTAACTTGACAATCAGACACAACGAATAAGAAAATAAAACGGCAAACAACAAAACAAAAGATGGACGTACCGAACAAAGTTTTTTAAGAAGTTCTTGTAGAAACATCGCAGATTCATAATATCACATATTTTAAGCCAATACAGAAGCTTTACTTTTCAAACAAATGGCCAGTTGATGGAATAGTTATAACGCTAGTTGTCTGTCTGCTGTTATCGATAATGGAGGATCAAGTACAACAGTTGAAGCATCTCTGCTGCCTGTGCTGGGAAAGACGGACATTGATCATAAGATTTCACATGGCGAGTACTCCATTGTCTTTGGCTCTCCAGAAACCTTCCTCGACTAGAAATGTGCTAACGCTACTATACAACTTGTGTTGTTCTTTTCAGGCTCTAGCTAACGTAACCTTGCCGCGTCAAGCTAACAGCAACAAAGATGTTTTCTGGCGCACTTATTTCCGGTGTTGTTTCCTGTTTCCTTGGTTTACGCCCTCATGACACAAAGCGGAGTAAAAGGTGTCCAGACTAGCTGTGACTGTACAGACCAGACTGACTGTTAATGTGATGCTGCAGGTAGCTGTGACTGTACAGACCAGACTGACTGTTAATGTGATGCTGCTGAGGTAGCTGTGACTGTACAGACCAGACTGACTGTTAATGTGATGCTGCAGGTATCTGTGGCTGTACAGACCAGACTGACTGTTAATGTGATGCTGCAGGTAGCTGTGACTGTACAGACCAAACTGACTGTTAATGTGATGCTGCAGGTAGCTGTGATTGTACAGACCAAACTGACTGTTAATGTGATGCTGCTCAGGTAGCTGTGACTATACAGACCAAACTGACTGTTAATGTGAGGGTTTTCGCCCATGTAGATAGCAGAATACACTCGCAATTAGCATACAGCTAGCTTGAGCTGTAGCATCATTTTCAAACTGATTGACTTGTTTACACATTGCCCAGAGGAAGTCATTGACTAATCGTAGTTCAAAGGTTGGCCTAATTCTGAGTAGAAAGTTGCCACTTGTAAACACACTTGTCTGCTGTTTGGCATGAAAACAATAATCAATTTACAAAGATATCTTTATGTTTGTTCACATTCAGGCAGCCACTGTGTGCCATGGTTTGCTGCTCTGAAGTGCATGCATGCAGTTACACTAGGTGGTGATGTGTTGTCAGCGGTTACTGCTAGCAAGCTAACATCTGGTATCATGATTGTTACGTTAGACAGAGTGCCTGTCCGATTGGGTTAAATTGAAACTTCAATATGCATTGAAACACGTTTGAATACCGTGTACTGTACTATTAACGGAAGACCGTCGTCCAAATTCTGCTGTCAGTGAACCAAAATGCATTAACGTTAGCGTTAGCTACGCTAAATGCTAGCTAACGTCAAATTGTAGAAGTAACCAGAAGTAATGTTAACGTTAGCTACAGTAGCTAAAACAAGCTGATATTGTTGGTCTAATGTAACTGACGCTACGTTATAAATGAACCGTACCTGTTCACTGCAGAAGTCCATCATTGACGACAAAACAAACTTATTTTCTTGACTTCTACTTTCGCCGCAAAACAGTCCCTTTAAATCACAAAGACACGCCCCTTCCGCCTTGTGAACTTCCGGCGTAATGCCCGACTGCGAGCCCCGGAACTCTCGTGAGAGCGAAGCGGACGCAGATTTGGAGCGAGGCGCTGCAGTTGCTCCCCACCAACTGCGCCCGACTGCGGATGACAGAGGATGACGAGAAACGATATTATATATACAGTCCATGCGAGAAACGCATCAAGCTGAGCGCCCATTGGTTCAACAACTGCGGTCACGACGCCATCCGCGCTTTGGGGAAGCAAAGTCGCGCTATCTGCACGTAAAATCCATTGAGCGTCTACTTCGCTTTGTACGGTAATGGTGCCTTCAAGTACGCCTCGTACACTCAGAAACAGATACTAATGGCCACAGAGCTTGTTGTAAACAGCACAGGTAATGTTTTTCTTATCACTTTCCCCTGTTGAAATGCATCTGTCATTAAGGCTACTTTATTGTTCTTCAAGACAACATTTTTAATAATTACCTATGTCAATTAGGTTGTTTGTGGTGCCATTTGTCTGTCTGTATGTCTGTTTATTTGAATTAGAGAAAAACTAATATGCACATTTTCATGAAACTTGGTGGAAGGGTGAAGCATGGACAAAGGAAGAAGACATTACATTTTGGTACGGATCTATGTCAGACTGACCTCATGGTGACGCTATAATAGCCCTCTTTACATAGGCTGATATTCAAATGTCCATGAAAACATCAAATCAAATTGTTTTCTGCAAACTCCACCAGATTCTTGCTCATTACTCCCCAGTCTACCTACACAATGTTTTGCAAGTGGTTCTACTGCAGCATTTTGGAATAATTTGATGTCAAAGTCATACATATACAGTACATTACGCATAATATGCCACAAAGGGTGATATTCAAATGTCCACGAAAACATCAAATCAATTTGTTTTCTGCAAACTCCACCAGATTCTTGCTGTACAGCATGTAACATGTAGTTATATATATATAACTTATATTGGATGCTATTTTATTGATTATCACTGTACGGAACAGTCCTATGTCTCAGAGAATGTTGATGTTTGCTGTTTATTTAGATAATGGTGGTTTGTTTGATATTTTCATGCCTGATAATGTTTGATGTTTGCTGTTATGTAGGTGATCTGTTGGTATTTTCATGTCTGAGTATGAGCAACTGTAGCATGTCACAATTTCCCCTCGGGGATCATTAAAGTTTTTCTGATTCTGATTCTGATAACTAACGCTACTTCACAGCCAATCACTAACCTTGCGTCACCAGGCTCTTAGCCAATCACAAAGAGAGAAGGCGGAAGGACGGCAGGAACCAAAGTTTTATCACATCATTAATCTCTGGTTTTATGTGACATTAATGTTTATAACATTCAAAATACTTATTAAAACCTAAAAAGCAACTACGAGGGATCAGCGTGACGTCACTTGACACCCAGAAATGCTGAACCCCGCGGCAGTTAATAGTATGAGTTGTGTCAAACAAACGTTAATATCTTAAAAACTATACATGACATCGCTTATATTTTGACATTCTGAGTGAGAGCAGAAGTACCCCAAGAGTTTGATGTATAATATGCATGTCGTGTTAAAGTTGTGTGAACTGTCACAGTTTTTAAAATGTAAACAGAGTTAACTGGCTAGAGTCAGCCACTCAAGCGTCGCGCCACTTGGGCTCCATAGGGTTCCATTGCCGTTGCCACCCAGTGACGCGGTTTGTTTACCAAAATGCTGCTCGGCTGATCCCTCATATTTAATCTGACAAATTATAATATAATTACATTCCCCAGTATGTTGATGGAGTGAGCCTGTTCTGTAAAGAGGCCCCTCTACCCAGGGGCACCAGTGCAACTGCACTGCCTGCACTGTCTATACCTACGGCCCTGTTGTCTGGGTAGATGTGACCCCCAGGCTGGCTCATGGAGACCGACTTTGATGCTTAAAGTCCAGATCGAGGTGACTTCCATGCTTGGGGCTCTCTTCTGGCTCATGGAGGCCGACTTTGGTGCTTGAAATCCGGTAGGTGACCTCGAGGCCTGGGGGGTCTCTCCTGGCTTTATGGAGGGGGATGCAAGTCTCGGCGGTTTGTACCTGCTGAGATTTGCATCCCTGTTTTTAAGTTAAAACAGCCCCAAAATATGATGGGGATGCAATTCTCGGCGGGGATCCATAACTTGGTATAACACCTGTTATGGCAGGTCGAACAGGAATAGGATGAGGACACAACAACGTGGCGGGTTCCAGGTAGTTCAGCTGGGGAGAGACCAGACGAGAGCGAGCACTCAGACTTGGAGAAACACTCAATTTTACTCATATCTATTTCCCCTTCAAAAATCGGGTTAAGTTAATTGCCTCGCCTGTGCGTTTCTATGTCATGTAGTGTTTAGTCCACGCTCATCTTCGGAGTAAGGTGAAGGAATAGTTTAGTAGGCCTAATGTGGCCTGTGAGCATATTGTGTTCACTGTGATGACTGTTTCTATTTTGTGTAAATGTTTGTATTTTTGGGTGTTTTTTTGATTTGTGACTATGACGGAAGACTTTAGGGCAGGATTTTGAAGTACCACTATGATTGTTATGTTTTCTTTTAGCACCACTCTTGAGAAGTCTGGGTGGGTGTGATTGGGGGGCCAAGAGGGAGACCATGCATCTAACATATCAGGCAATGATCAGATCTGAGATTGACTATGGATGTTTTGTGTATTGCTCTGCGGCCAAATCATTGCTAGGGAAGTTAGATGTTCTGCAGACCAAGGCTTTGAGACTCTGTGGTGGTGGGGCTTTTAAGACCTCCCTACTTCCTGCACTGCTGGTTGAAATGGGAGAAATGTCCTTATGCTTGAGGCGTATTAAATGAGGACTTCAGTACTGGTCAAAACTAAATGGCTCTAATCAAACCTCCCAGCTACAGTAGGTGTATTTTGCAAGAGGCAGATTCTGTGGGCAAGATTAAAAGCAAACGTGTTATTGACCGTGTAAATCAGCAGGGCAGAAAACTGAGATTGGATCAGGAAAGCATTTCAAAGCAAACATGCTGGGTATCAGTACCCTTTTGCGTAATGCAAGACTGGGACATTGATCTTATTTATCTATCTATTTATTTATCTATCTATTTATTTATTTAATTATTTTTTGTTTATTTTTTTTATGAGAAAAGTGAGATATCCTCAAAAATACAGCCCTTACATGAATGGGATCTTATGTAGATTTTTTTATTTTATTTTTTACAGATGGGTCTATGGATCCAGAGAGTGGGAAAGCAGGATTTCTAAAATCGTTAAGCAAATACTGATTTTAATTCATTTATTTAAGATTTTAAATATTTGAACTCAGGTATGCAAATGTATTGGACATCACATGGTACAGTATAAGAGGAAAATAAGATGTTAGTAGATTATTTCAGTGTTATATGGGCATGTATATTCTGTTGCACGGTCACTTTGTTGGTTTACTGGTTAGTCAAACGAATTGTTTTGTTGTCATTCAGTCTCTTTTAATAAGCAACTCTGGGAGAAAACTTAAGAAGAATCAGAAAAAGAAAGAAAAAACTTAACTGAAAACAAGCAAGTTTTCCAGTGGTATGACCCCCCTTCTGGGACAACCAAGCCTTATGAACTTTGTGAAGTGAAAATGTTGAATGTTTGTATGTTCTAAACTAAAGCAAAACAACATGGATTGTTTTATATGTTAATACTGCCACAATAAAGCCCCTTAATGAATATATATTGAAACATGATGACTCCACATGATAGTCCTTCAAGGCTCTTAAAACACAACTGGCTGGGTGTCCTTGGCATGAAAATGTGAAGAACTTGTCTTCTCCTGAGTCTATAATATATCATGATGTACATTTTTACATCGGCTCATATGATTCAGACTAGTTCCATAAAGGCTATGTGGTGTCAGTGGTGCTGGACAACTCATGCTCTCTCGCCTTCAAATGATCTGTAATCTGCAACTTGAACACCAAGCGGCAGCATAAGCTCACAAAATATTTCTCTCTCTTTCTGTCTCTGTGTGTGTGTGTGTGTGTGTCTCTCTCTCGCTCTCTCTCTCTCTGTGTGTGTGCGCGTGTGTGTGTGTGTGTGTGTGTGTGTGTGTCCTATGTCCTGACAGGAGCCAGCAGTATAAATACTTAATGGTCTGAAAGCAGGGGAGCGTTGCAGTTTAGACACAACAGTCAAATTCAGTGTTAGCATGACATTGTCAGTCTCTATAAAGTGATACAAACAGGTATAAGGAGAACACGCACCAGTGAAACAAAGTCGTGTTAAGAGCAGCGTTCATTGAGGTTTATTTCTGTGAAAAGACCCTCCATAGTATCTCTGTTAGAACACTTCACCTCTCGCAGTGTTTTTGTTTGATTTGATTTCTGTATAAATATAGCTAAATGAATGTTGCCAGTGAGTTATGACTCACCGGAGCCTCGGTGTCACGCAGGAGAGATTCAATCAAGCCGTGTAGGTGACTTTCAATACAGATTACTGCATGAACTGAATGGAATATTAGCTCAGTTATATAATCTGCTTCGTGGATTAATTTGCCTGTCAAATCAATAGGATACAAAGTAAGATAGAGACAAATTCTTCCAAACTGTTATTTGACTATCTTCTTTTCCCATTATTGACAGTGCCACAGTGCCCCAGCTAGTTAGTATTAAGAGGTGCCAAAAGTCTTTCCTATGAAGGGCCAAAAATAATCTGGTTGGATGGCCAAGGGCCAAAAATAAATGTTGATGTAATGTGAAATTACATTAAATTATTGTATAGATGATTTGCATTCTACATCTAAAATAGGTCTTCTAGTTTATGGTAAAAGTATCATGAAACTAGCTTTAAAAATGAGCCCGCCACAGCAGGGCCGCTGGAAGTAATTTTAAGCAGGGGGTGCTGGGAGGAAGGGACTCTCGGTGGGGCCCGCAAGGGCCCCGCCGAAAAAAATTTGGACGTTTTTTTTTTACATTTTTTTGCCATATTTAGAGGAATATCTCATTTTAAATTAGCATTAGGATACTATTGTGATGTAATTATTCAGTATTTTCTCCTTTTCTCACTCATTCAGAGCAAAGAGGGAGATATATAGCATGATGATAATGCTCTATATCTCCCTATTTGCTCTGAATACACCAGTTAACATGACACAGACTTAACATGATAGAAATATTATCAGCAAACTTAACACATTCACTGCCAGACGTTTTTTTTTTACTGTAGTTAGCTTCTGCCAGAGGGGTTTTTTGAGGATTCTGGCTCATCTTTCAAGACCCGAGGATTCTTTTCTGCTAAGATTTTGTGAACACACAATATCTCAAAAGAACTAATAGAATGTGTGCTTTCTCTGTCTAAAAGAGTTAGTTTGTAGAGTTAGTAGTTATGTAAGCATTAGCAGTTGAATACAGCATGGTTTCAGCGTCAGAAAAATTATTCAGAGATAAACCGCTTTTTGTGAAATTCAATAGAACAGTCACTTTAACCATTCATTTTTGGCATCAGTAAGACGTCAGACATCTAAACAATAGTTTTGAACAGTAATTTCCTCCATAACAGCAGGAAACCCCCCTCTGCTTCCAACTCCTCCCTCCGTGGGCGTTCTTCTTGGCTGCAGCGGCCGTCACAAGCTTGTCACCAGTCTCACTGCTTTGCTGCTGCTGCTGCCTGTCTGCGCGGCCGCTGTTTGAGGAAGTCTGGATGGACTCGCTCGCTTCTTGGAGTTTTGGTTGAGAGCTTTGATGAAGCTTTTGCGATTCTGGTCATATTTATGCTGCGTGTTTCAAAGTGTGTTCCACCTGTAATCTATTATGCAAATTTGCAATCCCGCATCGCCAGCAATCAGCGCGAAAACGAAAGCGTTTTCCCCCATCCATTTTCATGAGAATGGCTGCTTTTTGCTTGCCTTCCTCTAGTCAGGAGAGCACTGTCGCCACTTAGTGGGTCGGTGGAATGGGTTGTAAACGTTCGGTGGCTCCAATAATTATATAAGAGATGTAAAAGGGTTAGATGCACATCCCACGGTCAAAAAAAAAAAATCATTTTTTTGACGGAGTAATACGTCAGTGGCAGTCAACCGTTGGATTTTTTTTGACGGAGTAATACGTCGTTGGCAGTGAACGTGTTAATGACTAGACTAATTATTCTGATCTGAATGGCATATATCAAGAAACATTGACTCCTCTCTCTGCTGTATAGTGGGAGGTGCATTTTTGAGTAGGCTATTAAAATAGCATGTCAAGTTCACATTTCTTTATTGCCAGATTAAACAATTCGTATTGGTTGTTGGTTGGTTCAACACAACATGTGCGTGCATGCGCGCTTCTTCTTCTTCTCTATAGCCTACAAGCATGTAACTTCCTTGATTGTTATTGTTGATAATTCTATTTAAATAGGCTACATTTTCATTTCCCGAAACATTCTTAAACAAGAAAGGAACATAGTGCACTGCAAAATATTTTTAATTACATTTGTAATTTTTTTTTTTTTTTTTTTTTTGGGGGGGGGGGGGGGGGGGGGAATCTAGGGGGTGCTGCAGCACCTGCAGCACCCCTACTTCCCGCGGGCCTGCGCCACAGCCTCTGAAAGACGGTAATACTGGCCACAATATTTTTTTCACAACATTGTTCTTCTTTCAAAACCATGGAGGGCCAAAACAAATTGAGCGTGGGCCAAGTTTGGCCTGCGGGCCCAAAATTGCTCAGCCATGCTAGTCAAGTCAAGTCAAGTTTATTTATATAGCCCTAATTCACAAGCATGTCTCAGAGGGCTTCACAGAAAGTATGTCTAGCTGATTCTAGCTAACACACAGTAACAAGAATATACAGAATAAAGATAACATTTGAAGAAAGCAGGAGAGTGGAGGAGGGAGGGAGAGGGAGGAGGGAGGAGAGGGGGGAGGTGGGGAGAAAATAGGAAATGTGGAGGAGGAGAGAACAGAGGAGGAGAGATGAGGGTGCAGGGGAGGGAGAGCCAGGGTAGGGTTGGGGGAGGGGAGGGAGTAGGATACGGGCCCGGATTAGGGCGAGGGTGGGGAGAAATGGGAAATGTGGAGGAGGAGAGAACAGAGAAGGAGAGGGTGCAGGGGAGGGAGAGCAGGGGGAATGTGAGAGGGAGGAGAGGGCAGAGAGGAGGAGAGAACAGAGAAGGAGAGGTGGGAGGGCGCAGGGGAAGGAGAGCAGTGGGAATGTGAGAGAGGGGAGAGGACAGAGAGGAGGAGAGAACAGAGAAGGAGAGGTGGAAGGGTACAGGGGAGGTAGAGTAGAGGTAGGGTCTAGGGTGGAGGGAGGGAGTAGGATACGGGCCCGGATTAGGGCGAGGGTGGGGAGAAAATGGGAAATGTGGAGGAGGAGAGAACAGAGAAGGAGAGGTGGGAGGGTGCAGGGGAAGGAGAGCAGGGGGAATGTGAGAGAGGGGGGAGGACAGAGAGTAGAGGTAGGGTCTAGGGTGGAGGGAGGGAGTAGGATACGGGCCCGGATTAGGGCGAGGGTGGGGAGAAAATGGGAAATGTGGAGGAGGAGAGAACAGAGAAGGAGAGGTGGGAGGGTGCAGGGGAAGGAGAGCAGGGGGAATGTGAGAGAGGGGGGAGGACAGAGAGGCAGAGAAGGAGAGGTGGGAGGGTGCAGGGGAAGGAGAGCAGGGGGAATGTGAGAGAAGGGAGAGCAGGAAGTGGCAGGGATTCAGCAAAATAGGGGAGAAGAGGAGAAGGAGCAGAGGGGGGGAGAATGAGGAGAGAGCAGGAGAAGGGAGGGGGGGGCGGTGGGATGTGGGGGAGGAAAGAGCATGGAAAGAGAGGAGAACAAGAAGGGGGAAGAAGGGAAGAAGCGGGGGAAGGGGGAAAGAGAGGGGGGGGAGAAGATCAGACAACTGACTACTCTAAGCATTAAAAAATATAGTGCCAGAGGCCACTTACTTGTGCAGTGTGGTGGCCTCAAGCAAATCCAAGGCGACACTCGTTGAGGAGGTAAGAGGAAGGAAAGCAGGAAAAAGAAAAAGTTGCCTACGCGTTTCGGCCGCTGTGGCCTTCGTCAGGGCAAACCAGAGCTAACTGGGACATAGTATCTAGCTAATCTACAGCCTAATCTGGCCTATCCTACCCTGCTCTAGTCTGATTTTAGCCTGAACACTAACAGGTCAGCCTTAGGCTGTAGCTAATCTATCGCCTACCTAAGCTGTTCTAAACCAACCGGCAGCCCTCGACCAGTGATGAAGAGCACCGATGCCCCCCGACCCGGCCCCCGCCCACATAAGGCGTGGGAGGGAAGGCCAGGCCGGGACACAGCGGCACCCCCTCACCCCCAGTGAACGCAAGAAAACCTTTCCACCATATGGATCGCCACATGGATTGCCCCAGTGACTTGGCTGAGGAGGAACCTTGTGAGGTCGTTGTGCTAGGGGCCAATTGCTGCGGCCCGGGCGGACCCAGCCCCCACGCGACCCGCCCCCCCAGCCCCCAGCCACCAGCATAGTGACTGAGAGCGTGAGAGCAGGCCACGCGGGGGACGGGCCCACCCAGGCCACAGCAGCGGACCCCCATCTGGGGACTCCCCTCCGAGACAGGCCGAGAGATGCCGGGCTAAACCATGCACAGAGTTTCCGATAATGAAACTCTGTGAATGGTTTATTATGGAAATAAAATGTACAAGAGAACAGAAAATTGAAAATGTAAAAAAAGAGTCCAACAGAAGGGATATAAAAATGTAATTTTTAAATTATCCTAAGATCAGGGAAGGGAGTTGAAAATCTAAAAAGTAGAGTCCAAAAATAAATAGAAAATGCAGTCTTTAAGTGTTCGTAGGTTTAGAGAATACTAGTTAATTAGCTAGGTGACAAAAAGGGGTAACAAGATTGGGAGTTCCATGAGGATGATCTGAGGAATCCATGAGTCCGCGTTGGTGACATGGATTAAGAGGAGGGGAGGGGAGGATAGGAGTCGGAGGTGATGATTAAGAGGAGGGGAGGATAGGAGTTGGAGGTGATGATGAGGCGGCGGGGGGGGGGGGCTGGGGGGGCGCCCCCCCCTTCCCTTAGGCAAGCAGGTGACCAGGATGATGAGGATAGGGGTCGGTGATGGTGATGAGCCCGGGGTGTCAGACAGTAGAAGGAGTAGTGGGTAGATGGCCTAGAGTGACGACAGGTGGCTAGGGCGATGACGGCCGGACCTAGGGCTGCAGCGGTGGGGTGTACGTCAGGCCAATGAAGG
Organism: Poromitra crassiceps; assembly: GCF_964638095.1. Lineage (NCBI taxonomy): Eukaryota > Metazoa > Chordata > Actinopteri > Beryciformes > Melamphaidae > Poromitra > Poromitra crassiceps. The sequence continues at coordinate 39,265,016 of NC_139631.1, forward strand.
ACACCTGAGGGGGAGAGAGAGAAGAGAGCGGGGGAATCTGCGCAGAGGTGGAACTAACTCTATAGACAACAATAAAATTAGGTCATATACTATATACTATACTATACTGTATAGTATAGTATAGTATAGTATAGTGTACTGTAGTATAGTATAGTATAGTATAGTATAGTATAGTATGTATACAGTATAGTATAGTAGGTCTATATTATAGTATAGTACAGTACAGTACAGTACAGTATAAATATGCAACTTTATAGGGCCCTTCAAGCTTAAACAAATTCTTTAAGTGTAGGACTTCTAATCTAGATGGACAATGAGTTATTTTTGTTGAAATCTGTTCTAGCAGAACCAGCAGTTGGCTCTAAATGGTACTGCAGGTGAAAGGTAGTAAATGCCCATCAGTGAGAGTAGGAATGAAAAACTTGCGTCCCTGGGTGGGCTCGAACCACCAACCTTTCGGTTAACAGCCGAACGCGCTAACCAATTGCGCCACAGAGACTTCTGTGAGAGTTAGAAAAGGGGGCGTGGCTTGGATCACATAACGACCCAGCTTTAGTTTTCATTTGGAAACATTACTTGTCTTATGTTTCATATTATATCTCTTACAAACATAAGTGACCTCTTCTTCATTTATTAGAATACCTGTCAAATGGTTTTGCCCCTCAAGTGCAGATTGAATCATCAAAACAGGTGTGCTGGTTCCTGTGTGTCAGTGCCCCTTTAACACTGGAGCCATCAGGTTCTGGTTCCTGTGTGTCAGTGCCCCTTTAACACTGGAGCCATCAGGTTCTGGTTCCTGTGTGTCAGTGCCCCTTTAACACTGGAGCCATCAGGTTCTGGTTCCTGTGTGTCAGTGCCCCTTTAACACTGGAGCCATCAGGTTCTGGTTCCTGTGTGTCAGTGCCCCTTTAACACTGGAGCCATCAGGTTCTGGTTCCTGTGTGTCAGTGCCCCTTTAACACTGGAGCCATCAGGTTCTGGTTCCTGTGTGTCAGTGCCCCTTTAACACTGGAGCCATCAGGTTCTGGTTCCTGTGTGCCAGTGCCCCTTTAACACTGGAGCCATCAGGTTCTGGTTCCTGTGTGCCAAACTTTGCAACTGCGCTGCTGGGGCTCCAAGAAAGTGTAGTGTCATCAAATCACGGCGATCGCATATCTCGAGAACTGTTAATCTGCTCAACCTCAAACTTCGGGAGTGTGCAGGCGGGAACCCTATGGAGTGCAGTGCCCAATATCTGACAATGCATAGTCATAGTGCCACCTACTGGCAACACAAAAAATGGTTTATCTCGAGAACCGAGATCCTATCGAGTTCAACCTTGGGGAATGTGCTGCCATGAACACGACGGAGTGCGGTTCCAAATTTCGGACAGGTGCAGTCATAGCGCTACTACTGGCAACACAGAAAATGGTTTATCTCGGGAATCATTCATCCGATCGACTTCAGACATCGTGGGTGCACTGCTGGGGACCCAAGAAAGTACAGTGTCGAATTTTGTGCAATTCGACCAATCAGAACATGGCGTTCCACCTATCTCGAAAACCATTCGTCCGATCAACTTCAAACTTGGGGGGTGCGCTGCTGGGACTCGACAGTGTAGTGTCAGAATTCAGCATGAGTTTGGTCACACCCCCAAAAAGGTTTACACATGGCGCATCATCTCCAGCGTCTCCACACTAGAAATGAGTGTGTGAAGCGTGCTAAATTCTAGTCTGACAAGTTACCTGCTTAATTATCAAACTGGTAATGAGCATCTGTAGTGGAACCTGCTGCCAGCCGACACACGTTTTGATAATGTTAGTCTACTGTGAAATGGGCACTTTTTGTTGTAATCTGTTCTAGCAGAACCAGCAGTTGACTGTAAATGGTGCTGTAGGTGAAAGGTAGTAAATGCCTCAGTGAGAGTAGGAATGAAAAACGTGCGTCCCTGGGTGGGCTCGAACCACCAACCTTTCGGTTAACAGCCGAACGCGCTAACCAATTGCGCCACAGAGACTTCTGTGAGAATTAGAAAAGGGGGCGTGGCTTTGATCACATAACGACCCAGCTTCAGCTTTCATTTGGAAACGTTACTTGTCTTATGTTCCATATTATATCTCTTACAAACATAAGTGACCTCTTCTTCATTTATTAGAATACCTGTCAAATGGTTTTGCCCCTCAAGTGCAGATTGAATCATCAAAACAGGCATGCTAGTGCTGGTTCCTGTGTGCCAGTGCCCCTTTAACACTGGAGCCATCAGGTTCTGGTTCCTGTGTGCCAGTGGCCCTTTAACACTGGAGCCATCAGGTGCTGGTTCCTGTGTGCCAGAGCCCCTTTAACACTGGAGCCATCAGGTGCTGGTTCCTGTGTGCCAGAGCCCCTTTAACACTGGAGCCATCAGGTGCTGGTTCCTGTGTGCCAGAGCCCCTTTAACACTGGAGCCATCAGGTTCTGGTTCCTGTGTGCCAGTGCCCCTTTAACACTGCATCAGGTTCTGGTTCCTGTGTGTCAGTGCCCCTTTAACACTGGGGCCATCAGGTTTTTAACACCCCTCTGTCCACCTCATGTAAAATGTATTGTTATTTCACAATAAGATGAATATGCATATAGCGCCACCTACTGGCAATAAAATGGTTTATCTCGAAAACCGTTCATCAGATCGACTTCAAACTTTGCGGGTGCGCTGCTGGGGCCCCAAGAAAGTGTAGTGTCATCAGATCACAGCGATCACATATCTGGAGAACCAGTCATCCAATCAACTTCAAAATTGGGGAGTGCGCTGCCGGGAACCCGAGGAGTGCAGTGCCCAATTTTGGACATGTGCATAGTCATAGCACCACCTACTGGCAACACACAAAAAAGTGTATCTCGAGAACTGTTAATCTGCTCAACCTCAAACTTCGGGAGTGTGCAGCCGGGAACCCAATGGAGTGCAGTGCTTAAATATCTGACACGCATAGTCATAGTGCCACCTACTGGCAACACAGAAAATGGTTTATCTCGGGAATCGTTCATCCGATCGACTTCAGACATCGTGGGTGCACTGCTGGGGACCCAAGAAAGTACAGTTTTGAATTGTGTGCAATTCGACCAATCAGAACATGACGTTCCACCTATCTCGAAAACCATTCGTCCGATCAACTTCAAACTTGGGGGGTGCGCTGCTGGGACTCGACAGTGTAGTGTCAGAATTCAGCATGAGTTTGGTCACACCCCCAAAAAGGTTTACACATGGCGCATCATCTCCAGAGTCTCCACGCTAGAAATGAGCGTGTGAAGCGTGCTAAATTCTAGTCTGACAAGTTACCTGCTTAATTATCAAACTGGTGATGAGCATCTGTAGTGGAACCTGCTGCCAGCCGACACAAGTTTTGATAATGTTATTCTACTGTGAAATGGGCACTTTTTGTTGTAATCTGTTCTAGCAGAACCAGCAGTTGACTGTAAATGGTGCTGTAGGTGAAAGGTAGTAAATGCCTCAGTGAGAGTAGGAATGAAAAACATGCGTCCCTGGGTGGGCTCGAACCACCAACCTTTCGGTTAACAGCCGAACGCGCTAACCAATTGCGCCACAGAGACTTCTGTGAGGATTAGAAAAGGGGGCGTGGTTTTGATCAAATTATGACCCCGCTTTATCTTTCATTTGGAAACATGCTGCTGGGTCCCCAAGAAAGTGTAGTGTCATCAGATCACAGCGATCACATATCTGGAGAACCATTGCATTCATCCGATCAACTTCAAAATTGGGGAGTGCGCTGCCGGGAACCCAAGGAGTGCAGTGCCCAATTTTGGACACATGCATAGTCATAGCACCACCTACTGGCAACAAAGAAAGCGGCTTATTTTGAGAACCGTTCATCCGATTGACATCAAACTTGGGGAGTGCGCTGCTGCGAACCCGATGGAGTGCAGTGCCCAATTTCGGACACGCGCACAGTCATACCGCCACCTAGGGGCAACGCAAAACACAGTTTATCTCGAGAACTGTTCATCTGGTCAACTTCAAACTTGGGGAGTGCGGTGCCGGGAACCCAATGGAGTGCGCTGCCTAAGGCTGGGTTCACACCGACGACCCAAGCCTTGCCTATGCCTTGCCTTTACCCACGCTTTTTAATAGGCGTCCGTTTTAGTCAACGAGGCTGTGTACACCGGCCGCCTGAGCGTGAACCCTGCGTGTACCCACGCCTTGCCTGTGCCTTGCCGATTTTATCGAATAGGCGTGAGTTCTATTTTGAAGCCGACAAGGCGCGCGCAGGCAGACTTCTTCTGTCAAGCCATGAAAGAAAAACGCACAATATCCGTCGGAAATAGCAAAGTCAACTGAATTTCAAAATAAAATGGAGTTACTACAACATGTTGAGCAGAGAGACAGAGAGATTGACGGGTAGCTATCACGTGGGGCTTTCTCCCCGTCGGCAAACAAATCTTCATGAGAGAGAATAGCGACCGAAGAAGCAAGATGGACAATGTTGTTGTCCCAGCACATATTCTTGCAAGATCACCTCTCTAAAATGTCCGACTATAGTCAGACCTGGTTATACATATCCAGCATCAATAGAACATTAAATATATCCGATTTATTTTACCTAGAGTAGAGGCTACCCATGACAATTCTGGACACGTGAAAAAATACAGTCGGGAGAGAGGAGAGGCGCTTGTGACTCGGCTCCAGGTTCGGCGTGCAAAAGGCGTGCGGTGTGATCGCAAAAGCGTGTAACAGGTTCACGCCCAGCTCTGCGTAGGCGTGGGTTGAGGCCAGGCAAGGCGTAGGTTGTCTGTGTGAACGAAGCGTAATTCCGGACATGTGCATAGTCATAGCGCCTCCTACTGGCAGCACAAAATGGGTCTGAACGAGAACCGTTCATCTGATCAACTTAAAACTTGGAGAGTGTGCAGCCAGGAACCTGACGGAGTGCTGTGCCCAATTTTGGAGATGCGCCCAGTCATAGCGCCACCTACTGGCAACACAAAAACAGTTTATCTCGAGAACTGTTCATCCGATCAACTTAAAACTTGGGGAGTGTGCAGCCAGGAACCCGACGGAGTGCGTTGCCCAATTTCTGATATGCACATAGTCATAGCACCACCTACTGGCAAGTGGCAACACAAAAAACTGTTTATCTCGAGAACCGCTCATCCGATTGACTTTAACCTTGGGGAGTGCGCTGTCAGGAACGGAGTGCGGGTTAAGTTAAGTTACCTGGTTATTGTGGTTAATTATCGGACAGGTATTGAGCATCTGCAGTACCACCTGCTGCCAGCCAAGAACGGACCGTAGTGTGAAATGGGCACTTTTTGTTGTCAGCTATTCCTAGCACATCTAGCAGTTGCCTGTATGGCACTGTAGGTGAAAGGTTGTAAATGCTTATCAGTGGCGAAAAGGGCGTGTTTGATCACATAACCACCCAGCTTTAACTTTCATTTGGAAACATTACTTGGCTTATGATCTACTTTAAAATGTAAGAAAAGAGGAAAAAACTAAAAAGTTTGTTAATGTTTGAAGGGCTCTACAAAGCTGCATAGTATACCCATATTATGACTAGCCGAATTATACCCGTGCAGCGCAGCGCACACATAGTTGGCATGCAGCCGCTCCTCTCTCTACCCAGAGGGTTTTCATAATAGTCCACTTCCGTGGCTGATTTCAACTCTGCCCAGGTGTGCTCCTCAACTCAGGTGTGCGCCATCGGTAGCTAATGAATGGAGCTCTCCATGGTACTGAACCTGTGCTGACTCATTTTGGCCACTAATTAGCCATTTCTGTCCATTTAGTCGGCCCTATAATGAACTAATTAAAAAATTCTGCTCCGCTACGTCTGTCACCCCACCAGCCGGTTAGCCGGGCAATTATAACAGTGCTTGTTTGAGCGAACATCAGCGTGTGATATCAGTGAGGCACATGTCTCTGTTCCCCCGGGCGGTGTGGTCGTCTCTCTTCTGCACGGGTCAGTTCACTGGGCCAGCGCGAGCAGAGGAGCCTTCCCCTCAACACAGCTTTCCAGGACCACGACAGCTCAATCGATTCTGCAGGTGCACCCCGACGGACGACGAACACACGTAAGATGTAACATACACTGAAGAATATCTACGAGGTTCGCTTCACGGTTACACAGCCAATAGTTCATAAGTTAGGCTATTATCTTTGGTTTGGGCTCCAGCCATTGACTGTATATATATGGACAAATTAGACATAACCTATTGTTTTTTGGACAGCGTCCTTGCGCAGCTCACGCGAGACGGCACAAGACAAGGGGTTTCCCAGAGCCGCAGCTCCGCCTGCTATTGGTCCGGTGCTGGGCAAGCTGCATGATCACTGGACAGGCGATCTGTCAGTCACCCCCAAAACGTAGTCTTTTCCAGAGCCATATAATAGAAGAGTTCCGACATCTCCATTCACTCCAATGGACCAGTTTTTTTCCAGGAAGTAGAAAGTGGAACTCTTGAGTAAAAAAAGCAGCACTGTCGAGTTGCAGCAAAATAGACAGTTTGTGTTGTACTCTGAAAGGGTTTTTCATCCCTTGAATCAAATTTTACAATATCAGCTTTATTTTAGCATGCAAAAGTAGCGCAAGGCCCATTCCTGGCTGTTCATTGGCTAATGAGTCTCGCATTTTGGTCCTCCGCTGACGCCACTCTCTTACTAGAGGACACTAGTCTTTTCTATCGTCTATCTGCCTCTAAACAGGCAAGTTGTATTACAAAAGAATCGGCCCCGGTACAGTTGTATGCTGTATAGGCCAAAATCCTGTTTCGGTCCATTCTGTAAACATGCTTATAATCACTGTTGCATAGTGGGGCATTTTAACATGGGGGTGAATGGGAACGACTCCATTCCAGGGTCCAGACTCAAGTGGCCATTCGAGGAACTACAGCTTTCAGGATGACTTCGGCAGCTTCCTTATAAGCTATAGCCCACTGGTTCCAGCTTTACTTGGCGTCCGCGTGGCATGCAGCCAAGCTATCAAATGCCCCACTCGCTCTCTCTCACTTCCTGCTTCCTCCTGCATAATGACCCTCGAGCGCTAGCGCGGCCCGCCCTCAAGTCAGGCCTCAGCCAATCATCCGCTCAAACATAAGGACAAACATGTCATGTTTGTCATAACCAATCAGACCGTGACAACAGCCATAATCAGCCATTATTTCAGACGTGTAAAATTCAGTTTAGAACCTATGCTCACTCAGTCAAGACTAATTTGCCCATTAATCACATATTTTTAAAAGTTATGTCTGTAATTGTTAAGATTTTTGCCAATTTTTGTGAGGCTAATACAGTAATTTATAGGCTAGAAGTTTAATTCATTACTCCTCAGTCGTCTGCAGACTTCCATGAATTTCTCCTTCTACCCATGCTGTCATAACCTTTGAATTATTGAATTTCTTGCTCCTGCTGTACATTTTGATTTGTCTGAGGCGGGGGGGGGGGGGGGGGGGGGGGGACTAGTATGCTGCCATCCTGCACCCAAATATAAATTATGTCGGCTATGATGTTCCCCAGTAAAGAATAATAATAATAATAATAATGATAATACTAATGATAATGATAATGATAATAATCAAATACATTGCTGTATGGAACATGATGTACATATGTGGTAACACTTTACACAGGGTTAATGCTTAACTGACTAACCTGCTTAACAGTTAGTACTTAATCTTAATACTTAATTAATGCTTAAAAAGCATTAATGAGTTAACTGTTAATTAAGGGTTAGATATGCTTAACTAAGCCTTAAATATGCACATGTTTTGGGGGAGGAGATTCACCATCCATGTCTCAGATTAAAAAGAAAACACTGCAATCTTGTTGTTGTTGTTGTTTTGACAAAAGCATAAGAGAAGAGGGTGAATGTTTCAGAAACATTTGCATGACAACAAGACCCACCCCCTCACCCTCTCCACCACACACACACACACACACACACACACACACACACACACACACACACACACACACACACACACACTGCAGTGGGTATCACTGGGGGGTACTTAATCCTTGTTGCAGTATGCCTTGGACTTTGCTCAGTCATGCTACATGGCAGCTTGTGTGTGTGTGTGTGCATGGGCGCGTTGTCCCACACACACACACACACACACACACACTCACCCGCCCTCGCTCTGCAGAGAGGGTTAGGTTACTTTCCAAATGTAATCCATTACAGGACTCAATGCCGATACCTGCATGAAGCTGTAGTCAGGCGCCGCAACCACTAAATCACGGGCTGCCTCCTTTTGCCTATAAAACACAATGCAGCAAATGTAAAACCCGCCTCATCACAATCTCTTCTGCTGCCTTTAATACCAAAGCATCACGCTAACAAGTGGGGAAAAGCTCTGCTCAGAAATGCCTGAATCGCCCAATGTTTTGATTCTCAACGTTTGTCAATAAATGCACATGATTACGGTTAACAATTTTTTAACTGCTGTCGTGTCAATATTATGATATGCTGCTGCAGCCCGAGCCTGCCTCTCTGTATGCTGGACACAGTGTGAGTGATGCAGAGTGTCCCAGCCTGCCTCTCTGTATGCTGGACACAGTGTGAGTGATGCAGAGTGTCCCAGCCTGCCTCTCTGTATGCTGGACACAGTGTGAGTGATGCAGAGTGTCCCAGCCTGCCTCTCTGTATGCTGGACACAGTGTGAGTGATGCAGAGTGTCCCAGCCTGCCTCTCTGTATGCTGGACACAGTGTGAGTGATGCAGAGTGTCCCAGCCTGCCTCTCTGTATGCTGGACACAGTGTGAGTGATGCAGAGTGTCCCAGCCTGCCTCTCTGTATGCTGGACACAGTGTGAGTGATGCAGAGTGTCCCAGCCTGCCTCTCTGTATGCTGGACACAGTGTGAGTGATGCAGAGTGTCCGAGCCTGCCTCTCTGTATGCTGCACACAGTGTGAGTGATGCAGAGTGTCCCAGCCTGCCTCTCTGTGTGCACAGTGTGAGTGATGCAGAGTGTCCCAGCCTGCCTCTCTGTATGCTGGACACAGTGTGAGTGATGCAGAGTGTCCCAGCCTGCCTCTCTGTATGCTGGACACAGTGTGAGTGATGCAGAGTGTCCGAGCCTGCCTCTCTGTATGCCGGACACAGTGTGAGTGATGCAGAGTGTCCCAGCCTGCCTCTCTGTATGCTGCACACAGTGTGAGTGATGCAGAGTGTCTGAGCCTGCCTCTCTGTATGCTGCACACTGTGAGTGATGCAGAGTGTCCCAGCCTGCCTCTCTGTGTGCACAGTGTGAGTGATGCAGAGTGTCCCAGCCTGCCTCTCTGTATGCTGGACACAGTGTGAGTGATGCCGAGTGTCTGAGCCTGCCTCTCTGTATGCTGGACACAGTGTGAGTGATGCAGAGTGTCCCAGCCTGCCTCTCTGTATGCTGCACACAGTGTGAGTGATGCAGAGTGTCCCAGCCTGCCTCTCTGTATGCTGCACACAGTGTGAGTGATGCAGAGTGTCCGAGCCTGCCTCTCTCTATGCTGGACACAGTGTGAGTGATGCGGAGTGTCCGAGCCTGCCTCTCTGTATGCCAGACTTTTTTTTTTTTTATTGTTTAAAAGGATCCCCATTAGTCTTCACTTTAGTCGAGACTACTCTTCCTGGGGTCCACATCAATCATACAATCATACAATCATCGACAAATAACAATTAGTCGCTGTACAAGAGAAGTTGACAGCAGGTCAGATACATAATACTCAAATAGCAGATTAGTTAATCAAATTAATCCAAAACGTGAGGTCATAAACAA
>NC_139631.1:39279732-39297232 GCF_964638095.1 Poromitra crassiceps
TCTTGAATGCGGTATTAGTCACGGATTAGGGGTATAATGTCCTGGTCGCTGCACTATATCGCCTCCTCTGGTCGGTCGGGGGGCCTGGTCGGGGCGGAAGCGAACTGGTGGGAATAGCGTGATCCGCCCATGTGCTACGTCCTGCCGGTGAAGCTTCCCCGCTGTCAGGTGAAAAGAAGCGACTGGCAACTGCGCATGTGTCGGAGGAAGCATGGTGCTAGTCTACGGCTCTCCCCAGATGGGCAGAGGGTGGAGCAGCGACGCTCTCTTGGCATTGCGGTTACCATGTGCGCTTTGCATGCGGGAGAACGTGCATTTAAATCCCGCCTCGACCCCTGAGCAAAGCCCTTAACAAGGATTGCTCTGCAGACCTTCAAACACCTCAAAAACAAACACTTCTCTGGACTCTCCATTGACCACTAGAACATCTGCTGCAGTGGTAGAGCAATGTGGGAAAAGTGCTATTACACAGATGGAACGTGGAAGGTTTAGTCACAGGACTGGTTGTACATCCTCAGTGAGGCTGTATCACATGATCACAGGCTGTATCACATGATCACAGTCTGTATCACATGATCACATGGCTGTATCACATGATCACATGATCACAGGCTGTATCACATGATCACAGTCTGTATCACATGATCACATGGCTGTATCACATGATCACATGATCACAGGCTGTATCACATGATCACAGTCTGTATCACATGATCACAGGCTGTATCACATGATCACAGGCTGTATCACATGATCACATGATCACAGGCTGTATCACATGATCACATGATCACAGGCTGTATCACATGATCACAGGCTGTATCACATGATCACAGGCTGTATCACATGATCACATGATCACAGGCTGTATCACATGATCACAGGCTGTATCACATGATCACAGGCTGGATCACATGATCACAGGCTGGATCACATGATCACATGATCACAGGCTGTATCACATGATCACAGGCTGTATCACATGATCACAGGCTGTATCACATGATCACAGTCTGTATCACATGATCACAGGCTGTATCACATGATCACAGGCTGCATCACATGATCACATGGCTGTATCACATGATCACAGGCTGTATCACATGATCAAATGGCTGTATCACATGATCACAGGCTGTATCATATGATCACAGGCTGTATCACATGATCACAGGCTGTATCACATGATCAAAGGCTGTATCACATGATCACATGGCTGTATCACATGATCACATGGCTGTATCATATGATCACAGGCTGTATCACATGATCACAGGCTGTATCACATGATCACAGGCTGTATCACATGATCACATGGCTGTATCACATGATCACATGGCTGTATCACATGATCACAGGCTGTATCACATGATCACATGGCTGTATCACATGATCACATGGCTGTATCACATGATCAAAGGCTGTATCACATGATCACAGGCTGTATCACATGATCACAGGCTGTATCACATGATCACAGGCTGTATCACATGATCACAGGCTGTATCACATGATCACAGGCTGTATCACATGATCACAGGCTGTATCACATGATCACATGGCTGTATCAAATGATCACATTGCATTTTCCCTTCCTGAAACCCCCATGTGCTTTCTCTCACCTAATAGCTTCATCACAAACATTTGCCTTTGCTGCCTTTTTCTCTCCCCTGCTGCTTTTCTCTGTTGTTTTTATTGATCTCCTGTTGGTGCTGATAATGTTTTTGCCACTGTGCTGATGCTTCCACCCACACACACACACACACACACACACACACACACATGCACACGCGCACACGCACACAGAGTCGCGCACACACGCACACACACACACTCGCACACATGCACGCACCCCCCCTCCCCACACACACACACACAGCAGGGAGATGAATAGGCTCAGGGTGTGTGTGATGAAGTCCTTGGTGTTGGTGGCGGTGCCGGCGGGCCTCTGTTGGCAGCTGCCATCCATCTTAGCCGGCTCCATCCTTCACCTCTGGGCGCTGCTGAGAGGAGCTGAGATGAGCAGATAATAAGCCCCGCCCATTCACTCAAAAGGGGAGCGGCTGCAGCCTTAAAGGTTATAGATAGAAGACGCTGCCAGCTTGTTCTCTGGAGGTGACAATCTGTGCGGGCAAAGTGAAGTGACTCAGGGTGACCGGGGTTAGGAAGCCCGGGCCGACAGGTCCCTATAGGAAGCTGTGAGTCGAGCCTCCACAGGCCCCTACCCCCCTACAGGCCCCTACCCCCCTACAGGCCTCTACCCCCCTACAGGCCCCTACCCCCCTACAGGCCTCTACCCCCCTACAGGCCCCTACCCCCCTACAGGCCTCTACCCCCCTACAGGCCCCTACCCCCCTACAGGCGACTACCCCCCTACAGGCCCCTACCCCCCTACAGGCCTCTACCCCCCTACAGGCCCCTACCCCCCTACAGGCCCCTACGCCCCTACAGGCCCCTACCCCCCTACTCCCCTACCCCCCTACAGGCCCCTACCCCCCTACAGGCGACTAACCCCCTTACAGGCCCCTACCCCCCTACAGGCGACTACTCCCCTACAGGCCCCTACCCCCCTACAGGCCCCTACTCCCCTACGCCCCTACAGGCCCCTACCCCCCTACTCCCCTACCCCCCTACAGGCCCCTACACCCCTACAGGCCTGGGTCTTTTGCCTACCTGTCTTTTGTCTATCCTGCCCCCCAAAGCAGCAAACCAAGGGGAATCACTGGCGCTTCCCACACACTGCATCCCCCCTCCCTCCACTGAGAGCAGGGTCAGGGACTGTAGGATAGATAGGGTCCACCTGTAATTGTCATGCCGTTGCATGCAGAACCACTGCAGCCTTATATATTGATATGCACATTATCATGTGACGCCTTCTGGCGAATTCTAGGCAGCCACTACTTTCCTTGGCAAAGAGTTGGCTACACTGCGCGGGCCAGCTATATACTAAGTTCTACCCGGTCTTGTTTTCTATGGGCTCACACCTCTCCTCAGCCAATGTCAGCTTCATTCTGCACTGCAGTGATGTGTGAGTGGATCAGACTTTGAGATAGCAGTGACGGTCACCCTCATCCGGCCGTGTCCCTCCTCTGGACAGCTTGCATGTGTCAATCACGTCTGAAAGCGTCAGAGATCTCTAACACTTCACTGATTATTATTTTTGATCAGCGAGCGAGACCTTGGCAGATGAGATGATCTAGCAAAAAACCTATAAGACTCAAATACGAAATATTAATAATAATCGATTATGCCAAGCCTTCTCCAGGCAATATTCAGAATCAGTTCTATTGTTAATCAAATTGTATCAAATTCAGATACAACTACCTTATCAGCCTCCTATTCTGGGTTTTTGTGTAATAGGCCTGCTAGAACCAATAGATCCTATAGATTAGGTTACTTGTTGCACTAATGGAACAACTGAGGATAATATATATATTTTATATAAACATCTTGTGTTTTTACCTGGTGATTTTAATATTAATTTGGAAGGATACGCTGTCTTCAAGAAATGGAAAGTGCATAGGTGCTGCTGCATTTCATTTTATATAACTGTATATATAACTGTGTAATTGGTCTCTCACAGGACAGTCTTCAAAAGTGTGGAGGCAAGCAAAACTATATCCAATAAAGGAGAGCAAAAAAAAACCTTAGTCCAGAAAACAGTTGACCATTGGTCTTTTAGCAACCATAAATGGGACAGTTCGTCCTTTCATATCTTTGCAAGAAAATCCTTGGTACTGCAAGAAGGTATCTGCCATGGGAGGTACTGGGACAAGTGATGTCTCTTAGACTAATTTCAATCATGAAGACTACCTCTGCAGCCAACGCCCAATCCAGGTTATATCACCCCCTGCATTGCTATGCACACCCCCTTTCATTCATGCCTCACTCCCCGCCCATTCACAGTCTCCCACGCTTCCCCTCTCTGGCAATAGCCAATCAGCTCAAGCCATTCCTTTCCCTCGCTTTTCTGCTATGCCAATCACCTAACCGCCGGTGTAGTATATCAGTGTCCATGTTTTTACTATGTTGTTACTCACCTATGTGCTGTCACCCTCAGTTGCCGAGCATCATCGCTGAAACAGTTGTTTCCGCCCCACCTCCTCCCCTGACCACCACCAACGTCATGACTCCCGAATAATTCCCTATGGCGGATTCTCTATCTATCCTATACATCACTGATGTCCTCCTCATATGGAGTCATACGCCAAAGCCTAATTTGTTTATTGTATCATTAAAGTTTATTTGAACCTTCTTACTAGTCTCTCACTATTGAAGTAGCCTAAGCCAAGTTCTGATTTCACTTTTCACTTTATGCTTAGCCCAGGATAAAGAGTATAGCCAAGGGTGTTCCTTTAAGCCAGTGGTCTTCAACAGGGGGTCCGCAGAGGCACTGCAGGAGGGGTCCACCGATTTTTGTCAAAGTAGTTTGTGAAAAATAAAAAATAAAATTAGGCAAAATAATAATAATAATAATAATAATATTGAGTAAACTCCAAGCATTAATAGGTTAATAATAAACTACTTTTGACAAAAATGATATACAAAGTGAATCTGATGAAACAATATGCAAAACAGATTTGCTCCTTCTTGATTTTTTTAATGTAATCTATTAATTTAAAAGAAGTGTAAATCCTGATCGTCTTCTTTTTTTATCGTATGGGTCCCCTGCTCTGTTCTCTATCAACCAAGGGGTCCTGGGCTGAAAAAGGATGGAGACCCCTGCTTTAAGCAATGTGGTTTCATTGACATAATTCCCCCCTTATTGCCATTTAAAAACTGTGTATGCATATAGTCACTTCTGTTATGTTTACTTGTAGCCTTTATTTAACCAGGTAGGTCAGGTAGGTCTGGTAGGTCTGGGTTGTAGGAAATTGAAGACAGGAAAACAGTGAACATTTGGTTAATAAATGTCTTTATTTGGCTTTGAGAGGAATATCACTGCATGAGATAGCAGCACATACAGTCACAGTTGTATAGCAGAACGGTCTGTAAAGTGTCAGCACTCCTCCACCACCCCAGAGACAAGTGAGATGCAGGTGAAAATGTGTTTTTTAAGGCATTTTTTTTTTATTACTATTATTTTATTTCTAACACTCAACAAGCAAAAAATCCATCCCATCCCCAGATAGTCAAGCTCCAAGACTCAGGCCATGCATTCATGCCCGTTGATTCATTCATTTGTCAACAACAGAAAGTCATTCAAAAGGCAGCGGGGTTGAAATGAGGGGAAATAGATCACCGTCCTCCATCAAAGTCTGACATCTTTGTTTTGTGTTGCAATCTCTCTGCCTTGCTTCTCACTCGTGTCCTCTGGAAGCTTACAAAGACATGGCTTGAGAGCAACAGCACATTTTACAGTTAGCATCCTGAAGTGCATTGGCCATATGCTCAGGAAACAAAATGCCCCGTTTTCACAGCTGAGATTTGTAAACCTCTCATCCCGTCTTACCCTCCTCCTGCCACACAGCCATGAGACCCAGCCATGGTCTCCCCGTCAGACTGCAGGCTGCAGTGGGTGTTGGTAGGGGTTTGGGGGCGGGGCTATAGGGTTGCAGTGGGTGTTGGTAGGGGTTTGGGGGCGGGGCTATAGGGTTGCAGTGGGTGTTGGTAGGGGTTCGGGGGCGGGGCTATAGGGTTGCAGTGGGTGTTGGTAGGGGTTGGTCAGACTGCAGGTTGCAGTGGGTGTTGGTAGGGGTTCGGGGGCGGGGCTATAGGGATGCAGTGGGTGTTGATAGGGGTTTGGGGCTCTGGGCGGTGGCAAGGGTTTATTATGGGGTGTTGATAGGGGTTTGGGGGCGGGGTTATAGGCGGGGTAAAGGGGTTATTATGCTGATATTAGCCCTTGTGCGGCCCCGCTTGTCACATGCAGTCTGAGTGGAGGGCCATCGATGTCATCGTCAGCTGGCCCAACGCTCACAGCCACCCTCGCCTCCTCTCACCTGCTGTCTATCTAACAACAACACAAAAGCAAGGCTGCTTCTCTATCATATGAGAAGGGAGAAGGAGAGTGGATTCTGACAGGATAGGTGACTGATTTATACTACTCATTGACGAATGAAGCAATCAAAGGGGGGGGCGCAATTCATACTTCAAAAAAATATATGTGATTATAGCAGCAATTAAAACTATATTTTTCATTCCCAAAGGTTTCCCCCATAGAGATGCTGCAGCACAACCCAGCCCTCCCTTCTGAAAATATGACCCTCCCTCCCAGCACATTTGAACTTGCTATATACATGACATAATGAAATGTAATGTAATGTAATGTAATACAGTACATTTCCTGTTGTCGTGGTGGGGAGAGATGCAAAACTAGGTGTGTGTGTGTGTGTGTTTGGGGGGGGGGGGATTCTTTCTTATCAGAGTGAAGGAAAGAGAGGCATGGGTTAGCAGGCTGTATTTGAGCTTATGAAAAGGGGGCGGGGTTTTCTCCCTCTGGATTTGGAGCTAACGTTGGGCTGGAAGAGCACCGTCTATGATCAAAACCCTCACGTACAGTTTGTACTCTCCAACTTTTATTATGTACAAATCAAATAGCACCGTAAAAGTTGGACGGTTGAGTTGTTTCCTATGCTGCGGACCTGTGGGGGCCATCTAAACGCCGGTGTGCTCCGGACCTGTGGGGGCCATCTAAACGCCGGTGTGCTCGGGACCTGTGGGGGCCATCTAACCGCCGGTGTGCTGCCAGAACTGTGACTTTTCTGGGTTAAACCCTCGTATCCATCATTAAACGGCACGTGAAGTGCGGCTCACATGGGGCGAAATCATCCCCCACTTCCTCACAAAACGCTCTATGCAGGTCCAGCTCTCCTGTCACGTCCTCTGCAGGACATCACGCTTGTCTATTCCATCTCCATCTCCAGCTACTCCAGGCCTCTTCTCCATCTAATACACTTTAGTTTCAACACCAATCACTTGTGAATTGCAGAGCAAACAGAGACGGAGTGGAGTGTTGCACAAGTGTGTGTTTCTGTGTGTCCGTGTGTGTGTCCGTGTGTGTGTGTGTGTGTGTGTGTGTGTGTGTGTGTGTGTGTGTGTGCGTGCGTGCGTGTGTGCGTGCGTGCGTGTGTGTGTGTGTGTGTGTTTGCGTGCGTGCGTGTGCGTGTGTGTGTGTGTGTGTGTGCGTGCGTCTGATGAATAATGTGAACAGGGGAGCGGATCCATATGAGTGAGTGAGTGAGACAGAGAGTGGGTTGGTGTGATGAGGATGGTATTGATGATGATGATGATGATGATGATGACGATGGCAAGGATGTTGAAGATGTGGACTCAGCAGTTTAGCTCTTGCTGATCTTGCCGGTGGCTCCTCCCTTCTTCTTGTCCTTGTCCTCCTCCTTGGCCTTGGGCTTCTCCTCCTCCTCGGCTTCTTCTTCCTCCTCTTCGTGCTCCTCTCCCTCGCCTTCCTCCTGGTCATCTCCCTCCTCTCCTTCCTGTTAGACAATACATTCATGTAAAACGTTCATAAAACGAGTCAGAGATTCGGCTTACGTGAATATATTCAATATGGTTTAAAGAGGACATGAAACATTGACTCTAGTTCATTTGCATTTCGCCACAAACAAGACAGGACACTGCTTTCAAGTGTGACATTTATCCGAGATCTGCTAGAAAGATGAACAACATTTCACCTTTTGGCCAACTAGGGCGCTGGTCGATGTCAGTAGGTACAGTACAGTTAGTAAGTTGTGGCGCATCACGTGGGATGATCAGGACAGGACATGATAGATGTAGGATATCTGTGAGGTCATGTGAGACTAAATGTGTGTGAATGTTGAGGAGAGATGTGTATGAAAAATACATATTATGTGTGTATGTATTTAAATAGAGTAACTGAAAGCTTTAAGGGGGGGGAAATAGTGAACTATTAGTGTGCAAGTCGGATTGAGATGTGCCTAAAGATTGTTGACTGCATTCTATTCGATTGAACGCAATGTGATAGGAGGATTTTTCTCTCGCACCTCCTCTCCGGCTTCCTCATCTGCCTCCTCTGCCTCGTCCTCAGCCTCCTCTTCCTCCTCCTCCTCCTCCTCCTCGGGCTTGGCTCCGGGCCTCCTGTACGCTCCCAGAGAGTAGGAGCGGGCTGACGAATAGGAGAAGCCCGAGTAGCTGGACTGGAGCATGGCCCCGCCCACTGTGCTGAGGCGGCACTCCTCGCCCTCCAGCAGCTTCCTGCGTAGACACAGACATATGGCCCGTTTGACTATCCGGAATGAACATCACAGACATCAACAATGTGCTTTTGGCCGTATTCATTCGAGATATCTATAATGTCATTCTTTCTAGTCAAAAATAACTTTTCACATATCCACAATGACATTCTTCCGAGGACAAGCGACATCACTTTAGTGGAATACCTGTGCACTGTATTTGGCTGCGTAACCGCTATTCGCTCGCTTGCTCACTCACTCACCCACCCACCCACTCACTCACTCACTCACTCACTCACTCACTCGCTCACTCACTCACTCACTCTCTCACACACAGACTTTGCATTCTCATTACAGTTCTGATTCTGGTACCCGTTGCAGCGCACAATCATTTGGTCGGGCCTCGCTCACAGAGTTGGCATGCAGCCTCTCCTCTCTCTCCCCAGAGGCTTTTCATAAGTCCACTTCCCCAGGCTGATCCCTAACTCAAGTGTGATCCTCCACTCAGGTGAGCTCCATCAGTAGCTAACGAATGGCGCTCTCCATGGTGCTGAACCCGTGTCGAGTCATTTTGTCCCCTAATTAGCCATTTTTAGCCCATTTAATCTACCCTAATTATCTCATTCAAAGACAGAGACTAAGCATTTCTTATTATAGGATTATTATAGGATTGGGTTTCTCATTGCAGATATCTACAACGATTAGTTGTAATTCCAGTTTGAGATGTCTACGATTCATTCCGACTAGTTACAACTTAATTTTAAGATATTTAAAAAATACTATGTAGATATCTACAATTCATCCTGACTAGTTACAACTTAATTTC
This sequence comes from Poromitra crassiceps, assembly GCF_964638095.1. NCBI lineage: Eukaryota > Metazoa > Chordata > Actinopteri > Beryciformes > Melamphaidae > Poromitra > Poromitra crassiceps. The sequence goes on from NC_139631.1 coordinate 39,288,709, forward strand.
AGATATCTAAAAAATACTATGTAGATATCTACAATTCATTCCGACTAGTTACAACTTAATTTCAGATATTGAAAAAAAAATACTATGTAGATATCTACAATTCATCCTGACTAGTTACAACTTAATTTCAGATATCTAAAAAATACTATGTAGATATCTACAATTCATCCTGACTAGTTACAACTTAATTTCAGATATCTAAAAAATACTATGTAGATATCTACAATTCATCCTGACTAGTTACAACTTAATTTCAGATATCTAAAAAATACTATGTAGATATCTACAATTCATCCTGACTAGTTACAACTTAATTTCAGATATCTAAAAAATACTATGTAGATATCTACAATTCAGGGGAATTCAAGATATCTGAAAGTGGATTTATGACTTGTCAGAATGACATGCTATCTATCTGCAACTGAATGGTAGATGTTGTGAGATGTAATGAGAAACCCCATGAATGCCAAATGTGTCCTAGGAAGAATGTCATTGTCTGGATTTGTGACTATTATTATCCCAGTGTTTGTCTCCTCTTGGGGATATCATATCATTGGGATATTGCTGTCTGTTTGGCCTATTTGCCCAGAACATCGTCACTGTTGCGGTTGCCGAGTTAGATTACTGGACGTTCTCACGCTGTGTTGCTTCCCCTCATCTGTCCTGTTGCAGCGGGGAAATAATTGATCCGTCCGTGTGAAAGAGGCCTATCAACTTGCAACTTGTCATTTATACTGAAACTAAAGGAGTTTCATTCCCACCATGCAACACAGTCGCCAGAATAAAACATTGGAAGGTCAATTTAAAAAACCTTTCCAACATTACGCGTAAATCAAATGTGAATCAAACAACTTAAACAACGTTGGTTGTGTTTAGGCAAGTAAAACTACTTAGTTAAGGTTAGGATTATGATTTGGGTTAGGCTTACAGTCAATAACAAAAACGTTAAGTGGCTTACGGTTGAAATGTAGACGACAAGACCCCTACCGCGCTATTTGAATAGCAGACTCTATGATGTGTATAACGTTGATATAACACATCTCTAGAAATGTGATTCTCTGGATAGAATTGATCCCTGCATCACGTGAATGTATCTCCAAATTGCCAGATGTTTTTATGGATTAAAAAAAATGTCTCTTTATGCTTTTTTAGTTTATCTAATAACGTTTGAATGGGTTTTACAAGGTAATAGAATTATCCCAACCCATAGAGGAGCATGTAATCTTCCCATTGAAGTCAAATCAAGGAAACCACCAAATCAGATGACAACAGCAACATAAAACACAATAACCACTATTATTGTTGCTCATGTTGATCAAAACAAAATGGGTCTCATGTGGAATGGGGCCATGTACGTCATGACATAAAAATAATACTCAAATTGTGTGTGTGTGTGTGTGTGTGTGTGTGTGTGTGTGTGTGTGTGTGTGTGTGTGTGTGTGTGTGTGTGTGTGTGTGTGTGTGTGTGCGTGTGTGTGCGTGCGTGTGTGTGTGCGTGCGTGCGTGTGTGCGTGCGTGCGTGCGTGCGTGTGAACAGAACATGCCAGACCTGTAGGCAGCGATCTCGATGTCCAGGGCCATCTTGACGTTGAGCAGGTCCTGGTACTCCCGCAGGTGACGGGACATCTCCCCCTTGGTGCTGCGCAGGCCACACTCCAGCTGCTGGATGGTGTCCTACACACAACATGAAATATTAGCGTTGTGTCATGACATGCTCCCGTGAATATGGATGCTTTCCTCACATACACATGGAAGAGCAAATAGACTAAAAGACACGCACATTCCTCACGTACACATACACTGACATATTAGCTTTTGCTTTCGATTTTCTTTGTGAATTTCTTGATAAAGTTCTCAAAATCTATTAACAAATTAAGCCTTAAAAATTAGGATAGCAGGTACAAGCACCCTTATAGTGATACTGATACCAGTAGAGACAGTCGGCATGTGTGGGAACGCCCACAAAATGTTATACGGCTGGCGCGCGAGTGGGGTAAAACCGCTCATATATCTCAATGGGCTGACTCTAAAAGAAGGTGCTGCAGCTCTACACCACAGGTTTGGGGATTCTAGAGCAGAACACAAGACATCTGTTCAGATGTGCGTTTACTGCGGTGGTTAAATCCCTGATCGTGTCTGCCTGGGCTGGGCTAGCAGCTGAATTCTCACTTTGCTCAATGGATAGAACGGGGGATTTACCCCACCCTGACCACGCCCCCAGCCAGGCTGAGCCAGCTATCCCAGCGTCTATGACGAGACATCGCCTCAACCTATAGAGCACACTACTTCATTCATTCATTCATTTTCTAATTCTTTCGTTCAACTCTGTCACATACACCGCTTGACACGGACACACGCACACACAGAAACACACACTTGACTTCACCACCACAAAACGCTTGCGGTGATTGGCTGCGAGCAAGACCATACAAATAGTCTTTTCTTTTCTAGATCCGTGTACAAAAAGGATCAAATGCAGGTATTGTTTGACTGGAGAAGTTTCGATACTACTTGCTACTGGGCTATTTGGGTCGATACCTTAAAGCGGTTCCCAACCGTTTTAGGCTACTAAAAATCTCCTTCTACATCCCGACCGGGTTGGCGCATCTTTGCACAAAGCTCTCCAATATTAATTGGGGCAAATTAAGACAGTTTAAGCCTCATCCAGGCTTTGATATTTTAGTCTTCACTACACTGCTACTATATTACAAAGCATTTTAACAAGTACTCTCCGGCACCCCCCTGCTGTTTAGGTACCTGCATCTCTCCGATCTCGTTGCCATGGCGATCCTCCATCTCAGCGATCTGCCTCTCCAGGGCCTCGTTGTGGCCCCTGAGGGAATCGATCTCCAGGGTGCGGGCCTGCACCTGCCTGTGGTCAGGGGGGCCACAATATAAGCTATTATCATCTATCATGACAATAAACACTCGAGATACTTGGGTAACACTTTATAATAACGTTCAGTCATGAGTCATTTATAAGCCTTTAATTAATGATGAACTAATCAATTAGATTCTAAACATTAATACATTTTGGAGATGATTCATGAATGCTATGTTAACAGATCAGAAATGTGTTGCGAGTCATCTATAAACTTGTAGTCAATGAAGTGTTCCTCATCTGTTATCAATGATGTGTCAATCATTTACAATTGATTTACAAGTCTTTCTGCATCCACTAATCTAAAGTGTCAACAATTCATCACCCAGTGTCTGCACTTCCAATATTTGTTTCTTGACCAAATGTAAGGTAAAGTGATTCCAGTATGTTTTAGTGTCATATTAAGAGTTTTAAGCCTATTTTGATGCGTATCGCAATAATATCGTTCATCGCAATTATTTTGGAGAGGATAATCGTGAGATGAATATTTTCATATCGTCCCACCCCTACCTGCGGTACTCGCTCAGCTCCTCCTTGGAGTGCTTGATGGCGTCGTGGTTGCGGGCGGCCGCCTCGCTCACGTTGGCGAACTTGGAGCGGTACCACTCCTCGGCCTGGACCTGGTTCTTGGCCGACAGGTTCTCGTACTGGGCCCGGATGTCTTTCAGGGCTGCGGCCAGGTCCGGCTTACTCATGTCCATCTCCACTGACACCTGGAGAGAAGAGAGGGGGAGGAGGGGAGTGCGCTCAGTGGGGGTTTGGAAGCACTACTGGGGAGGCTCGCCGGTCTACAGAATGGGTGCCAGCAAACATTTAGAGAAGCGCATAATTGTCTACATTCTATTTCATTGTTACAAAAGAAGATACAATGCTCGTCGCTCATGATAATAGTTTAACAGCTGGCCCTAATATTGACCTTAATGTAACAGCGTTTAAATCATTTGGATGCTACACTGACTTCTAGGGAGAATGGCGGCTCTATCGTTCCCACTATGCACCCTGAGCGCCTGGTTCTTGCACCATCTATGAGGCTCCATCAAGTTGCCTGGGTGTAACTTCATTACCCGCTGCACTTCCTTCAGATTAAACGTTTTCTGCTCACAAACTAGCAAGAAACTTTTATTGTGACGTACGTATAGGAAGTGAAACGTGTTTATCGCTATTGCTAGCATCATTAGCGGCGGGATTACCGACTTGGTTCAATAAAGCAAGTTGAGACAACAACAGGAGCTACCCCCCCCCCCCCCCCCCCCCCCCCCCCAGCGAATGAGTTATTAAGGCCAATTAAGGCCCATATCTCAATGTACAAACAGGGAAGTGTAGCATTTATTAGCATCTGAGAGAGCAGAAGACTGTTGCTGCTGCTGCTCAGCACAAAGTTACACGTTAGGGGCTTTAAAGTAGCTAGTAGATAATAAAACATGTAAGACAAGGACGGCACTCTGAATTGACTTCAGGCAAGTGGCTTCGTCCGTCGTGTGGCAATTAAAAAAGTCAATTGGAGCTGCCCTTGTCCTTCTGCTTTATTACCCACGGGGGTGATAAACGTTTTCATCTCACCAGCTCAGTGGCCTTGTGGTCTGAGTGTCTCCGCCCTGAGACTGGGGGGTCGTGAGTTCGATCCCCGGCCGAGTCATACCAAAGACTATAAAAATGGGACCCATTGCCTCCCTGCTTGGCACTCAGCATCAAAGGGTTGGAATTGGGGGGTTAACTCACCATGTGATTCCAGAGCGCGGTGCTGCTGCTGCTCACCTCTCCCCCCAGGGGATGGGTCAAATGCGGAGAACAAATTTCACACATTCTGTGACAATCAGTGGGACTTTACCTTTACTTTACTGAGTAACAGGCAGCAGCCCACAGGTTACACAACTCGTGATCACAAAGTTGCCAGTTCAAATCCCCCAGACCAGCTGGGAAAATGTGGTTGAGGAGGACAGTGAATGAGAAACACTATACTCTCCCCTCCTCCATCAACAACTATAGTGTCGATGTGCTCTTGAGCAAGGCACCGAGCCGCAGCTTTGTGGCCACCAGCTAGAGGACTATTGTGCTTGTACTGGTGAATGTGTGGAACTGTATGAACGTGGAAACGAGCAAGCATGCTCAAATAAAGCTTACAAATGATCTGAATGCTAAAACAAAACTCCTTACGTGGCTGTAAGAGCAGTTTGCTATGTGTGCTTGATGTGCTGGTGTGAGCATATTGTATGTCCTTCGGGGACAGGAAACAGTATATTATGTACAGTATACTATGATGTACAGGATGAGCTTTCTGTTGCAGCCGCTGGTGGAATGCTGCAGGCAGGGCTGATGAATGGACTGCTGACTCAGCTTCTCTGTGCTGTCAGTAGCTTACATAGCAATAACAACCATCAACCATCACTCAACCGCTCACTCAGGACTGGACACTGTCTGTACTGATTTCACTCACTCAGGACTGGACACTGTACTGATTTCACTCACTGAATACTGGACACTGTCTGTAGTGATTTCACTCACTCAGGACTGGACACTATACTGATTTCACTCACTGAATACTGGACACTGTCTGTACTGATTTCACTCACTCAGTACTGGACACTGTCTGTACTGATTTCGCTCACTCAGGACTGGACACTGTCTGTGCTGATTTCACTCACTCAGGACTGGACACTGTCTGTAGTACTGATTTCGCTCACTCAGGACTGGACACTGTCTGTACTGATTTCACTCACTGAATACTGGACACTGTCTGTACTGATTTCTGCCTTATTTCAGTCTTAGTATAAATCGTGGCTTTTTGTGTGTGTTTTTTTAGTTCACTTGCACTGCGACTGGATCAGTGGTGACACAGAAGGAACAGCTCCATCAAACTGAGTCACCTTGAGGAACTTCTATATTTGAACATGAATCAATAATATTGACCACTTTGTAAATTGAGAACTAGTCCGCCTGATACGTCCGTCCTGTGCGTGTGTGTGTGTGTGTGTGTGTGTGTGTGTGTGTCTCTGTGTGTGTGTGTCTCTCTCTGTGTGTGTGTGTGTGTGTGTGTTGGGCTTAAGCATACCCAGGCAGGAGCTACACGGCTTGTTTGTGTTGTGTTTTGTTTGCAGACTAACAGTGCAGTCACTGCAGTATTGGATGATGGAAGATGCTGCTGGTGTTAAAACATGAAGAGCTGAGAGTTGAGTTAGTCCGGATCGAACCATCTGCTGCTGCTTGCCTGCTGGGACGACCACGCCCTGCCTGGATTATGCTGCATTCCTCTCCCTCCCTCCCTCCCTCCCTCCCTCCCTCCCTCCCCACACTCCCCCTCTCTCTGCCTCCCCTAAGGACAAATCGCTATAATATCCCTACAGGGACATAGAGTGTGTCTGTGGTACACCCTAGGACGTTTATAGTGACCTTTATCGCACTTTGAGGCGGTGACGCTACCCTTCAAAAACGTATTATAACTGTTTATAAATGTTGCAACCTGCAAGGCTCTCTCTCCATCCCTCTCTCTTCCTCCCACACACACACACACACACACACACACACACACACACACACACACACACGCGCACACACACGCACACACGCACACACGCACACACACACACACACACACACACACACATAAACATAAACACAATTAACTAAATTTAAACTTCACTGGGCATGAGTGCGTGACGAGGACGCTGTGGAGACGATCATTTGCCCGTTTTATGAGGGGCGTGATGGAGGAGGGGAGGGGAGGGGAGGGGAGGAGGGGGGAGGGGAGGGGAGGGGGGACAGCGCCGTGGTGCTGAAACGGAACTGCAGTGCCATCAATTTCCCACTGCGCACTGTTCACTTTGCACGAGCTAATACGGACTCAATTTATGACCCAACTGGTCAATTCCTCATGTGAGGACACTGGGGCCCTGCAGGGAACTGCCAAATATGTCAACACAACATGTAGACATGTAAACATGCGTTAGAATGTAATTCATATTATACAATATTAGTCTATAAGGATATAGGCCATTATGACACACTATTGAGTAGCACCGACTCACTATAAGTTATATCGGAATATATGAGTAGTGTGGAGATGTGACAATTGATAACTGATCACAAAGGTGAGTCTGTTTGATGTGGTGATTTTTGGCTATAGGGTAGTAGAGAATGTATTCTAGTCTATGTTGAAAACTGTTGATCGTGGAGTATTACGGTGCTGTTTAGTTTGGGTAAAGTTCAGTCTGTGTGGTGAATATTATAGGAGTATGTATATTAACTTTGAGGATGGGACATTGAACCCAGTGCTTTGGTAAGAAATGACTCCTATCGGGACCATGAGGTGCTGTAGGCTGGTAGGCTACCTGTGAGGCCTGCAGCGAGGCCTGCATCTCCTGCAGCTCCTCCTCGTGCACCTTCCTGAGGAAGGCGAGCTCGTCCAGCAGCGACTCCACCTTCTTCTCGAGCTCGAGGCGCGCGAGCGTGGCGTCGTCCACGTCCTTCCGGTGCCCGCGCAGCGCGCTCTCGGCCTCCTCGCGCATCCTCGTCTCCTCCTCCAGCTTCTCGCGCACGCGCTCCAGCGCCTCGCTCATCGTCACGCAGTCCAGGTGCATCTGGCTCTTCTCGTGCGTCAGCTCCTCCACGCGCGCGCGAAGCTCGCGGATCTCCTGCTCGTACAGGTCGTGCAGGCGCGACGGCTCCTGGTGGCGCTGGCGCAGCAGCGTCACCTCGGCCTCCAGCACCTTGTTCTGCTGCTCCAGGCTGTGCACCTTCTCGATGAAGGACACGAAGCGGTCGTTGAGGCCCTGCAGCTGCTCCTTCTCGTTGGTGCGGATGATCTTCAGCTCGTTGGTGACCGCCGTGGACTGCGTCAGGTCCATGTCCGGCCCGGCGGCGGAGAAGACGCGGCCGGCGCCCACGGACCTGCGGTAGGAGGAGGAGGAGACCGGGGCGGCTCCATAGGTGCGGTGCTGCTGGCTGCGGTACCCCGAGGAGAGCTGCAGGCGAGACGGGCTGCTGTGCGCCTGGACGCGCCCGGGCCGGGGCGCCTCTCCGAAGATCTTCCGATACGAGCTGCTGCTGCTGTACATGTCGCTGGAGTAACTCATGTTTCCCACTGCTGTGCGCGCCTGCCTGGGAGAGAGAGTGTGTGTGGAGTTTGGGAGTGAGTGTGTGTGTGTGAGAGAGAGAGAGAAAGTGAGATGCGAGTGAAGTGCGGCCAGGACAGGTGCTTTTATAGCGCGGGCGCCGGCGCGTCATGTGACGCAGGGACAGCAGGAGATGAGGGGAAAACCTGCAAACTCCTGCAGAACGCCTCTCAGCATCCTCTCTAGGGAAACACGAAGTCACTCATGCGGTTCCTCTCTGCTCAGCCCTATACCTCTGACAAGCTCATCACTTTGAATTAAGATCTCATGCTTGTTAAATGGCTATATGTGGGCCTATTTGGCTGTGGCAACTTATAGATCTATTAAACTGCACTCTCATAGAGCTATTATTGCAAATGAGGCTGTCATCATGGACTGTTATTGACACGCAAATAAATACCACATCATAATAAAGGAAAAAGGGGGACAAATCACATATTTGTTGATAGGCTATACATGTCTTACACACGTGTTCCCTATAACCTATTATGCTACTGTATAAACTCATAAACTCCCAAAGGGGTGATCAGTGTCC
>NC_139631.1:39302232-39314732 GCF_964638095.1 Poromitra crassiceps
ACATGATTGTTTATTTGTGTGTGTGTTAAGGAGTCTCGTGGCCTGCGGGAAGAAACTGTCCCTGTAACTACTACTGTATAGGCTATATTAATTACTTTAGTTTAAACATCTTGCATATCATATTTCTAGCCTACTGTTTTTACTGCGACTAGCAGAATATCCGTGCAGTGTAGTGGGCTGTATCGGCAGAGACTGATACAGTTGGATCACACAATCACTGGCCATTTAATAGTCAGGCCTCAATCAGAGAGTTGGCATGCAGCGGCCTCTCCTCTCTCTCCCTCCCCAGAGGGCTTTCTTTCATGCTCTTCCCAGATTCCAACTCCGCTCAGCTGGGCTCCTCCACTCTGGCGAGCTCCATCAGTAGCTATAACGAATGGATCTCTCCATGGTGCTGAACCTGTGTAGACTCAACTTAGGCCACTAATTAGCCATTTCTGCCCATTTAATAGTCGGCCCTGATTACCTAATTCAAAAATCCAGCTCTGTTAGGTCACCTGCAGGGGGGGCTCTTTACACTTTCTGAGAGATTCATTGCGATTGCATGTAAAATGGCACAGCTGTGGTCGAACACAATTTCTACCCACCCCACCCACCCACTCACCCACAGACACTTCCCATTCTTTTTATAGGATTGTTATTCAATTCACCTTTAAATATATCCTAGCACATACTGTATAGAACTTGTACCTGATATTCTGACATGTCTGAGCACATCTACATATCCTAGCACTCATACTGGCCTTATTTATTCTATAACCTACGTATTCTATACTGGATATGACTGTACATTACTTTGCTTTACACTTTCTTTTACTGCTCTTTTGGACTTCTGGTTAGATGCTGCATTTTGTTGTCTCAGTACCTGTAGCCTGCTCAATGACAATAAAGTTGACTAATGTAATCTAATATAATATAATATAATCTAGTGTTAGTAATTTAGTATTACTATTGTGGGAATAATATTAGTTGTTTATTATTATTATTATCATTATTATTATTGTTATTATTATTATACTGATCCTATTTCATCTACATGATTAATCATTAAGATTACTATCAACTTAAAAAAAAGTCAACAGACATGCAACCATTAAGTAAGGGATAATGTATTGTGAGCCGGTGATTACTGGCGAAATAATGACCGACAGGTGAATGATTGAGCCCGACGCGCAGCGGAGGGCTTAATCATTCACCTGAAGGTCATTATTTCCAGTAATCACCGGCTCACTATACATTATCCCGCTTAGAACACGGCCTACAACTAAATAATTCAATAATCTGACAAAAATAATTAATAGGTTTTTTAATAGCGTTTTCAACGACAAAGCGGTTTCATTCGTAATTGGCACACAAGACACCACAGCTGCAACTGGTTGGCCTAATTAGTAGTGTTTCCTGACAAAAGGCTCTTATCAACTGATTAATCCAGGTGTGGCAGAGCAGCGGTCGGTTGTCAAGAAATAATGACCGGTGAATATTGTTGATTGACCAATCAGAATCGAGTATTCGAGAGAGCCGTGTTCTAACATTATGTAAAGCAGCTGTACCACTTCATACTATACTGTGACTGTTTGTGACCTTCATCATCATCATCATCATCATCATCATCATACAACCACCATCATCCTCATGCATGACTCTGGGCAAGGGGAGGTGTGTGTTTTCCTGTTGTTGTGTGTTGCCACGACACACGCCTGTTAGATTGTGTTGCTTGCTTGGGTGTGTGTCTCGTGGGTGTGTCGCCTGCATGTGACTGACATGTCTGTCTGTGTGCGTGCCTGCTGGGTGCGAGCGAGTGTGCGTCCACGCACGTGACGTGGACACGAAGGTCATAGTCAACTGGGCTTGGATAAGCTGCTGGATTTGACTCATCTAACAGCTGACAGGAGAGGAGAGGTCGGCGCAGGGTGGGACAGCAGTCCTGTCATACACCTACAATGTAAACACACAAACCAACACACACGCAACACAGACACACACGACTTGCACGACCCAGTCAATAGCTCCGCTTTTGTAAACACACACACACACACACACACACACGCACACACACACAGAGCAGAGCAGCAGCAGGTACCTTATGTCAATACAGGAGCTTCTGCTTGGCTCAGGCTGAGCTGCATTGCAGTATCTATCTCCTGTTTCATTCAGCGGGCAACCTACAGCGTGTCATCCAAACTGCTTTACAGTTAGCTCCGACCAACTGAAGGCGTATAAACCTTATACCAATTAACTGACACTTCTGGAATTAAATCTAGATTCAACAGCTCGTGAAAAAACAATCCTCTGCATAAACAGAATAATTGAGTGTTTCACTGTTACGGCCTCCACACATAACAGAAAATAAGGCTCACGTGGAAACCACAACATAAAGGACACCACACAAGAATCAAAATAATAGGGTTTTTATTTCCTTTTCCCCCCAAATTATCTAATAAAAGAGGCCCAAAACCATAAAACAAAATAACCTGACAGTTTGGCCAAAATAAACAAAAGGGCGAGGGGTCTGGGCTGGCCCATATAGGGCCGTCGAAGCCAGCCCCTCTCCTTAAACTAACAATTGAAAAATGTTCAAAGAATAATTTAGATTAACTAAACTAAAACCAAGAACGAAAAAACAACTACCAAAACTGCCAGGTTAAACTAAAACAATAAAGCCTGGCACCTATTGTGCCAGGACCTAATACAGGAAAGAAATGGGCAACAAAGTAACAAACCAACTGCAGGTGCTGCTGGGCTGGATTCAGGATGTAGACTAACTGTGTCCCAGCAGCAAGCCAGCTTAAATACCTGCAGGCCCAGCAATCAGCCGATTGTCTGCAGGTGTTCAGCCTGAGGTATGGGGAGCAGAGGAGATCAATTAAGCAGCTTCACACACAGCATGTAAACACATAAATGTATAGCATAATACATACCGTGTGTGAAGCTGATCATGCACCATGGCCATGGCCACACGCAACATTCACCTACAAGTTTACTCTCTGGGTGGAAAAGCCTCTGGAATAGGATTTAGACATTAACTCTCCATTCATAATAAGGGTAAGCAGGACTGTATCTATCTATAGGCTATATAAGATTGAGTATGTGGGCAGTGTTTGTTTGTTTGTTTCAAGTTCTGTGTTCGGCCACAGCTATGCAGTTTTACATGTGATCGGGCTGAAACCTTCAGAGTGTGTAAAGGGCACCCTTGCGGGTGACCTGATGGAGCCGGATTTTTTAATTAGGGCAGATTAATTGCCCTAATTGCCCTAAGGCTGATTGGCCAAAGGCTGAGGCTATAGTTCAGTGATGAGGTCATCAGTGATGATGTCATCAGTGTGAGGCTATATAAGTGATGGGAGTATAAGTAGGTAGAATCGGGAGGAACCAGACGGAGACGATGTATTCCGCCTCTGGGCTGTGCAGGTGACCTGACGGAGCCAGCTTTAGTAATTAGGTGATTCCCCTAATTACGATGTCATAGAGCAGGTGAGGCTGCGACACGCAGTGGTCATCAGTGATGTCCTACTGCTGCTACTACTACTACACTGATAATAACAAACCTTTCAGTCAAGGCCTAAACTAGGACTAAACATTTTAGTCAAGGCCTAAACTAGGACCAAACCTTTCAGTCAAGGCCTAAACTAGGACTAAACATTTTAGTCAAGGCCTAAGCTAGGACTAAACATTTTAGTCAAGGCCTAAACTAGGACTAAACATTTTAGTCAAGGCCTAAACTAGGACCAAACCTTTCAGTCAAGGCCTAAACTAGGACTAAACATTTTAGTCAAGGCCTAAGCTAGGACTAAACATTTTAGTCAAGGCCTAAACTAGGACTAAACATTTTAGTCAAGGCCTAAACTAGGACTAAACATTTTAGTCAAGGCCTAAACTAGGACTAAACATTTTAGTCAAGGCCTAAACTAGGGCTAAACATTTTAGTCAAGGCCTAAACTAGGACTAAACATTTTAGTCAAGTCCTAAACTAGGGCTAAACATTTTAGTCAAGGCCTAAACTAGGACCAAACATTGTAGTTAAGGCCTAAACATTTGAGGGAAGTCATTGTGAGTTGGCAGTAGGACGAGCTGCAGTGGGTCTGAGGCAGTGGAAAAGGACATGAGGTGAAATGCAGCAGGTGCATAGTGAGCATGCTGCTCCACTCAGTCACGCAGAGGCCGTGTGTGTCCTGTGCGCCCCGTTGTGCTGAGCCTCTGTCCAGCTTCTCCTGCACAGCCTTCATTCACCCTGTCACACCTCCCCCACCACATCCCATGACCTCCACACTGCACAGGCTGCACACAGGCATAGACCCTGGTCCCTGGACACGTCTTCACTTGGCTTTGACCAACACGGGGTTTTGGAGGGCGATACCTACAATCCCAATTCAAATCCACATAATGTGCAACCTGACGTAAACGTAGCGTTGGAATCAGATTAAGTGCTTCCCCCATACACCATTCATTCTCGAGGACCCTCATTTAGTACACATCAGGGCCACGGACCTGCATTGTCGAACCCCCTCGAGGACTCCTGGTGGTCCCGCCGGACCCCACGTTCAGTTCCATAAGACAACCATTGTCATATAGATCGTACAATCCATCCTACTATAGAACCAATCAAACTGCATCATATCCATCATATCAGAGGTGGGCCATCATGATTGGTGGATGTATGCTTTTTTCCATCAAAAGGCAATATCAGCCTGAGATATACCTACAGATCGCTCTATAGTCATTGTGGTGCAGGTAGCTTTGGGGTTGAGCAAGGAGGTCCTTCATTCAAAATGGGTACTAGATCTATTTGATGTCGATCTATACCTCTCACTAATTAAACAGCCCAGCCCCCTCAGGCCCAGGCTTTACATTCTGGTGAAACAGTCCTGGAGGTAAAACACCACCACCCCTCCCTCCCCCCTCAGCAGGGATGACGGCTCCAGAAGGGATGCGAGGAAGCTTTTCAAGATGCCCCTCCCCCCTCCCTCCCTCTGTCTTCTCCTCCCTCCCTGGCTTTGTGAATGGCTGTGATCATACAAACCTGGGATTTGGCCAGCAGAGGACTGTGAAAACACGCTTAAGATGGCTGCCTGGCATCAAGCCTCCAGGCAGGCTTTCTTTTTATCTGCCTGGCAATTAACCATTAACCTATTCAAGCTTCTATAACAGCTTCATGATGGGAAAGAAGGGGGTTGGCTGGTTGCCTGTGTAAAAGCCTTCAATTGTTCTTCGCATTCAATCAGTGGTGTAATGTAAGGAAGTATTAATACTCAGTGTTTGAGGTAACTCATTACAAAAGTAACATATTACATGTAATATATTACTTTTAGCAGTAACTCAGTAATATAACTTATTACGAATAGGATTTCAGTAATACAATACTGTACAATCATTTCCTAATCAAATTGTTTGTTTGTTATGCAAATAACCACTATAGATGACAATAACAAAGGAAAAGGATAACATTTAGAATTTTGGATGACTGACTTCAAGACAGTTGAAATTATTTTTCGGGATGGTTCCAGGGTGGTGATGTCATTCTGCTACTGCTGTTATTTTGGTGAAAGTAATGCAAAAGTAGTGTAATACGTAACAGGTTACTCTGCACAGACAGTAATATTGTAAAGTAACATATTACTTTACAATGAAAGTAACTAGTAATATGTAGTATATTACATTTTGAAAGTAACTTGCCCAACACTGTTAATACTTCAGTACAGTACTTGGGTATTTTTCGAGAATCTGTACTTTACTTGAGTATTTATATTTCTGTCAACTTTCACTTTTACTCCACTACATTTCGAAAATAAAATGTACATGTACTTTTACTCCACTACATTTCCCTCGAGCATCTTAGTTACAAAGTCAAATCAGAAGAAATTGGGTAGTCTGCAAGCAGTCAGGTGTGGCGAATCAGTGCTCCTAGTTTGCAAGTTACATTAATCACGAACACCATTCCAGTTGGTGGCTGTATCGCAACATAACATTGTTTGCCAACCACTATAAAACTCAAGAAGAAATAGACTTCTGCTCAAGCCCAGGCATGTGTTTTGCTTGCTTTTGTACTTTTACTTTCAATACTTAACTACATTTAATATCAAAAAACACTTTTGATACTTAAGTACAGAACATATCAGCTACTTTAAGACTTTTACTCAAGTACTATTCTAATGAGTGACTTTGACCAAAGTCTTTTACTGGGAAGATACCTGTACCTACTTCATACACCACTGCATTCAATTATTATTATTCGACACGGCGACAATAAAAGCAGAAAGAAACACAAGGACAAGGTGGTAGGTAGGTAAACAAGGGTTTCAAAGGTTTTATTCCTTTCATATCACTGGCAAATAGAAATTGCTGCTGCACGTTGTTCATGTTCAAAAGGGTTTTGCACATTTCAAGTGACCTCTTTTTCCCCCAAGTCAAGTTTCCAAATTCTCCGACTCTAAAAAGGAAGTGCACAAAACGTCCCACCTTCATAGTTCTTGTTCCACACACAGATGTCCACCTTTCGGAGGCGAAAGGCAGTGTAGGCGACGATGTGTGTGTGTGGGCGGGGCCTAGACGCCGCGTGGGCGGGGCCGTGACGCCGCGTGTGTGTGTGTGTGTGTGTGTGTGTGTGTGTGCTGTGTGTAATGCAGGAGAGCACCATGCCTGAGACCGTCACTATGAACAGGAATGACCTTTGTGATGCGTGTCCATATACGTAATAATAACAACGCACACACTCGTACATAATAACGCACCTCCGTTAACGTCTGGACATGTTGTGATGCGCGTCCGTTTAAGGCATCAGCCACTTTGTACCGAGGAACAAATGCGAAAACAAAAAACAAAACAGACACACGGAGGTGAGGACCCCCCCCCCCCCGTGCTGAAATCTGTAGCTTAAACTGGGCTGACTGCGGGGCTTGTTGAAATCTGTAGCTTAAACTGGGCTGACTGCGGGGCTTGTTGAAATCTGTAGCTTAAACTGGGCTGACTGCGGGGCGTGTTCTTTCAGAGGTTCCACATCTGCTTTTTGTATTTTCAAAAGGCAGACGTTGAAAGCACCAGGGGTCTTTGTAAAGAAGGGGTGAGGGGGTACAAAGAGAAAGGGGAGGAGGGGGATTTTGGGGGTGGGGGGTGGGCAGAGCAATAGCTGCATTGTGATCATTGACACACACACACTCTGGCCTGCACGCCCCCCCTGCACCATGGTTGCCAATACAGCGTGTGGAGGGAGTCACATTCACACACGCAGATTGGAGGAAGACACAGACAACAGGCGGTGGATGGAGAGAGATAACTGTCAACTCCCACAGACAGACAGACAGACAGACAGACAGACAGACAGACACTAACTCTGGGGATAACACAAAACCTCTTTCAAAGTGGATTTTTTTTGCACTTTTTTTTTTTTTTTTTTTTACTAGTGAACAAATGAACATAAAACAACAAAAACATTGCCGATGTACAAATTGTGTGTTTTTTTTCCTTTTTCGTTTTGTGTTTTAAAACCACCCACCCTCTAACCACCCCGACAAGAAAAATCTCTCTGAAGACAGTGACGCGCGCGCACACACATACACATACACACACTCGCGCATTGACAGATGGCATTCCGGTGCACACACACCTGCCCACTCACACCCCATTTTCAGTAAACACCCCCCCCCCCTTTTCTAGCACAGCTACAGAGTTCCTCTCCATTGGAAAAGGTGTGACTTTGACACAGAAAGGCAGCATTCCACACGGAAACACTCAACAATCCTATACCTATTTTTCAGAGTTTTCTTTCATTTTTAACTTTTTTTGGTGTACCATCCTTCATGCTTTAACAAAGACTGGAGTGCGACGTCGGAGCGAGAGAGGTCGCTTTGGCACTGTGCTGCTACGACGCGGGGCCGAGGACATCTACATTCAAAAACACTGCGGTCCTCCGGCCCGCTCGGGTGGTGGTGGTGCCGACGATTTCCGACAAAACGACGCGGCTTAAAAACAATCTCGCGGGGGCGGAGCGGCCATTTTGCGCAAAGTTCTTCGGCACTAGCGAGCGAGCGACGCAGCGTCGCACACTGCCAGAGAAACCCAGCACCAAAGCCCCACGCCAGCCCCTTTTCACTTTTCTCAATTCATATTTTTAGAAATTATATTGTTTTTTCTTCTGTTATTCTTCTCCCGTGAATGGGGAGGATGGCTTTTCAAAAAACAAAACACCTAAAACATCAGAATCAACCACAAAGAGAACAGATCTTCTCTAGGAGCACCGTGCCAAATAGAACAGACACATAAGCCTGCAGGCACAACAGATGGCTCTAAAAAGCTATGGATGGACTAGGTTGTGCAAACAAACGACACATAGGAGAAACGTTCAATAAACCTCACAAGAACATAAGCTATGACTAATTAAATATATATTATATATATATATATATATTCATCTATATATTCAGTATATTATATCTAATAAATACCTTTTTTTTTTATATACGATAGAGATCTTTCTGTAAAATATTTACATAAAAACGCATACATTTTTTTTGCTGAAACAATGAATAGCTATGAAGGCAAGGCAAAGGAGAGAGAATTTGTAGTCAAACATTTAGATGCTTTTCAGGTGTGGAACAGGCGTTAAGACGACTTGGCGCGTTCCCACCCGAAAAGTCAAAGCTGTAGAACTTGGTATTATATATCGTGACGGGCACGCTTTGGGGACCTCCGCTCCCCAAAAATAATGGCCAGCTCCGTCTCACCTGCCTCTCCTCTCCACATAGTCTCACCTGCCTCTCCTCTCCACATAGCGGAATGTGTTCCAGTCTCTCCACTGCTCTCAGCAGATCAGCTTCTTTCCCTTTATCGCCAAAGCAGCTAGCGAGGGAGCGGGGCGGGGCGGGGAAACTCCGCCTCTCCACACGCACCAGCCCCTCCTCGCCAAACATGGCGGCGCGTTTCCCCTGACCCCCGAATCCTGTCATCGCCCCGGCTCAGACGCCACTGACGACATACACACACACACACACACACACATATGATAAAAAGATGTCAAAACGCCACCGTCATCAGAGAGAGGCAGAAAAACACCCACCCATAACCCTCCCCCCCCCCACCCCCCCACTCACACACCCAAAACCCCGTTCACAATCTCATGCTGCACAAGTTTTTTTCTTTTTTCTTTTAGGATGGCAGGTGTGGACTTAGACGTACAGCCGTTAGCCGTACGTCTGTACGTTAGCTTACAGCTAACGTTAGCTGTTCGCTTGAATGTTTCCACCCGCCAAGCCTGGCTTACTAAGGGACGTATTGCTGCCGGGCCCCGACGCTTCAAAGCTTGACTTGAGTTGAGTTTCCTCCAACACACTTAAAACCCCCCCTCCACTCAGTGTGTTTACCCGTTTAACACTTGTTCTATTTGGAACGTTCTCTGAGCGCCTGCTGAGTCACACGTCATCTGATTCTGTGATACGCCCGCAAACGCTGTTCCTCCATAGCTTAGCTGTGAGGAACATAGCTTAGCTGTTCCTCCATAGCTTAGCTGTTCCTCCATAGCTTAGCTGCGAGGAACATAGCTTAGCTGTTCCTCCATAGCTTAGCTGTTCCTCCATAGCTTAGCTGCGAGGAACATAGCTTAGCTGCGAGGAACATAGCTTAGCTGCGAGGAACATAGCCGCGTTATTGCAACAACCAGCCGACGGATTTCAAACCCGATGGGCTTATTGGAAAGAGCGTGACTCAAAAATGCTTAACGATCGAGTGTTTGGGGTCACTCGCTTTGAGCCCCGCCAACACGGTTACAGCCAGCAGGCTTAGCTAACGTAGCTAACAAGCTAGCTAGCTAAAACGTGCCAGCTCGATCCTCGGTCCGAATCGAATTGTCATTAC
The DNA here is from genome assembly GCF_964638095.1 of Poromitra crassiceps. Lineage (NCBI taxonomy): Eukaryota > Metazoa > Chordata > Actinopteri > Beryciformes > Melamphaidae > Poromitra > Poromitra crassiceps. The sequence goes on from NC_139631.1 coordinate 39,312,073, forward strand.
GCGCGACCACTATAGCGTTCCATCGAGTCGTACATCACCGCATAGCAACTTTCAGAACAAAATTAACTTATTTGTCAAAAAGATATTTGGCGAACAGTGTGACTAATCCACATCGTCAGGGGGCATGACTCAGAAGCAGAATATATGTACCCGGACATATGTTCAAAATGACAAAACACATTGGAGGCGGGGCTTTATCTGGTCAAGTGACGATTTCGTGGGACGGCGTTACTGCAACGTAGCCGTTAGTCGGGGCCTCGATGTTTGACGAGACGGCGTTTGAAAAAAGGACGGGACAGTTTGGCTTTACAAAGACAATCTGAGTGTGAGCAGGGCAAGAAGACAACTCAAAACGCCCCATGTCTGTGTCACCGCCTTGGGAAGATTCTGTCTCATGGAGATGGAGGTGTGTGTGTGTGTGTGTGTGTGTGTACATGCACGCATGTGTCTGTATGTGTGTGTGTGTGTGTGTGTGTGTGTGTGTGTGTGTGTGTGTGTGTGCGTGTGTGTGTGTGTGTGTCTGTGTGCGTGTGTGTGTGTGTCTGTGTGCGTGTGTGTAGTAGGGATGACATCTCTTAAGTGCTTCCCGTGGCTGTTGAGGCATAGAAAAAGAGGCAGTGGGTAGTGTGGTAACATTCTCTGGCTGAAAGTTGTGTTTCGATGGACGGAGAGTGGGAGGAGGAGGGGCTGGTTGGACACGTAAGGGGGGGGGGGGGGGGGGTTGTCTCCTAAATCCCGCTCGTTTGATTGGTGCGGAGCAGAGCGGTCGACGCCTACACACTGACTCAGGGATGCAAATTGATGGACGGTGGAAAAAGGTGACAGACACAAAAGCACACAGAAAGCCTTCTCTCAGGTGTCCTCTTTTAGGATTAAAAAGGTGACCGTCACCTAAAGGTGATTCATTTGCATCCGTGTGACTGTGCTGAGGGGGCGGGGCCTGATGTGAGCGTGTGTCTCGGAGGTGTTGCGGTTTGAATGGGAGAGTGTCGGCGGGGGACAGGAAGTGAGCGGAGGCCCCGGCTGGAGGGAAGGCCTCAGACTTGGTCAGTCCTGGTGGTGATGAGGGGAGGGGGGGGAGGAGTCTGCTTTAGACTGGGCGGGGGGGGGGGGGGGAGGAGTCTGCTTTAGACTGGGGGGGGGGGGGGGAGGAGTCTGCTTTAGACTGGGCGGGGGGGGGATCAGGAAGTAGTGATGCGATCTGGGGATGGGACGTTGGGGGTCAGTGCTGTTTATAGGCTGCAGCCCAGCTGCTTGGCCTTCTCCTGAGTGTCCTGCAGGCGGCGCAGGCTGGCGCTGGAGTAGCCCTCGTCGCTGCAGCTGCTGCGCAGGCTGCCCCGCTCGTCCCCTGAGTCCCCGCTGGCGCTGCTGCTGCTCCACTCCAGGTCCCCCAGCAGGTAGTCTGTCCCCTCCACGTCCACGTCCACGTCAACGTCAACGTCAACGTCCACGTCCACGTCCACGTCTTCTGCTGGCACACAGGGGGGGACACACTCAGATTACAGCCCTCCCAGCTCGGAATCTACTGTGACAAACTGGTGCCAGGAGGCAGGGAGAACGGACAGAACCAAAGACAGAACTGCAGGTTCTGTAGGTGAACTGCAGGTTCTGTCTTTGGCTTTTTCTAGTCTCTGCTACTCCAGGTTCACGCCAGTGATGGTTTCAGTACAGAGGCCCATTATGCCAACGCCAGCAAATCTCTGCTAATGTTGACTTTGAGGAGGTTATTTCAGTTTCACCACGGCACACACAAGTCTGCTTTATTTACGCTCAATTCGCCTGATGAAGACGAATGGAAATATTGAAATCGGTTTTGGCCTTACTCTGTCCCCAGTCCATATCAATAATGCACATAACCATGTACCACAAAACTATTATTATTATAATTACTATTATGGTATTTCAGGTCCAAATTAAAAAACAAAAAGTACCGTAGTCATCTCGTATCTTGTCATCTCGGTGTCTTTGACGATGCAAAAAAAATCGAATGACGTGTCATTTATTTAATGCGCATATCCAGCTCTACAACTTTGCCTACAGGACACCATTTTGGATTTTGAGTTGAGTGAGGAAAAACAGTGTTGGCCCCACCCCCCAAGGCTTTTTCCTGATTATGTTGCACATTGTGATCTATAGGAAGACGGCTACGGACCACATGACAAGCGCCTCTGGATTTCCTTGAGCTTCCCTGCACAGCGTCAAAGCTGCTTTTAGATTTTCTTGAAATCTGTGAAGAATTCGATAAATCCATTTGAAAAAGGGGCCAGTCCACTGAGACCTATTCCTGTCCCACACAATAAACCAGCACAAAGAGAAGATCTGATCGGCCTACAGGGGAAATGCATCATTCATGGGGTGACAAAGTTTTCACTGTTGCCTTGTTTTCATGTGATTTGCCCACTCAGTCCACTATCTTAACATGCTTATTCTCCCCTGGGTGTAGAGTGCCTGTGTGAGGACTCACCCTGGGTGTAGAGTGCCTGTGTGCAGGACTCACCCTGGGTGTAGAGTGCCTGTGTGAGGACTCACCCTGGGTGTAGAGTGCCTGTGTGAGGACTCACCCTGGGTGTAGAGTGCCTGTGTGTGAGAGCTCACCCTGGGTGTAGAGTGCCTGTGTGAGGACTCACCCTGGGTGTAGAGTGCCTGTGTGTGAGAGCTCA
>NC_139631.1:39317859-39340359 GCF_964638095.1 Poromitra crassiceps
GAACAGTGAGCAGAAGATTCTTATTGGACAGATGATACTATAGGTCTGTTGATGAGTCCCAGAAGTTTCAAAACACAATCCCGAATTTGCATTGACAGTAGGGCTGTGAATCTTCACTGGCCTCACGATTCGATTCGATTATGATTCAGAGGGCTACGATTCGATTCGATTACGATTATCGATGCATCTCGATGCATCTTAAATCGATGCATCACTTTTTTCCGCAATACATGATTTTTTTTTTCTCACTTTATTTTTTCTCACTGTGTGGCTACTTTTAAAATAAAGTGCATTTAGAATTGCATTGTATTATGATCCATAATTAAAATAAACAACTGCATGTATTTCCATTATATTTTATTTTATTATTATTTTTATTTTTTATTTTTTTTTAATAATCGATTTTTGACATTTGTGAATCGATGCAGAATCGTGCACGTCCGCATCGCGATGCATCTTATAATCGGCTATTTTTGACACCCCTAATTGACAGGAGTGATGCCTTGTTAAACTCCCCCTGTCTTATTGGCTGTACTTTAGGGTTGTAACTAACTATTATTTTCATTATCGATTAATCTGGCAATTATTTTCTCGATTAGTCGTTTGGTCTATAAAATGTCACAAAATGGCGATCACTTTTTCCCCAAAGCCCAAGATGACGTCCTCACATGTCTTCTTTTGTCCTGACCAACAGTCCACAAGCCAAAGAGAATCAGTTTACCGTCATAGAAGACTAAAGAAACCAGAACACATTCACATCGAAGACGCTGGAATGAGATTAAAAAACATCTTAAAAATGTGTCTAAACGATCAATCGATTATAAAAAACTAGTTGGCGATTAATTAATTGTGTGTCGTTGGAGCCAGTGGCATGAATGATAACTAGTCTACCGTGTGATGAACTGGGTATGCAGGACGTCACTGACACATCTCTCCTCACTGTATGAAACATGTCTGATGATGCATTGTTTGAAGGAACCACTTAGCTTTTATCAGGCTATTATTTAGCTTTTATTAGGCTTTTTGTGTTTAATTGCATTGAGCCCAAATAATGACATGCTTGTTTTTTTCTGTGTGAAGAGGAGAAAGCAGATGCTGTATGACACGTTATCTCCTCTCTCTCTCTCTCCTCTCCCCCCTCTCTCTCTCTCTCTCTCTCTCTCTCTGTCTCTCTCTCTCTCTGTCTCTCTCTCTCTCTCTCTCCTCTCTCTCTCTGGTCTCTCTCTCCTCTCTCTCTCTCTCTCTTCTCTCTCTCCTCTGTCTCTCTCTCTCTCTCTCTCTCTCTGTCTCTCTCTCTCTCTCTCTCTCTCTCTCTCTCTCTCTCTCTCTCTGTCTCTCTCTCTCTCTCGCTCTCTCTCCCTCTCTCCTCTCTCTCTCTCTCTCTCTTCTCTCTCTCTCTCTCTGTCTCTCTCTCTCTCTCTCTCTGTGTGTCCCTCTCTCTCTCTCTCTCTCTCTCTCTATCCCCTCCCTCCCTCTCTCTCTCTCTCTCCTCTCTCTCTCTCTCTGTGTCTCTCTCTCTCTCTCTCTCTCTGTGTCTCTCTCTCTCTCTCTCTCTCTCTCTCTCTCTGTGTCTCTCTCTCTCTCTCTCTCTCCTGTGTGTCTCTCTCCCTCTCTGTACAGACGGGCACATTTACGGCTGTGTTTAGAGCGCTTGAAGTCCCTCGTTCCCTTGGGACCAGACGCCAACAGGCACACCACCCTCAGCCTGCTGATGAGGCCAGAGATCACATCAAGGTGTGTGTGTGTGTGTGTGTGTGTGTGTGTGTGTGTGTGTGTGTGTGTGTGGGTGTGTGTGGGTGTGTTGGTTGGTGTGTGTGTGTGTGTGTGTGGGGGGGGGGGGGTACTCAGCCTAATCAGTGTGAAGAGCGCTTAAGCGGATAAGTTCATACGTTCTTCTGACTGCGTGTCCTGGCGACTGACCTAAAATGTCCTCGAGGAGAAGCCACCACTGGAACACACACACACACAAGCTAAACCTCCCATGTTTTCCTGCCCCATTTCCTGCAGAGGTTGGAGGAGAGCGAGAGGAGATCGCAGCACTCTGTGGAGCAGCTACAACGGAGCAGAGACACCTGAGGAGGCGTCTGGAGCAGCTGGGGGTGGAGAGGGTCCGCATGGACAGCACCGGCTCCACCCTGTCCTCCGACAAGGTCCGACTCTGAACAGGGTGAGTTCCCGCACGCAGGCACTCTACACCCAGGGTGAGCCTGCACACACAGGCACTGTACACCCAGGGTGAGCCCTGCACGCAGGCACTCTACACCCAGGGTGAGCCCTCACACAGGCACTCTACACCCAGGGTGAGCCCTGCACACAGGCACTCTACACCCAGGGTGAGTCCTCACACACAGGCACTCTACACCCAGGTGAGCCCTGCACACACAGGCACTGTACACCCAGGGTGAGCCCTCACACACAGGCACTCTACACCCAGGGTGAGCCCTCACACAGGCACTCTACACCCAGGGTGAGTCCTCACACACAGGCACTCTACACCCAGGGTGAGCCCCTCACACACAGGCACTCTACACCCAGGGTGAGCCCTCACACAGGCACTCTACACCCAGGGTGAGCCCTGCACACAGGCACTCTACACCAGGGTGAGTCCTCACACACAGGCACTCTACACCCAGGGTGAGCCCTGCACACAGGCACTCTACACCCAGGGTGAGCCCTGCACACAGGCACTCTACACCCACAGGCACTCTACACCCAGGGTGAGCCCTCACACACAGGCACTGTACACCCAGGGTGAGCCCCTCACACATGGGCACTCTTCACCCAGGGTGAGTCCTCACACACAGGCACTGTACACCCAGGGTGAGTCCTCACACACAGGCACTGTACACCCAGGTGAGCCCTCACACAGGCACTGTACACCCAGGGTGAGCCTCACACAGGCACTGTACACCCAGGGTGAGCCCCTCACACATGGGCACTCTTCACCCAGGTGAGCCCTCACACACAGGCACTGTACAACCCAGGGTGAGCCCTCACACAGGCACTCTACACCCAGGGTGAGCCTGCACCACAGGCACTCTACACCCAGGGTGAGCCCTCACACAGGCACTCTACACCCAGGGTGAGCCCTGCACACAGGCACTCTACACCCAGGGTGAGCCTGCACGCAGGCACTCTACACCCAGGGTGAGCCCTGCACGCAGGCACTCTACACCCAGGGTGAGTCCTGCACACAGGCACTCTACACCCAGGGTGAGTCCTGCACACAGGCACTCTACACCCAGGGTGAGTCCTGCACACAGGCACTCTACCACCCAGGTGAGCCCTGCACACAGGCACTGTACACCCAGGTGAGCCCTGCACGCAGGCACTCTACACCCAGGGTGAGCCCTGCACACATTCACTCTACACCCAGGGTGAGCCCTGCACACAGGCACTCTACACCCAGGTGAGCCCTGCACACAGGCTATCTACACCCAGGGTGAGCTCTCACACACAGGCACTCTACACCCAGGGTGAGCCCTGCACACAGGCACTCTACACCCAGGGTGAGCCCTGCACACAGGCTATCTACACCCAGGGTGAGCCCTGCACACAGGCACTGTACACCCAGGGTGAGCCCTGCACACACAGGCACTCTACACCCAGGGTGAGCCCTCACACAGGCACTCTACACCCAGGGTGAGTCCTGCACACAGGCACTGTACACCCAGGGTGAGTCCTCACACAGGCACTCTACACCCAGGGTGAGCTCTCACACACAGGCACTCTACACCCAGGGTGAGCCCTGCACACACAGGCACTGTACACCCAGGGTGAGCCCTCACACAGGCACTCTACACCCAGGGGAGAATAAGCATGTTAAGATAGTGGACTGAGTGGGCAAATCACATGAAAACAAGGCAACAGTGAAAACTTTGTCACCCCATGAATGATGCATTTCCCCTGTAGGCCGATCAGATCATCTCTTTGTGCTGCTTTATTGTGTGGGACAGGAATAGGTCTCAGTGGACTGGCCCCTTTTTCAAATGGATTTATCGAATTCTTCACAGATTTCAAGAAAATCTAAAAGCAGCTTTGACGCTGTGCAGGGAAGCTCAGGGAAATCCAGAGGCGCTTGTCATGTGGTCCGTAGCCGTCTTCCTATAGATCACAATGTGCAACATAATCAGGAAAAAGCCTTGGGGGGTGGGGCCAACACTGTTTTTCTTCACTCAACTCAAAATCCAAAATGGTGTCCTGTAGGCAAAGTTGTAGAGCACGCATAGCTGGATATGCCCATTAAATAAATGACACGTCATTCGATTTTTTTTGCATCGTCAAAGACACCGAGATGACAAGATACGAGATGACTACTTTTTGTTTTTTAATTTGGACCTGAAATACCATAATAGTAATTATAATAATAATAATAGTTTTGTGGTACATGGTTATGTGCATTATTGATATGGACTGGGGACAGAGTAAGGCCAAAACCGATTTCAATATTTCCGTTCGTCTTCATCAGGCGAATTGAGCGTAAATATAGCAGACTCGTGTGTGCCGTGGTGAAACTGAAATAACCTCCTCAAAGTCAACATTAGCAGAGATTTGCTGGCGTTGGCATAATGGGCCTCTGTACTGAAACCATCACTGGCGTGAACCAAAGACAGAACCTGCAGTTCACCTACAGAACCTGCAGTTCTGTCTTTGGTTCTGTCCGTTCTCCCTGCCTCCTGGCACTAGTTTGTCACAGTAGATTCCGAGCTGGGAGGGTTGTAATCTGAGTGTGTCCCCCCCTGTGTGCCAGCAGAAGACGTGGACGTGGACGTGGACGTTGACGTGGACGTGGACGTGGACGTGGACGTGGAGGGGACAGACTACCTGCTGGGGGACCTGGAGTGGAGCAGCAGCAGCGCCAGCGGGGACTCAGGGGACGAGCGGGGCAGCCTGCGCAGCAGCTGCAGCGACGAGGGCTACTCCAGCGCCAGCCTGCGCCGCCTGCAGGACACTCAGGAGAAGGCCAAGCAGCTGGGCTGCAGCCTATAAACAGCACTGACCCCCAACGTCCCATCCCCATATCGCATCACTACTTCCTGATCCCCCCCCCGCCCAGTCTAAAGCAGACTCCTCCCCCCCCCCCCCCCCCAGTCTAAAGCAGACTCCTCCCCCCCCGCCCAGTCTAAAGCAGACTCCTCCCCCCTCCCACCACCACCACCAGGACTGACCAAGTCTGAGGCCTTCCCTCCAGCCGGGGCCTCCGCTCACTTCCTGTCCCCCGCCGACACTCTCCCATTCAAACCGCAACACCTCCGAGACACACGCCCACATCAGGCCCCGCCCCCTCAGCACAGTCACACGGATGCAAATGAATCACCTTTAGGTGACGGTCACCTTTTTAATCCCAAAAGAGAGAGGACACCTGAGAGAAGGCTTTCTGTGTGCTTTTGTGTCTGTCACCTTTTTCCACCGTCCAACAATTTGCATCCCTGAGTCAGTCTGTAGGCGTCGACCGCTCTGCTCCGCACCAATCAAACGAGCGGGATTTAGGAGACAACCCCCCCCCCCCCCCCCCCCTTACGTGTCCAACCAGCCCCCCCCCACCCTCCCCCTCCTCCTCCCACTCTCCGTCCATCGAAACACAACTTTCAGCCAGAGAATGTTACCACACTATACCCCACTGCCTCTTTTTCTATGCCTCAACAGCCACGGGAAGCACTTAAGAGATGTCATCCCTACTACACACACGCACACAGACACACACACACACGCACACAGACACACACACACACACGCACACACACACACACACACACACACACACACACACACACACACACATACAGACACATGCGTGCATGTACACACACACACACACACACACACCTCCATCTCCATGAGACAGAATCTTCCCAAGGCGGTGACACAGACATGGGGCGTTTTGAGTTGTCTTCTTGTCCTGCTCACACTCAGATTGTCTTCTTAAAGCCAAACTGTCTCGTCCTTTTTTCAAACGCCGTCTCGTCAAACATCGAGGCCCCGACTAACGGCTACGTTGCAGTAACGCCGTCCCACGAAATCGTCACTTGACCAGATAAAGCCCCGCCTCCAATGTGTTTTGTCATTTTGAACATATGTCCGGGTACATATATTCTGCTTCTGAGTCATGCCCCCTGACGATGTGGATTAGTCACACTGTTCGCCAAATATCTTTTTGACAAATAAGTTCATTTTGTTCTGAAAGTTGCTATGCGGTGATGTACGACTCGATGGAACGCTATAGTGGTCGCGCGTAATGACAATTCGATTCGGACCGAGGATCGAGCTGGCACGTTTTAGCTAGCTAGCTTGTTAGCTACGTTAGCTAAGCCTGCTGGCTGTAACCGTGTTGGCGGGGCTCAAAACGAGTGACCCCAAACACTCGATCGTTAAGCATTTTTGAGTCACGCTCTTTCCAATAAGCCCATCGGGTTTGAAATCCGTCGGCTGGTTGTTGCAATAACGCGGCTATGTTCCTCGCAGCTAAGCTATGTACCTCGCAGCTACGCTATGTTCCTCACAGCTAAGCTATGTTCCTCGCAGCTAAGCTATGTTCGCTATGTACCTCGCAGCTACGCTATGTTCCTCGCAGCTAAGCTATGTTCCTCGCAGCTAAGCTATGGAGGAACAGCTAAGCTATGGAGGAACAGCTAAGCTATGTTCCTCGCAGCTAAGCTATGGAGGAACAGCTAAGCTATGGAGGAACAGCTAAGCTATGTTCCTCACAGCTAAGCTATGGAGGAACAGCGTTTGCGGGCGTATCACAGAATCAGATGACGTGTGACTCAGCAGGCGCTCAGAGAACGTTCCAAATAGAACAAGTGTTAAACGGGTAAACACACTGAGTGGAGGGGGGGTTTTAAGTGTGTTGGAGGAAACTCAACTCAAGTCGACTGCTTTGAAGCGTCGGGGCCCGGCAGCAATACGTCCCTTAGTAAGCCAGGCTTGGCGGGTGGAAACGTTCAAGCGAACAGCTAACGTTAGCTGTAAGCTAACGTACAGACGTACGGCTAACGGCTGTACGTCTTAAGTCCACACCTGCCATCCTAAAAGACAAAAAGAAAAAAGAAAAAAACTTGTGCAGCATGAGATTGTGAACGGGGTTTTGGGTGTGTGAGTGGGGGGGTGGGGGGGGGGGAGGGTTATGGGTGGGTGTTTTTCTGCCTCTCTCTGATGACGGTGGCGTTTTGACATCTTTTTATCATATGTGTGTGTGTGTGTGTGTGTGTGTCGTCAGTGGCGTCCGAGCCGGGGCGATGACAGGATTCGGGGGTCAGGGGAAACGCGCCGCCATGTTTGGCGAGGAGGGGCTGGTGCGTGTGGAGAGGCGGAGTTTCCCCGCCCCGCCCCGCTCGCTCGCTAGCTGCTTTGGCGACAAAGGGAAAGAAGCTGATCTGCTGAGAGCAGTGGAGAGACTGGAACACATTCCGCTATGTGGAGAGGAGAGGCAGGTGAGACTATGTGGAGAGGAGAGGCAGGTGAGACGGAGCTGGCCATTATTTTTGGGGAGCGGAGGTCCCCAAAACGTGCCTGTCACGATATATAATACCAAGTTCTACAGCTTTGACTTTTCGGGTGGGAACGCGCCAAGTCGTCTTAACGCCTGTTCCACACCTGAAAAGCATCTAAATGTTTGACTACAAATTCTCTCTCCTTTGCCTTGCCTTCATAGCTATTCATTGTTTCAGCAAAAAAAATGTATGCGTTTTTATGTAAATATTTTACAGAAAGATCTCTATCGTATATTAAAAAAAAAGGTATTTATTAGATATAATATACTGAATATATAGATGAATATATATATATATATATAATATATATTTAATTAGTCATAGCTTATGTTCTTGTGAGGTTTATTGAAAGTTTCCTATGTGTCGTTTGTTTGCACAACCTAGTCCATCCATAGCTTTTTAGAGCCATCTGTTGTGCCTGCAGGCTTATGTGTCTGTTCTATTTGGCACGGTGCTCCTAGAGAAGATCTGTTCTCTTTGTGGTTGATTCTGATGTTTTAGGTGTTTTGTTTTTTGAAAAGCCATCCTCCCCATTCACGGGAGAAGAATAACAGAAGAAAAAACAATATAATTTCAAAAAATATGAATTGAGAAAAGTGAAAAGGGGCTGGCGTGGGGCTTTGGTGCTGGGTTTCTCTGGCAGTGTGCGACGCTGCGTCGCTCGCTCGCTAGTGCCGAAGAACTTTGCGCAAAATGGCCGCTCCGCCCCCGCGAGATTGTTTTTAAGCCGCGTCGTTTTGTCGGAAATCGTCGGCACCACCACCACCACCCGAGCGGGCCGGAGGACCGCAGTGTTTTTGAATGTAGATGTCCTCGGCCCCGCGTCGTAGCAGCACAGTGCCAAAGCGACCTCTCTCGCTCCGACGTCGCACTCCAGTCTTTGTTAAAGCATGAAGGATGGTACACCAAAAAAAGTTAAAAATGAAAGAAAACTCTGAAAAATAGGTATAGGATTGTTGAGTGTTTCCGTGTGGAATGCTGCCTTTCTGTGTCAAAGTCACACCTTTTCCAATGGAGAGGAACTCTGTAGCTGTGCTAGAAAAGGGGGGGGGGGGTGTTTACTGAAAATGGGGTGCGAGTGGGCAGGTGTGTGTGCACCGGAATGCCATCTGTCAATGCGCGAGTGTGTGTATGTGTATGTGTGTGCGCGCGCGTCACTGTCTTCAGAGAGATTTTTCTTGTCGGGGTGGTTAGAGGGTGGGTGGTTTTAAAACACAAAACGAAAAAGGAAAAAAAACACACAATTTGTACATCGGCAATGTTTTTGTTGTTTTATGTTCATTTGTTCACTAGTAAAAAAAAAAAAAAAAAGTGCAAAAAAAAAATCCACTTTGAAAGAGGTTCTGTGTTATCCCCAGAGTTAGTGTCTGTCTGTCTGTCTGTCTGTGGGAGTTGACAGTTATCTCTCTCCATCCACCGCCTGTTGTCTGTGTCTTCCTCCAATCTGCGTGTGTGAATGTGACTCCCTCCACACGCTGTATTGGCAACCATGGTGCAGGGGGGGCGTGCAGGCCAGAGTGTGTGTGTGTCAATGATCACAATGCAGCTATTGCTCTGCCCACCCCCCACCCCCAAAATCCCCCTCCTCCCCTTTCTCTTTGTACCCCCTCACCCCTTCTTTACAAAGACCCCTGGTGCTTTCAACGTCTGCCTTTTGAAAATACAAAAAGCAGATGTGGAACCTCTGAAAGAACACGCCCCGCAGTCAGCCCAGTTTAAGCTACAGATTTCAGCACGGGGGGGGGGGGGGGGGGTCCTCACCTCCGTGTGTCTGTTTTGTTTTTTGTTTTCGCATTTGTTCCTCGGTACAAAGTGGCTGATGCCTTAAACGGACGCGCATCACAACATGTCCAGACGTTAACGGAGGTGCGTTATTATGTACGAGTGTGTGCGTTGTTATTATTACGTATATGGACACGCATCACAAAGGTCATTCCTGTTCATAGTGACGGTCTCAGGCATGGTGCTCTCCTGCATTACACACAGCACACACACACACACACACACACACGGTGTCACGGCCCCGCCCACACACATCGTCGCCTACACTGCCTTTCGCCTCCGAAAGGTGGACGTCTGTGTGTGGAACAAGAACTATGAAGGTGGGACGTTTTGTGCACTTCCTTTTTAGAGTCGGAGAATTTGGAAACTTGACTTGGGGGGAAAAAGACGTCACTTGAAATGTGCAAAACCCTTTTGAACATGAACAACGTGCAGCAGCAATTTCTATTTGCCAGTGATATGAAAGGAATAAAACCTTTGAAACCCTTGTTTACCTACCTACCACCTTGTCCTTGTGTTTCTTTGTGCTTTTATTGTCGCCGTGTCGAATAATAATACTTGAATGCAGTGGTGTATAAAGTAGGTACAGATATCTTCCCAGTAAAAGACTTTGGTAAAAGTCAAAGTCACTCATTAGAATAGTACTTGAGTAAAAGTCTTAAAGTAGCTGATATGTTCTGTACTTAAGTATCAAAAGTGTTTTTTGATATTAAATGTAGTTAAGTATTGAAAGTAAAAGTACAAAAGCAAGCAAAACACATGCCTGGGCTTGAGCAGAAGTCTATTTCTTCTTGAGTTTTATAGTGGTTGGCAAACAATGTTATGTTGCGATACAGCCACCAACTGGAATGGTGTTCGTGATTAATGTAACTTGCAAACTAGGAGCACTGATTCGCCACACCTGACTGCTTGCAGACTACCCAATTTCTTCTGATTTGACTTTGTAACTAAGATGCTCGAGGGAAATGTAGTGGAGTAAAAGTACATATAAATTTTATTTTGGAAATGTAGTGGAGTAAAGGTGAAAGTTGACAGAAATATAAATACTCCAAATAAAGTACAGATACTCGAAAAATATAAGTAAGTGCTGTACTGAAGTATTAACAGTGTTGGGAAAGTTACTTTCAAAATGTAATATATTACTAGTTACTTTCATTGTAAAGTAATATGTTGCTTTATAATATTACTGTCTGTGCAGAGTAACCTGTTACGTATTACACTACTTTTGCACCAAAATAACAGCAGTAGCAGAATGACATCACCACCCTGGAACCATCCCGAAAAATAATTTCAACTGTCTTGAAGTCAGTCATCCAAAATTCTAAATGTTATCCTTTTCCTTTGTTATTGTCATCTGTAGTGGTTATTTGCATAACAAACAAACAATTTGTTAGGAAATGATTGTACAGTATATTCATTTAAATATGTGCTTTGGGGATGGGGGGGGGTAGCCTAGGTAAACCCAGCCCCCACGTGACCTGCTCTCTCAGTTCCCAGTCACTAGAGAACAGGTCTGAGAGCAGGTCACGTGGGGGATGGGTTTACCCAGGCTAGGGGGGGGGGGGGGGGGGACTCAATTTGTAACTTGTTTTACTTGACAAAGTTACTGGTATAATATTACTGAAATCCTATTAGTAATAAGTTATATTACTGAGTTACTGCTAAAAGTAATATATTACATGTAATATGTTACTTTTGTAATGAGTTACCCCAAACACTGAGTATTAATACTTCCTTACGTTACACCACTGATTTGATGCGAAGAACAATTGAAGGCTTTTACACAGGCAACCAGCCAACCCCCTTCTTTCCCATCATGAAGCTGTTATAGAAGCTTGAATAGGTTAATGGTTCATTGCCAGGCAGATAAAAATAAAGCCTGCCTGGAGGCTTGATGCCAGGCAGCCATCTTAAGCGTGTTTTCACAGTCCTCTGCTGGCCAAATCCCAGGTTTGTATGATCACAGCCATTCACAAAGCCAGGGAGGGAGGAGAAGAGAGAGGGAGGGGGGAGGGGCATCTTGAAAAGCTTCCTCGCATCCCTTCTGGAGCCGTCATCCCTGCTGAGGGGGGAGGGAGGGGTGGTGGTGTTTTACCTCCAGGACTGTTTCACCAGAATGTAAAGCCTGGGCCTGAGGGGGCTGTGCTGTTTAATTAGTGAGAGGTATAGATCGACATCAAATAGATCTAGTACCCATTTTAAATGAAGGACCTCCTTGCTCAACCCCAAAGCTACCTGCACCACAATGACTATAGAGCGATCTGTAGATCTATCTCAGGCTGATATTGCCTTTTGATGGAAAAAAGCATACATCCACCAATCATGATGGCCCACCTCTGATATGATGGATATGATGCAGTTTGATTGGTTCTATAGTAGGATGGATTGTACGATCTATATGACAATGGTTGTCTTATGGAACTGAACGTGGGGTCCGGCGGGACCACCAGGGGTCCTCGAGGGGGTTCGACAATGCAGGTCCGTGGCCCTGATGTGTACTAAATGAGGGTCCTCGAGAATGAATGGTGTATGGGGGAAGCACTTAATCTCATTCCAACGCTACGTTTAGGTCAGGTTGCACATTATGTGGATTTGAATTGGGATTGTAGGTATCGCCCTCCAAAACCCCGTGTTGGTCAAAGCCAAGTGTCCAGGGTCCAGGGTCTATGCCTGTGTGCAGCCTGTGCAGTGTGGAGGTCATGGGATGTGGTGGGGGAGGTGTGACAGGGTGAATGAAGGCTGTGCAGGAGAAGCTGGACAGAGGCTCAGCACAACGGGGCGCACAGGACACACACGGCCTCTGCATGACTGAGTGGAGCAGCATGCTCACTATGCACCTGCTGCATTTCACCTCATGTCCTTTTCCACTGCCTCAGACCCACTGCAGCTCGTCCTACTGCCAACTCACAATGACTTCCCTCAAATGTTTAGGCCTTAACTACAATGTTTGGTCCTAGTTTAGGCCTTGACTAAAATGTTTAGTCCTAGTTTAGGCCTTGACTAAAATGTTTAGCCCTAGTTTAGGACTTGACTAAAATGTTTAGTCCTAGTTTAGGCCTTGACTAAAATGTTTAGTCCTAGTTTAGGCCTTGACTAAAATGTTTAGTCCTAGTTTAGGCCTTGACTAAAATGTTTAGTCCTAGTTTAGGCCTTGACTAAAATGTTTAGTCCTAGCTTAGGCCTTGACTAAAATGTTTAGTCCTAGTTTAGGCCTTGACTGAAAGGTTTGGTCCTAGTTTAGGCCTTGACTAAAATGTTTAGTCCTAGTTTAGGCCTTGACTGAAAGGTTTGTTATTATCAGTGTAGTAGTAGTAGTAGCAGTAGGACATCACTGATGACCACTGCGTGTCGCAGCCTCACCTGCTCTATGACATCGTAATTAGGGGAATCACCTAATTAAAAAAGCTGGCTCCGTCAGGTCACCTGCACAGCCCAGAGGCGGAATACATCGTCTCCGTCTGGTTCCTCCCGATTCTACCTACTTATACTCCCATCACTTATATAGCCTCACACTGATGACATCATCACTGATGACCTCATCACTGAACTATAGCCTCAGCCTTTGGCCAATCAGCCTTAGGGCAATTAGGGCAATTCATCTGGCCTAATTAAAAAATCCGGCTCCATCAGGTCACCCGCAAGGGTGCCCTTTACACACTCTGAAGGTTTCAGCCCGATCACATGTAAAACGGCATAGCTGTGGCCGAACACAGAACTTGAAACAAACAAACACTGCCCACATACTCAATCTTATATAGCCTATAGATAGATACAGTCCTGCTTACCCTTATTATGAATGGAGAGTTAATGTCTAAATCCTATTCCAGAGGCTTTTCCACCCAGAGAGTAAACTTGTAGGTGAATGTTGCCTGTGGCCATGGCCATGGTGCATGATCAGCTTCACACACGGTATGTATTATGCTATACATTTATGTGTTTACATGCTGTGTGTGAAGCTGCTTAATTGATCTCCTCTGCTCCCCATACCTCAGGCTGAACACCTGCAGACAATCGGCTGATTGCTGGGCCTGCAGGTATTTAAGCTGGCTTGCTGCTGGGACACAGGTAGTCTACATCCTGAATCCAGCCCAGCAGCACCTGCAGTTGGTTTGTTACTTTGTTGCCCATTTCTTTCCTGTATTAGGTCCTGGCACAATAGGTGCCAGGCTTTATTGTTTTAGTTTAACCTGGCAGTTTTGGTAGTTGTTTTTTCGTTCTTGGTTTTAGTTTAGTTAATCTAAATTATTCTTTGAACATTTTTCAATTGTTAGTTTAAGGAGAGGGGCTGGCTTCGACGGCCCTATATGGGCCAGCCCAGACCCCTCGCCCTTTTGTTTATTTTGGCCAAACTGTCAGGTTATTTTGTTTTATGGTTTTGGGCCTCTTTTATTAGATAATTTGGGGGGAAAAGGAAATAAAAAACCCTATTTTGATTCTTGTGTGGTGCCCTTTATGTTGTGGTTTCCACGTGAGCCTTATTTTCTGTTATATGTGTGGAGGCCGTAACAGTGAAACACTCAATTATTCTGTTTATGCAGAGGATTGTTTTTTCACGAGCTGTTGAATCTAGATTTAATTCCAGAAGTGTCAGTTAATTGGTATAAGGTTTATACGCCTTCAGTTGGTCGGAGCTAACTGTAAAGCAGTTTGGATGACACGCTGTAGGTTGCCCGCTGAATGAAACAGGAGATAGATACTGCAATGCAGCTCAGCCTGAGCCAAGCAGAAGCTCCTGTATTGACATAAGGTACCTGCTGCTGCTCTGTGTGTGTGTGTGTGTGTGTGTGTGTGTGTGTGTGTGTACAAAAGAGGAGCTATTGACTGGGTCGTGCAAGTCGTGTGTGTCTGTGTTGCGTGTGTGTTGGTTTGTGTGTTTACATTGTAGGTGTATGACAGGACTGCTGTCCCACCCTGCGCCGACCTCTCCTCTCCTCCTGTCAGCTGTTAGATGAGTCAAATCCAGCAGCTTATCCAAGCCCAGTTGACTATGACCTTCGTGTCCACGTCACGTGCGTGGACGCACACTCGCTCGCACCCAGCAGGCACGCACACAGACATGTCAGTCACATGCAGGCGACACACCCACGAGACACACACCCAAGCAAGCAACACAATCTAACAGGCGTGTGTCGTGGCAACACACAACAGGAAAACACACACCTCCCCTTGCCCAGAGTCATGCATGAGGATGATGATGATGATGATGATGAAGGTCACAAACAGTCACAGTATAGTATGAAGTGGTACAGCTGCTTTACATAATGTTAGAACACGGCTCTCTCGAATACTCGATTCTGATTGGTCAATCAACAATATTCACCGGTCATTATTTCTTGACAACCGACCGCTGCTCTGCCACACCTGGATTAATCAGTTGATAAGAGCCTTTTGTCAGGAAACACTACTAATTAGGCCAACCAGTTGCAGCTGTGGTGTCTTGTGTGCCAATTACGACTGAAACCGCTTTGTCGTTGAAAACGCTATTAAAAAACCTATTAATTATTTTTGTCAGATTATTGAATTATTTAGTTGTAGGCCGTGTTCTAAGCGGGATAATGTATAGTGAGCCGGTGATTACTGGAAATAATGACCTTCAGGTGAATGATTAAGCCCTCCGCTGCGCGTCGGGCTCAATCATTCACCTGTCGGTCATTATTTCGCCAGTAATCACCGGCTCACAATACATTATCCCTTACTTAATGGTTGCATGTCTGTTGACTTTTTTTTAAGTTGATAGTAATCTTAATGATTAATCATGTAGATGAAATAGGATCAGTATAATAATAATAACAATAATAATGATAATAATAATAATAAACAACTAATATTATTCCCACAATAGTAATACTAAATTACTAACACTAGATTATATTATATTATATTAGATTACATTAGTCAACTTTATTGTCATTGAGCAGGCTACAGGTACTGAGACAACAAAATGCAGCATCTAACCAGAAGTCCAAAAGAGCAGTAAAAGAAAGTGTAAAGCAAAGTAATGTACAGTCATATCCAGTATAGAATACGTAGGTTATAGAATAAATAAGGCCAGTATGAGTGCTAGGATATGTAGATGTGCTCAGACATGTCAGAATATCAGGTACAAGTTCTATACAGTATGTGCTAGGATATATTTAAAGGTGAATTGAATAACAATCCTATAAAAAGAATGGGAAGTGTCTGTGGGTGAGTGGGTGGGTGGGGTGGGTAGAAATTGTGTTCGACCACAGCTGTGCCATTTTACATGCAATCGCAATGAATCTCTCAGAAAGTGTAAAGAGCCCCCCCTGCAGGTGACCTAACAGAGCCGGATTTTTGAATTAGGTAATCAGGGCCGACTATTAAATGGGCAGAAATGGCTAATTAGTGGCCTAAGTTGAGTCTACACAGGTTCAGCACCATGGAGAGATCCTTTCGTTATAGCTACTGATGGAGCTCGCCAGAGTGGAGGAGCCCAGCTGAGCGGAGTTGGAATCTGGGAAGAGCATGAAAGAAAGCCCTCTGGGGAGGGAGAGAGAGGAGAGGCCGCTGCATGCCAACTCTCTGATTGAGGCCTGACTATTAAATGGCCAGTGATTGTGTGATCCAACCGTATCAGTCTCTGCCGATACAGCCCACTACACTGCACGGATATTCTGCTAGTCGCAGTAAAAACAGTAGGCTAGAAATATGATATGCAAGATGTTTAAACTAAAGTAATTAATATAGCCTATACAGTAGTAGTTACAGGGACAGTTTCTTCCCGCAGGCCACGAGACTCCTTAACACACACACAAATAAACAATCATGTAGTAGCTGCTACCATTACATATGATAATTATGCCTATGTTATTTGCACCTGTGCAAACAGAATGTTTAATTATGTTTTAAGGTGTCTATGCTAGAAAAGAAAAGGAAAAGTTTACTGTTATTGCTTGTTGTTTCTCTTGTTTTACTGCATCTATATGGCTATGTTATTTTGCACTGTTATACTGTTATTTGCACTATGTTGTAACGGAGTCTACAGCACAAGAATTTCACACGTGATACTTGTACTACGGAGTGACAATAAAAATCTTGAATCTTGAATATCTTGAATCTTGAGTATGAACAATATTAACAGACAATATGAACAGTGTAAGTGCACTAATGCTAATTAAAGGAACACTCCGCCCATTTTCAACCAGCTTTGTATCATTAGAACATCAGTAGTATATCAGAAAACTGTAAACGGTTTTGAAGTCTGTCATTTAATTTGACAGTTATTGAGTGTTAAAGTGTGGACCAGTGACATCACTGGTCCACACTAACTCAAATTAATAACTCATTAACTCAAATCAACTCTCAATAACTGTCAAACTAGATGAATGATGAATAGTTTGACAGTTATTGAGAGTTGATTTGAGTTAATGAGTTATTAATTTGAGTTAGTGTGGACCAGTGATGTCACTGGTCCACACTTTAACACTCAATAACTGTCAAATTAAATGACAGACTTCAAAACAGTTTACAGTTGTCTGATATACTACTGATGTTCTAATGATACAAAGCTGGTTGAAAATGGGCGGAGTGTTCCTTTAAGACAAACTCTTAATACTAATATAATGCTAATGCTAATCCAAATGTTAATACTATGATAATGCTAATATGAACGCTAATTACTAATACTATTAATACTCCTACTGCTATTATACTACTACTACTAATAATAACAACATGAGTATTACAGATGTTCCATAGACAGCCAGTGTAGCATTGATCAATGAATAAATATGTAATCAATCAAACTGCATCATGTCCATATCAAGAGGTGAACCACACTGCTCTGCTCATATCTGATTTTAATAAAAGGCCAGTAACACCTCGTATACAGTGCAAAGGTACAGAAAATGGCCACTAGATGACATGTATCACTTCACCTTATAGACGTTTAACAATCAATAAGTTCCATCATTTCAATGTCCCGTCCCAAGAGAATAGATTGATCTGCGGGACCCCTCGGCCTGGCAGGATTTCATCACCTGAGGAGTCCCGTGGCTGATCTTAATGACAGGAGATCTGCCTGATCATTCTCCATCACAGCTGACAACCAAGATCCAGGGCTTCGTGTGCGTGCGTGCGTGCGTGCGTGCGTGTGTGTGTGTGTGCGCGTGCGTGCGTGCGTGCGTGTGTGTGTGTGTGTGTGTTTAACAGATGGAGGAGATGGTCTTGCATGTGGAAAGGGGGGGTCTCTGGGGACTGGAGTGAAGAGTGCAAATCAGAGAGATCAGTGCATCCAAGTCAATCTCTTCCCAGAAACCTTTGTTCAGTGCTGGTGAAGAATAACACCTGGTGCATCAAAGCACGCAGGAGGGGGAGCTTCAAAGGAGCGCTGCTCGCAGAGAGTGGTTTGTGGCGGGTATTACTCACACATTTGTGGGGGTATTACACATTTGTGGGGGTATGATTAGGTGTATCATGCAAATCTGTTTTATACGTTAAGTAACATCCTAGTTCCATCAGTTGCAGGTTTACCCATTCAGAACCAATAGGGCTGGAAATGCCCATATGGATTGAAGGCTTGTAAAGGCCTATTATATTGCCCTGATCTATTGTTCTAGCCTACATCAGCTTAGTAATGGTCGGCGCCTTGTTGTGGTGTATTAGCAGCACTACAGATTTTTTTTTTCTATTTTTACAGTGTTCACATTACAGTTTACTGGTTTGAATCCCGACTGGCTGAGAAAGTCCCCGTGTGTATTGATGTGTATGTGCTTAAATCACATCACTGGCTTCCCTTCCCCCACATCATATTGAATCATTCTTAATTCAAATGACCACCACTCACTCGTGTAAACATCAATACATCACTGTCAGATGAATGAGGCTACACTGGTAGGGCCTCTATATAATGACTGTAAACCAACATAACACATTTGAAGCGATCACCTCTAGTTCAGATCAGTGGCACTGTTACTGCCAGCGTTTTCAAAATGAAGACCACATTTCCCATAAGCCCTCTTGCTTCCTGTAACAAAGACGTCGCAGCTCGTCCCTCCTCCCCCGTGCCTGTCATTGGCCCATGTGTGTTTGTTTTCTCCTTTGCCTTTTCACTGAAGAGGATGTCATGTTGGACTAGAATAGATTTTTCAGTCAGAATCCTCATTTCAACATCTCATCTACCATTGTGGGAAAAACTCTGAACGCTGTAGCTCCATTTGCAGCCATTTATCATTGGTCTCTTCCTGTTTTGTGCCATAAAGCCATAGCCTACCTGGTTGCACACAATGTAAAATGCAGGTTAGATGCTACCAGTGTTCCCAGTGGAAGGTCTCATTCATGACAGTAATGATACTAACATCTGTCAATGAGTGTAGCAATGATTTATCATTGTATATGTTGCATCTTTAAATTGAGCTGAAAGCCAATTCATAAAACTGACCTGAGCCCATCTAAAGCCTCATGCTTCAGTGTTATACGATCATAGGCTATTTCAGTAACTGGATGACTGGCCATTTACTTTGGGAGTGATATGATTAGCTTTGAATTGAATACATCAATAAAATGGCATCCCTCGCCTTCTTCTGTTGTGTGTTAGTTGTGAAGGGAGGGAGGATGATCAGACATGTCTGTCTATACCTGTCAGTTCCTGCTGAGTCACTGTTGTCAGACATGTCTGGCTATACCTGTCAGTTCCTGCTGAGTCACTGGCATCTTTCACTTCAACAGGCCCTTTTGTGACCACAGACAGACAAAATGGCTAGGCGGCCAAGGTGAAGTGCTACAGTCTCTCTCTCTCTCTCTCTCTCTCTCTGCCTCCCACTCTTTCTATATCTTTCTTTCTTTATCTCTCTGCCTCCCCCCACCCCTCTCTCTCTCTCTCTCTCTCTCTTGCCTAAATCAATCTCAGGCCCTTTTCTGCTCAAGATTACTTTCCATTCACCTTATCCTTTGTCATGGCAACTGCGTGTGTGTGTGTGTGTGTGTGTGTGTGTGTGTGTGTGTGTGTGTGTGTGCGTGTGCGTGTGCGTGTGCGTGTGTGCGTGTGCGTGTGTGTGTGTGTGTGTGTGTGGGGGGGGGGGTATACTGAAGTGAAGGAAAAGCTGCAGAGTTGTTGCAGCAGAGCACATGTCAACAGCAGCAGCTCAGCCCTGCTGGACATAAACCACTGCTGGTGCTCTGTCGCCCCCTAGTGACTGAAGTGAGTAAGCAAAAATCCAGAGTCCTCGCCTTGTTTTCCAAACGAGGCAGTGTACAGTGTGTGTGTGTGTGTGTGTGTGTGTGTGTGTGTGTGTGTGTGTGTGTGTGTGTGTGTGTGTGTGTGTGTGTGTGTGTGTGTGTGTGTGTGTGTGTGTGTGTGTGTGTGTGTGTGTGTGTGTGTGTGTGTCTGTCTGTCTGTCTGTCTGTCTGTCTATCTGACAATGAGTTTACTGTTGTTTAAAGTTCAAAAGCAATTCATAATCAAATTAAGCTTTAGGCTACACTATATATTCTAATTTAGCAGGGATCTACCATTGGGTCTACTAACGCATCATTTATTCAATCTTAAAATATGATATAGTGATTTTTGTCGCCATTGGTAATTATGTGTTTCCACTGCACATGTTTCATGAATTTTCTCAAACAACTGTTTAAATAGAATCCAGCGGTTCTCAAAGTGGGGACCGGGGACCGCCAGGGGTTCCTTCAGCAGGTTCCCGGGGATCCCTCAAAAGGGGAAAAAGAGAGGAAAGGCGATTTGCCGTGGAAACAAATGACATAATCTCAACCCACTGAAAATCAGATTAAGATTGACTTTGCAGTTGCAGTGTAAAAGTAGCCTCCATGCAGACTTTGATTTAAGATGACTTGGCATGGGATGGGATGGGATGTGACGCTACATTTTGACACTGGGCAGTTTTCCAGGCAGCAGTGTGAATGGGTTTGTGTGGGAGACGCCTTGTGCGGTGTTTCGAGGTGGAAAGGCTGCAGTCCCCTGGGTGTTTTCTCCTCTCCTCGCCTCGCCTCGCCTCGCCTCGGCAGGCAGGCAGGCAGGCAGGGGCGTGGTCCCTCCCCGGCCGACCTGTCTGGATCAGCACCAAGGCCAGCGACGGATCTCTCTCTCCGCAGCACTGTCACTTCTCCCGGACCATCTGTTCTCACATGGGATGCAAGACAACTGTTCGTGTAAACGGACAAGTGTTATCTTATCTTATCAGACAATACTTTTAAAAGTTAGCCTACAATTGCTTCCCATTACAGACTGAATGTTGCTTGGTAACAGCTCACTCTGACTCCGGAGGGTTTGTAACAAGGGCAAACCCACCAAAGATAGTCTATATAGAGTTGGGCAACATTTTAGGTTGGTATAATAGCAATGTAGGTTAATTCACACTATTGCGCATAGTGAGATCAAAGTGATCTAAGTTGTGGGCTATATAATAAAACAAATTGTCTAAAGAAAATACTGTATAGGTGAATGTATTTTTTGTTTGTTTTTGTTTTGTGTGTGTGTGGTTCCTTATGATCATCACATAGGGGACCAGAGTTGACTCGTGTTTGTAGTGATCACTAAATCACTCGTGTTTACAAATAGGGGCTGTGTCCACTAGTAGCCTGCATGAGGCTGTGATACTGCCACAGTCAGGCCACCGTGGTGGAGAGCCTCATCCCGTATTCCGATATTGCGGTGGTCGGGCGGAGGAGGGCGGCTGGCTGGCTGCAGACTGCAGCACCAAAACGCACTGCATGGCGCACAGCTCCATCCACACATCGATCCCCTCTGCCTTTCTGCTAGGACAGCAAAGAAAAAACTGCAATGACAGTGTTTAGCTGTCTAAGGTAACATGGGACACTGATCACCCCTTTGGGAGTTTATGAGTTTATACAGTAGCATAATAGGTTATAGGGAACACGTGTGTAAGACATGTATAGCCTATCAACAAAGATGTGATTTGTCCCCCTTTTCCTTTATTATGATGTGGTATTTATTTGCGTGTCAATAACAGTCCATGATGACAGCCCCATTTGCAATAATAGCTCTATGAGAGGGCAGTTTAATAGATCTATAAGTTGCCACAGCCAAATAGGCCCACATATAGCCATTTAACAAGCATGAGATCTTAATTCAAAGTGATGAGCTTGTCAGAGGTATAGGGCTGAGCAGAGAGGAACCGCATGAGTGACTTCGTGTTTCCCTAGAGAGGATGCTGAGAGGCGTTCTGCAGGAGTTTGCAGGTTTTCCCCACATCTCCTGCTGTCCCTGCGTCACATGACGCGCCGGCGCCCGCGCTATAAAAGCACCTGTCCTGGCCGCACTTCACTCGCATCTCACTTTCTCTCTCTCTCTCACACACACACTCACTCCCAAACTCCACACACACACACTCTCTCCCAGGCAGGCGCGCACAGCAGTGGGAAACATGAGTTACTCCAGCGACATGTACAGCAGCAGCAGCTCGTATCGGAAGATCTTCGGAGAGGCGCCCCGGCCCGGGCGCGTCCAGGCGCACAGCAGCCCGTCTCGCCTGCAGCTCTCCTCGGGGTACCGCAGCCAGCAGCACCGCACCTATGGAGCCGCCCCGGTCTCCTCCTCCTCCTACCGCAGGTCCGTGGGCGCCGGCCGCGTCTTCTCCGCCGCCGGGCCGGACATGGACCTGACGCAGTCCACGGCGGTCACCAACGAGCTGAAGATCATCCGCACCAACGAGAAGGAGCAGCTGCAGGGCCTCAACGACCGCTTCGTGTCCTTCATCGAGAAGGTGCACAGCCTGGAGCAGCAGAACAAGGTGCTGGAGGCCGAGGTGACGCTGCTGCGCCAGCGCCACCAGGAGCCGTCGCGCCTGCACGACCTGTACGAGCAGGAGATCCGCGAGCTTCGCGCGCGCGTGGAGGAGCTGACGCACGAGAAGAGCCAGATGCACCTGGACTGCGTGACGATGAGCGAGGCGCTGGAGCGCGTGCGCGAGAAGCTGGAGGAGGAGACAAGGATGCGCGAGGAGGCGGAGAGCGCGCTGCGCGGGCACCGGAAGGACGTGGACGACGCCACGCTCGCGCGCCTCGAGCTGGAGAAGAAGGTGGAGTCGCTGCTGGACGAGCTCGCCTTCCTCAGGAAGGTGCACGAGGAGGAGCTGCAGGAGATGCAGGCCTCGCTGCAGGCCTCACAGGTAGCCTACCAGCCTACAGCACCTCATGGTCCCGATAGGAGTCATTTCTTACCAAAGCACTGGGTTCAATGTCCCATCCTCAAAGTTAATATACATACTCCTATAATATTCACCACACAGACTGA
>NC_139631.1:39342859-39360359 GCF_964638095.1 Poromitra crassiceps
GTAAAGTAAAGGTAAAGTCCCACTGATTGTCACAGAATGTGTGAAATTTGTTCTCCGCATTTGACCCATCCCCTGGGGGGAGAGGTGAGCAGCAGCAGCACCGCGCTCTGGAATCACATGGTGATTTAACCCCCCAATTCCAACCCTTTGATGCTGAGTGCCAAGCAGGGAGGCAATGGGTCCCATTTTTATAGTCTTTGGTATGACTCGGCCGGGGATCGAACTCACGACCCCCCAGTCTCAGGGCGGACACTCAGACCACAAGGCCACTGAGCTGGTGAGATGAAAACCTTTATGACCCCCGTGGGTAATAAAGCAGAAGGACAAGGGCAGCTCCCATTGACTTTTTTAATTGCCACACGACGGACGAAGCCACTTGCCTGAAGTCAATTCAGAGTGCCGTCCTTGTCTTACATGTTTTATTATCTACTAGCTACTTTAAAGCCCCTAACGTGTAACTTTGTGCTGAGCAGCAGCAGCAACAGCCTTCTGCTCTCTCAGATGCTAATAAATGCTACACTTCCCTGTTTGTACATTCAGATATGGGCCTTAATTGGCCTTAATAACTCATTCGCTGGGGGGGGGGGGAGGGGTAGCTCCTCTTGTTGTCTCAACTTGCTTTATTGAACCAAGTCGGTAATCCCGCCGCTAATGATGCTAGCAATAGCGATAAACACGTTTCACTTCCTATACGTACGTCACAATAAAAGTTTCTTGCTAGTTTGTGAGCAGAAAACGTTTAATCTGAAGCAAGTGCAGCGGGAAATGGAGTTACACCCAGGCAACTTGATGGAGCCTCATAAATGGTGCAAGAACCAGGCGCTCAGGGTGCATAGTGGGAATGATAGAGCCGCCATTCTCCCTAGAAGTCAGTGTAGCATCCAAATGATTTAAACGCTGTTACATTAAGGTCAATATTAGGGCCTGGATCCAGCTGTTAAACTATTATCATGAGCGACGAGCATTGTATCTTATTTTGTAACAATGAAATAGAATGTAGACAATTATGCGCTTCTCTAAATGTTTGCTGGCACCCATTCTGTAGACCGGCGAGCCTCCCCAGTAGTGCTTCCAAACCCCCACTGAGCGCACTCCCCTCCTCCCCCTCTCTTCTCTCCAGGTGTCAGTGGAGATGGACATGAGTAAGCCGGACCTGGCCGCAGCCCTGAAAGACATCCGGGCCCAGTACGAGAACCTGTCGGCCAAGAACCAGGTCCAGGCCGAGGAGTGGTACCGCTCCAAGTTCGCCAACGTGAGCGAGGCGGCCGCCCGCAACCACGACGCCATCAAGCACTCCAAGGAGGAGCTGAGCGAGTACCGCAGGTAGGGGTGGGACGATATGAAAATATTCATCTCACGATTATCCTCTCCAAAATAATTGCGATGAACGATATTATTGCGATACGCATCAAAATAGGCTTAACACTCTTAATATGACACTAAAACATACTGGAATCACTTTACCTTACATTTTGTCAAGAAACAAATATTGGAAGTGCAGACACTGGGTGATGAATTGTTGACACTTTAGATTAGTGGATGCAGAAAGACTTGTAAATCAATTGTAAATGATTGACACATCATTGATAACAGATGAGGAACACTTCATTGACTACAAGTTTATAGATGACTCGCAACACATTTCTGATCTGTTAACATAGCATTCATGAATCATCTCCAAAATGTATTAATGTTTAGAATCTAATTGATTAGTTCATCATTAATTAAAGGCTTATAAATGACTCATGACTGAACGTTATTATAAAGTGTTACCCAAGTATCTCGAGTGTTTATTGTCATGATAGATGATAATAGCTTATATTGTGGCCCCCCTGACCACAGGCAGGTGCAGGCCCGCACCCTGGAGATCGATTCCCTCAGGGGCCACAACGAGGCCCTGGAGAGGCAGATCGCTGAGATGGAGGATCGCCATGGCAACGAGATCGGAGAGATGCAGGTACCTAAACAGCAGGGGGGGGCCGGAGAGTACTTGTTAAAATGCTTTGTAATATAGTAGCAGTGTAGTGAAGACTAAAATATCAAAGCCTGGATGAGGCTTAAACTGTCTTAATTTGCCCCAATTAATATTGGAGAGCTTTGTGCAAAGATGCGCCAACCCGGTCGGGATGTAGAAGGAGATTTTTAGTAGCCTAAAACGGTTGGGAACCGCTTTAAGGTATCGACCCAAATAGCCCAGTAGCAAGTAGTATCGAAACTTCTCCAGTCAAACAATACCTGCATTTGATCCTTTTTGTACACGGATCTAGAAAAGAAAAGACTATTTGTATGGTCTTGCTCGCAGCCAATCACCGCAAGCGTTTTGTGGTGGTGAAGTCAAGTGTGTGTTTCTGTGTGTGCGTGTGTCCGTGTCAAGCGGTGTATGTGACAGAGTTGAACGAAAGAATTAGAAAATGAATGAATGAATGAATGAAGTAGTGTGCTCTATAGGTTGAGGCGATGTCTCGTCATAGACGCTGGGATAGCTGGCTCAGCCTGGCTGGGGGCGTGGTCAGGGTGGGGTAAATCCCCCGTTCTATCCATTGAGCAAAGTGAGAATTCAGCTGCTAGCCCAGCCCAGGCAGACACGATCAGGGATTTAACCACCGCAGTAAACGCACATCTGAACAGATGTCTTGTGTTCTGCTCTAGAATCCCCAAACCTGTGGTGTAGAGCTGCAGCACCTTCTTTTAGAGTCAGCCCATTGAGATATATGAGCGGTTTTACCCCACTCGCGCGCCAGCCGTATAACATTTTGTGGGCGTTCCCACACATGCCGACTGTCTCTACTGGTATCAGTATCACTATAAGGGTGCTTGTACCTGCTATCCTAATTTTTAAGGCTTAATTTGTTAATAGATTTTGAGAACTTTATCAAGAAATTCACAAAGAAAATCGAAAGCAAAAGCTAATATGTCAGTGTATGTGTACGTGAGGAATGTGCGTGTCTTTTAGTCTATTTGCTCTTCCATGTGTATGTGAGGAAAGCATCCATATTCACGGGAGCATGTCATGACACAACGCTAATATTTCATGTTGTGTGTAGGACACCATCCAGCAGCTGGAGTGTGGCCTGCGCAGCACCAAGGGGGAGATGTCCCGTCACCTGCGGGAGTACCAGGACCTGCTCAACGTCAAGATGGCCCTGGACATCGAGATCGCTGCCTACAGGTCTGGCATGTTCTGTTCACACGCACGCACACACACACGCACGCACGCACACACACACGCACGCACGCGCACACACACACACACACACACACACACACAATTTGAGTATTATTTTTATGTCATGACGTACATGGCCCCATTCCACATGAGACTCTTATGACACATTTTGTTTTGATCAACATGAACAACAACAATAGTGGTTATTGTGTTTTATGTTGCTGTTGTCATCTGATTTTGTGGTTTCCTTGATTTGACTTCAATGGGAAGATTACATGCTCCTCTATGGGTTGGGATAATTCTATTACCTTGTAAAACCCATTCAAACGTTATTAGATAAACTAAAAAAGCATAAAGAGACTTTTTTTTTTAATCCATAAAAACATCTGGCAATTTGGAGATACTTTCACGTGATGCAGGGATCAATTCTATCCAGAGAATCACATTTCTAGAGATGTGTATATCAACGTTATAAACATCATAGAGTCTGCTATTCAAATAGCGTGGTACGGGTCTTGTTGTCTACATTTCAAGCGTAAGCCTTTTAACGTTTTCGTTATTGACTGTAAGCCTAACCCAAATCATAATCCTAACCTTAACTAAGTAGTTTTACTTGCCTAAACACAACCAACGTTGTTTAAGTTGTTTGATTCACATTTGATTTGCGCGTAATGTTGGAAAGGTTTTTTAAATTGACCTTCCAATGTTTTATTCTGGCGACTGTGTCGCATGGTGGGAATGAAACTCCTTTAGTTTCAGTATAAATGACAAGTTGCAAGTTGATCGGCCTCTTTCACACGGACGGATCAATTCTCTCCCCGCTGCAACAGGACAGATGAGGGGAAGCAACACAGCGTGAGAACGTCCAGTAATCTAACTCGGCAACCGCAACAGTGACGATGTTCTGGGCAAATAGGCCAAACAGACAGCAATATCCCAATGATATGATATCCCCAAGAGGAGACAAACACTGGGATAATAATAGTCACAAATCCAGACAATGACATTCTTCCTAGGACACATTTGGCATTCATGGGGTTTCTCATTACATCTCACAACATCTACCATTCGGTTGCAGATAGATAGCATGTCATTCTGACAAGTCATAAATCCACTTTCAGATATCTTGAATTCCCCTGAATTGTAGATATCTACATAGTATTTTTTAGATATCTGAAATTAAGTTGTAACTAGTCAGGATGAATTGTAGATATCTACATAGTATTTTTTAGATATCTGAAATTAAGTTGTAACTAGTCAGGATGAATTGTAGATATCTACATAGTATTTTTTAGATATCTGAAATTAAGTTGTAACTAGTCAGGATGAATTGTAGATATCTACATAGTATTTTTTAAATATCTTAAAATTAAGTTGTAACTAGTCGGAATGAATCGTAGATATCTCCAACTGGAATTACAACTAATCGTTGTAGATATCTGCAATGAGAAACCCAATCCTATAATAATCCTATAATAAGAAATGCTTAGTCTCTGTCTTTGAATGAGATAATTAGGGTAGATTAAATGGGCTAAAAATGGCTAATTAGGGGACAAAATGACTCGACACGGGTTCAGCACCATGGAGAGCGCCATTCGTTAGCTACTGATGGAGGTCACCTGAGTGGAGGATCACACTTGAGTTAGGGATCAGCCTGGGGAAGTGGACTTGTGAAAACCCTCTGGGGAGAGAGAGGAGAGGCTGCATGCCAACTCTGTGAGCGAGGCCCGACTAAATGATTGTGCGCTGCAACGGGTACCAGGATCAGAACTGTAATGAGAATGCAAAGTCTGTGTGTGAGAGAGTGAGTGAGTGAGCGAGTGAGTGAGTGAGTGAGTGAGTGAGTGAGTGAGTGAGTCAGTGAGTGAGTGAGTGAGTGAGTGAGTGAGCGAGCAAGCGAGCGAGCGAATAGTGGCTACGCAGCCAAATACAGTGCACAGGTATTCCACTAAAGTGATGTCGTTTGTCCTCGGAAGAATGTCATTGTGGATATGTGAAAAGTTATTTTTGACTAGAAAGAATGACATTATAGATATCTCGAATGAATACGGCCAAAAGCACATTGTCGATGTCTGTGATGTTCATTCCGGATAGTCAAACGGGCCATATGTCTGTGTCTACGCAGGAAGCTGCTGGAGGGCGAGGAGTGCCGCCTCAGCACAGTGGGCGGGGCCATGCTCCAGTCCAGCTACTCGGGCTTCTCCTATTCGTCAGCCCGCTCCTACTCTCTGGGAGCGTACAGGAGGCCCGGAGCCAAGCCCGAGGAGGAGGAGGAGGAGGAGGAAGAGGAGGCTGAGGACGAGGCAGAGGAGGGAGATGAGGAAGCCGGAGAGGAGGTGCGAGAGAAAAATCCTCCTATCACATGCGTTCAATCGAATAGAATGCAGTCAACAATCTTTAGGCACATCTCAATCAGACTTGCACACTAATAGTTCACTATTTCCCCCCCCCTTAAAGCTTTCAGTTACTCTATTTAAATACATACACACATAATAATTTCATACACATCTCTCTTCAACATTCACACACATTTAGTCTCACATGACCCCACATAAATCCTACATCTATCATGTCCTGTCCTGATCGTCCCACGTGATGCGCCACAACTTACTAACTGTACTGTACCTACTGACATCGACCAGCGCCCTAGTTGGCGAAAAGGTGAAATGTTGTTCATCTTTCTAGCAGATCTCGGATAAATGTCACACTTGAAAGCAGTGTCCTGTCTTGTTTGTGGCGAAATGCAAATGAACTAGAGTCAATGTTTCATGTCCTCTTTAAACCATATTGAATATATTCACGTAAGCCGAATCTCTGACTCCAGAACGTTTTACATGTATGAATGTATTCTCTACCAGGAAGGAGAGGAGGGAGATGACCAGGAGGAAGGCGAGGGAGAGGAGCACGAAGAGGAGGAAGAAGAAGCCGAGGAGGAGGAGAAGCCCAAGGCCAAGGAGGAGGACAAGGACAAGAAGAAGGGAGGAGCCACCGGCAAGATCAGCAAGAGCTAAACTGCTGAGTCCACATCTTCAACATCCTTGCCATCGTCATCATCATCATCATCATCATCATCATCAATACCATCCTCATCACACCTCTGTCTCACTCACTCACTCATATGGATCCGCTCCCCTGTTCACATTATTCATCAGACGCACGCACACACACACACACACACACACGCACGCACGCACGCACGCACACACACACACACACACACGCACGCACGCACACACGCACACACGCACACACACACACACACACACACACACACACACACACACACACACACGGACACACAGAAACACACACTTGTGCAACACTCCACTCCGTCTCTGTTTGCTCTGCAATTCACAAGTGATTGGTGTTGAAACTAAAGTGTATTAGATGGAGAAGAGGCCTGGAGTAGATGGAGATGGAGATGGAATAGACAAGAGTGATGTCCTGCAGAGGACGTGACAGGAGAGCTGGACCTGATTTCGCCCCATGTGAGCCACACTTCACGTGCCGTTTAATGATGGATACGAGGGTTTAACCCAGAAAAGTCACAGTTCTGGCAGCACACCGGCGGTTAGATGGCCCCCACAGGTCCGCAGCACACCGGCGTTTAGATGGCCCCCACAGGTCCGCAGCATAGGAAACAACTCAACCGTCCAACTTTTACGGTGCTATTTGATTTGTACATAAAAAAAGTTGGAGAGTACAAACTGTACGTGAGGGTTTTGATCATAGACGGTGCTCTTCCAGCCCAACGTTAGCTCCAAATCCAGAGGGAGAAAACCCCGCCCCCTTTTCATAAGCTCAAATACAGCCTGCTAACCCATGCCTCTCTTTCCTTCACTCCGATAAGAAAGAATCCCCCCCCCCCCAAACACACACACACACACACACCTAGTTTTGCATCTCTCCCCACCACGACAACAGGAAATGTACTGTATTACATTACATTACATTACATTTCATTATGTCATGTATATAGCAAGTTCAAATGTGCTGGGAGGGAGGGTCATATTTTCAGAAGGGAGGGCTGGGTTGTGCTGCAGCATCTCTATGGGGGAAACCTTTGGGAATGAAAAATATAGTTTTAATTGCTGCTATAATCACATATATTTTTTGAAGTATGAATTGCGCCCCCCCCCCTTTGATTGCTTCATTCGTCAATGAGTAGTATAAATCAGTCACCTATCCTGTCAGAATCCACTCTCCTTCTCCCTTCTCATATGAGAAGAGAGAGAGAAGCAGCCTTGCTTTTGTGTTGTTGTTAGATAGACAGCAGGTGAGAGGAGGCGAGGGTGGCTGTGAGCGTTGGGCCAGCTGACGATGACATCGATGGCCCTCCACTCAGACTGCATGTGACAAGCGGGGCCGCACAAGGACTAATATCAGCATAATAACCCCTTTACCCCGCCCCCAAACCCCTATCAACACCCCATAATAAACCCTTGCCACCGCCTAGAGCCCCGACCCCCTACCAACACCCACTGCATCCCTATAGCCCCGCCCCGAACCCCTACCAACACCCACTGCAACCTGCAGTCTGACAAACCCCTACGAACACCCACTGCAGCCTGCAGTCTGACAAACCCCTACCAACACCCACTGCAACCCTATAGCCCCGCCCCCAAACCCCTACCAACACCCACTGCAGCCTGCAGTCTGACGGGGAGACCATGGCTGGGTCTCATGGCTGTGTGGCAGGAGGAGGGTAAGACGGGATGAGAGGTTTACAAATCTCAGCTGTGAAAACGGGGCATTTTGTTTCCTGAGCATATGGCCAATGCACTTCAGGATGCTAACTGTAAAATGTGCTGTTGCTCTCAAGCCATGTCTTTGTAAGCTTCCAGAGGACACGAGTGAGAAGCAAGGCAGAGAGATTGCAACACAAAACAAAGATGTCAGACTTTGATGGAGGACGGTGATCTATTTTCCCTCATTTCAACCCCGCTGCCTTTTGAATGACTTTCTGTTGTTGACAAATGAATGAATCAACGGGCATGAATGCATGGCCTGAGTCTTGGAGCTTGACTATCTGGGGATGGGATCGATTTTTTGCTTGTTGAGTGTTAGAAATAAAATAATAGTAATAAAAAAAAAATGCCTTAAAAAACACATTTTCACCTGCATCTCACTTGTCTCTGGGGTGGTGGAGGAGTGCTGACACTTTACAGACCGTTCTGCTATACAACTGTGACTGTATGTGCTGCTATCTCATGCAGTGATATTCCTCTCAAAGCCAAATAAAGACATTTATTAACCAAATGTTCACTGTTTTCCTGTCTTCAATTTCCTACAACCCAGACCTACCAGACCTACCTGACCTACCTGGTTAAATAAAGGTTACAAGTAAACATAACAGAAATGACTGTATGCATACACAGGCTTTAAATGGCAATAAGGGGGGAATTATGTCAATGAAACCACATTGCTTAAAGCAGGGGTCTCCATCCTTTTTCAGCCCAGGACCCCTTGGTTGATAGAGAACAGAGCAGGGACCCATACGATAAAAAAAGAAGACGATCAGGATTTACACTTCTTTTAAATTAATAGATTACATTAAAAAAAATCAAGAAGGAGCAAATCTGTTTTGCATATTGTTTCATCAGATTCACTTTGTATATCATTTTTGTCAAAAGTAGTTTATTATTAATGAAAAATATCAACTGTATGGAATGGTGGTGAGGGTGGGTGCAGCTCAGGGCTAAGGCCTGGTTCCAGGTAGGGCCCAACACAATGGCCTGTCGGCCAGGACAGAAGACAGCAGAGGCTTGGATTCCAACACCAGTAATATTTATTGTGACACCATATGTTGTTGATGCTGCTGGTTTGTAATCATTTACACAGCAAAGGTGAAGGTGTGGAATCCAGTGGAGGCCAGCCAGCTTGTGCTACTATGGTTTGCAGCAGAAGGGATTTGCCACAGGTGATGTGACTGGCCTTATTAGCTCTCGGGCTCCGCCCATCCAGAGAGCAGTGAAGAGAAGCAGTGAGGAGGCAGTGGGAGGAATGTGAAATGAGGGGATTTTCCACAGCCGCCCCTCAAATTAGGGAACTATATTTGAGTTATAGGAAAATCCTTAGATGGGATGAAGAGGGTCCGGATCGTCATCTTTGATCTGTGTAAGAGGAACCAACTGACTGACAGGTCGCACATAGGTTTTTCCTCTCATCAGTATCTCGGCCACTCTCACTCTGCCGTCGGAGCTGGGGAAAAGTTTCTGAACTCTTCCTATGGGCCATGATGCCCGGGGCAGATTAGAGTCCACAACCATGACCATGGTGTTCAGGGCGAGATTAGGATTCTCCGCTGTCCATTTCTGTCGTGATTGAAGTGCCGGTAGATAATGTTTCACAAAGCTCGCCCAGAATTGATCCGCAAGCACTTGACTGTGACGCCATCTCCTTGTGCCCAGAAGGTCAGGACGGGCATATACAACCTGCGGAAGGGCTGCCTCCAGCCGCCCCATGAGGAGGAGATTAGGAGTTACTGGGTCAGAGTCCGACACGTCCGATGAAACATATCCAAGGGGT
Organism: Poromitra crassiceps; assembly: GCF_964638095.1. Classification (NCBI taxonomy): domain Eukaryota; kingdom Metazoa; phylum Chordata; class Actinopteri; order Beryciformes; family Melamphaidae; genus Poromitra; species Poromitra crassiceps. The sequence continues at coordinate 39,352,554 of NC_139631.1, forward strand.
TTTGAGTTTAAGATTTCTTCCACTTCTATTAGTACAGTTCTCAACACCTCTTCTGTGACAGTCTGATCGCCCAAGGTCACACGTAGTGCATATTTGATGGATCTCACCTCCCGTTCCCAGGTGCCCCCGAAGTGAGGAGCATGTGGGGGATTTCTCAAGAAGCGGACTTTGAACCTCGCCAGCTGTTCCTGAATGGCAGGGCTCAATTGATCAAAAGCCTTTTGCAACTCCCTCTCCCCTCCAACAAAGTTAGTCCCATGGTCTGAAATGACCTCAAAGGGGGTTCCACGGCGAGCTACAAATCGGCGGAAAGCCATGAGGAAACTGTCAGTGTCCAGACTGGACAGAAGATCAATATGGACACATCGGGTAGTGAGACACTTGAAGAGTATTCCCCATCTCTTTTCTTGTCGGCGGCCAATTTTAATGAGGAAAGGGCCGAAGCAGTCCATCCCTGTGGACCAGAAGGGAGGTTTGAATAAACGAAGGCGAGATTGAGGTAGGTCCGCCATCCGGGGGATCAATGGTGTCGCTCGCCATCTCTTGCATTCTATACAGGCATGTTGATGTTTCCTCACCGCTTGTCTCCCACGCAAAATCCAATAGTTCCTCCTGAGGCTGGCAAAGACTCTCTCCGGACCAGGGTGGCGTAGTTTTTCATCATATTCCTTAATAAGCAGTTGTGTGATGTAGTTCTGCGGATCCAAGACTGTAGGGTGCATGTTGTTATACTCCAGATCCTCACTTTTGCGCAGCCGGCCACCCACTCTGATCAGGTTTGTGGTATGGTCGAACTCTGGGGCTAGGTTATTCAGCCGACTCTGATTGGGGACAGGTTTGCTGGCTTTTAGTAAAGCATATTCTTCTGGGAAACTCTCGAGCTGTGCATGCTGAAGGAGGAGAGTCTCTATGTGAGATCTCTCAGGGGGTTGTACACTTGCATCCAAAGTCAACAGGTGCTGAGAGGTGCCAAGCACCAAATCGTTCCAGCACTTGAAGTGGAGAATGTTTGAAGGAACATTGGTGGGCCCAACATGAGTAGTGCCACAGAACGCAGCTTTTCTCAACTCCAGAGCTGCATCCTTGGAAGGCGAGGATGGATTTAAGGGCCATTGGTCAGGAAATAAGTACAAGAAAGGAGGGCCCTGGTTCCATCGGTGTGGTGTAGCCAATTCAACAAGGGTTTTCCCTCTGGTAATGTCATCGGCTGGATTGCTTGCCGAATCAACATACCTCCAGTCTGAGGGAGCAGTGTACTGAAGGATCTCTGTGATCCGATGGGCAACAAATATCTTGTACTGACAAGACTCTGATTGCAGCCAGGTTAGGACAGTTGTGGAGTCTGTCCAGAGTATCAAGCGGTGGAGAGGGAGAATCAGCTCCGTTTGTAACATCTTTGCTAGTTGGGCTCCAGTAAGAGCAGCACACAACTCCAGGCGGGGAATAGTGATTTGCCGTCTTGGTGCCACCCTGGAACGAGCCATGATGAAAGAGACATGAACCTGCCTACTCGAATCCACCACTCTCAAGTATGCAACTGAGCCATAAGCTGCTTCCGAGGCGTCACAGAATACATGCAATTCCCTGATCACTGAAGGATCTTGGTCCTCAGTAGGTCCGTAACATCTTGGTATTCTGATCTTGGCCAGGTTGGGAAGTTCCTTTTCCCATGTTGTCCAAGCCTTCACAAAGGCATCAGGAAGGCACGGGTCATCCCATTCCCGCTCTTTAGACCACAGTTTCTGAAGGAGGACTTTGGCACGGGTGGTAAATGGGATGATAAACCCAAGGGGGTCGTATTGACTGGCCAGTATCCGATACACATTGCGAAGTGTGAGGGCCTCGTACTCGACAGGTCTATGTTTGTACCCTAAGGTATCGGGGGAACAGTACCAAATCAAACCCAATGCACCTTCCCATGGGTCAGTGAGATCATGATTAAGCCACAGCTCTGTGCTCTCTGATCTAGCCTCTTTGGGTAAATGCTGAACCACTGAGGGGAGGTTACTGATCCACTGTCGGATCTCAAAGCCGCCAGAGAGAAGCAAAGCTCGCAGCCTGTCCAGGAGACTTTTGGCCTGTTCCTGAGTGGGGAAGCTCTGCAGACAGTTGTCTACATAGAAGGATTGTAGGACTGATGTTAAGACGTCCTCCTGACCCACTTGATTGTCTTTCACATGTCGTTGAAGGGCATAAGTGGCACAACAAGGGCTGCAGGTGGTGCCAAACGGCAGAACTTGCCACTCATAGCTCTCCACGGGCTCCTCCCGTTTCATATTTCGCCATAAGAAACGAAGGAGTGGTCTGTCCTCAGCCAGCAACCTGATCTGGTGAAACATTGCTTTTATATCACCAGAAATGGCAACAGGATACTGGCGGAAACGCAGCAGAACACCCACCAAAGAAGGGCCTAAGACTGGACCAGGAAGAAGACAGTCATTTAAGATTTTCCCTTGGTACTGATATGAGCAGTTAAACACCAGACGCTGCTTGCCATTGTGCTCCACAAGATGGTGAGGGATATACCATGACTCATTAGTTTTAGCCACTTCTTGAGGGTTAAGTCTCTTCACATATCCAGCCTCGAGTAACTTGTTGATCTCATGTTCATAAATGTCCGCCTGTGCTGTATTCTTTGACAGCTTCCGTTCAGTACGTCTAAGGGCAGGTAGGACTGATTCTTTTGGAGCATGCAGTTTTGGGGCATTCTTCTTACGAATTAGTGGGGTTGCATAACGGCCGACTCCATTGACCTCCACTTTCATTGTTTGGCTATCAAGACAGGCTAGTGCTTCATTGTCTTGTTTAGAACGTGTGGTGACTTTGTCACTCTGATAAGGGATTACGTCAACTTTCCACAGACGTTCTACAGCACGATAGAGGTCTGCATCAGGGGCTGGGCAGGAGACGAAGAAGGACTGAACCTCTGAACTGGTTTCTGACGAATAAACTGAAGTGGCAAACTGATCCTCAGGGAGCATCGTTGGTCCCTGCAAAGCCCACCCAAGGCGAGTATGAACAGCTGCTGGGCCACCCCCTGGACCCAAGCGAACTCTGTCCACTGGACAGACAAGATGAGGATGATCAGACCCTATAAGGAGTAAGGGTTGAGCTTTCTGGAAAGACTCAAACGGTAAGCCATGTAGATGTTTGAATCTTTGGAGTAACTGAACTGGGTATGACTGCGGTGCCAGACTCAACATTTCGGCAGTGAAGGCATCCTTTATCATGAACTTCTTGTCTGTATTTGATGCTGAGGAAATGTTGAATGTAACTGTAGTCCCCACTAGAGTCTCAGTCCCTTGGCGGACAGTTTTCAACATCAGAGACTCAGCCGCCCCATCAAGACCAAGAGCTCTGGCTGCAGAGGTGGTAGCATAGTTCGCTCCGAACCATCATCCAATATTGCATATGTTTCAAGATGTCTTCCTCTGTAGCTCAGCAGGACTTTGACTACTTTCAACAAGACTCTTGAACTGCAGCTTGAGCGAATGAGGCAATAAGTGCTTGACTCCCTTTGTGGCTGATTCACTTCATGAAGAACTCCAAGGTGTTTCCCATTACATTTCGGACAGAGCTTTTTTAGATCACAATTTGAGGCTCTGTGCTCCCGGGCACATCTCCAGCAACGTCTTTTCTCTTGGATCCATGTTCTGGCGGCATCCGTTGATAACTGACGAAAGTCGGGACAGATACTCAAGTGGTGGTCAGGGACACCACAGAAAGGACACGCTGTACCACGACGTGCAGTGTACTCCCTTACAGGTGGCCGTGTCTGACGTGCAGGGTACTCCCTTACAGGTGGCCGTGTCTGGTTTTGGGGATGGCTAGTTCCATGAAACATGGTCACTACTGGGTTGCTGGACTTTGGATAGCTAAATTTTGCAGGTTTCCGTTCCTCCATAGGTCCCCTTTGATTGGCACGTGTTTGGGTAGCCATAGCTTGGCATTCTGATTCATCTTCTAACCAGTTAGAGAAGTCAACCAAGTTATAAGGAGCACCTGGTTTGGTTGCACGGGTGAATCTGGCATAATTGGCAACATGATCAGAAGGAAGCTTTCCCAAAAGCTGCTGGACATGAGAAGCACAAGCCAACTCTGCATCTCCCTCTCCATTCTCCAAAGACTGCAGCATACCAACGAGGGCTCGGACCCGGATTGCAAAGTCACCAAAGTTGATTGAGTCACCAGGACGAACAGAGGGAAGATTCAGGATGGCGGTTATTTCCCTCAGTACCAGCTGTTGTGGCTGACCATACCTCTGTTGCAATGCTGCCATAGCTCTGGTGTAAGGAAGTGAATGGTGCGCATAGGCCAAAGCAAGGTGACAGGCTGTGTCTAACTTCAAGTGGTCCAATAACACATGATACTTGAACTGCTCACTTTCATCATGGGGCAGAAGGTTGTTAAGAGCCATCTTGAGCAGGGCAAACTGTCTGGGATCATCCCGAGTGAAGTATGGAAAGGAAGGGGTCACAACATGTGAGACTCTGTTTGACCTCAGTGATGTTGGTGGTGGTACTGGGTACTGAATAATTGGATGTAACACAGGAGTTATGCCTGTACTCTGCACATTCAAAGGATGAGGAGCTTGAGGGTGCAGGTAAGGAGGCTGATCGGCAGTAACTGGAGGAGGTGATGGAGCGTTCAAAGGAGCCAGAGGCTGCAGGTACGGAGGTCCAGTTGCAGCAAATGGAGATGGAGCATTCACAGGGGCAAGAGGTTGCATGTAAGGAGGTCTAGTTGCAGCAACTTGAGGCAGTGGAGCATTCAAAGGAGCAGGAGGCTGCATGTAAGGAGGTCTAGTTGGAGCAACTTGAGGCAGTGAAACATTCACAGGAGCAAGAGGCTGCATGTAAGGAGGTGCAATAGGACTCCCAGCAGCTTGAGAATACACATGAGCCAGTGCATAGGAAGGGTTAACCAAGTCAACTGCTAATGATGTACCAATGTTCATCTTGGGCGGAGGCACTGCCTGGTAAGAAGGAGCTTGGAAATAAGGCGCTGGTATAGAGACAATATCTCTGTGCACAGAGTGCTGACCCATAAGCTGCTGATTTGGCAAATCCAACGACGGCTCAATATGATATGTTTCTATTAATGCTCCGGAACATAATTGCTGCATACTAGAATGTTCACTTGCTTGTTCTTCAATGCACACATGCTGCACAGGAGGATGCCCACTGGTCTGTGTAGCTTGACTTGACTTAGGCCTTGCTGACTTCAAAGACCCAGGGGCTGAAAGGGAGCAAAAGCGACTAGGTGGAGGTGGTGAACTAAGATTGAAGTCACTACGAGTCCTGAGTATGTTATACAGTTCTTGGCCTAAAAAAGGGGGATTATAATACTTGCAGGGTTCCAGGTTCAAGGAAGGGGATGTCCGTGAAGAGTTAGATCTTGAGCATGTTTCTCTCTCCATCCTATCCATCCTCTGTCCTAGGCCCCTGACGTCCTGTCCCAGGCCCATGACGTTCTGTCCCAGGCCCATGACGTTCTGTCCCAGGCCCATGATCATGTCCTTAATTTGCTCCATGTCTCCGGTTTTGGTGGTATTTGGGGGAAGTGGATGGTGTTCAGTGGTGACAAAACTTTCCACATTTGCAGATGTAGGCTTCAGAGTCACTTCAGCAGGAGGCTCTGAGGGCTGATTGATGACATGTGGCTCTGCAGGTTGATGAATGGCAGGATTGGGAGGCCGGGGGGGGAATGAAGTCTGGTAGTCTGCCAGATATACAGGTGGCTGGTGAGAACGGGCTGGCCTCGTTTTTGGTGGTGTGCTGTTGTCCATTGCATTGGCCATATCCGCCGAAGAAGGACCATGAAAAATATCAACTGTATGGAATGGTGGTGAGGGTGGGTGCAGCTCAGGGCTAAGGCCTGGTTCCAGGTAGGGCCCAACACAATGGCCTGTCGGCCAGGACAGAAGACAGCAGAGGCTTGGATTCCAACACCAGTAATATTTATTGTGACACCATATGTTGTTGATGCTGCTGGTTTGTAATCATTTACACAGCAAAGGTGAAGGTGTGGAATCCAGTGGAGGCCAGCCAGCTTGTGCTACTATGGTTTGCAGCAGAAGGGATTTGCCACAGGTGATGTGACTGGCCTTATTAGCTCTCGGGCTCCGCCCATCCAGAGAGCAGTGAAGAGAAGCAGTGAGGAGGCAGTGGGAGGAATGTGAAATGAGGGGATTTTCCACAATTAACCTATTAATGCTTTTTTACTCTAGTTTACTCAATATTATTATTATTATTATTATTATTATTTTGCCTAATTTTATTTTTTATTTTTCACAAACTACTTTGACAAAAATCGGTGGACCCCTCCTGCATTGCCTCTGCGGACCCCCTGTTGAAGACCACTGGCTTAAAGGAACACCCTTGGCTATACTCTTTATCCTGGGCTAAGCATAAAGTGAAAAGTGAAATCAGAACTTGGCTTAGGCTACTTCAATAGTGAGAGACTAGTAAGAAGGTTCAAATCAACTTTAATGATACAATAAACAAATTAGGCTTTGGCGTATGACTCCATATGAGGAGGACATCAGTGATGTATAGGATAGATAGAGAATCCCCCATAGGGAATTCTTCGGGAGTCGTGACGTTGGTGGTGGTCAGGGGAGGAGGTGGGGCGGAAACAACTGTTTCAGTGATGATGCTCGGCAACTGAGGGTGACAGCACATAGGTGAGTAACAACATAGTAAAAACATGGACACTGATATACTACACCGGCGGTTAGGTGATTGGCATAGCAGAAAAGCGAGAGAAAGGAATGGCTTGAGCTGATTGGCTATTGCCAGAGAGGGGAAGCGTGGGAGACTGTGAATGGGCGGGGAGTGAGGCATGAATGAAAGGGGGTGTGCATAGCAATGGAGGGGGTGATATAACCTGGATTGGGCGTTGGCTGCAGAGGTAGTCTTCATGATTGAAATTAGTCTAAGAGACATCACTTGTCCCAGTACCTCCCATGGCAGATACATTCTTGCAGTACCAAGGATTTTCTTGCAAAGATATGAAAGGACGAACTGTCCCATTTATGGTTGCTAAAAGACCAATGGTCAACTGTTTTCTGGACTAAGGGATTTTTTTTTGCTCTCCTTTATTGGATATAGTTTTGCTTGCCTCCACACTTTTGAAGACTGTCCTGTGAGAGACCAATTACACAGTTATATATACAGTTATATAAAATGAAATGCAGCAGCACCTATGCACTTTCCATTTCTTGAAGACAGCGTATCCTTCCAAATTAATATTAAAATCACCAGGTAAAAACACAAGATGTTTATATAAAATATATATATTATCCTCAGTTGTTCCATTAGTGCAACAAGTAACCTAATCTATAGGATCTATTGGTTCTAGCAGGCCTATTACACAAAAACCCAGAATAGGAGGCTGATAAGGTAGTTGTATCTGAATTTGATACAATTTGATTAACAATAGAACTGATTCTGAATATTGCCTGGAGAAGGCTTGGCATAATCGATTATTATTAATATTTCGTATTTGAGTCTTATAGGTTTTTTGCTAGATCATCTCATCTGCCAAGGTCTCGCTCGCTGATCAAAAATAATAATCAGTGAAGTGTTAGAGATCCCTGACGCTTTCAGACGGTGCCGGCGTGATTGACACATGCAAGCTGTCCAGAGGAGGGACACGGCCGGATGAGGGTGACCGTCACTGCTATCTCAAAGTCTGATCCACTCACACATCACTGCAGTGCAGAATGAAGCTGACATTGGCTGAGGAGAGGTGTGAGCCCATAGAAAACAAGACCGGGTAGAACTTAGTATATAGCTGGCCCGC
>NC_139631.1:39365359-39435359 GCF_964638095.1 Poromitra crassiceps
GTGTGTGTGTGTGTGTGTGCATGTGTGTCAGGCAGTCGAAATTCTTTGGCTGGGACCCCTCAGCAGCTCCTCCAGAACTGCAGGGCTCAGGGACATCTGCAATGCAGAAGTCTATATATAGCAATGAGAGAGAGAGAGAGAGAGAGAGACACACACACACACACACACACACACACGCGCGCGCGCGCACACGCACACGCACACACACACACGCGCGCACGCACACACACACACACACACACACACACACACACACACACACACACACACACACACACACACACACACACACACACACACACACACACAGATGGAGAGAGAGAGAGCAAGGGAGTCAGACAGAGAGAGAATGATGGTGAGATGGAGGGAGGAGAGAGAGATAGGGGACAGAAACAACGGATGAAAACAATCATGTTTGTGCTTGAAAAGGAGTTGGAGAAAGAGCTTAAGCGTGACAGGCGTCCTATCCTGACCCAACTAAAAGCTTATGAGTTCCTATGTATAATGAATGACCAACGGTTCTCAAAGTGGGGTCCGGGGAGCCGCAGGGCTCCTTGAGCAGGTTCCATGGGCCCCCCAGCAAAAAGGTGAATCATTTATTTTCACTATGATTCCAGCCATAAGTAGCACAATGACAGAACGTATGACTATTTTGGTCATGGGTTTCATGCACTTTCTGTAATAAAACATCTAAAAGCAACATTTTTATCAGATGGGGGACCCTGGGACAACATCTTGTGGTGTCAGTTTTACTGTCACCTCAACCCATTTGAGAAGATCTCAGAAATCCAATGAACCAGCCATCTGCAACGGCCACGTCAAAGAATGTGTTTAACTGGGTCTAAAGAGGGAATGTAATTATGCCCATCAACAGGGAAGAGTTATTATTGATTGCTGAGGTTTGAGATTTATTGCTTTATCTCTACAGGTCTGAGGAGGTCTTTATCTCTACAGGTCTCAGGTCTTTATCTCTACAGGTCTCAGGAGGTCTTTATCTCTACGGGTCTCAGCAGGTCTTTATCTCTACAGGTCTCAGCAGGTCTTTATCTCTACAGGTCTCAGGAGGTCTTTATCTCTACAGGTCTCAGCAGGTCTTTATCTCTACAGGTCTCAGGAGGTCTTTATCTCTACAGGTCTCAGGAGGTCTTTATCTCTACAGGTCTCAGGTCTTTATCTCTACAGGTCTCAGCAGGTCTTTATCTCTACAGGTCTCAGGTCTTTATCTCTACAGGTCTCAGGAGGTCTTTATCTCTACAGGTCTCAGGTCTTTATCTCTACAGGTCTCAGGAGGTCTTTATCTCTACAGGTCTCAGGAGGTCTTTATCTCTACAGGTCTCAGCAGGTCTTTATCTCTACAGGTCTCAGGTCTTTATCTCTACAGGTCTCAGCAGGTCTTTATCTCTACAGGTCTCAGGTCTTTATCTCTACAGGTCTCAGGAGGTCTTTATCTCTACAGGTCTCAGGAGGTCTTTATCTCTACAGGTCTCAGGTCTTTATCTCTACAGGTCTCAGGAGGTCTTTATCTCTACAGGTCTCAGGAGGTCTTTATCTCTACAGGTCTCAGCAGGTCTTTATCTCTACAGGTCTCAGGAGGTCTTTATCTCTACGGGTCTCAGGAGGTCTTTATCTCTACAGGTCTCAGGAGGTCTTTATCTCTACAGGTCTCAGCAGGTCTTTATCTCTACAGGTCTCAGGAGGTCTTTATCTCTACGGGTCTCAGGAGGTCTTTATCTCTACAGGTCTCAGGAGGTCTTTATCTCTACAGGTCTCAGGAGGTCTTTATCTCTACAGGTCTCAGGAGGTCTTTATCTCTACAGGTCTCAGCAGGTCTTTATCTCTACAGGTCTCAGCAGGTCTTTATCTCTACAGGTCTCAGGAGGTCTTTATCTCTACAGGTCTCAGCAGGTCTTTATCTCTACAGGTCTCAGGAGGTCTTTATCTCTACAGGTCTCAGGAGGTCTTTATCTCTACAGGTCTCAGGAGGTCTTTATCTCTACAGGTCTCAGCAGGTCTTTATCTCTACAGGTCTCAGGAGGTCTTTATCTCTACAGGTCTCAGGAGGTCTTTATCTCTACAGGTCTCAGGAGGTCTTTATCTCTACAGGTCTCAGGAGGTCTTTATCTCTACAGGTCTCAGGAGGTCTTTATCTCTACAGGTCTCAGGAGGTCTTTATCTCTACAGGTCTCAGGAGGGCAGTGGAGGAGGAGAGCGCTTCAATTATGTATGCACTCCACCACCACAGAATGTGCTGACAGCTCAACAAGCACACAGCAGCCTGGCCCAATCAAGGATGCCTACCCACACACACACACACACACAGACACACACACACACACACACACACACACACACAGACACACACACACACACACACACACACCACTCTGTCTCTCCGGCCACTGACCTGTGGGTGGCGCTGCCATTGACCAAGATACTTGAGTTTTCAATAAATCTGCTCTCTGACACACTCTCATAACTCTCCTGGTGTCAGGGAGGAAACCACTCTGCATCATTCTGGATCTCCTGGTGTCAGGGGGGAAACCACTCTGCATCACTCTCTCATAACTCTCCTGGTGTCAGGGAGGAAACCACTCTGCATCACTCTGGAATTAGTAGGGTCATCTGTGGCACTTCCGTGACCGTGGAGAGCGAAGGTCCGTTTCTCAATGGATTTGTCATCTAGGAGGGTTAATAAACAAATTTAGCCGGGGTGTATTTTTGATTAACTAATCTGCTATTTGAGTATTACGTATACTGACCTGCTGTCAACTTCTCTTGTACAGCGACTAATTGTTATTTGTGGATGATTGTATGTTGATGTGGACCCCAGGAAGAGTAGTCTCCACTAAAGTGAAGACTAATGGGCATCCTTTTAAACAATAAAACCATAAACTCACACTGTGTCCAGCATACAGAGAGGCAGGCTCGGACACTTCTCATCACTCACACTGTGTGCAGCATACAGAGAGGCAGGCTCGGACACTCTGCATCACTCACACTGTGTGCAGCATACAGAGAGGCAGGCTCGGACACTTCTCATCACTCACACTGTGTGCAGCATACAGAGAGGCAGGCTCGGACACTCTGCATCACTCACACTGTGTGCAGCATACAGAGAGGCAGGCTCGGACACTTCTCATCACTCACACTGTGTGCAGCATACAGAGAGGCAGGCTCGGACACTCTGCATCACTCACACTGTGTGCAGCATACAGAGAGGCAGGCTGGGACACTCTGCATCACTCACACTGTGTGCAGCATACAGAGAGGCAGGCTCGGACACTCTGCATCACTCACACTGTGTGCAGCATACAGAGAGGCAGGCTCGGACACTCCGCATCACTCACACTGTGTCCGGCATACAGAGAGGCAGGCTGGGACACTCTGCATCACTCACACTGTGTCCGGCATACAGAGAGGCAGGCTCGGACACTCTGCATCACTCACACTGTGTGCAGCATACAGAGAGGCAGGCTCGGACACTCTGCATCACTCACACTGTGTCCGGCATACAGAGAGGCAGGCTGGGACACTCTGCATCACTCACACTGTGTGCAGCATACAGAGAGGCAGGCTGGGACACTCTGCATCACTCACACTGTGTCCGGCATACAGAGAGGCAGGCTCGGACACTCTGCATCACTCACACTGTGTGCAGCATACAGAGAGGCAGGCTGGGACACTCTGCATCACTCACACTGTGTCCAGCATACAGAGAGGCAGGCTCGGACACTCTGCATCACTCACACTGTGTGCAGCATACAGAGAGGCAGGCTCGGACACTCTGCATCACTCACACTGTGTGCAGCATACAGAGAGGCAGGCTCGGACACTCTGCATCACTCACACTGTGTCCAGCATACAGAGAGGCAGGCTCGGGCTGCAGCAGCATATCATGATATTGACACGACAGCAGTTAAAAAATTGTTAACCGTAATCATGTGCATTTATTGACAAACGCTGAGAATCAAAAACATTGGGCGATTCAGGCATTTCTGAGCAGAGCTTTTCCCCACTTGTTAGCGTGATGCTTTGGTATTAAAGGCAGCAGAAGAGATTGTGATGAGGCGGGTTTTACATTTGCTGCATTGTGTTTTATAGGCAAAAGGAGGCAGCCCGTGATTTAGTGGTTGCGGCGCCTGACTACAGCTTCATGCAGGTATCGGTATTGAGTCCTGTAATGGATTACATTTGGAAAGTAACCTAACCCTCTCTGCAGAGCGAGGGCGGGTGAGTGTGTGTGTGTGTGTGTGTGTGTGTGTGTGTGTGTGTGGGACAACGCGCCCATGCACACACACACACGCACAAGCTGCCATGTAGCATGACTGAGCAAAGTCCAAGGCATACTGCAACAAGGATGAAGTACCCCCCAGTGATACCCACTGCAGTGTGTGTGTGTGTGTGTGTGTGTATGTGTGTGTGTGTGTGTGTGTGTGTGTGTGTGTGTGTGTGTGTGTGTGTGTGTGTGTGTGTGTGTGGTGGAGAGGGTGAGGGGGTGGGTCTTGTTGTCATGCAAGTGTTTCTGAAACATTCACCCTCTTCTCTTATGCTTTTGTCAAAACAACAACAACAACAAGATTGCAGTGTTTTCTTTTTAATCTGAGACATGGATGGTGAATCTCCTCCCCCAAAACATGTGCATATTTAAGGCTTAGTTAAGCATATCTAACCCTTAATTAACAGTTAACTCATTAATGCTTTTTAAGCATTAATTAAGTATTAAGATTAAGTACTAACTGTTAAGCAGGTTAGTCAGTTAAGCATTAACCCTGTGTAAAGTGTTACCACATATGTACATCATGTTCCATACAGCAATGTATTTGATTATTATCATTATCATTATCATTAGTATTATCATTATTATTATTATTATTATTCTTTACTGGGGAACATCATAGCCGACATAATTTATATTTGGGTGCAGGATGGCAGCATACTAGTCCCCCCCCCCACCCCCCACCCCGCCTCAGACAAATCAAAATGTACAGCAGGAGCAAGAAATTCAATAATTCAAAGGTTATGACAGCATGGGTAGAAGGAGAAATTCATGGAAGTCTGCAGACGACTGAGGAGTAATGAATTAAACTTCTAGCCTATAAATTACTGTATTAGCCTCACAAAAATTACAAAAATTGGCAAAAATCTTAACAATTACAGACATAACTTTTAAAAATATGTGATTAATGGGCAAATTAGTCTTGACTGAGTGAGCATAGGTTCTAAACTGAATTTTACACGTCTGAAATAATGGCTGATTATGGCTGTTGTCACGGTCTGATTGGTTATGACAAACATGACATGTTTGTCCTTATGTTTGAGCGGATGATTGGCTGAGGCCTGACTTGAGGGCGGGCCGCGCTAGCGCTCGAGGGTCATTATGCAGGAGGAAGCAGGAAGTGAGAGAGAGCGAGTGGGGCATTTGATAGCTTGGCTGCATGCCACGCGGACGCCAAGTAAAGCTGGAACCAGTGGGCTATAGCTTATAAGGAAGCTGCCGAAGTCATCCTGAAAGCTGTAGTTCCTCGAATGGCCACTTGAGTCTGGACCCTGGAATGGAGTCGTTCCCATTCACCCCCATGTTAAAATGCCCCACTATGCAACAGTGATTAAGCATGTTTACAGAATGGACCGAAACAGGATTTTGGCCTATACAGCATACATCTGTACAGGGGCCGATTCTTTTGTAATACAACTTGCCTGTTTAGAGGCAGATAGACGATAGAAAAGACTAGTGTCCTCTAGTAAGAGAGTGGCGTCAGCGGAGGACCAAAATGCGAGACTCATTAGCCAATGAACAGCCAGGAATGGGCCTTGCGCTACTTTTGCATGCTAAAATATAGCTGATATTGTAAAATTTGATTCAAGGGATGAAAAACCCTTTCAGAGTACAACACAAACTGTCTATTTTGCTGCAACTCGACAGTGCTGCTTTTTTTACTCAAGAGTTCCACTTTCTACTTCCTGGAAAAAAACTGGTCCATTGGAGTGAATGGAGATGTCGGAACTCTTCTATTATATGGCTCTGGAAAAGACTACGTTTTGGGGGTGACTGACAGATCGCCTGTCCAGTGATCATGCAGCTTGCCCAGCACCGGACCAATAGCAGGCGGAGCTGCGGCTCTGGGAAACCCCTTGTCTTGTGCCGTCTCGCGTGAGCTGCGCAAGGACGCTGTCCAAAAAACAATAGGTTATGTCTAATTTGTCCATATATATACAGTCAATGGCTGGAGCCCAAACCAAAGATAATAGCCTAACTTATGAACTATTGGCTGTGTAACCGTGAAGCGAACCTCGTAGATATTCTTCAGTGTATGTTACATCTTACGTGTGTTCGTCGTCCGTCGGGGTGCACCTGCAGAATCGATTGAGCTGTCGTGGTCCTGGAAAGCTGTGTTGAGGGGAAGGCTCCTCTGCTCGCGCTGGCCCAGTGAACTGACCCGTGCAGAAGAGAGACGACCACACCGCCCGGGGGAACAGAGACATGTGCCTCACTGATATCACACGCTGATGTTCGCTCAAACAAGCACTGTTATAATTGCCCGGCTAACCGGCTGGTGGGGTGACAGACGTAGCGGAGCAGAATTTTTTAATTAGTTCATTATAGGGCCGACTAAATGGACAGAAATGGCTAATTAGTGGCCAAAATGAGTCAGCACAGGTTCAGTACCATGGAGAGCTCCATTCATTAGCTACCGATGGCGCACACCTGAGTTGAGGAGCACACCTGGGCAGAGTTGAAATCAGCCACGGAAGTGGACTATTATGAAAACCCTCTGGGTAGAGAGAGGAGCGGCTGCATGCCAACTATGTGTGCGCTGCGCTGCACGGGTATAATTCGGCTAGTCATAATATGGGTATACTATGCAGCTTTGTAGAGCCCTTCAAACATTAACAAACTTTTTAGTTTTTTCCTCTTTTCTTACATTTTAAAGTAGATCATAAGCCAAGTAATGTTTCCAAATGAAAGTTAAAGCTGGGTGGTTATGTGATCAAACACGCCCTTTTCGCCACTGATAAGCATTTACAACCTTTCACCTACAGTGCCATACAGGCAACTGCTAGATGTGCTAGGAATAGCTGACAACAAAAAGTGCCCATTTCACACTACGGTTCGTTCTTGGCTGGCAGCAGGTGGTACTGCAGATGCTCAATACCTGTCTGATAATTAACCACAATAACCAGGTAACTTAACTTAACCCGCACTCCGTTCCTGACAGCGCACTCCCCAAGGTTAAAGTCAATCGGATGAGCGGTTCTCGAGATAAACAGTTTTTTGTGTTGCCACTTGCCAGTAGGTGGTGCTATGACTATGTGCATATCAGAAATTGGGCAACGCACTCCGTCGGGTTCCTGGCTGCACACTCCCCAAGTTTTAAGTTGATCGGATGAACAGTTCTCGAGATAAACTGTTTTTGTGTTGCCAGTAGGTGGCGCTATGACTGGGCGCATCTCCAAAATTGGGCACAGCACTCCGTCAGGTTCCTGGCTGCACACTCTCCAAGTTTTAAGTTGATCAGATGAACGGTTCTCGTTCAGACCCATTTTGTGCTGCCAGTAGGAGGCGCTATGACTATGCACATGTCCGGAATTACGCTTCGTTCACACAGACAACCTACGCCTTGCCTGGCCTCAACCCACGCCTACGCCGAGCTGGGCGTGAACCTGTTACACGCTTTTGCGATCACACCGCACGCCTTTTGCACGCCGAACCTGGAGCCGAGTCACAAGCGCCTCTCCTCTCTCCCGACTGTATTTTTTCACGTGTCCAGAATTGTCATGGGTAGCCTCTACTCTAGGTAAAATAAATCGGATATATTTAATGTTCTATTGATGCTGGATATGTATAACCAGGTCTGACTATAGTCGGACATTTTAGAGAGGTGATCTTGCAAGAATATGTGCTGGCACAACAACATTGTCCATCTTGCTTCTTCGGTCGCTATTCTCTCTCATGAAGATTTGTTTGCCGACGGGGAGAAAGCCCCACGTGATAGCTACCCGTCAATCTCTCTGTCTCTCTGCTCAACATGTTGTAGTAACTCCATTTTATTTTGAAATTCAGTTGACTTTGCTATTTCCGACGGATATTGTGCGTTTTTCTTTCATGGCTTGACAGAAGAAGTCTGCCTGCGCGCGCCTTGTCGGCTTCAAAATAGAACTCACGCCTATTCGATAAAATCGGCAAGGCACAGGCAAGGCGTGGGTACACGCAGGGTTCACGCTCAGGCGGCCGGTGTACACAGCCTCGTTGACTAAAACGGACGCCTATTAAAAAGCGTGGGTAAAGGCAAGGCATAGGCAAGGCTTGGGTCGTCGGTGTGAACCCAGCCTTAGGCAGCGCACTCCATTGGGTTCCCGGCACCGCACTCCCCAAGTTTGAAGTTGACCAGATGAACAGTTCTCGAGATAAACTGTGTTTTGCGTTGCCCCTAGGTGGCGGTATGACTGTGCGCGTGTCCGAAATTGGGCACTGCACTCCATCGGGTTCGCAGCAGCGCACTCCCCAAGTTTGATGTCAATCGGATGAACGGTTCTCAAAATAAGCCGCTTTCTTTGTTGCCAGTAGGTGGTGCTATGACTATGGGCACAAAATTGGGCACTGCACTCCTTGGGTTCCCGGCAGCGCACTCCCCAATTTTGAAGTTGATCGGATGAATGCAATGGTTCTCCAGATATGTGATCGCTGTGATCTGATGACACTACACTTTCTTGGGGACACAGCAGCATGTTTCCAAATGAAAGATAAAGCGGGGTCATAATTTGATCAAAACCACGCCCCCTTTTCTAATCCTCACAGAAGTCTCTGTGGCGCAATTGGTTAGCGCGTTCGGCTGTTAACCGAAAGGTTGGTGGTTCGAGCCCACCCAGGGACGCACGCTTTTCATTCCTACTCTCACTGAGGCATTTACTACGTTTCACCTACAGCACCATTTACAGGCAACTGCTGGTTCTGCTAGAACAGATTACAACAAAAAGTGCCCATTTCACAGTAGAATAACATTATCAAAACTTGTCACCAGTTCGATAATTAAGCAGGTAACTTGTCGCACGCTTCGCACGCTCATTTCTAGCGTGGAGACTCTGGAGATGATGCGCCATGGGTAAACTTTTTTGGGGGTGTGACCAAACTCATGCTGAATTCTGGCACTACACTGTCGAGTCCCAGCAGCGCACCCCCCAAGTTTGAAGTTGATCGGACAAATGGTTTTCGAGATAGGTGGAACGCCATGTTCTGATTGGTCGAATTGCACACAATTCAAAACTGTACTTTCTTGGGTCCCCAGCAGTGCACCCACGATGTCTGAAGTCGATCGGATGAACGATTCCCGAGATAAACCATTTTCTGTGTTGCCAGTAGGTGGCACTATGACTATGCGTGTCAGATATTTAAGCACTGCACTCCATTGGGTTCCCGGCTGCACACTCCCGAAGTTTGAGGTTGATTGGATGACTGGTTCTCCAGATATGTGATCGCTGTGATCTGATGACACTACACTTTCTTGGGGCCCCAGCAGCGCACCCGCAAAGTTTGAAGTCGATCTGATGAACGGTTTTCGAGATAAACCATTTTATTGCCAGTAGGTGGCGCTATATGCATATTCATCTTATTGTGAAATAACAATACATTTTACATGAGGTGGACAGAGGGGTGTTAAAAACCTGATGGCCCCAGTGTTAAAGGGGCACTGACACACAGGAACCAGAACCTGATGGCTCCAGTGTTAAAGGGGCTCTGACACACAGGAACCAGAACCTGATGGCTCCAGTGTTAAAGGGGCTCTGACACACAGGAACCAGAACCTGATGGCTCCAGTGTTAAAGGGGCTCTGGCACACAGGAACCAGCACCTGATGGCTCCAGTGTTAAAGGGGCACTGACACACAGGAACCAGAACCTGATGGCTCCAGTGTTAAAGGGGCACTGGCACACAGGAACCAGCACTAGCATGCCTGGTTTGATGATTCAATCTGCACTTGAGGGGCAAAACCATTTGACAGGTATTCTAATAAATGAAGAAGAGGTCACTTATGTTTGTAAGAGATATAATATGGAACATAAGACAAGTAACGTTTCCAAATGAAAGCTGAAGCTGGGTCGTTATGTGATCAAAGCCACGCCCCCTTTTCTAATTCTCACAGAAGTCTCTGTGGCGCAATTGGTTAGCGCGTTCGGCTGTTAACCGAAAGGTTGGTGGTTCGAGCCCACCCAGGGACGCACGTTTTTCATTCCTACTCTCACTGAGGCATTTACTACCTTTCACCTACAGCACCATTTACAGTCAACTGCTGGTTCTGCTAGAACAGATTACAACAAAAAGTGCCCATTTCACAGTAGAATAACATTATCAAAACGTGTGTCGGCTGGCAGCAGGTTCCACTACAGATGCTCATTACCAGTTTGATAATTAAGCAGGTAACTTGTCAGACTAGAATTTAGCACGCTTCACACGCTCATTTCTAGTGTGGAGACGCTGGAGATGATGCGCCATGTGTAAACCTTTTTGGGGGTGTGACCAAACTCATGCTGAATTCTGACACTACACTGTCGAGTCCCAGCAGCGCACCCCCCAAGTTTGAAGTTGATCGGACGAATGGTTTTCGAGATAGGTGGAACGCCATGTTCTGATTGGTCGAATTGCACAAAATTCGACACTGTACTTTCTTGGGTCCCCAGCAGTGCACCCACGATGTCTGAAGTCGATCGGATGAACGATTCCCGAGATAAACCATTTTCTGTGTTGCCAGTAGTAGCGCTATGACTGCACCTGTCCGAAATTTGGAACCGCACTCCGTCGTGTTCATGGCAGCACATTCCCCAAGGTTGAACTCGATAGGATCTCGGTTCTCGAGATAAACCATTTTTTGTGTTGCCAGTAGGTGGCACTATGACTATGCATTGTCAGATATTGGGCACTGCACTCCATAGGGTTCCCGCCTGCACACTCCCGAAGTTTGAGGTTGAGCAGATTAACAGTTCTCGAGATATGCGATCGCCGTGATTTGATGACACTACACTTTCTTGGAGCCCCAGCAGCGCAGTTGCAAAGTTTGGCACACAGGAACCAGAACCTGATGGCTCCAGTGTTAAAGGGGCACTGGCACACAGGAACCAGAACCTGATGGCTCCAGTGTTAAAGGGGCACTGACACACAGGAACCAGAACCTGATGGCTCCAGTGTTAAAGGGGCACTGACACACAGGAACCAGAACCTGATGGCTCCAGTGTTAAAGGGGCTCTGACACACAGGAACCAGAACCTGATGGCTCCAGTGTTAAAGGGGCTCTGACACACAGGAACCAGAACCTGATGGCTCCAGTGTTAAAGGGGCTCTGACACACAGGAACCAGAACCTGATGGCTCCAGTGTTAAAGGGGCACTGACACACAGGAACCAGAACCTGATGGCTCCAGTGTTAAAGGGGCACTGACACACAGGAACCAGAACCTGATGGCTCCAGTGTTAAAGGGGCACTGACACACAGGAACCAGAACCTGATGGCTCCAGTGTTAAAGGGGCACTGACACACAGGAACCAGAACCTGATGGCTCCAGTGTTAAAGGGGCACTGACACACAGGAACCAGCACACCTGTTTTGATGATTCAATCTGCACTTGAGGGGCAAAACCATTTGACAGGTATTCTAATAAATGAAGAAGAGGTCACTTATGTTTGTAAGAGATATAATATGAAACATAAGACAAGTAATGTTTCCAAATGAAAACTAAAGCTGGGTCGTTATGTGATCCAAGCCACGCCCCCTTTTCTAACTCTCACAGAAGTCTCTGTGGCGCAATTGGTTAGCGCGTTCGGCTGTTAACCGAAAGGTTGGTGGTTCGAGCCCAGGGACGCATGTTTTCATTCCTACTCTCACTGATGGGCATTTACTACATTTCACCTGCAGTACCATTTACAGCCAACTGCTGGTTCTGCTAGAACAGATTTCAACAAAAATAACTCATTGTCCATCTAGATTAGGAGTACTACACTTAAAGAATTTGTTTAAGCTTGAAGGGCCCTATAAAGTTGCATATGTATACTGTACTGTACTGTACTATACTATAATATAGACCTACTATACTATACTGTATGCATACTATACTATACTATACTATACTATACTACACTACACTATACTATAATATACTATACTATACTATGTATTTAGCATGGCTGACCAATTTGGGGCCCGCAGGCCAAACTTGGCCCACGCTCAATTTGTTTTGGCCCTCCATGGTTTTGAAAGAAGAACAATGTTGTGAAAAAAATATCGTGGCCAGTATTACCGTCTTTCAGAGGCTGTGGCGGGCTCATTTTTAAAGCTAGTTTCATGATACTTTTACCATAAACTAGAAGACCTATTTTAGATGTAGAATGCAAATAATCTATACAATAATTTTATGTAATTTCACATAACATCAACATTTATTTTTGGCCCTTGGCCATCCAACCAGATTATTTTTGGCCCTTCATAGGAAAGACTTTTGGCACCTCTTAATACTAACTAGCTGGGGCACTGTGGCACTGTCAATAATGGGAAAAAAAGATAGTCAAATAACAGTTTGGAAGAATTTGTCTCTATCTTACTTTGTATCCTATTGATTTGACAGGCAAATTAATCCACGAAGCAGATTATATAACTGAGCTAATATTCCATTCAGTTCATGCAGTAATCTGTATTGAAAGTCACCTACACGGCTTGATTGAATCTCTCCTGCGTGACACCGAGGCTCCGGTGAGTCATAACTCACCGGCAACATTAATTTAGCTATATTTATACAGAAATCAAATCAAACAAAAACACTGCGAGAGGTGAAGTGTTCTAACAGAGATACTATGGAGGGTCTTTTCACAGAAATAAACCTCAATGAACGCTGCTCTTAACACGACTTTGTTTCACTGGTGCGTGTTCTCCTTATACCTGTTTGTATCACTTTATAGAGACTGACAATGTCATGCTAACACTGAATTTGACTGTTGTGTGCAATGCTCCCCTCCTTTCAGACCATTTATTATTTATACTGCTGGCTCCTGTCAGGACATAGGACACACACACACACACACACACACACACACACACACACACACACACACACAGACAGAGAGAGAGAGAGCGAGAGAGAGACACACACACACACACACACACACACACACACACACACGCGCGCACACACACAGAGAGAGAGAGCGAGAGAGAGACACACACACACACACACACACACACACACAGAGACAGAAAGAGAGAGAAATATTTTGTGAGCTTATGCTGCCGCTTGGTGTTCAAGTTGCAGATTACAGATCATTTGAAGGCGAGAGAGCATGAGTTGTCCAGCACCACTGACACCACATAGCCTTTATGGAACTAGTCTGAATCATATGAGCCGATGTAAAAATGTACATCATGATATATTATAGACTCAGGAGAAGAAAAGTTCTTCACATTCCCATTTTCATGCCAAGGACACCCAGCCAGTTGTGTTTTAAGAGCCTTGAAGGACTATCATGTGGAGTCATCATGTTTCATTAAGGGGCTTTATTGTGGCAGTATTAACATATAAAACAATCCATGTTGTTTTGCTTTAGAACATACAAACATTCAACATTTTCACTTCACAAAGTTCATAAGGCTTGCAATGGGTGCGGCCTACGCTCCGAGCTATGCTGTACTTTTCCTAGGCCTGTGGGAAAAAAAGCACATCTACAGCCCTGCCAACTCTTTCCTGGACAAAGTCACATGGTATGGCAGATATATTGATGACTTATTTTTTATATTCAATGGGACTGAGAAGGAACTCCTTGATTTTCACAAGTACCTGAATTCAACCAACAGAAATATCAAGTTGACATTAGAATACAGCAAGTCTGAAATAAACTTTCTGGACCTTAAGGTTTCAAAAGATCACAATGGTATTATCCACACATCCATTTTTAGAAAAAGTAGTGATCGTAATAGCATTCTAAGGGCAGACAGTTTTCACCCCTCGAGCCTCATCTCCAACATCCCCTTTGGACAGTTTCAGAGGCTGAGAAGAATCTGTGATTCTGATGATGATTTTTCCCAACAGGCAACAGTCATGCACAACAGATTTAAGCAGAGGGGCTACAAAACAGACACACTCCAACAAGCCTATGCTAAGGCTAAATCACTTGAAAGAAGAAACCTGTTTCAAAAATCCTCTCGTCCCACTAACACAGGCAGGATATACTTCACCACCCAGTACAGCACCATGGCCCATAGTGTCACAACCATCATCAAAAAGAATTGGGCCATCATACAAAGTGATCCTGTCCTAAAAAATGTGTTTCCTGATCCTCCAGCAGTGTCATTCAGACGGGCTCCTACGCTGAAGGACAAGTTGGTCAGAAGCTACCTGCCAGCCATTGCTCCCAATGAGTCCTCCTGGCTTCGCCGCCATAACATTGTCAAAACTAACAGCTTCATAGATGTCTTCACTCAGAAAACCTACCAGGTCAGAAGCTTTGCCAACTGTAACACCACTCATGTTGTTTACAGATTAGAATGTGAATGTGGGTGTTTCTACATAGGCCGCACCAAACGCAGGCTGAAGGACAGATTGCATGAACACAAATATGCAATAAGAACCTTTAATCCTAATTATCCTATGGCCAAGCATTATAAAGAGGCTGGACATGCTAATTGTAACTCTTTAAGAATTATGGCCATTGAAGTCATCCCGAAGTCTGTCAGGGGTGGAGACAGAGTCAAACACCTCCTTCAAAGAGAAACATTTTGGATAGTCACTTTGAAAGCCACTACTTTTCCTGGTCTGAATGATGATCTTGACTTTTCCCCCTTCCTTTGAAGGAGTTTCCAAATGGATCTCCTCTTCTTAAAGTCTGAGGTTCTCCATTTTTGTTTATTTTTTGTTTATTTTATTGGATACCCATTCTTTTTGACTAAAAGAGCAAATATGCTCCACATTGTTTCTATGCTGACGCTTTGGCTAATTCTGGTGTTAAACATCTGTTTCAGTGATAAATATTGTCACATGTGCTGATGCTTTGGTTATTTCTGGTATAAGTCGATGCCAGCTGTAAATGTTGTTGCAATTCCTATTTAAACTTTCATGTGATCTTTTCTATATGGTTCATGACCTGTATTGGGTTGTTGTACCTTTAAGCACCAAGATGACTATTTTCTCTTTCCCTATTTGCATAATTGTGGAATTCTGATTGGATGGCCATCCAATGATGTAATCTTGCTGATTGTCTACATAAGGGCTGTCTTAGATTCACATGTCCTCTTACTCCCTGATGAAGGCTCCTGTGTGAGCAGAAACATGTTGGTGTTTTTTAATCTATAGCCATGTTTAAAATAAAGGCTTTTGAAAATTTTCTACTACAAAGACCAGTGTTGCTGTGGGATTTTTTAAGGTTTGCTCTCTTCCACTCTCCACAAAGGTTTTTTTTGCGGGAGACAAACTTTATTTTTCTATTAACTACTTTAAGTTAACCCATCCACGTGCACCTGGCTCTCATATTTTTAAGTCCACGCAGCGCTCTTCTCTTCATCTGTTCATAAGGCTTGGTTGTCCCAGAAGGGGGGTCATACCACTGGAAAACTTGCTTGTTTTCAGTTAAGTTTTTTCTTTCTTTTTCTGATTCTTCTTAAGATTTCTCCCAGAGTTGCTTATTAAAAGAGACTGAATGACAACAAAACAATTAGTTTGACTAACCAGTAAACCAACAAAGTGACCGTGCAACAGAATATACATGCCCATATAACACTGAAATAATCTACTAACATCTTATTTTCCTCTTATACTGTACCATGTGATGTCCAATACATTTGCATACCTGAGTTCAAATATTTAAAATCTTTAATAAATGAATTAAAATCAGTATTTGCTTAACGATTTTAGAAATCCTGCTTTCCCACTCTCTGGATCCATAGACCCATCTGTAAAAAAAAAAAAAAAAAAAAAAAAAAAAATCTACATAAGATCCCATTCATGTAAGGGCTGTATTTTTGAGGATATCTCACTTTTCTCATAAACAAATAAATAAAAAATAAATAAAAAATAATTAAATAAATAAATAGATAAATAAATAGATAAATAAGATCAATGTCCCAGTCTTGCATTACCCAAAAGGGTACTGATACCCAGCATGTTTGCTTTGAAATGCTTTCCTGATCCAATCTCAGTTTTCTGCCCTACTGATTTACACGGTCAAAAAAACGTTTGCTTTTGATCTTGCCCACAGAATCTGCCCCTTGCAAAATACACCTAGCTGGGAAGTTTGATTAGAGCCATTTAGTTTTGACCAGTACTGAATTCCTCATTTAATACGCCTCAAGCATAAGGACATTTCTC
The DNA here is from genome assembly GCF_964638095.1 of Poromitra crassiceps. Taxonomy (NCBI): domain Eukaryota; kingdom Metazoa; phylum Chordata; class Actinopteri; order Beryciformes; family Melamphaidae; genus Poromitra; species Poromitra crassiceps. The sequence goes on from NC_139631.1 coordinate 39,381,694, forward strand.
CCATTTCAACCAGCAGTGCAGGAAGTAGGGATGTCTTAAAAGCCCCACCACCACAGAGTCTCAAAGCCTTGGTCTGCAGAACATCTAACTTCCCTAGCAATGATTTGGCCGCAGAGCAATACACAAAACATCCATAGTCAATCCCAGACTTCTCAAGAGTGGTGCTAAAAGAAAACATAACAATCATAGTGGTACTTCAAAATCCTGCCCTAAAGTCTTCCGTCATAGTCACAAATCAAAAAAACACCCAAAAATACAAACATTTACACAAAATAGAAACAGTCATCACAGTGAACACAATATGCTCACAGGCCACATTAGGCCTACTAAACTATTCCTTCACCTTACTCCGAAGATGAGCGTGGACTAAACACTACATTACATAGAAACGCACAGGCGAGGCAATTGACTTATCCCGATTTTTGAAGGGGAAATAGATATGAGTAAAATTGAGTGTTTCTCCAAGTCTGAGTGCTCGCTCTCGTCTGGTCTCTGCCCAGCTGAACTACCTGGAACCCACCACGTTGTTGTGTCCTCATCCTATTCCTGTTCGACCTGCCATAACAGGTGTTATACCAAGTTATGCATCCCCGCCGAGAATTGCATCCCCATCATATTTTGGGGCTGTTTTAACTTAAAAACAGGGATGCAAATCTCAGCAGTTACAAACCGCCGAGACTTGCATCCCCCTCCATAAAGCCAGGAGAGACCCCCCAGGCCTCGAGGTCACCTACCGGATTTCAAGCACCAAAGTCGGCCTCCATGAGCCAGAAGAGAGCCCCAAGCATGGAAGTCACCTCGATCTGGACTTTAAGCATCAAAGTCGGTCTCCATGAGCCAGCCTGGGGGTCACATCTACACAGACAACAGGGCCGTAGGTATAGACAGTGCAGGCAGTGCGGTTGCACTGGCGGCCCTGGGTAGAGGGGCCCCTTTACAGAACAGGCTCCCTCCATCAACATACTGGGGAATGTAATTATATTATAATTTGTCAGATTAAATATGAGGGATCAGCCGAGCAGCATTTTGGTAAACAAACCGCGTCACTGGGTGGCAATGGCAATGGAACCCTATGGAGCCCAAGTGGCGCGAGGCTTGAGTGGCTGACTCTAGCCAGTTAACTCTGTTTACATTTTAAAAACTGTGACAGTTCACACAACTTTAACACGACATGCATATTATACATCAAACTCTTGGGTTACTTCTGCTCTCACTCAGAATGTCAAAATATAAGCGATGTGATGTATAGTTTTTGAGATATTAACGTTTGTTTGACACAACTCATACTATTAACTGCCGCGGGGTTCCACATTTCTGGGTGTCAAGTGATGTCACGCTGATCCCTCGTATATTTGTAGTAGTTGCTTTTTAGGTTTTAATAAGTATTTTGAATGTTATAAACATTAATGTCACATAAAACCAGAGATTAATGATGTGATAAAACTTTGGTTCCTGCCGTCCTTCCGCCTTCTCTCTTTGTGATTGGCTAAGAGCCAGGTGACGCAAGGTTAGTGATTGGCTGTGAAGTAGCGTTAGTTATCAGAATCAGAAAAACTTTAATGATCCCCGAGGGGAAATTGTGACATGCTACAGTTGCTCATACTCAGACATGAAAATACCAACAGATCACCTACATTACAGCAAACATCAAACATTATCAGGCATGAAAATATCAAACAAACCACCATATCTAAATAAACAGCAAACATCAACATTCTCGGAGACATAGGACTGTTCCGTACAGTGATAATCAATAAAATAGCATCCAATATAAGTTATATATATATAACTACATGTTACATGCTGTACAGCAAGAATCTGCTGGAGTGTGCAGAAAACAAATTGATTTGATGTTTTCGTGGACATTTGAATATCACCCTTTGTGGCATATTATGTGTAATGTACTGTATATGACTTTGACATCAAATTATTCCAAAATGCTGCAGTAGAACCACTTGCAAATCATTGTGTAGGTAGACTGGGGAGTAATGAGCAAGAATCTGGTGGAGTTTGCAGAAAACAATTTGATTTGATGTTTTCATGGACATTTGAATATCAGCCTATGTAAAGAGGGCTATTATAGCGTCACCATGAGGTCAGTCTGACATAGATCCGTACCAAAATGTAATGTCTTCTTCCTTTGTCCATGCTTCACCCTTCCACCAAGTTTCATGAAAATGTGCATATTAGTTTTTCTCTAATTCAAATAAACAGACATACAGACAGACAAATGGCACCACAAACAACCTAATTGACATAGGTAATTATTAAAAATGTTGTCTTGAAGAACAATAAAGTAGCCTTAATGACAGATGCATTTCAACAGGGGAAAGTGATAAGAAAAACATTACCTGTGCTGTTTACAACAAGCTCTGTGGCCATTAGTATCTGTTTCTGAGTGTACGAGGCGTACTTGAAGGCACCATTACCGTACAAAGCGAAGTAGACGCTCAATGGATTTTACGTGCAGATAGCGCGACTTTGCTTCCCCAAAGCGCGGATGGCGTCGTGACCGCAGTTGTTGAACCAATGGGCGCTCAGCTTGATGCGTTTCTCGCATGGACTGTATAATATCGTTTCTCGTCATCCTCTGTCATCCGCAGTCGGGCGCAGTTGGTGGGGAGCTGAGCCTGGTGATTAGTGGGGAGCAACTGCAGCGCCTCGCTCCAAATCTGCGTCCGCTTCGCTCTCACGAGAGTTCCGGGGCTCGCAGTCGGGCATTACGCCGGAAGTTCACAAGGCGGAAGGGGCGTGTCTTTGTGATTTAAAGGGACTGTTTTGCGGCGAAAGTAGAAGTCAAGAAAATAAGTTTGTTTTGTCGTCAATGATGGACTTCTGCAGTGAACAGGTACGGTTCATTTATAACGTAGCGTCAGTTACATTAGACCAACAATATCAGCTTGTTTTAGCTACTGTAGCTAACGTTAACATTACTTCTGGTTACTTCTACAATTTGACGTTAGCTAGCATTTAGCGTAGCTAACGCTAACGTTAATGCATTTTGGTTCACTGACAGCAGAATTTGGACGACGGTCTTCCGTTAATAGTACAGTACACGGTATTCAAACGTGTTTCAATGCATATTGAAGTTCAATTTAACCCAATCGGACAGGCACTCTGTCTAACGTAACAATCATGATACCAGATGTTAGCTTGCTAGCAGTAACCGCTGACAACACATCACCACCTAGTGTAACTGCATGCATGCACTTCAGAGCAGCAAACCATGGCACACAGTGGCTGCCTGAATGTGAATAAACATAAAGATATCTTTGTAAATTGATTATTGTTTTCATGCCAAACAGCAGACAAGTGTTTACAAGTGTCAACTTTCTACTCAGAATTAGGCCAACCTTTGAACTACGATTAGTCAATGACTTCCTCTGGGCAATGTGTAAACAAGTCAATCAGTTTGAAAATGATAATGCTACAGCTCAAGCTAGCTGTATGCTAATTGCGAGTGTATTCTGCTATCTACATGGGCGAAAACCCTCACATTAACAGTTAGTTTGGTCTGTACAGTCACAGCTACCTCAGCAGCATCACATTAACAGTCAGTTTGGTCTGTACAGTCACAGCTACCTGAGCAGCATCACATTATAGGGCTGTGCCGATTCACTTATCTCCCGATTCGATACTATCACGATACTTTGGTGCCGATTCGATATATATTGCGATTCACGATTATTGCGATTCTACGATTATTGCGATTCGATATTACGATTTATTGCGATTTTTGTTTATTTTTTTCTTTTATTTTTTCAGTTTGTTTGCTTTTTTACACTAGATTAGAACATGGGAAAAGTTGAATCATACACTAGAGACTGTATATTATATATCATGAGTAGGGCTGGGCGATATAGTTAAAAACAGGGGCGGACTGGGATCATAATTCAGGCCGGGCATTAGATACCAAGCAGGCCAGGCCGATATGGGCCAACGCGTGTGAAATTTGGGCTGTTTGAAGCCAGATTTGGGCCGTTTGAAGTCCAATTTTACAATGAGATGCACCCACTTTAACCCTGAAGTGTAATTATTACTTCAGACTAACTAATAAAGTAATAAAACCACTAGTAAACCAGTAGGCGGCGCCTGGCCTGCTGTTCAGTGAGTGGCCTGACTGCAAGCACCAAAAAAAAAAAAAATTTTTTTTTTTTTTTTTTTTTTTTTTTTTAATTTGCGATTATCGATTCTGGAATAAAAGATCGATCCAAAAAATCGTGACATTAAAAATCGCGATACTTAGGTGAATCGATTTTTTCCCCCAGCCCTATCACATTAACAGTCAGTTTGGTCTGTACAGTCACAGCTACCTGCAGCATCACATTAACAGTCAGTTTGGTCTGTACAGTCACAGCTACTGTACCTGCAGCATCACATTAACAGTCAGTTTGGTGTGTACAGTCACAGCTACCTGCAGCATCACATTAACAGTCAGTCTGGTCTGTACAGTCACAGCTACCTGCAGCATCACATTAACAGTCAGTTTGGTCTGTACAGTCACAGCTACCTGCAGCATCACATTAACAGTCAGTCTGGTCTGTACAGTCACAGCTACCTCAGCAGCATCACATTAACAGTCAGTTTGGTCTGTACAGTCACAGCTACCTGCAGCATCACATTAACAGTCAGTTTGGTCTGTACAGTCACAGCTACCTGCAGCATCACATTAACAGTCAGTCTGGTCTTTACAGTCACAGCTACCTCAGCATCACATTAACAGTCAGTTTGGTCTGTACAGTCACAGCTACCTGAGCAGCATCACATTAACAGTCAGTTTGGTCTGTACAATCACAGCTACCTGCAGCATCACATTAACAGTCAGTTTGGTCTGTACAGTCACAGCTACCTGCAGCATCACATTAACAGTCAGTCTGGTCTGTACAGCCACAGATACCTGCAGCATCACATTAACAGTCAGTCTGGTCTGTACAGTCACAGCTACCTCAGCATCACATTAACAGTCAGTTTGGTCTGTACAGTCACAGCTACCTGCAGCATCACATTAACAGTCAGTCTGGTCTGTACAGTCACAGCTACCTCAGCAGCATCACATTAACAGTCAGTCTGGTCTGTACAGTCACAGCTACCTGCAGCATCACATTAACAGTCAGTCTGGTCTGTACAGTCACAGCTACCTCAGCAGCATCACATTAACAGTCAGTTTGGTCTGTACAGTCACAGCTACCTGCAGCAGCATCACATTAACAGTCAGTTTGGTCTGTACAGTCACAGCTACCTGAGCAGCATCACATTAACAGTCAGTTTAGTCTGTACAATCACAGCTACCTGCAGCATCACATTAACAGTCAGTTTGGTCTGTACAGTCACAGCTACCTGCAGCATCACATTAACAGTCAGTCTGGTCTGTACAGCCACAGATACCTGCAGCATCACATTAACAGTCAGTCTGGTCTGTACAGTCACAGCTACCTCAGCAGCATCACATTAACAGTCAGTCTGGTCTGTACAGTCACAGCTACCTGCAGCATCACATTAACAGTCAGTCTGGTCTGTACAGTCACAGCTACCTCAGCAGCATCACATTAACAGTCAGTTTGGTCTGTACAGTCACAGCTACCTGCAGCATCACATTAACAGTCAGTTTGGTCTGTACAGTCACAGCTACCTGCAGCATCACATTAACAGTCAGTCTGGTCTGTACAGTCACAGCTACCTCAGCAGCATCACATTAACAGTCAGTTTGGTCTGTACAGTCACAGCTACCTGCAGCATCACATTAACCGTCAGTTTGGTCTGTACAGTCACAGCTACCTGCAGCATCACATTAACAGTCAGTTTGGTCTGTACAGTCACAGCTACCTCAGCAGCATCACATTAACAGTCAGTTTGGTCTGTACAGTCACAGCTACCTGCAGCATCACATTAACAGTCAGTGTGGTCTGTACAGTCACAGCTACCTGCAGCATCACATTAACAGTCAGTCTGGTCTGTACAGTCACAGCTACCTCAGCATCACATTAACAGTCAGTCTGGTCTGTACAGTCACAGCTACCTGCAGCATCACATTAACAGTCAGTTTGGTCTGTACAGTCACAGCTACCTGAGCAGCATCACATTAACAGTCAGTTTGGTCTGTACAATCACAGCTACCTGCAGCATCACATTAACAGTCAGTTTGGTCTGTACAGTCACAGCTACCTGCAGCATCACATTAACAGTCAGTCTGGTCTGTACAGCCACAGATACCTGCAGCATCACATTAACAGTCAGTCTGGTCTGTACAGTCACAGCTACCTCAGCAGCATCACATTAACAGTCAGTCTGGTCTGTACAGTCACAGCTACCTGCAGCATCACATTAACAGTCAGTCTGGTCTGTACAGTCACAGCTACCTCAGCAGCATCACATTAACAGTCAGTTTGGTCTGTACAGTCACAGCTACCTGCAGCATCACATTAACAGTCAGTTTGGTCTGTACAGTCACAGCTACCTGCAGCATCACATTAACAGTCAGTCTGGTCTGTACAGTCACAGCTACCTCAGCAGCATCACATTAACAGTCAGTTTGGTCTGTACAGTCACAGCTACCTGCAGCATCACATTAACAGTCAGTCTTGTCTGTACAGTCACAGCTACCTGCAGCAGCATCACATTAACAGTCAGTCTGGTCTGTACAGTCACAGCTACCTCAGCATCACATTAACAGTCAGTCTGGTCTGTACAGTCACAGCTACCTGCAGCAGCATCACATTAACAGTCAGTCTGGTCTGTACAGTCACAGCTACCTGCAGCAGCATCACATTAACAGTCAGTCTGGTCTGTACAGTCACAGCTAGTCTGGACACCTTTTACTCCGCTTTGTGTCATGGGGGCGTAAACCAAGGAAACAGGAAACAACACCGGAAATAAGTGCGCCAGAAAACATCTTTGTTGCTGTTAGCTTGACGCGGCAAGGTTACGTTAGCTAGAGCCTGAAAAGAACAACACAAGTTGTATAGTAGCGTTAGCACATTTCTAGTCGAGGAAGGTTTCTGGAGAGCCAAAGACAATGGAGTACTCGCCATGTGAAATCTTATGATCAATGTCCGTCTTTCCCAGCACAGGCAGCAGAGATGCTTCAACTGTTGTACTTGATCCTCCATTATCGATAACAGCAGACAGACAACTAGCATTATAACTATTCCATCAACTGGCCATTTGTTTGAAAAGTAAAGCTTCTGTATTGGCTTAAAATATGTGATATTGTGAATCCGCGATGTTTCTACAAGAACTTCTTAAAAAACTTTGTTCGGTACGTCCATCTTTTGTTTTGTTGTTTGCCGTTTTATTTTCTTATTCGTTGTGTCTGATTGTCAAGTTAACAAGCTATTTCCGCTGTTACTTCCTGTCTAGGGCGGGCTCTAGACAGGAAACAGGCAGGGTGACAAAATCACTTGTAAAGGGAGGCCAGGCTCTTTCTCGCCAAGAAGAGCCTGTTGATGCGAGGTTAGTAACCGCTGTGTTTTCTTTCAGTTTTGCCAAGTGTCACCAACACGAATCATCCAGCGTCTGATGTTACCTGGGAAAAAGAAGAAAAAGATGGTGCCCTTCAAGGCCTCCAAGCAGACTTTGGCTGCGGCCTTAAATATCAAGAGCAAGATGCTCCGTGAGTGTGCCATTCAGTTACACATTATTATGAGCAGAGTTTGTGGTTTGCTCAACTGTGTTGTACTACAAAGAGTAGCTTTATGCTTTTCAGATGTTTGGCTGCAATAAGACAAAATGTGAAATAATTCTGTGGTCTTTCTTCATGTCTACACTAGACACCTCCTTCAGTGTCTCTCTGAAGGCCAAAAACAAGGACTTGGCTGTTGCCATGCAGACCCAAGAGGAGAGCAGAAGGCAGCTGGAGATGGAGAATGTGTACCTGCAGAAGCAAGTCAATACTCTGCGCTTCAAGCTGGCCAGCAGGAGATCCAAGGAGAAGAAACTGGTAGGTCTGGTTGATTTGTCTCAACAGTATTAAGAGATCTACTCTTGCTAAATTGGTTGTAATTCATTATTTTGTTCTCTCACAGCTCCTCATTCTGAAAGACCTCCAGCAGCAGATTGTCGACCTTCCCTCTCCTGATATTGTGAGGATGCTTCTCAATATGTACCAACATATATTTTTTTCTGTGTCATGTTTGAGTTCACCATCAAGTCTCTCAGGTTTGAAAATGTCTGAAAATCATAACAGAACCAGAGTCTAAAGTCTTTGTGATTATTTCCTATAGGATCTACGTGAACCGTCTGATGACTACAACAGACAATCTGTTGACAGTAATGATGACAACATGCAGATGGAAAGGTGAGAAAACATCTCTCTACTAGATATATGCTTTTGGACCAAGCACAGTTTAATGTTTTTGAATGATTCTCACACACACTCTCTCTCTCTCCCCCCTCGCTTGTGTAGGCCTACAGTTAACTTACCTCCTCTGCCAGAACGTTCAAGGGATGAGATGTGTCCCACTAAACAGAAAGACAATTCTGCAAACATTGTAGTTATCCAGAGCCGACCCAGCAAGTCCAGTCATCCTAAAGGTATGAGAATATAAGGGTTTGAATTTTTATAATAATTTACTTTCACATTATTTTATGACTTAATGTACAGAGTTGACTGAAATATGTTCTATTTTCCATCTCTTTTCTTCACAGATACCGATATGGAAAGGCTTTTGGGTCCGGATATGCCAGCTATCCCGATACGAACATCCTGCCAGTCTAGCAGCCACAGGGTTGAAGTAGAAAGGTTCTCAATGAGATTCTTTCAGTCCCGATTTGATATGAACTCCCTTCGTGATATTAACTCACTTGACAACACATCAGAAAAGCCACAGCCGTCTGTTTCTGATGACATTGCTTCTCATCCAAGCAGCTCAGTTATGGCGACTGACAACGGACAAAACACTAAATCCCTGGACACAACCATGGAGATAACTCTAACCAATGCTACTGAAGTGGTCACTGTGGAAACCAAGGGCAAAGAAGAGCGTAGCTCTATCAAACTGAAGATGAAGAAAAACACACCTACGGAAAAGGTAACATTTGTCAAGGCAGCAAAGGAAGACAAAAAAAATACGGAACAAGTTAGTGGGGTGGAGAATCAGGAGGCGAGGAAGTATGTCGATTCTGGGTTGACTGAGATACAATGTGCACCCAATGTCACTTTGTTACAGGCAGACAACCTTACACAGGAGGCCTCTGCAGACACTGAGCTTCAGCTGCACAATGTACAAAGTAGAAATATTACCTTTCGTAATGGTACTCGCAACCGTCGTAAAAAGCAAATTGTCAAGTCATGTGACCCTGCCACGTCACACTGCCATGACTTTGTCTTACATGAGCAGGACCATTATTTTATGGACTCGGCAGTTCAGTGTTCCAAAGGCAAAGATGCTGCAAAATTCCCAGTGAAAGATATTCCAGAAGAGGCAAGGTCCGAGACGAACTGCAAGAAGAATTGTTTAGTTTCGAAGAGCGACCACTCGGTCAAAAGGAATACCTTTGACATCTCAAGTGATTTGCCATCTTGTGAAACGGACAGAATAACTCCTTGCACAGATAATGTCACACTGAAAGAGTCGGAACATGTGAGCCGTCTTTCAACCAGCTGCACAAAGACATTTCTCATCTCGGTGGCCAGAGATGGCTCCTCCTCAAACGGCGCGTCATCACAAGGTGAAGAATCAGCAGCAGTTATTGTTGTGAGGCAGCATTCTGGAGCAAATGCACACAGTTGCCCCGACACAAGGCACAGCGATGGAGTCTGTCTTGCAGAAACGGGGAGCTCCTGTAAGCGTCCTTGGGTGGCCACTCAGGAGCAAGGAGACATTCCAGAGGAATTGAGTAGCAGCGCTAACCATGAAAGACTGCCATTGGGTAGTGAGTCGACTACGATCACAGACTTTCAGAGACCTCAAAAGGCCAGGAGGGAGGAAACGAGCCGAACCAGCATGAAGAAAAGCACACGGAGGAAGGAGTCTGTTGACTCTACGAAGGACAAGAGAAAGAAACATAATCATTGCACACAAGGACTTAGGCCTCGGGACAATGTATGTTCTCCTCAGCACCCCAGTGACACCCTACCCCTCCATGCTGGTCCCTGCATGGATAATATGAACATTGCAAATCTTGAAACGGCAAATCGTACAAGAAATAATGGAGAAGTGTTACAAGTGATGGAATCACGTTCTGATATGAGCGAGAAGGATGAAACCTATGAAGATTTCTTGAATTCCAAAGCCACAAACTCAAAGCCCAGGATGGAGCTGAAGACAAAACAGCACAGAGACACATACAGGCTACATACAGCCACACAAGCTCCAAATCCACCTGTTTCCTCTGGACAAAAAAGGGAGACGTTTGTTGTCTCCATTCACAATTTGACGACATCTAACGTGTCGTCGGCCTGTAGTCCAACAGTAGACCAAAGTGGCGAGGCACTTTTGAGACACCTGGTAATGGATGAACTGTTCTCTAGTCCCAAGAGAGTGACCTCAGGCAGGGCGGCAGTGTTTGACGAGCCTGCTGCTGAAGCTTCTCCAGGTGAGGTGTCCTATATCGCTTCTCTTTCTACATTGGTTGTTGAAGATATTGTATGTAGTGATATTTAAAAATCACTTATGTGTGTACTAGTAATGCTGGGCAATATATCAATATATCAATATTGTGATATGAGACAAAATATCGTACATTTTGTACATTAATATCGTGATATGGCAGAAGTGTTGACTTTTCCTTGTTTTAAAGGCTACATTACTGTAAAGTGATGTAGTTTTCTGAACTTCGTAGACTGTTCTATTACTTGCCATTCCCCACTTAGTGATTTTATCCACATTACCGATGATTATTTATCAAAAATGTCATTGTGTATATATTTTGTGCAAGCACCAAGTTACAATTGAACGTTTAGTCCACTTCATAGAAAATACAGAGATATATTGTCTCACCATTCAGCCTAAAAAATATTGAGATATGATTTTTGGTCCATATCGCCCAGCCTTATGTGGCCTAGTGTGTTATTTTGTCTGTTTTTATTTGTTGGGACTGTTTGTCATGCTTAATTCTAAAAGGCTGTGTTCTTTGTTCTTTTGTTTTGTGTGTTGTAGCAAGAAGAGTCTTGTCATCACTGACCAACACCATTACAACCCCAGCTGACAGAAGGCAAGGAAAAAGAAAGAGATGTCCTCAAGTCAATTACAAGGAGCCGACCATCAAAAGGTGAGGACCTCTATAAACACTGTCCTAAACTCCTTTTTGATTATTGACCATAATAGGGCTTTTCACACTACACTTAGCTGGGGTTAAGTGTGTCTCTTAGCCCACCAATGATGATGGTAATAATGCGTTCATCTTTTTTTTGTAACAGTAAAATGAGGCGTGAAGACAAGTCCTCAGACAGCGACTTCCTGAGGGCACCTAAAAAGAAGACAAAGAAGAAAGCAAAGAAGACCAGGCCAGGCAGGGGGGCAGTGTTGGAGGAGCCTGCTGCAATCCTAGCTGAAGCCTCTCCAGGTGTGGTGTCCTATACTGCTTCTTTCTATATGGTTGAGTGTTGATATGGATGCATTTTAGATTTGATTTGCAGATATTTGATATGTAGTGATATATTAAAAATGCAGATATGTGTGTACTGGGGGGGGGGGGCAATATATCGATATTGTGATATGAGACTAGATATTGTACATTTTGTATTCAAATCGTGATATGGCATAGGTGTTGTCTTTTCCTTGTTTTGAAGGTCTGCATTACTGTAAAATGATGTAGTTTGCTGAACTTTGCACACTGTTCTATTACCCACTTAGTCATTATATCCACATTACTGATGATTATTTATCAAAAATCTCTTTCTGTAAATATTTTGCGAAAGCACCAAGTTACAACTGAACATTTAGTCCACTTCGTAGAAAATACAGAGATATATTGTCTCGCCATTCAAATATCGCCTAAAATATCTATATGATTTTTGGCCCTATGTGGCCTAGTGTGTTAGTTTGTCGTGTTTGTAGTGCTGAATTCTAACAGGCATTTCATGTGTTGTAGCAGGAAGAGTCTTAGGAGATGAAAGTGGTGAGGCAGTTCATCATGATGAGATGCCACCATGGGATGTCCTGTTCTCCAGTCCCAAGAGGGCGACCTCAGGCAGGGCGGCAGTGTTGGAGGAGCACAGTTACTCCATCAACAGGTGAGGACCTCTACACTATAAACTGTCCTAAACTCCTTTTGATTATTGATCGTAATAGGGCTACACTTCGCCAGGGTTAAGGGAGCTGTTAGCCCCAGACTAAAGCAGATACACTACGACAACTTTGAAAATCTTAACAGATTATTTATGAAAAGACTGGGGAGTTTATACTACACCACTTTTTCATTCAGATTTTTTATCACGACTGAAAAACTCACAGAAATACATTACACGACTGGGAACGACTGTAATCACAGATGAAAATACACTACCAGACTGTGCGCCCAGCAAACTCGCGTGAAAACTGTAATAAGTGATTTGCTACTTCCCTAAGCCTATCAGCTGGAGCATGCGCAGTAAGCAGTCTAGTCAGACAGATTCAGCAAGTGAACTGCACAGTAGAGCCCAACCATGAGCCGCACAGACAATGTAAACATGTAACTGCCAAATCAAAGTTAAGCTCTTTCAAGTTATAAGACGGTGTCTTTATTGAAGAACCCACAACACAAATAACCAGCAAACTGAGTGACCATACTAACCATACGGAAGCTAGACAATTTTAGTTTCAAAATAAAAGCGTGAACGTATTACTGCATCACTCACTACGGGTTAGAATGGACTTTTCGAAGCCACATTATGTAAGTAGGTTTTTATGCAAATGTGTTCTTTATTTCCTCTTGGTACTTGGGGTATTTCGGATCACACACACACACAAACGTTGCAATGGTATACTTTTATTTTGAAAGTTCTAACAAGAAGTTTCGGTTTTGTTCTTTCTGACCTAACCGTGAGCAACCGGCCTTTAGCGTGTTTGATTTGATGTTGTAATTGAGTCTTCCACTGGTCCCTGTATTATTCACGTGTGCGTTGGTATCAGAAATATCTATTGTGTGAAGAATGATGAGCTATTTGACTGCTTTTGCCTCATTGCATGATAGTTTTTCATTGGATGTTGAGAGGATTCCACGTGCACGTGTGATTTGTTGAGTTGAGTCGGGTCGTTGCACCAGTTTACACTACACGAGAAATTCAAACGTGTTTGATATAATCGTTGTGCCTCTGACTGGCGTCGGGAGGCAGTTTACACTTGACGATTAGAAATCTGTAGCCAGTATACACTAACAGGTTTTGCTGCCGACTGGCACAACAACTGCAGACTAGAGTCAACAAAGACGGACTGAGCCCAACTGGAAATCCTGTGTAAAGTCTTGTAGTGTAACCTCAGCTTAAGAAAGCTTTCACACTTGCACAATCCTGGAACATTCCAAAGTGGGTTAACTCCGACTTCAGCCTGGGGCTAGCTGGCCCTGCTCTGGAGCAGGGTTAACCCCGGCTTTTCAGGGTTAACCCTGAAATATTGTGATGCTGAAGGCCAGATGGCCACGCCCCTAAAATTATGAGATTCCCACCCTGGTCCTGGGTTTAGTTTAACCTGGGTTAATATGTGTGAGTGAAAAGGGGCTAAGTTAGCCCAGGGCTAAGATAGCCCTATTCTTAGCCCAGGCCTAACATAGCCCCAGGCTAAGAGCATGAAGTGTGTGTGAAAAGCTCCAATGTAACCAATAGTGTTGTTTTTTTTGTATGTACCACCAATGATGATGGTAATAATGCATTTATGGATTTTTGTTTTTCTCTAACAGTAAAAAGAGGCGTAGAGACAAGTCCACAGACAGCGACTTCCTGAGGCCGGCTATATCTAAAGAAAGGACAAAGAAGAAGGCAAAGAAGACCAGGCCAGGCAGGGCGGCAGTGTTGGAGGAGCCTGCTGCTGTAATCACAGCCTCTCCAGGTGTGCTGTCCTATACTGCTTCTCTTTCTACATGGTTGAGTGTTGATATGGATGCATTTTAGATTTTATTTGCAGACATTTGATATTAGGGCTGTGCCGATTCACTTATCTCCCGATTCGATACTATCACGATACTTTGGTGCCGATTCGATATATATTGCGATTCACGATTATTGCGATTCTACGATTATTGCGATTCGATATTACGATTTATTGCGATTTTTGTTTATTTTTTTCTTTTATTTTTTCAGTTTGTTTGCTTTTTTACACTAGATTAGAACATGGGAAAAGTTGAATCATACACTAGAGACTGTATATTATAGGCTGGGCGATATAGTTAAAAACAGGGGCGGACTGGGATCATAATTCAGGCCGGGCATTAGATACCAAGCAGGCCAGGCCGATATGGGCCAACGCGCGTGAAATTTGGGCCGTTTGAAGCCAGATTTGGGTCCAATTTTACAATGAGATGCACCCACTTTAACCCTGAAGTGTAATTATTACTTCAGACTAACTAATAAAGTAATAAAACCACTAGTAAACCAGTAGGCGGCGCCTGGCCTGCTGTTCAGTGAGTGGCCTGACTGCAAGCACCCAAAAAAAAAAAAAAATTTTTTTTTTTTTTTTTTTTAATTTGCGATTATCGATTCTGGAATAAAAGATCGATCCAAAAAATCGTGACATTAAAAATCGCGATACTTAGGTGAATCGATTTTTTCCCCCACCCCTATTTGATATGTAGTGATATTTAAAAAATGCAGATATGTGTGTACTTGTAGGGCTGGGCAATATATCGATATTATATCGATAGTGTGATATGAAACTAGGTATCGTTGTGAATTTTCTATATTCATATCATGATAAGGCATAGGTGTTGTCTTTCCCTTGTTTTGAAGGCTGCATTACTGTAAATTGATGTAGTTTTCTGAACTTCGCAGAATGTTCTATTATTTGCCTTTACCCACTTCATTATCTCCACATTACTGATGATTAATTATCAAAAATCTCATTGTGTAAATATTTTGTGAAAGCAGCAAGTTAGAAGTTACCTAGCCTGGTAAACCAGCCGGTCATGTGAACCCCCATTTCATTAAATCCTACCAGACCGTCTGTCCTTAAGCATTCACGCAGTGTTTAGGGGTGTCAAAAATAATCAATTATAAGATGCATCGCGATGCGGATGTGCACGATTCTGCATCGATTCACAAATGTCAAAAATCGATTATTAAAAAAATATTAGATATATATATATATATATTTTATAATCGAATAAAATATAATGGAAGTACATGCATTTGTTTATTTTAATTATGGATCATAATACAATGCAATTCCAATTTAAAAGTAGCCACACAGTGAGAAAAAAGAAAGTGAGAAAAAATAAATCATGTATTGGGGGAAAAAAAGTGATGCATCGATTTTAAGATGCATCGAGATGCAATCGAATCGTAGCCCTCTGAATCGAATCGTGAGGCCAGTGAAGATTCACAGCCCTAGTTTGCAGTGGGGGGTGAGGGGTGTACTTGCCTTGAGAGACAACTCCTTCAGCCAATCAGCGTTGGGTCCAGTCAAACCCAAATCCACTCGGGAGAACGTCAAAAACATATTTTCTGCTGAGAAACCCCGCTGTTGCAAACTCCTGTACTTGTTTAATTGTTATTATTGAGTCTGTTTCTGCCATATCTATAAAGTAAGAACTAAACCAAACCCTCGCTGTGTGGTATTGGTGTTTTGTGGAAAAAGTGTCTCTCCTCTTGACTTTGACCAGCTAGTGTGGCTCTCATGGAAAAAATAGTGAGGATCACTGTGTACGTAGTCTTTCAAATAGATGATGTAGGGAACTGGGAAGCTCTGAATGGCTGGAATCAACTTCTACATTTTGCACTGAATCAAATCAGTAGGAAAACAACAAAGTGTGGGAATCTGATTGCAAAAACCTCAGCCGTGATCGACTTTTCTCAGCCGCCAAGCTTGAATTTGAATTTGCCGTTTAAGAAGCTGTTGGGAAGCCGGGACAAACTTGCACATTGTCTGCAGAGTTTCTCCGGCCACTCAGCTCTGTAGGAATTGAATGAACTCGTTGGTGGTGGTGGTGAGTGCTGGGTGCTGATGGAGGGTCTGGTTCCTCTCTGCAGATGTGAAGAGTCCAGGGCAGAAGGACGTGCTGATGGGTGATGAGATTGATGAGGAGCCGTGTGTGTTTGGCTTCAGCTGCTCCACGGACCTGCTGGGGCTGGATGGAGAGGATGACGTCTTCAGCCCGTAAGTCTGCCTGCCTGCATGTCTCAGTGTCTCTGGCCTGTCAGTGGAGCCCTTTGTTCTTTACCTTAACAGTGTTGTTTTGTTTTACAGCTTTACCTTCATCAAGAACATCCCGTCCCTCTCCCAGCAGGCCAAACCCAGTGCCAGACATATTCCCCCCAAAACCAGGAGCGCGCCCAAGGCCACGCTGGTGTTGGGCCTGGTGAGTTCAGTCCTGCTGCTTCAGATACTTTATCATCCTCAGAAAGGAGATGGGGCTCTGTCTGTCTGTTTCTCTGTCTGTACCACTGAAGACCTCATCAGTGATGTCATAGATTCACTCACACACACACAAAGTCCCAGTGATGTCATCGGTGATGTCATACATTGTGACATCATCAGTGATGTCATAAATTGTGATCAGTGATGTCATAAATTGTGACATCAGTGATGTTATAAATTGTGACATCATCAGTGATGTCACAGTGATGTCATAAATTGTGACATCAGTGAGGCACACATACACACACACACAAGATACACACACACACACACACACACACACACGTGTGCGTGCCCGCGTGCACACACACACACACACACACACACAAGAGACAGACAGGCACACACAAACGCACACAAGAGACAGACACACACACTGATGACATCAGTGATGATGTCATCAAGTGACATCACTGATGATGAGGGAGGGGGAGCTCTCGACAAGTGAAAACAAAGTATTTTCTAACAAGCGTACCAGTCGATGGATTTCTGCCATTTGCAATTGCAACTAACGGCACAGTTGAGAAGTGTTCACACATTCAAGCCTCTCTTTTTCATTGTCTGTGAGCTTCTGCTAATTTTCATTATAAAAATTCTGTGTTGTAACAGTAATTATTAACCTTGGGTGGGTATACTGTGTACTTACCTTGACAGACAACTCCTTCAGCCAATCAGCGGTGGATCCAATCAAACCCAAATCCACTCGGGAGAACGACAAAAACACATTTTCCGCTGAGAAACTCTGCAGTTGCAAACTCCTGTTCTTGTTATTGAGTCTATTTCTGCAATAACTGCACTTTATGGCTGCTTAAACTCGACAAACATTAACATTACTCCTCGAGACGATCAGGCAAGGAGGCGGCCATTATTGTTTTGTTAGTGCAGTGCTAGTGGCGTTCCTGATTGGCCAACTTGTGCAGTCGCTGATTGGCTCTTCCACTTTGCAGTTTCTGCTTGAGGCCAGATGGTCCCGCAGAACGAAATGGAATGTGACCGACTGGTTTACCAGGCTACGTACGTCATTACAGTACAGAAAGCCATCTTGGTTTCCTACTATAAGGTAGTCTCTCCCCAGACTCAAATATTACGTTGAATCGCTGCGCTCCACATACTACATAAATGAGTCTGTGCCACTTCACAGCCACTGCTGGTTTTTAAGGCGGGTTGAAATTAAATTAGTGACAGGTCGTAGCACCGATGAGAGAGATCCTGATTGGGGAGGACTGAATCCATTACTGGCATACTGTATGACTGGCCAAGTGAACGGTTCCCTCCCATAACCACTGCCAGCCCTCTGAGGGAAAGTGTCCCAGACCCAGAGAGAGCTCTGCAGCATGCAGTAACGTAGTGTCCCAGACCCAGAGAGCGCTCTGCAGCATGCAGTAACGTAGTGTATCAGACCCAGAGAGAGCTCTGCAGCATGCAGTAACGTAGTGTCCCAGACCCAGAGAGAGCTCTGCAGCATGCAGTAACGTAGTGTATCAGACCCAGAGAGAGCTCTGCAGCATGCAGTAACGTAGTGTATCAGACCCAGAGAGAGCTCTGCAGCATGCAGTAACATAGTGTATCAGACCCAGAGAGAGCTCTGCAGCATGCAGTAACGTAGTGTCCCAGACCCAGAGAGCGCTCTGCAGCATGCAGTAACGTAGTGTATCAGACCCAGAGAGAGCTCTGCAGCATGCAGTAACGTAGTGTATCAGACCCAGAGAGAGCTCTGCAGCATGCAGTAACGTAGTGTATCAGACCCAGAGAGAGCTCTGCAGCATGCAGTAACGTAGTGTATCAGACCCAGAGAGAGCTCTGCAGCATGCAGTAACGTAGTGTATCAGCATAAGAACTCTCATGGGTCTGGCGTTGAGACTAACTATAAGGTGACTCTGTCTCTGTGCCTGCAGGATGAAACCCTGATGTTCAGCTCGCTGAACGTGATCGAGGAGGCGGAGCACACCTTCCACACCACCTTCCACCACCACCACCAGTACAAGGTGAGGCTGTGGCACATCAACAGTGTGCCTCTTTGATGTTTCCTCCTATCACAAGCAGTGTTGGGGGTAACTCATTACGAAAGTAACATATTACATGTAATATATTACTTTTAGCAGTAACTCAGTAATATAACTTATTACTTATAGGATTTCAGTAATATTATACCAGTTACTTTGTCAAGTAACTCAAGTTACAAATTGAGTTACATTTTATTAAATCAAAGCACATATTTAAATAAAGATACAATCATTTCCTAATCAAACTGAGTTTTTATGCAAATAACCACTATAGATGACAATAACAAAGGAAAAGAATAACATTTAGAATGTTGGATTGTTTACACTGACTTCAAGGCGGTTGAAATTATTTTTCGTGATGGTTCCGGGCCGGCGATGTCATTCTGCTGCTGCTGCTGTTGTTTTGGTCAAAGTAATGCAAAAGTAGTGTAATAAGTAACAAGTTACTCTACACATACAGAAATATTGTAAAGTAACTTATTACTTTCAAATGAAAGTAACTAGTAATATGTAGTATATTACATTTTGAACGTAACTTGCTCAACACTGATCACAAGCGATGTGAATCAGACAAACGCTCGCAGGAAAGTGAGGAAAAAGCTGTTGATCCTCAGCTGCCCCCTGTTTTGCCTGATTTATTGAATGTTCTTTGTTAGTACAGCTTGTTAGTTTGTTGCTGCTGCTGACTTGCATGTGTGTGTGTGTGAGAGGGACAGCGGCGCTTGTGGGAAATGTAGTCCTGGGCTCAGTTGCACAAAAAGCACCTTAGGTTAAGATTTCCCTTAGAGTCAGAGTTAAGGTGTCCATAAAATAGATTCTGCTGCACAAAACACCCTTAAATCTTCTCAATAAGGCTAAACATTTTAAGGAAAACATAAGCACAAGATTTAAGGGTGTTTTGTGCAGCAGATTCTATAATCTTAAAAGGTTGTGAATTTAACTTTGGGATTCCTGCATATACCCTGAAAATAGATTTAGTCAAATATTTGTGTGACTGAAGTGCTAGGTGAACAAGTAGGAAGGAACTAAAGAGAAAATGTAGAATATATATGCATTCATTATGGTACAGGACTTTATTTATTGACTCCCTCATCTTCTCATCAGGTATACATGGTCCTGCGGCCGCATGTGATGGAGTTCCTGCAGTCCATGGCAAAGATCTACGAGGTAAGTTTCACGCCCAAGAAAACAGAGTTTTGAATATATTTAAAATGAAGCTGCCTGGTTCCTGTGACTACACTACAAATAGAGTTTTCTTTGGGCAAGCAAGTGCTTTCTGTCTGTATGTTTTCAGTGACAATATTCATCAGAATATATATATATATATACAGTATATATATATATATACCGGTATATATATATATACACACACACACACACACACACACACACACACACATAGTGACTGAATAATATTATAGGCATTTCCCCCATTTATTTTATCTCTCTACACAAACGGTAAATGTAAGGTGATTGAACTTTTGCTCTGACAGTATCTTTCTGTGTGGCTTATCTTATCGTCTTTACACATGTAAATTAACCCCTGGTAAAGCGTGTTAGCGCTCTGCTCTGGGTGGGATATAAACTCTGGTAAAGCGTGTTAGCGCTCTGCTCTCGGTGGGATATAAACTCTGGTAAAGCGTGTTAGCGCTCTGCTCTGGGTGGGATATAAACTCTGGTAAAGCGTGTTAGCGCTCTGCTCTGGGTGGGATATAAACTCTGGTAAAGCGTGTTAGCGCTCTGCTCTGGGTGGGATATAAACTCTGGTAAAGCGTGTTAGCGCTCTGCTCTGGGTGGGATATAAACTCTGGTAAAGCGTGTTAGCGCTCTGCTCTGGGTGGGATATAAACTCTGGTAAAGCGTGTTAGCGCTCTGCTCTGGGTGGGATATAAACTCTGGTAAAGCGTGTTAGCGCTCTGCTCTGGGTGGGATGTAAACTCTGGTAAAGCGTGTTAGCGCTCTGCTCTGGGTGGGATATAAACTCTGGTAAAGCGTGTTAGCGCTCTGCTCTGGGTGGGATATAAACTCTGGTAAAGCGTGTTAGCGCTCTGCTCTGGGTGGGATATAAACTCTGGTAAAGTGTGTTAGCGCTCTGCTCTGGGTGGGATATAAACTCTGGTAAAGCGTGTTAGCGCTCTGCTCTGGGTGGGATATAAACTCTGGTAAAGCGTGTTAGCGCTCTGCTCTGGGTGGGATGTAAATAAACTCTGGTAAAGCGTGTTAGCGCTCTGCTCTGGGTGGGATATAAACTCTGGTAAAGCGTGTTAGCGCTCTGCTCTGGGTGGGATATAAACTCTGGTAAAGCGTGTTAGCGCTCTGCTCTGGGTGGGATGTAAATAAACTCTGGTAAAGCGTGTTAGCGCTCTGCTCTGGGTGGGATATAAACTCTGGTAAAGCGTGTTAGCGCTCTGCTCTGGGTGGGATATAAACTCTGGTAAAGCGTGTTAGCGCTCTGCTCTGGGTGGGATATAAACTCTGGTAAAGCGTGTTAGCGCTCTGCTCTGGGTGGGATATAAACTCTGGTAAAGCGTGTTAGCGCTCTGCTCTGGGTGGGATGTAAATAAACTCTGGTAAAGCGTGTTAGCGCTCTGCTCTGGGTGGGATGTAAATAAACTCTGGTAAAGCGTGTTAGCGCTCTGCTCTGGGTGGGATATAAACTCTGGTAAAGCGTGTTGGCGCTCTGCTCTGGGTGGGATGTTAAACTCTGGTAAAGCGTGTTAGCGCTCTGCTCTGGGTGGGATATAAACTCTGGTAAAGCGTGTTAGCGCTCTGCTCTGGGTGGGATATAAACTCTGGTAAAGCGTGTTAGCGCTCTGCTCTGGGTGGGATGTTAAACTCTGGTAAAGCGTGTTAGCGCTCTGCTCTGGGTGGGATATAAACTCTGGTAAAGCGTGTTAGCGCTCTGCTCTGGGTGGGATATAAACTCTGGTAAAGCGTGTTAGCGCTCTGCTCTGGGTGGGATATAAACTCTGGTAAAGCGTGTTAGCGCTCTGCTCTGGGTGGGATATAAACTCTGGTAAAGCGTGTTAGCGCTCTGCTCTGGGTGGGATATAAACTCTGGTAAACTGTGTTAGCGCTCTGCTCTGGGTGGGATATAAACTCTGGTAAAGCGTGTTAGCGCTCTGCTCTGGGTGGGATATAAACTCTGGTAAACTGTGTTAGCGCTCTGCTCTGGGTGGGATATAAACTCTGGTAAAGCGTGTTAGCGCTCTGCTCTGGGTGGGATATAAACTCTGGTAAAGCGTGTTAGCGCTCTGCTCTGGGTGGGATATAAACTCTGGTAAAGCGTGTTAGCGCTCTGCTCTGGGTGGGATATAAACTCTGGTAAAGCATGTTAGCGCTCTGCTCTGGGTGGGATATAAACTCTGGTAAACTGTGTTAGCGCTCTGCTCTGGGTGGGATATAAACTCTGGTAAAGCGTGTTAGCGCTCTGCTCTGGGTGGGATATAAACTCTGGTAAAGCGTGTTAGCGCTCTGCTCTGGGTGGGATATAAACTCTGGTAAAGCGTGTTAGCGCTCTGCTCTGGGTGGGATATAAACTCTGGTAAAGCGTGTTAGCGCTCTGCTCTGGGTGGGATATAAACTCTGGTAAAGCGTGTTAGCGCTCTGCTCTGGGTGGGATATAAACTCTGGTAAAGCGTGTTAGCGCTCTGCTCTGGGTGGGATATAAACTCTGGTAAAGCGTGTTAGCGCTCTGCTCTGGGTGGGATATAAACTCTGGTAAAGCGTGTTAGCGCTCTGCTCTGGGTGGGATATAAACTCTGGTAAAGCGTGTTAGCGCTCTGCTCTGGGTGGGATATAAACTCTGGTAAAGCGTGTTAGCGCTCTGCTCTGGGTGGGATATAAACTCTGGTAAAGCGTGTTAGCGCTCTGCTCTGGGTGGGATATAAACTCTGGTAAAGCATGTTAGCGCTCTGCTCTGGGTGGGATATAAACTCTGGTAAAGCGTGTTAGCGCTCTGCTCTGGGTGGGATGTAAATAAACTCTGGTAAAGCGTGTTAGCGCTCTGCTCTGGGTGGGATATAAACTCTGGTAAAGCGTGTTAGCGCTCTGCTCTGGGTGGGATATAAACTCTGGTAAAGCGTGTTAGCGCTCTGCTCTGGGTGGGATATAAACTCTGGTAAAGCGTGTTAGCGCTCTGCTCTGGGTGGGATATAAACTCTGGTAAAGCGTGTTAGCGCTCTGCTCTGGGTGGGATATAAACTCTGGTAAAGCGTGTTAGCGCTCTGCTCTGGGTGGGATATAAACTCTGGTAAAGCGTGTTAGCGCTCTGCTCTGGGTGGGATATAAACTCTGGTAAAGCGTGTTGGCGCTCTGCTCTGGGTGGGATATAAACTCTGGTAAAGCGTGTTAGCGCTCTGCTCTGGGTGGGATATAAACTCTGGTAAAGCGTGTTAGCGCTCTGCTCTGGGTGGGATGTAAATAAACTCTGGTAAAGCGTGTTAGCGCTCTGCTCTGGGTGGGATATAAACTCTGGTAAAGCGTGTTAGCGCTCTGCTCTGGGTGGGATATAAACTCTGGTAAAGCGTGTTAGCGCTCTGCTCTGGGTGGGATATAAACTCTGGTAAAGCGTGTTAGCGCTCTGCTCTGGGTGGGATATAAACTCTGGTAAAGCGTGTTAGCGCTCTGCTCTGGGTGGGATATAAACTCTGGTAAAGCGTGTTAGCGCTCTGCTCTGGGTGGGATGTTTTCAGCTGCTGTTTGTTTGTGTTCCAGATGTTTGTTTACACGACAGCCAAGAAGCAGTACGCAGAGAAGATCCTGGACATCCTGGACCCCGACCAGAAGCTGTTTCGGTGCGTCTTCCCCACATCCGCGTACACCATCAAAGTCATTCATCAACGTTTTCCACAACACCGTCAGGTTTATTAGTTACACCTGTGTTTCATCAAAGTTTTCCACCACACAGAGACTCGCACTGAAACGGACTCAGACGCACGTGACGAACGGGTTCAGCTCGACTTTAATGAGTTGAGCAGTAAAATGAGCTTGAAGCGTTCAGCATGTTGTGTGACTTGTTGTTTGTGTCTTTATCTAGGTACCGTCTGTACCAGGAGGACTGCATCTGTGTCTTGGGACATTATGTGAAGGACCTGGGCGTTCTGGGCAGAGACCTGGCCAAGACGGTGGTCCTGGACAACGCCCCCTACACCTACCCATACCATGTAAGCACCCACACCCACCTACTCAACCCACCTACAAGAAGCTAACACAATTAGAGAACGTATCAGAACGACTGGTTTGATCATAGCTTCACTGTTATCTCTCTACCTACAATACACATGATGGCATTCTGGACAAAATCATATCTGACAATACAAATATTCTCATATTTGGGTCCGAGAGACAACATTTCATCAAATGGAGGTCCGTGGCTCTAATGTGGACTCAATTAGTATCAACCAAGTATTTAAATTTCAGTTATCCGTCTCAGTCACAATTGTAGCACAGTTTGCAGCCCGAAAAATGTCATGTTAAGAAGATGAATTCCAAACATGAAGACTTACAATTGTGTTTTTTAAAGAGACCTTTTGGGGTGGTGTCCTAATGTAACTCTCTCTTATCTCACCTCAGTACAGAGGAAAGAGCGTTTGTATTTGAGGTGGTGTACTAATGTAACTCCCTCTTATCTCACCTCAGTACAGAGGGAAGAGCGTTTGTATTTGGGGTGGTGTCCTAATGTAACTGCCTCTTATCTCACCTCAGTACAGAGGGAAGAGCGTTTGTATTTGGGGTGGTGTCCTAATGTAACTCCCTCTTATCTCACCTCAGTACAGAGGGAAGAGCGTTTGTATTTGAGGTGGTGTACTAATGTAACTCCCTCTTATCTCACCTCAGTACAGAGGGAAGAGCGTTTGTATGAATTGAGGGTGATTTATATTTTTGTTTTGTAGCTGAGGAACACGATGCCCATCACCAGCTGGTCTGGAGCGCAGGAGGACACAGAGCTGCAGAGGCTCATCCCCTACCTGGATCAACTGGCTACCACTGTAAGTTACTGCTATCACATGACATCACCTTTATTACCCACTTGTTTCATTTGTGGATGATTTTGTTTTATTGTTATTTTTATTTTTATTTCTTTATTTTTCTTGATAGAGGCCCATTCCTACCATGAATAAAATACGTTTTTTGAATTCTGAGAAATAGTCAAGGGCGATATTGGTCCGTGATCAGCGAGCTGCGCAATCACTGGACAGGCGACCTGTCAATCACGCCCAAGCCTTTATTTCTTATCGTCTATTTTACTCTAAACGGGTGAATTAGATAGAACTTCGCCCCCCATACAGTTGGCTTAGAACTTAACTATAGAGACCAAAACTGTTTTTTGTACCAGCCAGGGCTGTAAACATGTTTATTTCTGCTGTAAAGTCAGGCGTTTTAACATGAGGTGAATGGGGAATGACTCCCTTTTGCAGCCAGCCTCAAGTGGCCATTTGAGGAGGTTGGCACCTTGCATGACTGCAGATGGCGACGGTGTGTGATGTGAGCATGGATGGGTGAATGTAGACATTACTGTAAAGCACTTTGAGCGGTCGTCCAACTGCCAAAAAGCACTACAGTATATAAATCCAGTTAATTTACCATTTTACATGTGAGGGTGTCACCTTAGGCTTTGGGGAAAAGAGTGATCGCCATTTTTCACCATTTTATAGATCAAATGACTAATTGATTCAGTAGAAAGAACAAAGGAAGTCCAAGGCAACTCTTCAAGAATATTTTAAAAAGCCTTTAATAAAATATGGCTTCCACCGACATGTTTCGGCCAAACTGGCCTTTCTCAAGGTGATTTACTACTAATTGATTCGTCGAGAAAATAATCAACAGATTAATCCATAGTGAAAATAATCGGTAGTTGCAACCCTAGTCCTGTTCTCCAAACATCTGGTCAGCTGCTGAAACTATGATTATTTACCTTGATTATACCTTCATAGTTACTCCACATGATATCAGTCTATGGAATAAAACTCCTTGTGATTATTGTGGTATTGATGTCTAGTGTGTGTGTGTGTTCTCGTATGTGTGTGTGTGTGTGTGTGTGTGTGTGTGTGTGTGTGTGTGTGTTGTGTGTTTGTGTGTGTGTGTGTGTGTGTGTGTGTGTGTGTGTGTGTGTGTGTGTGTGTGTGTGTGTGTGTGTGTGTGTGTGTGTGTGTGTGTTCTCGTGTGTGTGTGTTTAGGAGGATTTCCGGGAGACGCTGGAGGAGGAAGGATCATTTCCACCGGCTGCTGTCTGAAGACTCCCCGCTTCGATTGCTTGTTTCTCTCATGAGATCTGGCAACCCTGCTCCTCTCCCTCGGACTGTCGGTTCCAGACTGAATCCTAGATGCAGCTTGACTTGTACCGTCTTGAAGCCAGTCCAAAGCCCCAGCACACCCTCTGTCTCCCCTAATGACTCAAAAGGCTGAGTGGTGTGGCACAACACTGACAACACTTTTATACTGTTTCTTGTTATTGTTATAACTGTTATTCTATAAGTTTTGCTGTTCTTTTTTGCAAATAGAATTGATGTACTGTAAATATTATGTTGTGAATAAATCATTCTTTTTCAGGCAGACTGACTATTTGCTTTTGGCACATATACATATTACATACTGTATATAATGCATTTCAATACTATCTAATAATATTAATATTAGTCTTTATTCTTTATATATATTTTACATCCAGTCTGCCCCACAGTGAGAGCAGTGAGAATGATCTGAACAGTCTCCTCTGTCTTTCTCTCACTGTGCTTTGTTCAAATGAAAGTAAAATCATTCCCATCCAGCAACCCAGTTTGTCTCTCATTAATGTGCTAATCCATAAGATTCTAGTTGGGTGTTTTTATTTTATTTAGTCTTTGTTGCTGACAGCTGAACAATGCTTTGTCGGAAGGTGTTGAAAGTATTGTCACGACACAGGTGAGGCTATTTTACAACCTGTGATCTCTGGATTACACGTATCTAGAGAGGTGATAATAGTGTATTTTTACTTCAGAAATGTGATATTCTATATACAGTCCATGTATTCTACGTATCAGTGGATTGCTGAAGCGCAAACTGCCAACATTGTATTCTGGGTTAGGCTGACTTGTATCAAGTGAAATTTAGAGGCTGCTGTTAAACCTTTTCACACTGCCAGTAGATGGAGAAACACCTGTAACACCTGCTGTCAATCATAGAGGAGACCTTGTAGCCTGTTCTTATCATGATGCACTAAGCAAGAGGTATAAAACCACATGCATCTCATCAACACCTGAAGGTCATTTCCTTTCTCAAAGTCTTTGCACACACCGTCAGTTTTTTTCATCCAAAATTGACACACGGGGAAAAAAATAAAATAAAATACGACCTCATTTGTGTGGCCCAATCTCAATGTCCGCACTCACAGACTCACGGACTTTGAGGCGTGTGCCCGCGAGGTGTGCGATCATCATTGACACACCGAGTCCGACAATTACGTCCGTCCGTCATTTAAGTTTTCGGACGATTTTCTGCGTTTTTCGCATCAGTCAATAGCTTTTTGCGAGCTGGGACCCGTCTGTGTTTTCAGATGACGGATTAAGAAAACGCATACGAAGAACAAGCGAACTGTGTGTGCAAAGACCTTTAATCTTAAAGTAGGTACTGAAATGCTAGTTAACATGCCTGACCGGAATTTGGACACAAAGCTCTCCAGTATTAATTTGAATACGTTTTAAGTAGTCTACTACAAATACACTGTGAGGAAAAACCACTAGGCATATAATATTCCTAAGTCTTATCGTGTGCCTATAGTAGTGAGTTTGATGATAATATCAATATTCCTATAGTATGCATACATACTGTGGTGATTCTCAAACTTTTTCACATTCAAATTCACTTTAATAGCCACCTAAGTAATCAGATTACAAATGAGGAAATTGGCTTAGTGCAAGTATGCAGTAGTGGTCACATCAATAATGGAAGACTTAAACAAAGTAGAAAGACAAACACAAAGATTGAAAGTGCAGTCCTTTAAAGGAAGACCACAGAATACGCATAATGTGCAATAACACTGTGTTGCAAATACAATGCTGCTGGTACATGACTTTTCCTAAAAGTGTCTGTCTTGTCATTTAAAATAGTTTTTATATGAATTATACAAAAGCAAAGAAAATATCATTTTTTACCTAGAAAGACCATAGGCAGTCATTTTGACCTCACTGAATTTCCCAGGGTTCTAGACCTGTTTTTTAGTCTATCTCACATTTGGGTGTTGTTTTGTCTTTTTAAAATACATCTTAACACAAATTGAATCTCTTAATTGGGTATTTATCATGAGAGATTATAGAGTTTGGAATCTACTGGTCAAAATTACCACTTACGGCCATTCTAGTAGATGTGGAATTCTGCCACTTCTTTTAAACTTGTTAAAATGCACATTTTGGTGTTATTTCATCTTTTCAATTAAGATATCTTAACACAGTGAATGCATTCATCTCTCAATTGGGTATTTATCATGAGAGGCCAGTAAATGGTCTCGTTCGGAAACATACAATTACGAAGAGGTTCCTAATACAAAAAGGTCCTACGGCAAGACAGGGAGAGCCAACGTTTCTCCCCTCACACCAGCGTCTTGGAAGTGTCTTTCGAGGTGTAGATGTCCTGAGGCAACTCGCCAGCCAAGGTAGAACTTCCTCAGATCCTCTTCCTATAGTTGTATGTGTTTCGCCGGGTGGAGGTGCGCCTCTTGAGATGGAACTTCAGGTGTTCCTTGAAGTCTTGGTCGTGCCTGGGCCGGTATGACTCGCGTTCACGTCGAGACTGCAGGGAAGAACGAGACAGATTCAAACTATAGTGAACAAGATGGATTCAAACTACAATCAAAATAGTTCATTAAAGTAGGCAACTCAAGTCATTGAACAAAATAAACATCTTTACAGACTGGTTGATCTATATCAGTGATTCCCAAACTGGTCCGGGGACCACTGGTGGTCCGTGAGGCTCCACCTGGTGGTACTCAAGAGCCTTGCTGACTGCCATCAGCCTATCAGCAAATAAGATGTTTATGCATGTGGTACTTGGTCTGAAAAGTTTGGGAACCTCTGCTCTATATAAAATATAGATATATAATATAGAGCTATATAAATTAGAGCAGCCAGAATTTGCTGACTTTGTCTTGGCATCAAAATCTAAAGACCCTGAAAACAACGGTCGGCAGCTTTTCCGGCCGATTCAGCATGTTGAATTGGCGTCGGCGACAGAAATCGATCCGATTGGCTGGTCGACTTAACAAGCGAATCAGTGCACAAGAAGAGATCATGTGATCATTCCAATACACAACCATTTTCAATGCTGACAACGCCAGTGCCACTTGCAACATTTGAGCAGACGTATTATCGATTAGAAGTAGCTGTAAGAGAGTGAGAGTCAGAGAGCTCTGACAGGGAAACAGAGAGTGAGAGTCAGAGAGCTCTGACAGGGAAACAGAGAGTGAGAGTCAGAGAGCTCTGACAGGGAAACAGAGAGTGAGAGTCAGAGAGCTCTGACAGGGAAACAGAGAGTGAGAGTCAGAGAGCTCTGACAGGGAAACAGAGCTCTCTGCTTCTGTGACCGGGGGTCACCAGCAAAAACCTCAAGATGAAAGATATCCGTGTTACACACCTGTGGCTTGTGCTCACTAATAAGTCACAGTCCTACAGTATCAATCTGAGGATCCATTGGTTAAAATCTGTCTTGATTGCATTGTGTTGTCCAGCTAAAAAGGTGGGTTCAGAAATAAGAGACAAACAGGAAGACGAGGTAGGAGGAAGATGTCTAGCCTGGGGGGGGATGGCTAGCCTGGTAAACCAGCACGTCACGTGAACTCACATTTCATTTGGTTCTCCGTGACGGTCTGGCCCCGGCGCCATTGGGGGGGTTTAGCAGGGGCGGGAGCATGGGCGGGCGTAGTTGCCTTGACAGACAACTCCTTCAGCCAATCAGCGTCCTAATTACCATCAATTTACCATCTCCTAATATTGAAGGTGTAGTAAAGTGATTCCAGTATGTTTTTGTGCCATGTTAAGAGTTTTAAGCATATTTGGAGGATTATCGCGATAATATCGTGATTATTTTGGACAAGATAATCGTAGCATGAAATTGTCATATCGTCCCACCCCTACCTGGGAGGCTTTGTAGCTCTTCTCCTGGGAGGCCTTGGTGATCTGCTCCGTGCTCTGCTTCACCTGCTGCCACCTGTTGTTGAGCGACTGCACGGCCAGGAGACGCAGCTGCAGCTCCGACTTCTCCTCTTCCTCAACCTCACTCTTCATCCTCGGCTGGGTGTGGGAGCAGAGAGAGAGAGGTACAATCTGTTACAAACAGTCACTACCACCTGACATTTTCACTTGGGAAAAAAAACCCAAAACAAAATAGACTAATAAGCCACATCTTGAAGGAAAATCAACTACTTGACATGAACTCTAGTTGACTACCTCCAACCAACCTACAAAGCAAACTAGTGGACCTGTGCAACATTGCATCACTTCTCATGTCCCACATGGCGAGTGTAGAAATGAGAATGGATACATCATTTCAAAAAGCAGGAATCAAGCAGAGAATTCGTACTTAGAAATGCATTCTAAAATGATATATCCACCTTTTGAAAAACGTGACACCTATGATTATAAAAAAGAATGCTCATAGTCAACAGTAATGATGCCACTTTCAGATATGGACTCAGGATTATCTCAGGAAAATCATTCCTTTCACACATGTGGAACACCTCCGGTGTAGAGTAGGGCTGTGAATCTTCACTGGCCTCACGATTCGATTACGATTCATCCGTTAACGATTCGATTCGATTCCACGATGCATCTCGATACAGCTCAAAGTATCCCAGCTCCAAGTATCAAATCCTCAATTTTCTATATTATTACTGCACATGGCTACTTTTTCATCAATTAATACAAGCCGTCAGATAAATATCAAGTCCCTTTTTTACTTAGAAAGTACGTTAAAATCTGAATGTCAACAGAAATTTAAACATAAACGATTCAACGATTCATCTGTCAACGAGTTCGATTCGATTCACACGTCCGCATTGCGATGCATCGATTAAACGATTAATTTTGACACCCCTAGTGTAGAGTAGAGAGGGGGGTGGGGGGAGTTGGGGCATGATGTAGTCGTGTTTATGCGAGAGTCAAGACATACTTTTAACAACGTTTTTCAATGTAGACTACATCAGAGGTATAGAAAGCAAATTCTCCACTCCATGAAAAAAGAAAAACAGCGCTTTATTCTGGCGATAGGTCCAGATATCCTACCTAGCGATGTCCAATAGCCTACTGGCACTGGGAAGCAGGACGACCCTCGCATGCAAAAATACTTTATTTTGAAGCTGGTGTGGTGCGCAAAGATTTGCAGAAATGGAGCCAAGCCAGCGTTTCAATCAAGCAACACGTCGCCTGTTAGCTGACACACGGAGCAGCTTCCAGCTTCACTTTTTAAAAACTGAAACTGCATGTTTGCTCGCTCGCTCGCTCGTTCACATCGACTATTTAATAATAAATGGAAATTATCTCTTCGTGTCTTGACAATAATTCAACTGTATAAAGCGCTGTCTATTTAGCTAACTGTCTATTTAGCTAACTGTCTATTTAGCTAAGTGGAATCAACAATCAATCATTGTAGTGAGTGAGTGTGTAGTTAGGAGGACTGACCTTCCAGGGAGATTGTGGGCGTGTTCCGGCCAGGATGCGTCGGTGCTTGGCGCTGACCGGCGTGGGAGTCTCTTCATCCCTGGAGCGGTGACGCTTGGCCGGGCGACGGGTCACTGGGCTCGACATGGAGGGCGAGCAGAACCGGTCCCGCTGACGACAGCAGATTGCAGGCTGATGAAGAGGGGGGGGGGGGGGGGGGGGGGGAGCAATTCAAATGAATGACCTAATTCACATTGTAGGCCTTCAGTTGACACCCTTATGCAAAGTGATTAACAATTACAATGAGATAAATATCTGAATAATGCAGGCAGCATGTAACATAAAGTCATGTTTCAACATCTGTTAGGGTAAAGACTTGGGATGAAGAGGTCTTGCGTGGGACCCTTACGTCACACCTCACAACTTGATGTTCACTTTGAGACACATGTTGAAGAAGAGGCTGTCTGAGAGCCAAGTCATTAATATATATATATATATATATATATATATATATATATATATATCCTAACCCCTAAATTAAAATGGAAAAAAACTGAATTTGGGGGGAAATAAAATGGAAATTGGAAAAAATAAATCAGATTTAATATGGCTCTACCTGAGGATAATTGATGGCCAGGAGCTCCCTCAGCAGATCGTCCCCGGCACCTGCTCTCTTGTAGTCCACCTCCAGGTAGTCTTCATCAGTTGGTGGTACTGGGACTGGGTAATAGTCTGTAAATAAGAGACAAATTATACACCCTTCACTTGCCCTGACAAGTCTGCTGAAGACTAAACGTTACTGGAAGGCATCCATACACGTTACATATCAATGATGTGAGCAAGTTACCTGGAGTCTGTGATGGTGACACCTTTTTAGGAGCCATGTTCTTCAATATCTCGATGGCTTCAAAACTGCAAAGTAAGGAAACACATTACTTCAGCAACGCCAACTATTTTAACGTCATATCCAGTCTGAAACAAGTGACGTTAACCATAGCGCTAATATTAGACGAGAGCATAATGAACGTTAACGCGTCAGGCCGTGTCACGCCGAGTTTTGCACCCCCGCCGAGAATTGCACCCCCACCATATTTTGGGACTGTTTTATCTTAAAAACAGAGATGCAAATCTCGGCACCGGCTATGAACTTCGGAGCTTCGGCTCGACAGACCATGCACCGTGCAACACCGCCATCTGAACCACTCGAGCTAAACGGGGAGCCTGATAGATGAGGAGCGGTAGTGATGAAGCCCAAGTGCCGTTCTGAAGCCTACACTAGTTAGCGTTAGCATGATCATTCACATTTTACATTTAGCTCAAATGCTAGCATCAAACCGGTGGCTTAACCAGTTGACTTGACTTGGTTAAATTTAACGAAAAATAGCAGCAGTGGCATTTGTGTCAACTACCGTTAGCCGTTAGCTCACAAGTTAATAAGTGTTCACACCGTACAGATTTACTGATGGTCGAAACACAAGGAAAGCAATCTGTCTTTTACCTTCAATTCGCTGTGCACAACTGGCTGGCTTGTTAGTCGTTTATTTAGAGTCTAAATAATTAGATCATCTAACTTTTAGACGGACGGTGTGTTGTTGTGTGGTCCTCTTCTCTCAGTGGCGAAAGTCAAAGTGACGGCAAGGATGACGTCATCGGGGATAAATGTCCGAAAGCGGTGCTGTGATTGGTCATGATTGTCATGTGGCCCACGTAGCTCCGGGACTTTCCACTGATTAGGCGGGAAATTTGATTGTCAAACAACTGCGTTCTTTTAAACATCCTGATGGTCAACAACAGTCAACCCAGTTTTTGGGTTGACAATATTTATATAGCACAGTGTGTACACTACACACACACACACACACACACACACACACACACACACACACACACACACACACACACACACACTATATATATATGCATGTCGTGTTAAAGTTGTGTGAACTGTCGCAGTTTTTAAATTGTAAACAGAGTCAAGCCGGCTAGACACTCACGCCTCGCGCCACTTGGGCTCCATATAGTCTAGGGAATCTGT
The DNA here is from genome assembly GCF_964638095.1 of Poromitra crassiceps. NCBI lineage: Eukaryota > Metazoa > Chordata > Actinopteri > Beryciformes > Melamphaidae > Poromitra > Poromitra crassiceps. The sequence goes on from NC_139631.1 coordinate 39,414,842, forward strand.
GAGAAAAAATGACCCAACCTTAAACTAATTGCAACAGAAATTATTTGTGTTGTATTCAGCTCTTGAAACCTTCCAATTTAACATACTGAAAATCCCAGAAATTGGCATTGGCCAATTTGTCTCCACAAAGGAGGTGATGTTTTCGGTGCCGTTTGTCTGACCGTTTGTCTGTTAGCAGGAGGATTACGGCAAAACTGCTGGGCCGATTTTCATGAAACTTGGTGGAAGGGTGTAGCATGGGTCAAGGAAGAACCCATTACATTTTGGGGCGGATCAATGGAGGGGGCAGGGCTAGGGAAAAGGGTCAGTTGCTAGGGATAGGAAGGTCGTAGAGAGTCTGGATTTGAGAGGTGGGTAGGGGGCATGGACAGGTGTATTGGGGGGGAGTGTATGTGGGAGGTGGGAGGGGGTGTGGTCAGGAAAGGGGCGGGGCTAGGGAAAAGCCCTACCCAGAGCCGTATAATAGAAGAGTTCCGACATCTCCATTCACTCCAATGGACCAGTTTTTTTCCAGGAAGTAGAAAGTGGAACTCTTGAGTAAAAAAAGCAGCACTGTCGAGTTGCATCAAAATAGACAGTGTTGTACTTTGAAAGGGTTTTTCATCCCTTGAAATGAATCAAATTGTACATTATCGGCTTTATTTTAGCATGCAAAAGTAGCGCGAGACCCATTCCTGGCTGTTCATTGGCTAATGATTCTTGCATTTTGGTCCTCCGCTGACGCCACTCTCTCTCTAGAGGACACTAGCCCTACCAAACATACTGTAACAAAACAAAACATAAATTATAGCTGCTGCGCAGCAAGGGGTCGTGGCCGGGCAAGTCTCATAGTCCAAGTCGCGTCTCAAGTCTTTAGTCACAAGTCCAAGTCAAGTCTCAAGTCTCTTATGGATGAGCTTTCTATGATCTGCTGCATGCAATCCAGTCTGCTTAGATTAGAACACTGCCGTTCATGACAGGGATGGGGCAGAAGGCAGCAGGTTAAGTACATGGCAGTTGAACATAGAAGCGGAGAGAGTAGGGCGGGACAGTGGAGGCAGACAGAGATAGACTGAAAAATTGCTTATTTATACTTTGGCATGTATGACATTACCGATGACATGACAGCAACAACTATGACATCACCCACCCAGTCTGCTCAGCCAGGAAGGATGACATCATTGATGACATAATCACTGATGACATCATTGATGACATCATCACTGATGACATCACTGATGTTGTCATTGCTCAAGTGACATCACATCATTAGGTATAGCTGGTATATAATATCTGCTCCTGGAGTTGTTTGAAACAGTCACTGAAGAACTAAATCTATAAATGAAAATATATAAACTGACAGTCCTTCAAGTCAGTTTTGGTGGAGCACAAAGTCCTTCATCACTTGTGTTAGTAGTGGTAGGGAGTGGACTTGGTTCAGGCGATGTGTGCCCAGCACTTGGCGGATCTGGATCCTGATGTGGTCAATGTGCTACATTACATTTACATTATATTATGTAATTTGGCAGACGCTTTTATCCAAAGCGACTTACAATAACACACTTTTTGTCAGCAATAGAGCAATCAACTATGGAGCACAGTCTATGACAACTACAAATCCTGAAGGAACAGTGGTACGAGTTTTAGTTTAGGATTTTTTTTTTTTTTTTTTTTTTAAGAAAGAGAGAGAAAGAAGTTAGATCAAGAAGGGCCCAGGTGGAGCCTGAAAAGGTGAGTCTTTAGTCTTTTCCGAAAGATCGGCAGTGATTCAGCAGTCCTGACCGAAGGTGGCAGCTCGTGCTAACCATTACACAGTGGAACGTCCCCTGTGCCTTCTTATAATCAGTTAAATCAGCCTAGATTCTTGATTAACAGCTCAAATTAAATAAATGATAATCAATCATAAATTATAATCAATCATATTATCATAATATAATCAATCATATAATAAATTATAATCAATAAAATGGAGACTCAACCCGAGCTAGTAGCAGAGCTGCAGCATGGTGCCTGGAAAGAGAGATCTCCATTCTCTTCTGTCAGTGTGTCCACTTAACGCTATGTGCAGAGTGGCTCCTGAGGTCTTGATTTTGCTTTGCCAGTTCATGAAGACATATTTTTAACCTAAAAGAGACAAGTGAGCAGTGTTTCTCAAACTGTGGGTCAGGCAATTTATACATTATTAACAGCATGATAACCACTACTCTGCGGAATCCCTTCCGAATAGTTTACGTTACGCAGCACCACATCCAGCAGGAGAGAAGCCACATCACGGGTCAGAACGCGAGCGGACTGGAGCAGCAGGTGGAAGCAGTCCAGGTTGTTGAGTACAGCACTGATGTAGAAAGGGGTGTCTGAGCCGTGTATGTTTCCGTTTGGGTCGGCCCCGACTTCCAGGAGGATCTGGACACAGTCCAGGTGACCGCACACGGCATAGCAGAGAGGTGTCCAGTTATCCTCATCAGCTAGGTCTACCTGTGCTCCCTGTGTGATCAGGTAGTCAGGTAGCAGAGAGGTGTCCAGTTATCCTCATCAGCTAGGTATACCTGTGGTCCCTGTGTGATCAGGTAGTCCACACAGGCAGCATGACCCGACCGGGCTGCGAGCACCAGAGGGGTCGACCAACACCCGTAAAGACGCTTCTCATTGATCTTGCCTTCTGAAGCGGTCTTCCTGCAGCAGGCTCCTCAGTGTGTCCAGGTCTCCTGCCCCAGCGGCATCATAGAGCTGTGTGTCATCATGCTCTGCTTGAACAGCCATTCCTTCAGATGTGTCGTACCACAATGACTTGTATGCTGTGTTTTCCACCACTTATATAGCCTCAGCCAGGAAGGATTTATGACATCACTGATGACATCACAATTGCTCAAGTGACATCACTGATGATGTCACAACTGCTTTTATGACATCACTGATGACATCACAACCTCTTATGACATGACTGATATCACAATGCCTCTGACATCACTGATGATGTCACAATTTATGACATCACTGATGACATCATCACTGAGACTTTGTGTGTGTGAGTGAGTGGATTTATGACATCACTGACGTCATCAGTGGGACAGACAGACAAACAGACAGAGCCCTAGCTCCCTTAGATAGATAGATGTGCTCATTTTCTATGTATTTCCAGACACTTTTAGAGACACTGAGGGAATAAATTCATTACCGTAACACTTTTTTAATTGGAAATATGAAACGACAAACTTTTTTTTTCCAATGGCAAGCACTTCAATATGCTCAAGGGTATCACTCAAAATGTGTATGATTAACAAATACGAAGTTGTAGCTAACATTGCGAGAAATTCCATGTTGTATTACGACTACATACTTCATACTACATGTGGAAAAAAAATCTGTTCTACTTAGAGACTCAACAACCATTTCTGTGGATTCCTTGCCCCCAGAAATGTGGAAATAGACACCAAATTTGTAATTCTAGGTCTAGTTGGAGTCAAGATATGGCCACAATTTTAATAATGGCAGCCATTAAAAAAAAACGTCATTTTAACATACTTCCACTAATGGGATTTTCTGGGATTTTTACTACAGTGTTTCGGGCATCAATATGAACATAAAAATGTGAAAATAAATTCTGTTGCAATTAGTTTAAGGTCAAACCTTATTTTCCCTAGACTAATAGGGTTCCATTGCCGTTGCCACTCAGTGACGCGGTTTGTTTACCAAAATGCTATTTGGCTGATCCCTCGTAGGCTATAGGCAGGGTTTCAAAAAAGTAATTTATTACGATAATTTCCCAAGTTTACCATTAATAAACATTTCTTTACGTTTCAGTGTGATGTAGGCTATCCTATCATTTTCTACACACGACATTATATAAAGTCAAGAATACACATGGTTTTAGTCTTTGTAATAAAGCTGAAATAAGTTGACCTAAAAAAGGGAGTCTTAAACAGCAGTTGATACAACCTATAAATGGAGTTCTAAGTTCAATAATGATTTGATTGTATATGGCAAGGAAAACAAGAAAAGTCAACATCTGGAAATCCTTGAAGGTCCCTTAACTGTTAAGATAGCCATTTAAAAAAAACATTTCCATTTGCCTAAGCAAGGCACAGGAATACTAAAATACTAAAAGATTAGTATAACATACATACCATGCAGACGGTGAATCCCATACAGTGATTTTAAGTTTTTTATTTTAATAATATCAAAGGTGCATTTGGTATTTACACCTCTAATTTCATCTGAAATGTAGGATATTTAGCTGGAAAACGGAATACACAAGTTGACCTATCCAGATTTGTACATTGTGCGTAGGAACCTTTATTCCAGAAATGAATCAATAATCGTGTCTGATTGAAAAATTATGTTAAAAAAAGGTCAAATCACTTCAACAGTTTATGCACCTTAGTGTCAAACTCATAGGCTTGTCCTATCTTGTTCAAACTTTAATTGACCTGATGTATTTTTGCACAGTTGCTATGAACTTTTTCCAGTTTATTGTGCTGTAAAGTAACTTCAAAATCATTGATTTGGCCTTTTGTCAATACTCCCTCATATCAAAATGGAAGGAAATTCTAGATAATTTCAGTATAAAATTCGAATAACTGACAACTCTTTGTAAAAGTAATATACAACCCATTGATTCATTCAGGTTAAAATGCCACACAGGCAAACATGTTTAAAGTAGTGTATGATGAGTGGGAGTAGGAGCATGTCAGTGGGGGCACCTTGGCACGTTACCAAGCCGGGGAGCTTGGGGATAAGGTTCTTATTCATGGGGTCTTTCGGGTCTCCTTGAAGAGGCGGATGGCATTTTGGAAGAAACTGTTCCTGTGACGAGAGGTTCTTACTTGTTCTGAAAGACCGCAGTCTACTGCCATGAGGGAGCAGTGTTGGGGGTAACTCATTACAAAAGTAACATATTACATGTAATATATTACTTTTAGCAGTAACTCAGTAATATAACTTATTACTTATAGGATTTCAGTAATATTATACCAGTTACTTTGTCAAGTAACTCAAGTTACAAATTGAGTTACATTTTATTAAATCAAAGCACAAAAAGATACAATCATTTCCTAATCAAACTAAGTGTTTTTATGCAAATAACAATGACAATGACAATAACAAAGGAAAATTATAACATTTAGAATTTTGGATTGTTTACACTGACTTCAAGGCGGTTTAAATTATTTTTCAGGATGGTTCCAGAGCGGCGATGTCATTCTGCTGCTGCTGTTGTTTTGGTAAAAGTAATGCAAAAGTAGTGTAATAAGTAACGAGTTACTCTACACAGAAAGTAATATTGTAAAGTAACTTATTACTTTCAAATGAAAGTAACTAGTAATATGTAGTATATAACATTTTGAAAGTAACTTGCCCAACACTGTGGGGGAGTGCAACAAAAAGTTGATGTTGTGGGTGGGAGGGGTCAGTCATGAAGGGATGGCAGGCTGCATCCGACCACCGTTTCAGCAGAATGATACGCCGCAGTCTGCAGATGTCCTTGAGGGCAGTGGCAGCAGCATACAGTACCAGATGGAGGAGGTGAGGATGGACTCGACAGTGGAAATGTGGAAGAGTACCACCGTTGCTTTTGGCACTTTGAATTTCATATCAAGGACCCCTCATTTAGCCCACATTAGGGCCGCAGACCCCCATTTGATTATGTTTCTCCTCTAAACCGAGAATATTTATATTGTTAGATATGATTTTGTCCGGGATTCCTTGACTATTTGTATTCTGGGCGATAACGGGAGAGATAACAGTGAATCTATGACCAAAACAGTCATTCTTCTACATGATTGTGTTCCCTTCGTGCAAATGAAATCATGTTAATTCATCAGTCACCCGCTGGAACCAACCTCATGGACCTCACATTGAGAACCACTGGCCTAGTGACTTTATGACCTTATCCTACTTTAACCCTGTAAGACCCGCTGTTGCAGAATTACAACATTTTTATTTGATCTAAAAACAGGTATAAATGTTCGTTTTTTGTTCCCCCCCTCATAAACATAGTCATTGGGTCCTATTGTTCAGTCTAACAATGCTATTGGATAGGACATTTGGGTAACACTTCATAATACTGTAACACAAAAAATGGGTAGTTACTGAGGAACGAGTAAGGAACGAACCATTAGTTCATGAATAGTTAATGATTAGTTAATGAGTAGTTGATAGGTAGTTCCTTAATGGTAGTTACTTAAGAACTGACCATTAGTTACCATGTTAACGAACCAGTAAGTAATGATTACTTCCCTAAATTTTTTTTTTTTAAATATTTCACTAGTTCTTGGCTCAAACACTTAGTAAAAAAAACACTTTTTTTGGTAGGGTTTACATATCGCACTTCCGGTGGGCGTGGCCTAACCAAAGTAGGCTAGAACTGTAGCCACGCCCCCAAGGAGTTCGAATGTGAAAAAATAGGCTCCGCCCCCTTTCCCTGGCTTCCGGCGGGGGTGGGTGGAGCCAAAAAAGGTAACTCCGCCCCTGAAGGTCGTAGAGCCTCGGGGGCGTGGTTTTAGTGGGGTACCTCGATCTCCTAAGTGGGGTAGGGTACTTTACTAAAGTGGGAGGAGCTACACTTTTTTAATTTGCATACTTGAATAAATTCGTCTTCACTAGTAAAGTAAGCAGGAAGTAATGGTATATTCCTTAGGAACAACTCAGGAAGATGTACTGCTTCACTTGAGGGGGCACAAACATGGGAACTAATGGTAAAGTAAGCAGGAAGTAATGGTGTATTCCTTAGTAACTACTCAGTAAGATGTACTGCTTCACTTGAGGGGGCACAAACATGGGAACTAATGGTAAAGTAAGCAGGAAGTAATGGTGTATCCCTTAGTAACTACTCAGTAAGATGTACTGCTTCACTTGAGGGGGCACAAACATGGGAACTAATGGTAAAGTAAGCAGGAAGTAATGGTGTATCCCTTAGTAACAACTCAGGAAGATGTACTGCTTTACTTGAGGGGGCACAAACATGTTAAGTAATGGTAAAGTAAGCAGGAAGTAATGGTGTATTCCTTAGTAACTACTCAGTAAGATGTACTGCTTCACTTGAGGGGGCACAAACATGGGAACTAATGGTAAAGTAAGCAGGAAGTAATGATGCACTAACATGGTAAGTAATGGTAAGGTAATCATGAAGTAACGATGAGTACTCATGAACAACTGGTAAGTATTTGGTGGAGTCATGCTCACGAACATGGTAACTAATAGTCAGTTCTTAAGGAACTACCTGTTCATGAACTAGTGAAATATTAAAAAAGAATTTTTTAGGGAAGTAATCATTACTTACTGGTTCGTTAACATGGTAACTAATGGTCAGTTCTTTAGTAACTACCATGGGAACTAATGGTCAGTTCTTAAGTAACTACCATTAAGGATCTTTAAGGAACTACCCATTAACTATTAATGAACTAGTGAATGAAAACATATAAAAAAAAAAAAAATTAGGGAAGTAATCATTACTTACTGGTTCGTTAACATGGTAACTAATGGTCAGTTCTTAAGTAACTACCATTAAGGAACTACCTATCAACTACTCATTAACTAATCATTAACTATTCATGAACTAATGGTTCGTTCCTTACTCGTTCCTCAGTAACTACCCATTTTTTGTGTTACAGTATTATGAAGTGTTACCGACATTTGTATATAAGTCCCGCCCACAAGGTCATGATGTATCACAACTTCCAGAACTTGGCTGAGAATTAACCACCCTTTGTTTCATTGGACTGGGTTTATCAATTCTAAGTAAGTAAAATGCCTTTAATTTTTTTTGTGATCAGTAAAATGACTAGAACATGTACATATGTTGTTATTGTGAAATACATTCCCCAAATATTATATTATATATAATATAAATATAATATTAATATTATTTCCATAAAACCTTACAAAAACATACATTTTTTGCAAACACTTCATTATTATCTCCAAAGGCCTCCTACAACACCATCTGAAAGGTTTAAAAACATTGTTTTTTACTATGTTTTATGTTTTACTATGTCTGGGTTCTACAGGGTTAATGGTCTTTGTGTTGGTGGATCTTGTGATGTGTGTCACAGATGTGTGAGAGAGAGAAGTGCTAAAGCTGTGCTGGAGTATGAATGCAGGAGTTGCAGGTTGATTGCAAGATGAACACTAAAGCGATGAGCAATTTGGATTAAACATCTGTTGAATTTTGAGAAACTATAGGATTCAAGTGTCAATCTCCACTTGTTGTGACCCTGTTTTTCACTGTTTTTTTCTACTGCCAACTGTTTCGAACTGCTCCCCCCCCCTTCCCACACACACACACTTAAATAATTGATTTATGTCCAAATAAATACAAGTAGCCTATGGACAGAGAACGGGCCCTTGCAAATGACACCCCAGAAATACGGCTGTGTTCAAATAAGAACACACATTAGATCTAAATTTGCAATATATGCCTTCTTTTTTTGTAAAATAGTCAGTAGCAATCTATAACAAAATGATATGCTTATTACATCAAATGTTAAAGTCAGCAGTCATTTAAGAACCACAATTAAAGAGACAGCTCCTCTGCTCTCAGGTGCTGCTTAAATACTTTCTGTTACCGCAGGTGTCAGAGCACTCTCCATGGTCCTGATAGCTTGCTCTATGACCCATCTATTTCCCCCCTACAATAGCCTAAGTAACTCATTCAACTGTAAAATTCCACACGTTGGTAAAATATATATATAGCCTATGCCGCGCGTGTGTGTGCGCGCGGGTTGCTTGCGTGTCTGTACTTCGTAACTAGCGTGTAGGGCCCCGTCAATATAGGAATTCTACAGGATCCATTCAGACCTCATGGTACCTTTGAGCTATAAGGCTCATGGAGGCTAGCTGGATCTATGGTTGTGGACAGGATAGGGCTTTACTCAGAGAGGAATTATCATTTGTCTCCTAAACGATGTATTTAAGAGAGTTGTAGCACTTTATGTTCCTTCAAATTGAGACTACATTTCCCATATTGCTTCCTGTTCCTCCTTCACTTTCCTGCCGTATTTCCCGCCAAATCTCACCTCACTATTGCCGTTCAGAAGGCCCGCAACGCCGGCAGCCAAGACTCATTCTGAAGGAATGGAAGTCCTCCTCAATCACCTTCTTTTCAGGTGTGGCTGATGGACATGATCTCTGTTGTGCAGATGGAGAGACTCAGGTCCCTGAGAACCAACTCGCTTAAAAGTTTCTCAGTTATCCGGGACCCGTTTTTGGCCGACTTTGGTTAACACATTGAGTGCCAGCCATTTTTTCAATCCTGTAGGTAAGTTGTGCCAGTTTTTTTTTTGAGGATTCTGGCTCATTTTACAAGAGCCGAGGATTATTTTCTGTTAAGACTTCGTGAACACCAATCATCTAAAAATAACTAATAGAATGTGTGCTTTCTCTGTCTAAAAGAGTTAGTTTGCAGAGTTAGTAGTTATGTAGATATTAGCCGTTGAGTACAGCATGGTTTCAGAGATTTTCAGAGAGTTTGGAGATAAATGGATTTTTAGAACCACCTCACGTGCCTGTGATTATGGGTGCCCTTGTCTCCCACTCTGTGTGCTCTCTCTCTCTCTCTCCTCTCTCTCTCTCTCGCGACTAGAGAGAGAGAGAGAGAGAGAGAGAGAGTGTGTGTGTGTCTCCAAACTCCTCCCTCCGTCTGTGCTGCGGAGTGCTCTGCTGCTGGGAGTTTGAGCAGCGAGTTTGAGCAGCCTCTCTCCCTGGCAGCGAGTGTGGATAGGTCTCACTGTCTCTTGGGTTTGAGAGCCCCGATGAAGCCCCGTGCGACTCTAGGCTTTATGCTGCTCACCCAGTCCATTTCTGGAACCCCCCACCGCAGCAGCGCGAAAGCGTCCCCGCCTACAGTATGAGAATGAGGCTCGTTCGTTTCTGACTGTAAAATCGCCAAGCCATTTCCGCGGGAGGCGGCTGCTTTTGGTTGACTTTATCTCTGTCGGGAGAGGACCGTCGCCACCTAGCTGGTCGGTAAAATAGATTATACACATTCAATACTTCCAATATCTCCATAGGAGACGCGGGGGGCATTGATCCACGTAGCACCGTCAAAAAAACGCCCAGCTATTTCCTTGAAAATTAGAATGCTTTCTCCAGCACGGAAAGCCACAGCCACGGGTCCCGTGGCTGTGGCTTTCTCTCTGTCTCTGTCTGGAGAGAACTGTCGCCACTTAGTGGTCGGTAAAATAGATTATACACATTCTCTTCCTCCAATAGTGATATAGAAGACGCAAAAGGGGTTGATTGATGTCCCACCGTCAAAAAAAAAAATGTTTATGTAAGACGAGATAGCTCGTCTATGGCACTCAACCGTTGGATTATGTAAGACGAGATATCTCGGCTATGGCACTCAACGTGTTAAGAATGACTAGTGACTGAGGTTAGGGGTGACGGCTGGCTCGCCTGGCGTGTATCTCATGGACCCCTTGCATGGTATCCCATGCACATTATCTCCTACGAACACATAAGCACCTTATGCGGCTGGTAGCACCACGTTGCAATGTTGAATGTTGATGTTTGTGTTTTTCCCCCTTTCTTTTCCTGTGTCTGAGCCTGTTTGTCTTGTCCGTTTACTGTTCTATAATAAACTGAAAATAAAATATTGAAAAAAATGTCTGTTGCTATGTAACCATTCATTTGGCTTTTTACAGTCTGAAAATAGTTCTGCCTGCATTGTTTCTACTTGGTGCTGGTCTACAAACTGATAGTGCTGTCATCGTTAGGGGAACAGAAAACACAACACAAAGTGAACTGGCTTTATTAACCAATACTATGTGGACGGAGGGCCGCATATAATATATTTTGAGACAAGCCGTTTAAAATGGGTGCATGGGCCGCAATCTAAACAGAGGGTTCATCAGCATTAAAATACATTTAGTTTCAATTAATTCAGCAGACTGCAGTAGAATGATAAATGTGGGCAAAGAAATCAAGAGCACAGGTTTGAACTGACCATTTATTTAAACTGAATAGCATATGCATACAACGTTCTTACAAAGCTAGAAAGTATCTAACATACTTTTAGCCATGAAGGATGGGGGGAGGGGGTACAAAGATACACAAACATGACTAGGTTTCAGATTTCCATAAATGTGCTCTATTTGCAAAATAGGATAAACATTAGAATATCAAAGATATACACATCTGTAATAAACGTTGGCACCCTTATACAAAACACCTTATAAAAAATAAAAAATAAACACCTTGGCGTACAGACAGATATTCCTCCGAATGCAGCGGAGCAAAAATATTCAAGGCCATTTTGGAATTGATTACAGACAGGTTTATATTATGTGCCAGGTGTGGTTTGGAAAAGATGACACACACGTACAAGACAATATTGACAAAGTTGATAACGATTCTTAAACTCATGACTGAACTTTCCAACTGAATCTACTCCAACAACTTTACACATTGAGGGTGTGTTGCTTTAACGTTATGTCTTTTCATGAACGTGAGCACATTCTCCAATAGGTTAGGTCCATATGGTCCTTACCAGTAACACTCTTTCTTTTTAGAGACATCTAGAGCATTTCAGTGGCATCACAGTTTCCAGTGGCATTCACACTCAGGCCGTACAGGGCTTATTCAAAACTGCGACAGTTCACACAACTTTAACACGACATGCATATATATTATATATATATATATATATATATATATATAGGCTATATATATATATGTGTGTGTGTGTGTGTGTGTGTGTGTGTGTGTGTGTGTGTGTGTGTAGTGTACACACTGTGCTATATAAATATTGTCAACCCAAAAACTGGGTTGACTGTTGTTGACCATCAGGATGTTTAAAAGAACGCAGTTGTTTGACAATCAAATTTCCCGCCTAATCAGTGGGAAGTCCCGGAGTGGACTGTGGGCCACATGACAATCATGACCAATCACAGCACCGCTTTCGGACATTTATCCCCGATGACGTCATCCTTGCCGTCACTTTGACTTTCGCCACTGAGAGAAGAGGACCACACAACAACACACCGTCCGTCTAAAAGTTAGATGATCTAATTATTTAGACTCTAAATAAACGACTAACAAGCCAGCCAGTTGTGCACACAGCGAATTGAAGGTAAAAGACAGATTGCTTTCCTTGTGTTTCGACCATCAGTAAATCTGTACGGTGTGAACACTTATTAACTTGTGAGCTAACGGCTAACGGTAGTTGACACAAATGCCACCGCTGCTATTTTTCATTAAATGGAACTGAAGTCAAGTCAACTGGTTAAGCCACCGGTTTGATGCTAGCATAGCATTTGAGCTAAATGTAAAATGTGAATGATCATGCTAACGCTAACTAGTGTAGGCTTCAGAACGGCACTTGGGCTTCATCACTACCGCTCCTCGTCTATCAGGCTCCCCGTTTAGCTCGAGTGGTTCAGATGGCGGTGTTGCACGGTGCATAAAATGTCGAGGGAAGCATTTGGTCTCTGTGACCATCTCTTTGAGGTGTTCAGGTCTGACCATTCAACCTTTCATCCAGTAGATGGCGACAGACATGAGCTTGACCAGCTGATGACTGACTATGAGAACGTCAAGGTGCAACTTACGCTCCAGAAGTTGCTGCTCGACTGGAAACGACAGCAAGTGATATCAGCGCTGCCCGCCGCCGGTACACGGACAGTCTGGCCATGCCGCAACGGCTTTGGGAATTGCAGTGGACATCATCATGGCAACTAGATCACCAGCCGAGCCTACCCCCCAACGGGTAGTAGTCTCTGTCGAGCCGAAGCTCCGAAGTTCATAGCCGGTGCCGAGATTTGCATCTCTGTTTTTAAGATAAAACAGTCCCAAAATATGGTGGGGGTGCAATTCTCGGCGGGGGTGCAAAACTCGGCATGACACTGGCCTGACGCGTTAACGTTCATTATGCTCTCGTCTAATATTAGCGCTATGGTTAACGTCACTTGTTTCAGACTGGATATGACGTTAAAATAGTTGGCGTTGCTGAAGTAATGGTTTTCCTTACTTTGCAGTTTTGAAGCCATCACGATTGAAGAACATGGCTCCTAAAAACGTGTCACCATCACAGACTCCAGGTAACTTGCTCACATCATTGATATGTAACGTGTATGGATGCCTTCCAGTAACGTTTTAGTCTTCAGCAGACTTGTCAGTGCAAGTGAAGGGTGTATCATTTGTCTCTTATTTACAGACTATTACCCAGTAGGCCTACCACCAACTGAACTTCAAAATGCATATTGTCCTTTCCTACAGAAATCTCCTCAGTCATACGAAATCACTCCTAAGGGCGGCAACAAACTAGTGGATTATGGAATGGACCTGAACAGCGAGGACTCGACCGATGACGAGTCCGCTCCAAGGAAACCGATACCGTCATGGGCACAAGGTATGCATGAACTATTGTACTGATGATACATGTCGGTTCAGTCTTCACAATGTATCTGAGCTGCTGTCATCTTATAGATTATGAATCCATTTTACTGTGACACTTTCTTTGGATTCACAATTTAATTATCCACATATTCATGATCTTTGAAAGTTGCTTTGCTTGTGGTATCTTGTTATTTTTAAAGGGCCTTTTTAGGGTTAAATATCTAGAAAGAAAGTACATAGGTTTTGCCAGATTTGCTCGGTATATCTCAGAGCTGCCTCAATAGCCTATAATCTTATCATTGTCAAACTCTGTAGATGTTCTGTACATAATGCTTAATTTAAGGTGTTTTTCCTCCTCCAAGGTGACCAGCTGGAGGAGGCCAATAACAGGCAGTACTATGATCCTCCTGATCTCCGCTCCTTCTTCGGAGTCATAGAACCTGTGAAGCTGGAGGTAATCTTCTCGAAGAACAAACCAAGATATTTCAGGCGGACCAGCTCTGGCGTTTGGGACTCGCCACCCTACCACCAAGCGGGCGTGGCAGATAACACTAAGGTAAGGTTATGATTCAAGCAACATGCGTTGTGTTGAACTAGCCAACAGTATGTCTGACTCTGAGTGACATTCCCTCTGGAATGTGGTCAGTGTGCCCAATTGACCATCTGTAAAGCCACAGGCAACAGAACCTTCAATACAGCTCGCACTGAGCATTGCTTTTTAGGTGTAGACAAAATGTTGGGACATTGAGCACCAACTTAAAATATCAGTTAAATGCAGCACTAGACAAATCTGTTCTGCAAAAACATGCAAAACCATAATTAGTTTGTGTTTGAGAATCATTGAAGATTTTACTCTTAAATTAAGTTATTTTGATGTGCTCTACATTTATAAACATTGGCACCCTTATACAAAACACCTTATAAAAAATAACAAATAAACACCTTGGCGCACAGACAGATATTCCTCCGAATGCAGCGGAGCAAAAATATTCAAGGCCATTTTGGAATTGATTACAGACAGGTTTATATTATGTGCCAGGTGTGGTTTGGAAAAGATGACACACACACATCCAACTTGCAACAAGAAAATATTAACAAAGTCGATAACGATTCTTAAACTCATGACCGAACTTTCCAACTGAATCTACTCCAACAACTTTACACATTGAGGGTGTGTTGCTTTAACGTTATGTCTTTTCATGAACGTGAGCACATTCTCCAATAGGTTAGGTCCATATGGTCCTTACCAGTACCACTCTTTCTTTTTAGAGACATCTAGAGCATTTCAGTGGCATCACAGTTTCCAGTGGCATTCACACTCAGGCCGTACAGGGCTTATTCAGTGTGATGCAGGATTGTCCAATGCTTTAGTTTGCAAATCAATATTTTGTGTCAAATGATGAATGTCTTTAGTAAATAGCTGTGTGACAAGCGGGATAATATACAGGCAGCCGGTCATTATTGCTAAATATGTTATCTCTTACATTTGAGACATTGGTGTATATTAGTGTGAAGGGTTATAATGTGGAATCTTACAGTCCATGCTGCTTGATACTTAATATTGGAGCATGGACACATTTATGAGCCTTTTCTAAACACTCTCTGGAAAAACAAACTCAAATCAAATTCTCTGACTTTTCATGACCTTATGAACCCTAAACGGAACTGAAATAGTATACATTCACACACACAATCATACACCGACAGCAGCAAGCTACCACACAGGGTGCTGGCACAGCCATCGACAGCAGCAAGCTACCACACAGGGTGCTGGCACAGCCATCGAGAGCAATCAGGGGTTCAGTGTCTTGCCCAAGGACACTTGCACATGCAGACAGACACAGCCGCCCCGCTAGAAATGTCTACAGCCGTTCTAATGTGTATGTATTGTAATTGATGGGGATAGTGTGCATATATTGTATTGTACTATATTGCAGTATGGTACTGTAGTATGAGGTGTGTGGAGGGCAGGGTATATTAGTATAAATTACATTAAACTAATACAGGGTTGTACTAGTAGTGAACCAGCAAATACAGCAGATGCAGTAATGTGCACTGGTGTGTGTGTTCTTTTTAGTGTTTTCGTAGTAGAAAGTGGTCAGTCAGTCTCTGTCTGTTGGACTAACTGTCAGTGGAAGACTGTCTGTCAGTCGTCTTGTCTGTCTGTCTGTCTGTCTGTCAGTCTACCTGTCTTGTCTGTCTGTCTGTCAGTCAGTGGAAGGCTGTCTGTTTGTATTGTTTTTCAGGCAGAAAACACCACAGCTTACAGTCTTCGATGGCGGAGCTGAAGAGTCGAGGCTCCACACTGAGATTCAGCATCTCCAGCCGGGAACACGTCAGCTGTCTGTCGAGCGGGAGGTCGACAGAGGAGGACTAGAGGAGAGGAGACGAAAGGAGGAGTAGGAGAGGTGTGACGAGGAGAGGACAGGAGGGGAGAGGAGAGATGTTTAGTACGGTGGCCGAGAGGTGTCAAACAAACTGCATATCCAAAAGGCTTTGCAAATTTGAAAAACCCAAATTCATTAAAAATAAAATGCAAATACAAAAGCCCAAAAGTGGCATTTTGCATTTATGTTCTGGGTTATTTCTACATTTACCACATAGCTGATCGCTAATGCAAAGTCGAGTAATGTACAATACAGTACATTCATATACATTTTGTAATTAGGAGTATCAGTATTTACAGGTATGAGGTGCGAGGTGGGCAGCTTTAAGGCCTGACCGATCGCCACAGCCATTTCATATTCGGTCATCCGTTCTTTTGCAGAGTAATGGAAGATTCCATGTAAGGACCGATCCTGGAAGAGAGACAGAAAGGGAGAGAAGGACAGACAGAAAGAAAGAATTAAGAAAAATATGTCACAGTTAGGGGTGCCGCGGTACGTGTATTCGTCCCGTGAAGTCACGGTATGGGCGTCACGGTTCGGTGCGTGAAGCGACACGACGAAGAGGTCGAATCCAGAAGGTGGTGGTAAAGCACCTCAACCGCTGTTTGAACGCCATCAACGTCACAGAAGAAGACACATCAAAACAACACAACGGACATAGAAATCCGCGTTCACTGAATGGAACGTTTTGTGGAGAGGAAACATTACTGGGGGGGGTCGCTCCAGCGTGTTTACAAGCTCCAGCGTGTTTACAAGCTCCAGCGTGTTTACAAGCTCCAGCGTGTTTACAAGCCGTAGCTTCCATGCTAGTTGCTCCAGCGTGTTTACAAGCTCCAGCGTGTTTACAAGCCGTAGCTTCCATGCTAGTTGCCCCTCCTTTACCGTCGTCAAAAAAGCGAGTGCAGAGCAGTATCCTAATGACTTTTATGACTCAGGCGATAAGCTGTTTTGCTAATTCTGTCAACATCAAGCCAACGAGGTAAGTTTGCTAATGTAACGTTACATAGCCGCGACATGCAACTATAAAGGACTTTCCTCTAGTCCTTTATAGTTGTGCGTCACGGCTACATAACATTACATAACACTGACAAAGCTGTTAACTTTTAAACAAGCAACTTAAGTTACATCACGTGAGATGACAAGCAAGATGCGGTGAGGAAGAGGGGATGACTCCTTGTCATGTTCCAATAATCCATTATGAATGTAATCATTATGGTAAACAAAACTCGCATCCAATAAAGTTATCATACAATACTTGGGAAAGTGAAACACACCCCGCTGTGGGGAAGGGGTGCGTGGGAGTATTAGGCCAGTGGTTCTCAAATGGGGGTCCAGGGACCCCCAGGGGTCCTTGAGGGGGTTCCAAGGGGTCCCCAGCCAAAAGGGGGGTAATTTATCTGAGCTATAATTCCATTCACAAGTAACACAATGACTATTTTGGTCATGGGTTTTATACACTTTCTGTAATAAAACATCTAAAAGCATCACTCTTATTATCATATGGGGGACCGTGGGACAAAATCCTATCAAATGGGGGTCCGTGGTCTAATCTTTGTCAGTTTAGGGGTCCTTCATTTGAAAACATTTGAGAACCACTGTATTAGGCTACTCCACACATGCACTCTGTTTACAAACTTGTGTACAATAAAGATTTAAAGTGGGGGGAAATGCCTTTGCCCTGTCAAACAGCTGGAATACAGACATCTGAGAGGGAGGCGCACCCCACACTTTGAAAATCGCTGCTCTAGAGTGAAACCTTTTTGTGTGGATTGCCTAGATCTTATTAAATTGTGGACATTTATTCATTCCCACTTATTGGACACTATTTCTGATGGTAAAATGAGCGTAAAAAGCAAAACACAAAATTCAGAAAAATTCAAAGGGGGAAAAAAAATGAATTTGGGATTTGTTGCTTTTTTCTCTGTTGTACCGTATTCGTACTGAACCGTGACCCCGAAACCGAGGTACGTACTGAACCGTGACTTTTGTATATCGTGACACCCCTAGTAAAAATACAAGCAGCATTGAACATGATGGTAAATAACTATAAAACTATAAGCTTTCAGACATTAACATCATGGTAAACACCATGCGTTGTGCGTAGGGCACCAAGTGCCGCAAGGGGCATCATACCACGGTCAAACAGACATTGCGGTGGATGCCCCGCAGTTTGGCTGTAATGCCCCTTCTAAAATTAACTCTCCACATGAGCAGTTTGGCATTCCCTGTTTTTAAACAGTTGAGCAGACAGACCTCTCACTCTGTCGCAGATTCCAAAACCAAAGATTGCGCAGCGACCAAAGGTTGCGCAGCGGGAAGACCTCTCACTCTGTCGGAGTTTCCCGAATCTACAAATCGCTCACTTTTTTAACTTAATAAACTAAAAACGTACTTAAACTAGTAAACTTAAACTTAAAGACAGCACAGTAACATCAACGCTCATTATATATATATATATATATATATATATATATATATATATATATATATATATATATATATATATATATATATATATATATATATATACGTTACAGTCAGACACTTCTCTCTGTCGGTCTCGGTCGGTCTTCTAAATAGGGACCTTGGCTTCAACTGATGAGTGAATCACATGCTTTTTTTTCAACAGACACCATTGGTGCATAGTGCTGCCTTCAAGTCCTACTTGAAAAATAACAATGTTATTGAGCAACGCCGTGTTATGCCTTGGTCATGTTTCCGAGTTGATGAATTGAACGATTGAATTCTGTATTTGCACACGTGCCTCTTATTGCGTTTTACAATTCGCACTGTTCTATTTTTAGCAACAAATGTGAGTAAAATGCTGGCACAGTCCAGCCCCGCCCCAAATTCTATGTGGATTAGAAAATCCTTCCTGGAAAGGGAAGGTTCCCAGCCAGGAGCTTAATGCCCCCTTGACAGAAAGACAGGTACCTATATCCCT
The DNA here is from genome assembly GCF_964638095.1 of Poromitra crassiceps. Classification (NCBI taxonomy): domain Eukaryota; kingdom Metazoa; phylum Chordata; class Actinopteri; order Beryciformes; family Melamphaidae; genus Poromitra; species Poromitra crassiceps. The sequence continues at coordinate 39,433,484 of NC_139631.1, forward strand.
CTCTCTGCTAGCTTGTGGCAGACAGACAGGCAGACAGACAGACAGACAGGCAGACAGACAGGCAGGCAGACAGACAGACAGGCAGGCAGACAGACAGACAGAGAGACAGACAGGCAGACAGACAGGCAGACAGACAGACAGACAGGCAGGCAGACAGACAGGCAGACAGACAGGCAGGCAGACAGGCAGACAGACAGACAGACAGGCAGACAGACAGACAGACAGACAGGCAGACAGACAGACAGGCAGACAGACAGGCAGACAGACAGGTACCTCCATCCTTCTCTTGACTAGCTTGAGGCAGACTGCAGCGACCTCTTGGACAGCAGCAGTGGGGAATAAAGGCTCAGAGTCCAGAGCTCCTTGTCGTCTTCTCCAGGATTTGAGGAAACAGTGCCGTCACTGCACTCTCTGACAATCTCTCCACATAACCGTACAGCATCGGCACACGCAGTATGATGGCCTTTTACACACACACACACACACACACACACACACACACACACACACACACACACACACACACACACACACACACACACACACACACACACACACACACACACACACACACACACACACACACTTTGGTAAGTAACAAAGTTCATACACATTTTGACCATTGGATTTCCATGACTTTGCCTTGACATTAAAGTGGAACTGAACCTGTTGGTCACGTGCATAATGAGTCCGTTTCAGACTGAAAACATAGTTTGTCTAAGATGACAGGTTGAGAGGCGGGTCATAGTATCATGTCGATGATTTTATTTGACAATTCTGGGGACTGGATTGTAGGGGTGTGCCGATTAATCGTTTTTTAGATGCATCGCGATGAGTCACGTGATGATTAAAATCGATTCACAATGTTCGATTATCGATTTGCAAAAAATTGCTTTTTTTTTTTGCAATTTTTTTTTTGCTTTATTTGCAAAAAATACGGTATTTCGCCCGGAAAGCAGTTCCTTAACTGTAAAACGAGACCAAAACCGAAGTACTGGAAACTGGAATCACTGAAGAAAGCATGCAGGGTGGCTGTAACATGTGATGCGTGGACTTCAGTCGCAACTGAAGATAATGGAAGTACATTTGTTTGTTTACTTTAATTAATGGATACTGACAAATATACCTTGCTTAAAAAAATCCTGTTTGGTGAAAAAGATGCATCGAAAATCGTGATTAATTGTAATAATCGTTTAATAATCGAATCGTAGCACCCTTAATCGTAATCGAATCGAATCGTGAGGTGCCTAACGTGGCACACCCCTACTGGATTGGGCTTTGGCCAATCCTGGCGTGGGATTCAGTGTGTTGTGGCGCTCCCCTCGGGAAGAGCCTTTTGACGGGAGGAGTGGAGCTCAGCGAGCCGCAGGCAGCCAGCTGCCTTCGTGTTGCCGAGCGGAGAGTGCAGCACGTCGGCCTGGAATCTCCGAAGTGCGACCCCTGACAACCAAGCTCTCGGATGCGCGCGCCATTATCGCTGCTGTAAATAAGATATCCCTGGAATGCGCCATTTTCTACTTCATTTGGAAGAGAAAATGATCCAGAAATGAAGATTTGATTGACAGCTGCATGTCGTGATATGATTGGTTGAAATGGGGTAGAAATTTGATAGTACTAGGTGACGTCAGAAAACTGTACATTACTGTTATCAATGAAATCTTGAAAAATGAACTTTTGATGTGAAAAAGTGTGAAAAACTAAAGAAATTAGATTGTTGTGATTTTGTTTGCATACATTATTAAATAGGTGCACTGCATACCCAGGTATTTGAACTAAAAGAAAAGAAAAGTAATTTTTGGGTTCAGCTCGACTTTAAACCAATTTTCAAATATTTTATAAAGTTGCGGTGTAGGTCAGTGAGTAACGACATTCTATG
>NC_139631.1:39440359-39625359 GCF_964638095.1 Poromitra crassiceps
GTGATCAGCTGTACCGAGAAGACCCCTGCAGAATTAGCAATGGGTCAACCACATGTGCTGTAGCCTATAGGCCTACAGTCTTGTCAAATCAAGCTGGACACAATCAACATTAAGCCAAAAGCACAGAATGATGGTTTTATGTGCTTTGGTGTTCAAATGTGACTTTCCTGCCGGTCATTGTACTGCTCAGATGACCGATATCTAATCATTGATATATATATATATATATATATATATATATATATATATATATAATAATAATAATAATAATAATAATGATTGGATTTATATAGCGCTTTTCTAGACACCCAAAGCGCTTCACAGGAATCATTATTCATTCACACCATTCGTACCAGTGGTGGTAAGCTACGGGTGATGTAGCCACAGCTGCCCTGGGGAAGACTGACGGAAGCGTGGCAGCCATTTCGCGCCTACGGCCCCTCCGACCACCACCAACATTCATAGACATTCATACCCATTCATACGAGGCAATGAGGGTTAAGTGTCTTGCCCAAGGACACAACGACAACAGCTGGGAGGCAGCGGGATTCGAACCGCCAACCCTTGAGTCATTGGCCGACCTGCTCTACCTCCCGAGCTAATGCCGTCCCTATATAAAATTTAGGACAATACAACACACAAGTTCCTCCTGCCATGCCTCTCTGATCCTCTCAGTGGAGGCCCCGACAGCCATCAAACATGTACACAAATCTAGAAATAATATGTCTGAAGTGGGGAGGGGGGGCTCAACAGAACATAAAAAAAAAGCATGTTCATTTGGGAGAACTTCAAAATCACGAATATTGGATCAAACATAATGTCTAACTTGAAGGTATCTGAGCCAGTGTGTGTTAGGCAACTCAAATTTCCCCCTCAGAAGTTCAAAGGATGCACAATTACCATCTATGTATAAGTCTCTGACAGAAACAAGCCCCTTCTCACTCCAGGCATGGTAGCTTCTGTCTGACCATGGGGCCAGAAAAGAATGATTAAAGCAAATCGGTGTGTGGACTGAAATGTCCGGTATATTCAAACTTTCCTGACCTGATTCAGAATTCTGATCGAGTTTTTCACAACAAAACTCTAATTCCTCAAAGCCCCAGGCTTTCCCCAGTTTAGAAAACAGCATAGCTGACAGGGAGGAGTTTGCAATAGAGCTGGCCTCCATTTTTAGCCACAGGGGGGCCCCGAGAATTAAATTACCTTGAATACCTTGCCACCAAAACATTAAAGCTCTGACATAAGCAGCCCAATAGTAGTGTCTGAACACCGGTAAGGCCAGTGTAGCACCCTGTTACCATAAATATCTTACAATAACTGTGGGAGCTAAATATCATCAAGTATAGGCTAATGATCAGAAGATGTCAGGAACGGGAGAGGAGGCAAAATACATTTGATGTACACTGAATAAGGAAGACTCAGGAGACGTGAACTTGATTGTAAAAAGGTACCATGTATTTAGAGATATAATATTACAAAATAGCTTATTTTGATGTCTTCATATTTACATGGTCAAAGAGAAGTGCTAAAAACACACTGTTGAGAACAAACCAACCACACAGACCAAACAGACCACAGCCAAGAGCAGCATTGGAAACAAACTGCTGTGTTCATCTCATCTCTACAATAAACAACAGACTAAACTGCAATCACTGTGTGGAATCAGTTTGTTATTGGCTCTGTGTAAGATCACTCCAACCTACCTGTGTATTATGGCAAGTTGAATGGACATTGGAAAGTTCAAAAATGGTTGTAACATTTAGCCCAAAATGAAGGTGAGACATGACAGGTGAATATGGTAAAAAGAAAAAACTGATATGAGCATGAAACTTCCCCAGTTGATTATTTACTTTTGTATGACAAGTTTTCTGATGTTATGTTTAAATATGCAAATGAGGCATGATCTACTTAATGAGAATGCATACATTTCCAGGACAGAACTCTGAACATTGGATGAAGCCAGGTATATTAAACCAAACGTTTTTACAGAGGATATCTCATTTTATCACTCCATAAATCAGAAAATACTGTCAACAGTCATTAAAAAAAAATCAATTTTCACCATGTTTTTCGGAATGAAATAATAAAATGACCTTTAAAAAAATCCAAACAAAGTCAAATTAGGGAATTCATACAAAACACATTTATATAAAACATTGTACAAACATACAAAACATACATTTATACAAAATATTTACATTAAAAAAACTATTTACATTGGAATAATATGTCATCTTTGACAGGCCTTGAATGTTTAGCTGGTCATCAGCTGCACAGAGGAACACGTCACACCAAGGTGTCTGCTGCCGGTCAGCAGATGAAGAAGAACATACACATTCCCACATCTATGATGATGACGCCCTTCTTACAGGTACGCAGCTCAGACTTGGACAGATGCTGTTTGTCCTTGTCATTTTTACTGTCAACAGTGCCAACATGGTTTGAAGGAGGTAATTTGTCTACAGCAGAGGTTTTCAGGGGAGGTGGGCTTCCCCGAACCACGGACCCCCATTTGATATGATTTTTGCTTTTAGATGTTTTATTACATAAAGTGCATGAAACCCACCCATGACCAAAATAGCCGTACATTCTGTTCATTCTTTACAGCACAGAGCACATGAGACGCCAGATGAAACAGCATTACCTCAATGTGCTGCACACGTGCATTAAGTCAGGTGGGTATCTAAATGTAAAGCATTAAAGGGACAGCTCACCCTAAAATCCAAAATAAATTTTCCCTCTCACCTATAGACGGTTTTAACTTGACAACAAAAACATTCTAAATTGAACCCCCGCTCACTTCCTGTTGCAGTGTTTGCTATGGACATAAAAGAAAAAAAAACATTCAAGTGCAGGACTGACCATTCCGTGAAAACCGTCTATAGTGCTATTTATCCATATCGTTTTGTGTTATTTGCTTGAGTTTTGGAGATATCGGCCGCAGAGCTTCTGCCTTCTCTCTCCAATACAATGGAACTGGATGGCACTCAGTTTGTGGCGCTCAAAGTGCCAAAGAAATACATTTGGAAAACTCAACAGCATTGTCTCTTTTCAGAAATCATGACCCGGTTACTCAAGATAATCCACAGACCTCGTTATGAACTGTTTCATGGAGGAACTATTGCCATTGATTGGCATTCATATTTGATCTTAACTATAGAACTCAGTTTGATCAGTAACAATCTATCAAAGGATCATATAAAAAAAATAAGGCACAGCAATAATTAATATAGCCTCATATTTAGCTGCACTGTAATGAAAAAATAAGTATGTGGTTTTTGACCATCTTATAAAAAACATTTGCATATTAAAACTATGCCTAAAAGAAACAAGTCAGAACAGAACATGGCTTAAATTAAATAGTGCAGCACAGACTTGTGAATCACAAACTGGATTGTTACAGAGTCATAACAGGCTGTCTTCAGAAAGGTTCCTCATATGTGTGTGTCTGTAGTAATGAGTCAGACTGGGGCTCAGCGTAGAGAACAGTGGGCTGTTCACATGAGGGGAAGGGGCGCAGTAGCCATTGGACAGCGCTCTGTGTGTGTGTGTGTGGGGCAGTCATACTGAGCATGGGGGCATGTTGTCCTGGTACCACTGGTGGGCGTTGGCATAGGAGGGCCATGTGTCTTGTTGGTAAGAGTTAGTTGTAGAGCTCAGGAAGGAGGCTGATCTCCATCATCTCACTCCTTGCGTACTTGTTCTTCACCATCTGGAGGGAAATACAAAAAGGCATTAGGTCACACTAATAACTAGGCTTGGGCAGTATTGAGCTATTACTGTATATATTACCCTGTATACAAGGGTATTTAGAAATCCCCAAGGTAGGATTTTCAATACCGGCAAAAGATGCTTCTATCTTTTCTGTTCAGCCAAAATAGTCACAAGTGTCCTTGCCTATGCTGGACTTAGCCTTTATTAATGAATGTTTTTGTATTCAGCGTTTGTAGGAGACTTTTCTGAACCGTATTAATAGGCATGGCGTATACATGTTACAAACAACACTATATTGTTTAAGACCACTTTAAACTCAACATGCTAGGCTTGACCGTAACGCTGTCCATTCCCTTTGTTTCATTATCATTCTCCATTGAGGACATTTTGTTAACATTGTGCATGTAAATAGCTTTCTGAAACATGTAAATAGCTTTCTGAAACATGCAAATAGCTTTCTGAAACATGCAAATAGCTTTCTGAAACATGTAAATAGCTTTCTGAAACATGTAAATAGCTTTCTGAAACATGCAAATAGCTTTCTGAAACAGAAGGTGCCACTTTTTGAATTGATGGGACATGCATCTATACATAAGGAACTTAGCCAACAGAAGAATTATTTGGAATTTTTGAATGTTGTTGGCAACCAACTCACCATGAAGCCCAATTCCCCCCTATTGGCAGCCATCACATTTCTGCCGATGCGCCACATGATGGGCCTGAGGCGGGCCTCGTCATAACCCGAATAGTGATGCTGAGTGGGAGACTGCAACACAAAAGAGAGATCAACTCACTCATGTGTTAGTTCATTCTTGAAGTCATGTAATGTGTCTTATTATCAAACTCATGTTGACTTGCTTCAGTCAGCCTTTCAATCTATTTGTAGCTCTATAGACCTCAGTCAACTCACCCAGGACCGTCCATCCAGCAACAGCTGGGAGAAGCAGAGAGATGCAGCCGCGATCTCTGATGGCCGGTAGTGCACCAGGTTGTAATCGGGGAGACTCAACTCCATGAAGTATGTGGCCAGCATTTGTGTTTCTATAGGAGACTAGACAGACAGACAGAAGACAGTCACTTTGAGAGCCCTGATGACATCAATTATTAGCCTGGTAACCAGCCCAAATGAATCCTTCTATTCATTACGTGTATGGTGTTGGGAGGTATTTAGTAGACAAGACTCACGTTGGCAGCTTTTGAAGCCCTCCTGAGGAAGTGCGGCGGCAGAGGTCGTCCCAGATCGAAATTGAGTGTCCTCAATATCAACCGCTCCATCCGACGAATCTGGACCTTTGTGACGGTGTTGTCGGTCATGTCGGCACATTCTGCAACCGGAGGACTGTAGATCTCCTCGTACTTGCAGGCGAGCAGCACAGCCGTCACTCCTACAAGCTGCAGCTTAGTATGAGGCACTTGCTTGACCTGCAGCACATTAAGAATAGTGTTAGCTAGTTCACAGAAAGCTAGTTCACAGAAAGCTAGTTCACAGAAAGCTAGTTCACAGAAAGCTAGTTCACAGAAAGCTAGTTCACAGAAAGAGAAACAAGAACACTTCTAAAACAGTTGTGTACCTGTAGGAAACGGTCCAGGATGGCGATGGCGAGGTACAATGTCTCCTGATGCAGAGCAAACTGGAAGTGAAGCCCGATCATCCAGTCCACTACCTTGGCTCGCATCTGTTCATTGATTTGGTAACCCTCCATGTAATTGGGTCGCACGGCCTGCTGCACCTGTGGACACACAACAAATATATATCAATATCAAATACACACTCCAATGGCAAAGAAAGAGCATAGCAGCTCAAAATAAACTAATCAGGGTGGAATTAGATTGTAGTCCCATGACATGTTGGTTCCTCCTGAATTTAAGAAATTAAACGGTGGCGGACAGCATGAATTACCTCAAGGAGGTGCATATAGGCATAAATGTCTTCAACGTATTCGGCGCACAGCTGTGGCATGTCCCCGTCCTGCTCATCAATGTCCTTTATGTCCTGCTTCACATCAGCCGTCTCCATCTTCTCTGCTTTGGTGTGCACGCATGCACGCATGGGTTGAACCCGTTTTGGATTGACTGGTCCGGGCTTCTGAAAGTACAATTGAATGTCACTCAAAGTCAGACATACTGTTAATAAGTTCAACACAACGCATGTTGGTTCATAACTTTGTGTCTGTCTGTTCTCTACCTGGCACTTCTTCCTTCCTTGGTGGACAACCAGGCCCCTGGCACTGGTCATCTTTGCCCATCCACAAGGACACTCACGCAGGATGAAAGAGTCCTTATCGGACCTCCTGGCACGTCTCTGATGAGGGAAAAACAACAGCACAATGACAAACACCTCCACTGCATTTCTATTTGTTACAAGAAGGACGTCTTCCTCACAATAAACCCTGTCCACATGTTACATCCATAGTAGCCTATACTCAGAAACATATACAAAGTGACTTTAGCCTAAATCAATTAAAATCACTCAAAATAAAGTAGCTACATGAAAGTACAATAAACACATAGCCTACACAAGAGCGGTGGAGGAGTGCAGTTGTCTGTCAGTGATTCTCAACCTTTTTCATATCAAGGACCCCTAATTTGTTAGAGACACGGACCCCCATTTGATGAGATTTGAGCTCTGACCCAAATCTGAGTCTTTTTTACATTTGCAAATAAACTATTTCATCATCATTATTCTACACTGTGAGAACTTCTTGTAAATAAAATAATGCTGAAGTTGAACAATTCATCAATTTGCTGAAAACTCACTGAGGACCCCTTCTGGTCCCCCGACCACAGGTTGAGAACCACTGTTGTATATTAGCCTACATGATTTATGTTGTACATCATTCATCATGTTGTGTGCTGTGACAGTAACCGACCCTGAATCACTTACATTCTTATAGACCATGGTGACAGACTGACAGCAGCTTTGATGGGAAGTTGACTGTGAAGATGAGGGAGCTGTAAAACAAGTGGACAAAAGGAATAAGTAGTGAGAGTCGTTAATAATCCAACATGAGTGGCCTTTTACAAGTCGTTACTGTTACTGTAAATTCGGTTGAAACAGTAGGACTTTATGTCAATAAAATCACAACTGTGTAAGAATAACAGGTGAACCGTTACAAAAGTTGAAAATCAGTGCTGAAGAGCGGATGGTAGCAATTCAGAAAATGTCTTAATAATCCGTATTTACTTTTGCAGGTAACCTATAGCCTCGTCGAGGCTAGAGATAATAACCAAGCCCACGTTAAAATAGCTAGATTTTTAAATGGAGCGTCAGTCTCTCTCGACACACAACAGTGTTGCAACCATCGACATAAATAGGGTTGCAACGAGCACTGCACTCCAAGCACAGCACTCCAAGAGTGCGTTAGAACCTACTTGACGGGCAATTGACTTGATCAGCGAGCATTTTTTCCATTGAAAAGACGTCACCAACGTGCAAGGCCGTTATTATAACATTAACCTATCTCGTCGAGGGCGGGGCTACAGATAATAACCAAGCCCACATTAAAACTACTAGATTTTTAAATGGAGCGTCAGTCTCTCGATAGACAACACTCTTGAAAACGAACGGGTTAGAACCTACTTGACGGGCAATTGACTTGATCAGCGAGCATTTTCAGTTTAAAACGGTTATGGTCACCAATGTGCAAGGCCGGGTGAAAGGAATCTGTGTCACGTTAACGTTACCTTCAAGCTGAATTATGTTAGGCAGTTTGGAACCAGACGTGTTAAACACAGAAGTAAGTGTCATATTTTTCTACGGTGGAAAATAATGTGCATTCTTACCTTGAAAGGGTAGGCGATGTCGTCTCTGGGCGGTGTATCCTTCGTAGTTCTTCGTGTTCGTTCACTGTTGAATTGACGGAGCGAGTCCAGTGTGTCGACTGCTTGCGTCAAAAAAAGCGAGCACCTGAAAACTTTCCGCTAAAACTTTCAAATATATAGGCATTCAAGCGCCGGGATTGGCCATACTCATGCTCAGGTGAGCCAATAGAGACGCTGCATGAAATAGGCCACGCCCATCGTTGCTGGGATGTTGCTGGGGGAAAACGCCATATTAATTACGTCACACGACTGGAGCTGTAAGCTAGCTAGCGTTAGCTGTTTACAAGCCACAAACTTTTAACTCCAGCCTTGAATCTGAAAGTAAACCCTCAGCGCGATTCAAAATGAATGTAATAGATCATGTACGGGACATGGCTGCTGCTGGACTTCATTCCAATGTCCGGATCATGAGCAGTTTGTTACTGACGATGAGCAATAACAACCCGTGAGTAACGTTAGCTTAGCTTAGCAGCGTTAGCGCGCTCCGTCTATTTGCTGAATAGTCATCTCTGTTGTGTTTGCTCATATTTAGCGAGTGACAGCATAGTATCGTTAGCGTTAGTTGGTTATTATATAGCCCATAACGTAGTAGGCCAGCCAGTTAGCCACCATACTAATCTCAACATGATCGCAAACTACACAGTAGCCTACACAGGGTTTCAATGATGTCAGCTGCAAGCTAATTTAGCTTGAAGTTTCCTGCTCAAACGTGTCTAAACGTTATGGGATACGTTCTCTTCACATATTTTCTTCCACAATGTAGACGGTTTAGTATACTGTTGTATCAAGCTAACGTTATAGCTAACGCTATCTATAACGCTATCTAAGTTCCAGGGAATAGCCTACTGCAAAGTCAAATGGCCATGGTAAAGTAGAGCAACGTATAGTGCCTGGGGTCCTTTAGGGTCCCCAGTAAAACAAGGAACATATCGTTTAATTTCATTGTTGCCTCATTTATTAGAAGTTAGATTAGCACCATGAAAGAAAGGACTTTTCTGATCAGATGTTTTACTCTCCACTTACAGTGAGTGTAGACAGACAACAAAGATCTTCATAGACTGTCTGGGACTGGCTCATAGACTGTCTGTGGTCTAAAGTGGTTCTCTTTGACTGAAAGACGCTCCTATGTTCCTCTAATATGCTCTACTCGTAACTGTGGGTATTTAACTTTTGCATTTAAAAACTGGGACATTGTTGACCAATTTTCCAGTCAGGAGAACACATGGGAAATGAGACAAATAGTAAAATGTTGTGGAAAAGCTTGTGTTGTCCTGGATGATTATTTCACCATGCCCATATTTTCTTTTAGCTGAGCATGTTCTACTAGGCTATCTATCAGAGCTCATCAAAACGGATAACATTGCCATCTGAAAGGGCTAAAGTATGTTCAGGATCCAAACGTTCAAATGGTAGTTCATAAACAAGAGTATTTTGAATCGGCTTCTCTCTGTTATGTTGTGGAAACACTGTGAACGCACCACAAAGTCACGTCACGTCACATGATAGCACATGCAGGTTAGATGGCATTAAAACTGACCAAAACTCAGAATGATGTAAGTTACATTATCCTTCAAATGTAAATATTAGGGACTGCTGGCTGGTGACTGTGGTAGTTTTTATTAGGTTTACACAAGAACACATCCCCTCTTAAAAGTCTAACTTCCATCGCTATTTACCTCTGCAGGTGTGTTTATTCTATGATCACTTTGTCATCATCTCTGAGCATGTAAGAGATGATTTTATTGCTAAGTTATAGCCATAGACTGCACATCTATTAAATCAGACATCCACAGAGAAGAACATCTTGTATCCCTCTCTATCATACCAGCTAGATCATCACTGAAAAGGTCCTGGAATAAGTCCTGGAAAATGATTTCTAGAAAAGAGTGGGAACCCTGACAATGCTTCCTGTCCAAGCAGGGTGTCCACACAACAATGTGCTTATCAACTATCCTGGATTGCTTGTTGCATCCCAGTAGCCTGGGTAAACCCAGCCCCCACGTGACCTGGTCTCAGAGTTCTCAGTCAGGGTAAGCCTGAGAGCAGGTCACTGCTCTCACCCATACGGCTAGCATCCCAGTGCTCTGGACCTTTATTTTTTATTGGGGGAAGGGGGGGGGGGGGGGGGGTAATTAACCATCCATTCTTCTATAATTTCTTTATTCATTTTAGTTGTCAGTTGCACATGTTTCTATAACCAAATTTTGCTATATTCTTGTTTGTATCTCATTTTTAGGCTAATTGTGTTTTCTCCCTGCTGTAGTCTATTGCTGTTTGCTGCTGCCATGATGACACAGAGACATTTTTCTACATTAATTTATATTATCTGGATCTCTTTGACTACAGAGAGCTGTTCTCACCATCCCAGAAGTACCAACTGTTGGTTTACCACGCCGATGCCATCTTCCATGATAAGGAGTACCGCAATGCTGCCTGCAAATACAGCATGGCCCTGCAGCAGAAGAAGGTCCTCAGCAAAACATCTAAAGTTCGTACTTCTAATGTTGGGGGAGCGTCCAACATACAGGCACAGGTATGTCATGTAAAACCTATCAATCTGAAACTGTAATCAACCCATGCTACCTCTTTATTATTATTTATTTATTTGTGTTATTATTATTTTTTGTTTGTAATCTGATTGGGATTCAACAATGCACCTGCCTGGGTATCTGGGTAGTGTAGAGCTAAAAGCACTCTCCTACGACCACGGAGACCCAGGTTCAATTCCCAGCACTGGTACGTCCAGCTTGGTCAGAAGTTCCAACAGACACAATTGGCCGTGTCTGCAGGTGGGAGGCCGGTGGGTTATGAGTCTTGGTCGCTGCACTAGTGCCTCCTCTGGTCGATCGTGGCGCCTGTTTGGGGTGGAGGAGAACTGGGGGGAATAGAGGGTATGCATGTGATGTCACAGAGGCAGAAGTCACTGTGGGGTCACACCCACTGAGTCACAGCAAGACTGAGCTTGAATGCAGTAATCAGCCTAGATAACTGACACCTGCTGCTCAGGGAGGAATTTGACACTCATTTTGACACTCATTCCCGATTGAGGGGGCGTGTTCCAGTGGGTGTGCATACCCTCTATAGCGTGATCCACTCACGTGCTACGTCCTGCTGGTGAAACCCGTCGCTGTCAGGTGACAATAAGCGTCTGGCTACTGCACATGTATCGGAGGAAGCATGTGTTAGTCTACAACGCTCCCCAGATCGGCAGAGGGGGTGGAGCAACGACCAAGGACAGCAAGGGGAATGGGCCAAGTGCAATTGGGGAGAAAATTCAGAACAAATAAAATAAGAATGTTCCTGAGTGCCTAATGTGCACAACTGCAAAAAATATAATATACAGTAGTATTTATTCTCCATTGCTATTGTCTTTGTGGTGGCCTACAGTGCCTTGCAACTTTGAAGCTCACCTGTATTGTTGTCTTTCAGAGTTTGCCCTCAGAGATTGAAGTGAAATACAAGATAGCTGAGTGCTACACCATCCTGAAACTGGACAAAGATGCTATTGCAGTGCTTGATGGGATTCCTTCCAGACAGAGAACTCCAAAGGTACAGTAGGCTGCCTAACCCTACCGTGATCTTCATTCACCGTGTGCCTTCTATCTATCTATATATCCAATGAAGTATGTGGGTTCTGTCTGGTTCAAGTTCTGTGTTCGGCCACAGCTATGCTGTTTTACGTGCGATCTGGCTGAAACCTTCAGGGTGTGTAAAGGGTGTTTAATTACGTGAATTAGCTAATGATGTGATGTCATCAGTGATTATGTCAAAAGTGATGTCATAAGGGCGCGCACACATTGTGACAAGACTGATCAGCAGGCCCAAACGGAATCTGCGGAGTTCTGCGTGCGCAGATTCCGTCTGGGCCTGCTGATCAGTGAAGAATTGAGAATATAATGATCACAATATTGAGCAAAATAATTGGGCTGATCATCTTTGACATAATCCACCTTCCAGTTTTCATAGAGATTTGAAGTGATTTCTCCCCCTTGCCTCAGATCAACATGATGCTAGCCAACCTGTACAGGAAGGCTGGTCAGGAACGCTCTGCGGTGACCAGCTACAAAGAGGTCCTGAGGCAGTGTCCCCTCGCCCTGGACGCCATCATCGGTATGCATGTCCACAGAGACGCCTCCCTCCTGCTTTGGCTTGCTTACTGCTTACAGCACTTCCTTGCTGAAGTCAGATCTCTTAAGTTGATCTCCTCTCTCTATACCAGCCATTCACAACCAGTGGGCCACGAAGGTTTTGCAAGTGGGCTGCCAAATCATTTCCAAAACATTATAATCTTTTGTCTTTCATTTTTCTCATACTTATTATTAGTATGAGAATGCATTTCTCCATTGTTGAATGATGCCGCAATTTAATTTGTAATCAATTATTTAATTAAGGATTTGTTAATTAGCCTATTGCAGACAGCCCCTCACTTTTACTTTCTGCTTTCTGTCTGCTGCTGATGGACAGAACACATTTTGGCCTCCGTACTGTTTATGGTCAGATGGGGCAAAAAAAAAAACATCCCCCCGCCCCTGATTTCCCCCATTTTCTCCCAAATTATACTTGGCAAATATTCCCCCCTGCTGCCCCGGTTGCTGCTCCACCCTCTGCCGATCTGGGTAGAGCCGTCGACTAGCACCATGCTTCCTCCGAACACATGCGCAGTTTCCAGCCGCTTCTTTTCACCCAACAGCGGGGAGCTTCACCGACAGGACGTAGCACGTGGGAAGATCACGCTATTCCCACCAGTTCCCTTCCACCCCGACCAGGCGCCCTGACCGACCAGAGGAGGCGCTAGTGCAGCGACCAGGACACACACCCCCAATCCGGCTTCCCACCCACAGACACCAGCCAATCGTGCCTGTATGGACGCCCGACCAAGCCGGAGGTAACACGGGGGTGCGAACCTGCGACCCTCCTGTTGGTAGGCGGCCACAAACATTTCTGAGATTTTCAAGTGGGCCTTGACGCAGAAAAGGTTGGGAACCGCTGATCTATACCGTTTAGGGCCTAAACTTTAGGCCAGTGATACTCAACTTGCGGCCCGCGGGCCACATGGGGCGCAACATGTAAGATACCCGCTGAATAAGTGTCCAAATGTTCATGTCATTCTGGCCAATACTCCACTTCTGTTATAGCATTTCAGTCTGGAATATGGAATACCTTTCAATAATCTATGATTTAGCTGCTAAATTGTCAAATTGCCTGCTCGCTATACCCAGGCACTTATGTATGTACTTAACCTAACTAACTTAACCTAACTAACTATCCGGTGTGCACAACATTGTCAGACTAAACTCTGGCTGACACCCCAAAAACCTACAATCCGCTACAGAAAAATGTATATTGTTTGTTTATTAACTGGCCCCTGGCCTTCTATCATTTCACGAAAGTGGCCCCCGGGCAAAGCAAGTAGAGTATCCCTGCTTTAAGATCTTGGCTAGGCTCTCACACACACACACACGCACACGCACACGCACACACACACACACACACACACACACACACACACACACACACACACACACACGCTCTGGCCCTCTGTCTTGGAGTTTGTATTGTACCTGCTCTGTCTCTTGTGTTTCTATGTTTTGTCTCTTTTGTGCTTCAGCAGATAGTGGAAAGCTCTCTCTCATCTTGTTTCCTCTAGGCCTCCTCTCTCTGTCAGTGAAGGGAGCTGAGGTGGCGTCTATGACTATGGATGTGATTCAGAGTATCCCCAACCTGGACTGGCTCTCTGTCTGGATCAAAGCGTATGCCTTCATACATTCAGGGGACAACCACAGAGCTATCAACACCATTTGGTGAGCCCAGTAGTTCTCCTTTCTGCAGAGGGATGGCTTCTAAAAGTACAATTTAATGCACACATGGGCAAAATGCGGCCCGCGGGCCGGACTCAAAGAAAAACAAAACGACCACCAAAAACTCAATAAAAGGCAGAATTATGTTAATAAATCTTATCTGCTACAGCCATTGGATTTGTATCACTATTGTATCAGGAGATTAACAAGAATAATCACAACCAGTGTTGGGCAAGTTACTTTCAAAATGTAATATACTACATATTATTAGTTACTTTACTTTACTTAATAAGTTACTTTACAATATTACTTTCTGTGTAGAGTAACTCATTACTTATTACACTACTTTTGCATTACTTTTACCAAAACAACAGCAGCAGCAGAATGACATCGCCGCCCCGGGACCATCCCGAAAAATTATTTCAACCACCTTGAAATCAGTGTAAACAATCCAACATTCTAAATGTTATTCTTTTCCTTTTGTTATTGTCATCTATAGTGGTTATTTGCATAAAAACACAGTTTGTTTAGGAAATGATTTATCTTTTTTAAATATGTGCTTTGATTGAATCAAATATAACTCAATTTGTAACTTGAGTTACTTGACAAAGTAACTGGTATAATATTACTGAAATCCTATAAGTAATAAGTTATATTACTGAGTTACTGCTAAAAGTAATATATTACATGTAATATGTTACTTTTGTAATGAGTTACTCCCAACACCGATCACAACCAGAGCCGTATAATAGAAGAGTTCCGACATCTCCATTCACTCCAATGGACCAGTTTTTTTCCAGGAAGTAGAAAGTGGAACTCTTGAGTAAAAAAAGCAGCACTGTCGAGTTGCAACAAAATAGACAGTGTTGTACTTTGAAAGGGTTTTTCATCCCTTGAAATGAATCAAATTGTACATTATCGGCTTTATTTTCGCATGCAAAAGTAGCGCGAGACCCATTCCTGGCTGTTCATTGGCTAATGAGTCTCGCATTTTGGTCCTCCGCTGACGCCACTCTCTTACTAGAGGACACTAATCACAACGGGAGAGAGGGTTAAAAATAGGGAGACTCCCGTGAAAATCAGGAGTGTTGGCAGGTATAATCTCCAATGTGTGGCCCTTCACTTACTTGATGTAAGTCAGGATGGCCCTCAGGAACTAAATGTTGCTCACCCCCCTGATTTAATGTGACCGTCTCCACCCGCTCCCCTGTCTTGTCTCAGCTCTCTGGAGAAGAAGTCTCTGTTGCGGGACAACGTGGACCTGCTGGTGAGCCTGGCAGATGTCTACTTCAGGGCAGGCGACACCAAGAACTCTATCCTCAAGTTTGAACAAGCCCAGATGCTGGACCCATACCTCATTAAAGGTGCAGTGCAGCACATTTTATAACATCTGTCACAAGTTGATGCCCTGTGAGGTAAGTTGAGTGCAGAGGTAAAAACACTCTGCTAGCAGGCTTGAGTTCGGTACTTCCGGCTTGGTCAGACGTTCCTACAGTCTCAATTGGCCACGTCTGCGGGTGGGGTATGTGTCCTGATCGCTGCTCTAGTGCCTCCTCTGGTTGATCTTTTCGGGGGGGGGGGGGGGGGGAACTGGGGGGAATAGCGTGATCCCCCCCATGTGCTACGTCCTGCTGGTGAAACTCCTCACTGTCCGGTGAAAAGAAGCGGCTGGTGACTGCACATGTATCGGAGGAAGCATGTGCTAGTCTACAACTCTCCCCATATCAGCGGAGGGGGTGGAGCAACGACCGGGACAGCAGGGGGAATTGGCCAAGTACAATTGGGGAGAAAATGTGAAAGAAAAGTAGAATAGAGACAAAAGAAAAACCGTAATAAAAGAAAATGTTGAAACGCAAAAGAACAGTGCAGCATTATGTCCTCCACCAAAGCCTGACTCACACCTGTACATTTTGAATAATAACATGTTTTGCTAATAACACCATCCAAGGTAGATGCTAAGTTCAAGTTGCGTTGTTTGTATGCTGTCAGGCATGGACGTGTATGGCTACCTGATGGCCCGTGAGGGCCACCTGGAGGACGTTGAGGTCCTGGGGGGAAGACTGTTCAACATCTCAGACCAGCATGCCGAACCCTGGGTCATCTCTGGGTGAGTCAGAGTGGGCAGAGGGAGACCAAAGGCCCGATATTGATGCATACAGCACAGCTTCATTCATCCAAATTCAGACATCCAGACCACCAGGTGTGCCAGTGAGCAAACATATTCTGCTAATGACATGCAGTCGTTTGAAGAGCCTGGTTTATTCAGGCAATTAAATGCAACGTCTGCAAAGCAAACCACACAGAGCATGATGGAATATGGATGTTTTATATTTTGAATAAGCTTTACCTTAGTGTTTCAATTCATTTCAGGATATATTAATTATTATTATTTGGTCTTAATAATAGTAGTCAATAGACTACTTGCACAACTCCACTACTTCCTGAAATGAGTAGGGCATCTTGGTTTCCTGTCCTACACTATTGGATGAACTGATTAATGTCAGGTGTGCCTGATCACTGTTGTTGTGACTGCAGCAGTCAGGCACACCTGACATTAATCAGTTCATCCAATAGTGTAGGACAGGAAACCAAGATGCCCTACTCATTTCAGGAAGTAGTGGAGTTGTGCAAGTACCGGTAGTCTATTCTGGTTGATATAATCTGCTACATGAAATAATGTTTTCCTATTCATTTTTGTATGAATCCTCAGTTGCCATAGCTTTTATAGCAAGCGTTACTCTCGGGCACTCTACCTGGGGGCCAAGGCCATCCAGCTGAACAGCAACAGTGTGCAGGCCCTCCTCCTGAAGGGGGCAGCACTGAGGAACATGGGCCGTGTCCAGGAGGCCATCATCCATTTCCGAGAGGCCATGCGTCTGGCACCTTGCCGGCTCGACTGCTATGAAGGTAAGAGTCATCCTTCTCCAATGTGTTTTGATCAGTCTCATGCGCTCCCCTTTCCCCCTTTGTGTGTTGTCACATTGGTTTTTAGGAAGTAATGTCCATCCTCTCTCCCCTCCCAGGTCTGATTGACTGTTACCTGGCATCCAATGGGATTCGAGAGGCCATGGGGATGGCCAATAACATCTATAAGACGCTGGGGGCCAATGCTCAGACTCTGACCATCCTTGCAACAGTGTGCCTGGAAGACCCCGTGACCCAGGAGAAAGCCAAGACCCTGCTGGACAAAGCCCTCGCCCAGAGGCCGGACTACACCAAGGCTGTGGTGAAAAAGGCCGAGCTGCTGAGTACGTACAGCTGTTAGATTGACATTTGTTCAGGCAGGGAAATTATTACCAGCAATCAAACAGATGCACATACATCTTTGGGCATGAGTTTGTCTAGTGTCTACTCTACCAGAGGTTATTTTCTGTTAAAAAATAAAAATCCATTTAGCTGGTAAAATATTGAAAGTGGCTGGTTACATTTTGAAAACCACCAATCACTTTGGCAGCTGCACTGTAAAGTTAATTCCATTTCTACATTTTGCTGTGCAGACATTTCAATATATTCAATCACAAGAAGGAAACCGATCAATGTTAGAGGTGTCACTCGCCCTCTGTTCATCTTCGCAGGCCGCGAACAGAAATACGAAGAAGGAATCGCTCTCCTCCGGAATGCCCTGGCCAATCAGAGTGACTGTGTCCTGCACAGAATGCTGGGGGATTTCCTGGTGGCGGTCAACGATTACCAAGAAGCCATGGATCAGTACAGCATCGCACTTAGGTAACCATGAGTTTAGCGATGAGTTTCACTTCCCATCTTTGATTGCTGTGTTTTGTATATTGTCTTTTATTATTGTATCGGTGCTGGAAAACCAAGCTGCTAATTAGCAAGTGGGTAGCTGCGCCAGCCAATCTGCCCCACAATCCTTTGCGCAGCGGAAGTTACGTCGCTATAGGCTTGTTATTGTTTACGTGAACACGTGAATAACTATGATAAAAACACTGACAGAAATATGCACGTTATTATACTGTTAAGAATGAGACTGCATGTAAGTATCATCACGTCAGTTTATTAGAAACAACAACGTACATTACAATATAACAGCAACAGAGCTCTCCGGAGCCTCCGACGGTGTGCGCACGTCTCTGGAGAGCTTGGCGAGAGGCGATGCTGCTTCTCAAATATGTATTTAGATCGCCAGGCATTTTGACAGGTTTGAGCACAAACAAACTCAAATGTGGCGCTGCGGACGTCGGAGGAAGTGAGCAAGAGGTCGGAGTTCAGGAAGCTCACGTGACGACAGATGTAGTGTGTCCCAATAGTATGCATTTTGCATGCATGCTGCACACTACATTCCATACTTTGTGAGGGCAGCGGCAGTACATACTAAAAGAAAGAAGTACAAGTATGGGTAATGGAACGCTATGCTGGTTTCTTTTAGTGGCAGTGCTCGCTCTTCCTCTCTAAGACCCGCCCCACAGTTCTAAGACCCGCCCCACATCTCTAAGACCCGCCCCACATCCCTAAGACCCGCCCCACATCCAGCAGTGTTGCTGCTTTTTGTGCTGCACTATTTTGTTCCCCCATAGAAAGATAGTTTTATATGGTGTTACTTCATTTTTGTGCCTAGCTACATAGCTGTAGATCAGGGATGGGCAACTTGGATGATAGAGAGGGCCACACAAAAAATGTCCTCGCTACCAGAGGGCCAGATTGTGACCGTGCACTTCCACCAGTAGCCTACTGCAACACCATCACTCCCAATTATAGCTACTCATTTGATGAAAAGGACTGGTGGTAATCAAAGTTTATTATACCAACATTTATATTTTTCATATTCAAATTGAGTAATTCTTCCATTCAGATGACACCAGAAACTTTGCTCTACCTTTAAAACAGACCGCGCTACAGCAATTTGATGGGGTACATCACCCACATATGTCATATTAATCAGATTAGTAATGTTGCATCATGTGCAATGTGCATCCTGGATATACAGTAGTTTGTTACAACATCGTTCATGTTATAGCTCAAATGCTAACGTTCCACAGTGGATGGACGATGCTAACACCATTAGTGCCATGTTCTGGGACGTACAGTAAAGTAAAAACAGATTTGGGTGGTCTAACCTAACCCAAAACATCTGCCTTGTTAAAAGAAAAGAAGGGAAAAAGAAATGGACCCAGGGGGCGGGGCCACACTGAGTGAGGTCGGGGGCCGCCAGTTGCCCCCCCCCCCGCTGTAGATAATAACTCACATCACTATTACATTATTCTGTTTTCAGAGCAGAACTGTTTTTTGGAAGCACAGAAAAGTTCTGCATCCGCCAGATCTGCTACCGGAAGACCTGATGCTAGGCTTTTGGCACTAGACTAAGTAGGGTCACTTGCATTTGTATGTCATCTCCCAGCCTCTTTTACATGAGCTAAATCTGTGTGTTTTGTCTCTTTCTGTACAAGCCTGGATCCCAATGACCAGAAGTCTCTGGAAGGCATGCAGAAGATGGAGAAGGAGGAGAGCCCCACAGATGCCACGGTGGAGCTGGACGGCGACGACATGGAAGGCAGCGGCGAGGACGGAGACCTGGAGGGCAGCGACAGCGAAGCGGCCCAGTGGGCCGATCAGGAGCAGTGGTTCGGCATGCAGTGACCCAGGGCCGTCCGTCCGAGCAGGCACGGTCTGTCACCCTGCACTAACGCACTGTGGCCTGCGGGAGGCCATCGCAAAATATCCACGTTTTGCATCCTTGGATGAACCGATGCACAGGTTTGCTGTAGGCTACAGCAGGACGTCAGGCTAAAATATAACAGAGCTGGATCCTATTCTGCCGTCTTTCCCCATTCTGTCCAAAGTCTTGTCAATAGTCAATCACTATATAGAGCTACTGAAGTCTTGTTTTCCAGAGTGCACAGCTCTCCCAGACTGTCCTACAAGGCTAATGGACCAAAATCAGCCCCAGAAGCAACTAAAGCGTGTCTCTTTCCAGCACTGATTGCTTGCTCTGTTTCCATGTTGGTAAAAAAAAGAGCTTAAAACTAGCCACGCCTTTCTTGTCGTTTTGAAGCTACCATGGCGGCCTTCACTTTGGCACTTTCTTGTTTAATCTTGTTTGTTACTGTTGTTTTCTGGCTGTTGAAAGTCATATAAAATAGTTGTCAGGTCATGGAGGAACAGAAAATTAAAGGGATGCGCCAACTTTTCGGGAGTTGCCTTCATTTGCCATATCCTCCATACATAACCAAGACGCACAGCGTCTTCACCGTCACGCTCCACGCAGGATACAGTGAGCTACAGTGAAGTTAGTATCGCCATAGAATGGAGACAAATGGTACAGCTGTTCAAAATCACCAAAAACACACATCTAAACAGCGGCAAAAAGCTCTTTGTGCTTCAGGTACTCAGCACGCGAAGAAATATTAATCCATAGTTATGTGAAACGTCATTTTCGGAGTTGAAGCCCCACACCGAGTTACTTCCTTGTTTGCCTGTAAAGAGCGCCTCCCTCCACTGTACACAGCGCATGCCTGGCGGCCATGTTTAGAAAGTAATTCCGGCTATCTATTTACCTTAAAAAATATAATTTCTCTGCATTTTGGATTCATATTTCATCATCGCGTGGTATGAGTACCCAAAGCACATGTGTTTTTGTACGACTGTACTTTGCCTCCTATGACTATGTCCTTCAAAATGCTTACGTTTCCTCTGTGGGGTTTCCAGGACTGGACTATGGCGGTACTAACTTGACGACTGTAGCTCACTGTATCCTGCGTGGAGAGTGACGGTGAAGACAGTATGTATCTTGGTTATCGATGGGGGATTTGGCAAATGAGCGAAACTCCCCAAAAGTTGCCGTATCCCTTTAAGTATATAGACGTCTCATTACAGAGTGAGCGTCAATGTGTTGATAAATACCTGCTTTAGGTGCTTCTGGGGGAGCGTTATTGGCCCTATAGGACTCAACCAAGATGCAAGTAGCTCTACAGTGAAGCAATTGTCAAGATTCTGGCTGAATAGAAATTGAGTATGATGGGAGAACTGGTTCCAGGAAATGGCGTTCTGCTTTGAAGTGTGTGTGTGATGTTTTGTCAGAGCCACAGAAACAAGGCATGGACGCCATGAGAAAGTATTGGAATAAAGCCTGTGTGAATTTGCCATGACTTTGTCTGATAAGGCAAAGAGAGAACAGGAGATCTGTTAAAGAAACAACTATGTACCGTATTTCTGCTGCGCTCCTGTTCAAAATGTCCTCCTTTACTTCTGTCGCCTGTTTTTCTTTTGTTCCATTTAGCTTCTCATTATTTTGCTGTAAGATGTTCTTAGTTGGAGTCTGCCTTTGTTTGTATAGCAAATAACCCCCATTATATTGACACATTCTTGAGTTGGGAAATGTTACTTAACCATTTCAAGGCAAATGTTTATAGCATTTTGTACATATTTTTAAAATGTATAATAAAATCGTGAAATACTGTCCGTTGCCATTTCTTTTTTTCCTTTTGATTACTACTGTATTCTTTTTTTTTCTACCATTTTCTCCAAATTGTAGTTGGCCAAGTCCCCGTGTTTTCTCGGGTCATTGCTCCACCGCGTCTGCCGATCTGGGGAAAACGGTAGACTAGCACATGCTTCCTCCAATACATGTGCAGTCACCAGCCGCTTCTTTTCACCCGACAGCGAGGTGTTTCACCAGCAGGGTGTAGTGCGTGGGAGGATCACGCTATTTGCCCCAGTTCACCTCCCCCCCCAAACAGGCACCTCGGGCCGACCAGAGGCGGCACTAGTGCAACGACCAGGACACATACCCCACCTGCAGAACATCTGACCAAGCCGGAAGTACCTCCTGCCGGGGATTGAACCTGGGTCTCTGCGGTGGTAGGGAAGTGATTTGACACTAGACGCCCCCAGTTCCCAATTCATTCAGTTTCATAGAACACAATGATGGAGAATACATAAAAATATACTAAAGATCATATTTATAAATGAATTGTGATGACAATTTTGGACAGGAATATAACTTTAAATATCAAGTACATGGAAAAACAGTTGCAAACATTTCATGTATAATAGTTTATTTACCTGAAACCACAATTCATGTGATACATTGTACAATCATCTCTGAAATTTACAGTACAGCAGTTTGGCAAACATGCCAAATAAATGCACTGACTGCCTCTGAATGCATCACTGCACGGCTGCACTTCCACCCTCCAGATTCCACATATCCGCCTTAACATGTTGCACTTGTCTGTGCAAAGCAAAATTTTTTTTTTTTTTTTTTACATATCCCATAAAAGTATTTCCTTAGGAAAGATGACCGGTGTTTTTGAGCTTATTTAACATTTGTACTATTTGACGAATGTCTATTCTCTTTAATACTATACATTGCCTATTACACAGATCTGGTCAAACAGATGGCTGATTCAGAGGACATGCACCATGGAATATTGTACAATTACTGTACAGGGTACTAAACATCGTAGTCTACAAAGATGGCATGAGAACGCTCCTCTCTAGATTGAAGGATCATCTAAAGGCTCTTCATGCAGGAGGGTGGAAGGGCTGAGGACGTGGGATTGGCTAGTTTGAATTGAACATTCAATAAACATGATTGATGAACTCTTATGAGCCATGTCTTTGATTGCATTTCTTAACGGACATGCAGATCTTGGAAGATGTGACGCTGCTCAAAACACACATGCACAACACGAAAACAAATCCTTACAGTTTCTGCAAGGAATTTAGAGTAGAGGTGGGCTTACTCAGCCATAGCTGCAGAGAAACACAAGAGAGGGAAGAAGCAAATCAATGGACAGAAATATGGATTACAGGCCAAGGTCAAAACATCGGACAGTATGGCGGGCAGCAAATAATTTAAGCTAATCTCTAATATATATTTCCTTTCATATACAGAGCAAATAAAAGGCCATGCCATGTGCAAGCACAGAAGTGGGACATATTCGAGCTGTAATAATAAAATTATGGAAGAAGAAAAAAAGTGGGCACTTAAATGTCAGCGTCTGCCAGTTGTCAAGTCTTGCTGCTGATGGCCCTGCACTCTACCATCAAAACTAACTGGCACAAGTGATATTCTACCAGGACATACAGGACATACAATACCAAAGGCTATTTCTACACAGTGTGTCCCTGGCACTTTGTGACATTGAAGGCATTTTTGAAACAAACCCACCCTATCACACTTTACACGTACCATTCAAATAATATGAAAAAAAAACTGCTCAAATGAAGTCAGATCCAAAATAAGAGGAGCTGTTATTGCTGTCATTTCAAACCAAACCCTTCTTTTAAGCAGCCTGACTATGAGCAATAACAGACTGCAAAGGTGCATCCATGTCAAGGTGAGAGAGCACTAGTGAACTGTGGGCATGCAGGTCAAAGGTCAAGTGTACTCACTCTGTGGGTAAACAGGTGGAAGGCATTGGAAGAAACAACAGTTAGGGTTTAAGAAAACTCAAGCGCTCACTGGCCTGGTATTATTGGAGGTGACATGCAGGGATATCTACCGAAGGCTAAGAAAACACTCAAGTCAACTAGTGTAAAGGTATGGAAAACAAATCTATACATACAAGTAGTACTTTGTGTGCTATATACAGATGTACAGACTGTTCCACCAGCCTGTCTCTTTAGCCTTCCAGAGCGGTGTGGTGAACAGTCTTCCACTAGTTGATACACACCAGTCCCATACTGGCGCCGATTGTAAAGTGGCGCACACTGAAATGAACAGCATTTTGCCACATTTAACTCCAGACGTTTAAAAAAAGTCTTGTGGATTTTTAAGTCACTTTCTACCAGATTTACAGCATCAACTTTGTCATAATTAACTTTTCTTTGAAAAAAACTCAGAACACTTTTTTTTTTTAAGTTTCAAGTTTGGATCTAAAATTGAGACCCAAACACATTTAAAATGTTGCCGTTAATTTCAGTGTGCACCACTCGGCGCGCCCTACTGTATACACCAGTGAGTCTAAAACACACTGGTCCCCCAGAGTTTGTACATTTTGTGCTCAACTGATATGTTTATCAGCTTCTTGGTGCCTTTTTACATATTCAAGTACAGTATGTGCACATACATAAATCATAAAGATTATTGTAAGTATGACTTAAGATTAAGACTGAAAATTGAGACTGAATCTTAAAAAGTGAACCTAGAAAGAAATCAAGACAACGCGTTTTCTTCAAGTAAACAAGTTTAACGACAGTCTATATATCAAAAATGGCTTTGAATGAAACCAAGGTAAATATTTACATATTTGTCCTCTCTTCCCTCAAAGAACGTAGAAAATGAAACTGAAATATTTAACTTAAAAAAACTTTTTTTTTTTGGTGTTAAATAACATGAAAAGTTGTGTGAGGCTTTTAGGCCGTGTGTCTACTGCAAAACAAATGTGTGCATACCTCAACACTGAAATATGACAACATCTATGAAATGGCTGTGGGACAAATGGGACGTAACGGTCATATCAACAGCATTGAGGTAGCTGTGCTCTGCCTAACGCAGAAAACAATGAGCAAAATAAGATACAAAGATGCAGAACAGATTGGAGCTCATGCCGGGGCAAATGCATCCAAGTCTCTGTCCAGATAGTTATGTTCAAAGAATACATTAGTCCTATACGGTCATCCCCTGCACACCCATAATTCTTGTCCACACCCCTCTTCCCAAAATTACAAAAAACATTAATCAGGATAAAATAGAGTAGATTCTCTGTACAGCTCAACATACAGTTCCTACATGGTGGGCCATGTTGCTTGTTCAAGAAAAATGGGATGAAAACAAAGAAAACCTAGATGCTAACTTAAGACACATGGACATAATGTCAGATGTCACAGTCATTAAAAGATGCCTACCTCCCCAACCCTCCCCCCCCAAAATGTCAACGAATAAAAAATGGAATGGTGAAAACATCTGTAATAGAAGTGATCTAACAGCAGACAGAGCACGTCTGTCAGAAGCGGTTGCGAGTGTTGACCGGAGCTCTCATGATATCGTCGGCGTAGTTGTTCCAAGTTAATGTCATTGTGTTAGACGTGTGTGTGTGTTAATGTCCACTTCACACTGGTGCACAGGGAAGGTAGTGTACTGGAGTCAGTCAGGGCCAAAGCATGGCGGACACGTTAGTGTCAGTGCTATAGATCCACAGCACCAGGGGGAGGGAGATGGCCACGAAGGGCCAGGAGATGCCCTCCGTACATGCAGACAGGGAGCGGCCTTTGCTGGCTGGCTTGTCCAGCTGTTTACCAGATTCCGGGTAGTTCCTGGCCGCAAACTTCAGCACCTCATCCAGCAGGATGACGGGCAGGGACATCTTCAGCACCATCACCCACTGGGTCAGATCCAGAGGGGTGATCTGGAAGATGACCTGGGGAGAGAGCGGGACATGTTGAACAGAACCTGCACCATACGGTCAAACCTTTACACACAGGTTTCCAGTACCATGAGTGGATAGTGGATACATCGTTAGTGTGGGTGCCTGCAGTGGGAAATCCACCCCTTAAACATGGAAATGTTACTGCCATGTTCTACCCAGTGAACTACACAGGAGCACTGTAGGCAGTGCCATGTTCTACCCCAGTGAACGACACAGGAGCACTGTAGGTAGTGCCATGTTCTACCCAGGACCACGACGTACGAGGAGAAGAGGAGGTGATGAACATGGATGATCAGGTCTAGGAAGTGAAGAGTTAGTGAGGAGCAGCCTTGCGATACGCACGATGAATTAACTATTTTGCATTACTTTACATGTAGTCCACATCAGCTTTCACTATATTTATGTAATACAGTCAGTCATACAACCACTAGAGGGGGACCGAAACCACAAAGTCCTGAGCTCAAGCTTTGGCCTTCAGTCCCAGTTGTTCCACCGAGCATAACAGGCACTGGGAAAAGCCAGTCAGCTCATTCTGATTTCTTTCAGAATAAATCCAAATGTTTCCTTTTGTAAATATGACATTTGCCCTTAAGGTGCAACACTTACAGGCAGAGGCTCCACGTAGAGGATGAGGAAGTGGAGCGACATGGAGAGGCAGATGGCCCCCAGCAGCCAAACGTTGTCCCAGGGAGGCATGCGCAGCAGGGACTGGTTCTCCGACAGACTTGTTGGGAGAGGAGAGGGAAAAGGTGACCACAGATGGCACTTCATTTATTCTGCTGTACACTTTGCCTGTTCATCTCCTCAACGCAAACGAGCCTTTAGAGGAGACGGCTTGTTTGGTGGGCCTCTCTGGAAGGCGCTCGCTCACCTGTTCAGAGCGTTGCACATCTCGATGGTGACGAGCACAGACAGGGCCATGGTCATGGGGTAGGGGGACTCGAACACGTGGCAGTTCAGGCCCTCGAAGTCCGGGTTGTCCGGGGAGCACTGGAGGAAGTGGCTCTGCGAGGGGAGGAACCACAGGGGAGTCAGGGGGGTCAGGGGCAAGGGGGTCAGGGAGCTGAGCGGAGGGGAAGGCCGGCGTCTCAGAGAGGCAGACTCACCAGCTGGTACAGGGTGATCTGAGGTCCGTCTTCAGAGACAATGAACCACCAGGCGGCAGCTCCTACCGTCGCAGCGCCCACGTAGCCTAGAGTAAAAACACCCAAATCACATTTCCGTGGCAAAGACTACCTGAGCAAACCGGTTCGTGGAGAAAAGGATATGAAGGTACGTTACATATTCTTTTCCAGGTTAAAAAAAGAGGAAACCGAGACATTAAGTAACATAACAAGCCATGCTGTGGACGCTTTTATCCAAATAGCCTGAAAGTAGCATTGAGCGCTTCGGTTTTTTGGCGAAGGCAGCCGATGCTCTGCCCCATACAGGAGCACATTGAGTCAACATTCACTAACCTCCAATGGCCAAGTATCTGAAGAAGAGCCAGCCGGAGATGAGGGGCTCCTTGGCGTTGCGGGGGGGCCTGTCCATGATGTCCAGGTCGGGGGGGTTGAAGCCCAGAGCGGTGGCAGGCAGGCCGTCAGTCACCAGGTTGACCCACAGCAGCTGAACTGGGATCAGAGCCTCGGGGAAGCCCAGCGCAGCGGTGAGGAAGATGCTGCCCACAGAAAGACTCCAGTTAGCGGCTGTGCTATGCTACTGATGCACAGGGGCGAGTCTGAATAGACACCGAATGTTGCATAACAAACAAAATGACTCCGTTTCATGAAAAAAGATAACACTTAAATGATCTGTGTCAAACTAAATCTAAAGAGATTTCAGTTGGTGAGTGTTATTTTGTTGAAGTTGTTGAAATAAATGCCCAGTTTTGTTTGGAACACACTGAATATTTTGTCCATAGGAGGCAAAATAGAGACATTCACAGAGCAAGAAAGCTGCCTGTGCATTGACAGCAGCACTAGTATCAGTTGTGCCTTGCTTACAAATGTTTAATGTCTTTTGAAATGTTTCCAATAACAACTAAAAGATGTTTTACATAATATACAAAGGTCTTAAAGGGACAGTTCACCCGACAATCAAAAATACATATTTTTCCTCTTATCGTTTTGGTGTGAGTTGCTGAGTTTTGGACATATCGGACATAGAGATGTCTGCCTTCTCTCAAATACGATGGAACTGGATGGCACTCGTCTTGTGGTGCTCAACACAATTTGAAATGTGAAAAACTCCACAGCAATGTCTTTTTCTACAAATTATGACCCGGTTACTCAAGATAATCCACAGACCTTGTTGTGAGCAGTTTCATATAGGAACTATTTTCTAGCTAGCGGGTGTAGTTTGGTTGAAATAAAATTATAGTTCCTACATGAAACTGTTCGCTACTGCTAGCATTAGCTGCTGCTCTCTGGGTGTAGTTCGGTCAAAAGAAAATAGTTCCTACATTAAGCCTACCATCCATTTCCCTTGTATTTGGCCCATATGTCCAAAACTCAGCAACTCACATTGAAACGATATCAATTTAGATGCATAAATAGCACTACAGGTAAGAGGGGGGGGAAATTGATTTTGGGGTGAACTGTGCCTTTAAAATATTCAGTTACTCTGCAGCATTGCTTGGACTTGAGGAGCCCAGTTAGATAGGAGATACAAAGTGTTCCTGTGTAATGTTGAGGAGACCCACCAGACGACCTCTCCCACGTTGGAGGAGATCAGGTATCTGATGAACTGCTTCATGTTATTGTAAATAGCTCGGCCTTCCTCCACAGCCGCCACGATAGAGGAGAAGTTGTCATCGGCGAGAACCATCTCCGAGGCGGACTTGGCCACGGCGGTGCCAGAGCCCATGGCGATGCCGATCTCTGCCTTCTTCAAGGCAGGTGCATCGTTCACTCCATCACCTGTCTGTGAAGAAACACTGTTAGAGGACGCCTGACACCACCACACAAAAGACTTGGTTTGGGGAAAACCAATCTAGGACTTTTTAATGCTAACTGGAATTAGATTTACGACCAAGTTAACAACAAAAATAAAGAAACAAAACACTGGCAAAGCCAGACTATCCAACTGAATTGAGAAAAAGATTAAAAAAATAAATAAATAAAAATAATCTTGGGACACGTTTGGCATAATCAGTTTGGACATGCATCTGAACAATTGAAGTGCAAGTAATGTAATACAAAAATAAATAATAGAATAACTCAATAATAATACAACACAACAACAATAATAATAACATTATTATTATTATTATTATTATTATTATTAATAATAATAATAGTAATAATACAAAATAATAAACTTGATGCTATTGTTGGTCACATTCATATCTTTTGGTGAAACTACACAACTCTTGTTTATTGACTAAAGTAAATATCACTAAATGTAAAGAAATGGTCAACATCAACATCTACTTCAATAAAACCTGCATAATGGTAAAGCGATTGTCATGCTGTTTATTGCCTCAGTCACAGATCGTGTGAAAGGACCATTTGAGAGCAGTCTGTACTCTGTATACCATAGCTGTGATCTCATCCAATCCCTGCAGGAACTCGATGATCTTGGACTTGTGGGAGGGCTCGACGCGGGCGAAGCAGCGGCCGTGGGTGACGGCCTCGCGCTGCTCGTGGGGCGAGAGGTCGTCGAACTCGCGGCCGGTGAATGCCATGTGGTCGATGTCGTCGCTCTCCGACAGGATGCCGATGCGCCGGCAGATGGCCACTGCTGTGCCCTTGTTGTCTCCGGTGATCATGATGACGCGGATGCCGGCCTGGCGACACAGCTTGATGGCGGCGGCCACCTCTTGCCTCGGAGGGTCCAGCATGCCGACGCAGCCCACGAAGGTCAGGTCCGACTGGACCAGAGACACAAAGATGTGTGATGAGTACTCATAGGATGATACATGTCGTCTACCGCCTAGTGTGCATCCTGTGCTGTCCCTTTTTTTCTTGCTTTTCTGATTTCCCTCCCATTTTCCCCCTGCTGCCCCGGTTGCTGCTCCACCCTCTGCCGATCTGGGGAGAGCCGTAGACTAGCACCATGCTTCCTCCGACACATGCGCAGTTGCCAGCTGCTTATTTTCACCTGACAGCGGGGAGCTTCACCAGCAGGACGTAGCACGTGGGAGGATCACGCTATTCCCACCAAGTTCCCTTCTGCCCTGAACAGGTGCGATGAATTGACTAATAGTTGAAGCGCTATCTTATAGTCCTACAAAGTGTCAGTATGCACTGTGTTACCAAGAGACATTTCTGTATACGCATCCTACATGGCAAATACACTGATTCCTATTCTGATTATTATCAGTTTCGACTGCCACATTTCAAATGTTCCTGGGCTTCTTCTCACTACCAAACATACCAGCCAAAAGTGTTGTAAAAAGGTGAAATAACGAGAGCAGAAATGAGAGGAGAGTTCACCTCGTACTCTGAGAACTTGGCGGTTTCGGTCAGCAACATGTCCTCCTTCTTAGGCGGGGTGTCCCGTGTGGCCAGGGCCAGGCACCTCAGGGTGTCCCGGCCTGTCCCGTACTCACGGATCACCGACAGGATCTTGTCCTTGATGCCTTTGCTCAGGGGAACTTTGCTGTTGCCCACTCGCACATGAGTGCACCTGTCAATGACGCCCTCTGGAGCGCCCTGTGGGGCAGGAGAGATACAGGGTTCAATGTGAAGCATATGGTCGCAGATTCACACAGAATTGACATCATGGTTGCCTAGGGCTGAGCAATAGGGGTGTCAAAAATAATCGATTATAAGATGCATCGCGATGCGGACGTGCACGCTTCTGCATCGATTCACAAATGTCAAAAATCGATTATTTAAAAAACAACAAAAAAACTACCGTACTTATTTTTTATTTTTTATAATCAAATAAAAGATAATGGAAGTACATGCAGTTGTTAATTTTAATTATGGATCATAATACAATGCAATTCCAAATGCACTTTTATTTTAAAAGTAGCCACACAGTGAGAAGAAAGAAAGTGAGAAAAAATAAATCATGTATTGCGGAAAAAAAGTGATGCATCGATTTAAGATGCATCGAGATGCATCGATAATCGAATCGAATCGTAGCCCTCTGAATCGTAATCAAATCGTGAGGCCAGTGAAGATTCACAGCCCTACTGAGCAATATTTCAATTATTATCGTTGATCATCTTTCAGTGGGATTATATTGTGATGAGATGGTGATTTTGGGGATATCGTCTGTCTGAACTGATGAGAACAAACACACTTTATTTAGAGACTCTCGGACAAAATGAAGGTAGGAATATTATGTGAACATTTCTGTTGAGTTTGACATCACACTAAACATTAACATTCGGTTCACTATTATGAACATTAATTTATTTCATGTGATTTTGCTTATGTGAGCCGTCATATCAATATCGAAAAAAATCCTCATGATTATCGTGATATTGATTGCAACCGTATACGTGTGACACCATATGCAATGTATCTCCAACTACATAAAAATGTGCCTATCAGGACTGAGCAATAGTACTTTCTCTAGACTTTTTGTTCAGTTCAAAGAATTTTAGGGCCCGGAAAGTATATCTTTTTTTCTCCATTCTTTTTCAGACCGTCATAGGAACCCTATCTTGTACCTTGACAAACATCTTGCCCATGGAGGAGCGGGACTTGTTGGGGGTGCAGTAGACAGACATGGACTTCCTGTCTCTGGAGAACTCCAGGGTGAACTCCTTCTTCATCAGCTGTTTGATCACCTGATACAGCAGATACAGACAGAGTGAGAAAAGCTGCTGAGAGGGAGCGGTGGAGATCTGCAGTGTGTGGAGATGAGGGAGGTGATGTCACTCACAGAGTTGCATGCGTTGGCCCTGTCGATCTTGGACAGGTTGTGGGTTTCCGTGTCGAAGGCGTTCATCTTCTCCACCAGACAGGTCAGAGCAGTTTCTGTGGCCTCGCCAACTTTCTCGTACACACCTTTAGCCTGATAGCAGAAATATGCATGTGAGCCACTGTTCCACTCTACCCAAGTCAGGCATGTAAAGCCCTAAGCCCCACCCCAGACACACCAAGTCAGGCATGTAAAGCCCTAAGCCCCGCCCCAGATACACCAAGTCAGGCATGTAAAGGCCTAAGCCCCGCCCCAGATACACCAAGTCAGGCATGTAAAGCCCTAAGCCCCGCCCCAGACACACCAAGTCAGGCATGTAAAGCCCTAAGCCCCGCCCCAGATACACCAAGTCAGACATGTAAAGCCCTAAGCCCCGCCCCAGACACACCAAGTCAGGCATGTAAAGCCCTAAGCCCCGCCCCAGACACACCAAGTCAGGCATGTAAAGCCCTAAGCCCCGCCCCAGACACACCAAGTCAGGCATGTAAAGCCCTAAGCCCCGCCCCAGACACACCATGTCAGGCATGTAAAGGCCTAAGCCCCGCCACAGACACACCAAGTCAGGCATGTAAAGCCCTAAGCCCCGCCCCAGACACACCATGTCAGGCATGTAAAGCCCTAAGCCCCGCCCCAGACACACCATGTCAGGCATGTAAAGGCCTAAGCCCCGCCCCAGACACACCAAGTCAGGCATGTAAAGCCCTAAGCCCCGCCCCAGACACACCAAGTCAGGCATGTTAAGCCCTAAGCCCCGCCCCAGACACACCAAGTCAGGCATGTTAAGCCCTAAGCCCCGCCCCAGACACACCAAGTCAGGCATGTTAAGCCCTAAGCCCCGCCCCAGACACACCAAGTCAGGCATGTTAAGCCCTAAGCCCCGCCCCAGACACACCGGGCCCAGGGCAAAGAACTAGCGGCAACGAAGGCAGACTGTTGCCTCGCCTCACGTCTCCTGTGTCGGGGCCAAAAAGACTACAGCCGACCGTCAACTACACCCCGCAAAGACTACAGCCGACCGTCAACTACACCCCGCAAAGACTACAGCCGACCGTCAACTACACCCCACAAAGACTACAGCCGACCGTCAACTACACCCCACAAAGACTACAGCCGACCGTCAACTACACCCCGCAAAGACTACAGCCGACCGTCAACTACACCCCACAAAGACTACAGCCGACCGTCAACTACACCCCACAAAGACTACAGCCGACCGTCAACTACACCCCACAAAGACTACAGCCGACCGTCAACTACACCCCACAAAGACTACAGCCGACCGTCAACTACACCCCGCAAAGACTACAGCCGATGGTCAACTAGCACGCACGTTCTCCGCCTGTGTGAGACCTTGGACTGCAGATATACAAACCAGATACATACATGAAGCAAAGCAGCAGCGTTTGCATACCATTTTCAACACCACTCCTGCTCACCACTTAGATCAGGAGTGTCAAACATACGGCCCGGGGGCCAGAACCGGCCCGCCAAAGGGTCCGATCCAGTTCACAGGATGACTTTGCAAAGTGTGAAAATTGCAATGAGAAGTCCTTCAATCAATCACATTTTTTCAATATCAGGATTATTTGACCTAATACTGAAGCACTTGTGAGCGCTAAGAGGTACCGGCTTCCAGGAGCAAGTGACAATATGAAGTAGCAGTAGCCAATTCATGTTTTCTGTATTCATCACTAAATGGTAAAGTACTTTCATTAGAATATAGAGAAGAATTGCACAGTTGCCGTCAATTGGAATGCACAGTTACAGACAGTAGATTTGATATCGTAGATGAGAAAACCCGATGTGAAACCGTGTTCTTAAAATACACCTGTAGGACGAACTCTTTACAGTCAAAGAGAGGAACATTTGGGCTTGTTATGTTATTATGCATGGATCTTCTTTGTCTGGCCCACTTGAGACCAACTGGGTCCCAAGTGGCCCGTGATGTGAACTCTAATGAGTTTGACACCAGTGACTCAGATGCTTTTGTAACAGAACTTCTTCTAGTTCTGATCCAGAATATGTCTGATAGAAAGTTGCAAATGACACTAGTGAGAAAGGAAGAGGTAGAGGCGGGACAAAATAAGCAGAAACCGTATGAAATGGGTGATATCATACAGCGGCGGGCTCACGGGGCTTTCACGAAGGCCACGTCGTCGTGAGAATATTGGGTGTATTATTGGAATGATCAGATGAGATGAAGTCAAATGAAAGAGAGCCAATCAGAGTGGTTTATCTGTGGTTTCAGCCAATCAGAGTGGTTTATCTGTGGTTTCAGCCAATCAGAGTGGTTTCTCTGTGGTCTGAGCCAATCAGAGTGGTTTCTCTGTGGTTTCAGCCAATCAGAGTGGATTCTCTGTGGTGTCAGACGCTGGCTGATAACAGAGGCGTGGTGTGTCTGGGGCTGAAAGTGTGGAGAGGGCTGGTTCACACCTCATTGAAGTCCAGGGAGGAGTCGTTGCACAGGGCACAGATGGTGGCCAGTTCAACCAGCGCATCATACTGGGAGCTTTTCACTCCTTTGCCATCCTGGTACCTGAGCAAAAGTATAGAACAAGAACCTGAGTGAGTCTGTGTGTGTGTGTGTGTGTGTGTGTGTGTGTGTATATACACACAGGTTATGAAGCAATACAAACATTTTCTTAATATTGCGTTGCACCCCCTTCTGCTAATGGCTGGTCTTTGCGCCACCTGCTGTACTCAATAGAAGGTAACATCACCTGGCTCAAAGGCCAGCCAATAACCTCTATCTAATCATTCATCATCATTTTTAAAACATTTTCCAATTGAAAGTCATTCAATAAGAGATCATAAGCAGTCTCTGACACCGGGGACAACTCATTCTGAAGGGGGGAAGAAGAAGAAGAAAACAAACAGAGCTCTGGTTTCTGAGGACCTGATTGAGAACCACTGAATATGGAGTAAGTATACTCACACTTCTCCCTCGGGTGCGTAGGTAGAACCTGTGATGGTGAACTCTGACAGAGAGCAGCTGTCCCCTTCGGCTTTGTTAACCACGAACATCTGGAGACCAACAGACAAGTTGGGACATTATAAAGACAAATGTTCACGTTCAAGTTCAACTTCATTGTCATGTGTATAAACACAACAGCGTTCTTTGGCTCTCTCTGCCTTAACACGCAAAGGACACGATCACAAGAAAGCAACAGAAAAAGAAAGTGCAGACCTACATAGACTATAGGGCTTTTCACACTACATGCTCTTAGCCCGGGGGCTATCTAAGCCCGGGGCTATCTTAGCCCGGGGCTATCTAAGCCCTATGAAAATCATGTTGAGAGCGCTTCCATTGTGCACAAAACACAGCGCACGGAGCGGTTTTTTTTGTGCTCCGTTTGTTTTCCCCTGTAGACGCGTGCAGTACGGATCAGAACACAACGACCACAAGGACGGCAACCAGCTAGTTTTGTCTGTTTGATGTTGTTCACTGTCAACATGAAAGCCAGATTATTGCTAATTCTGGCAGCAGCGGAGGTTGAAAATCCCTCGGGAGGAGAAAAGGTAGGAGGAGTGAAAAAGACGATCAGGGCGCTTTTCCTCTAATGTTCAACTTTGTTCAGCTTTAAAACGCCCACAGCGCTCCTCCAAAAACAACAGACGCCACCAGCGCTGAAACGCCAGGTGCGTTCATTAAAAGAGGAGCCCGTCTAGCGCGTCCTTATATAGAGAATGAATTGCAGAAAGACGCTGGCAGCTCCAAAAACGCTTTCGGTCTGAATGTAGCCGTAGCCCCAGGCTAAGACACTGACTTAACCCTGGCTAAGTGTAGTGTGAAAAAGCCCTTATCTAGGCTACACAATGCACATAGACTATAGACTCAGTGTATACACACAATATACAATATACAGCACAATACACAAACATAGCACACAGCATACAGACACAGTACACAATAACATTCCATATTAAAGTAACAAAGGGCGGTGCATGTGCTTATGGTTCAGCTGTTCAGACACTCTTACTGACACACGTGGTGTCCTGTGTGATTTGAGGCTCCGCTAATGTGTTTTGGATGGGAGGAGCCAGAACAGGACATGGGAGGAGCCAGAACAGGACATGGGCGGAGCCAGAACAGGACATGGGCGGGGTGGCTACTGGTGTCCTTAAATGAAATGAATTTAGCCAAAGCAGACAGAAAGTGATCATGTCACCAGTGTTTGAATGGAGTGCCAGTTGTCTTTACTGTCACAGTACAGTAGGTGGCAGCAGAGTAGACAGCACAGAGCTGAGTGACAACTAGAAGACAATTCATTCAGCCTGTGGTGTTATTGTGTCTGGGTGGGTGAGGGTCAGGCTGGGTGGTGTCTGGGTGAGGGTCAGGCTGCCAGGGAGCAAAGAGACGAGTGCTGCCCAGAAGGAGGAAGCTGTCACAGGGGCAGGCCAGCTCCCACAGGAAGCTTCCATCTTAGTGGAGGACAGACCGTGCACCGATCACGTTTTTTGCCACCGATCACCGATTGCCGATCGCCTATGGGAAATATCTGCCCAACCGATCATCGACCGATCACCGATATATAAACTCCTCAAAAAAAGTTTGGAAACGTTATTTTAGGTCGATTATTTCTCCCCTTTAATAATACCAATTGGCATTGTATTTTATATCGTTGGAAAGCCTGATTAGTGATAGGGCTTTTTTTTTTTTTTTTTATTAAAAAAAAATAATAATAATAATAATATAAAATAAATATCGGCAATCAGCCGAAATATCGGCAATCAGCCAATCGCATATTTGAGGTCAAAATCGGCCGATACAGATTGCTTGCCGATCGATCGGTGCACCCCTAACACACACACACACACACACACACACACACACACACACACACACACACACACACACACACACACACACACACACACACACACACACACAGCTACTGTAGGGAGACTGGTCACAGAGACTCAAGTTGGGAAGGAGGGTGATGATGATCAGTCAAGCGAGGGGCCAAACTTCAAAGACTGGGCGACGTGCTGCAGCTGCTGCGCTCCTTTAGGCTTAACTTTGGTTCATATTTGAGATTGTTGAATCAATCTAAGAAGGATCATGGCCCTTACATCTCTCACACACTCAGGTCCGCCTGCATAGAATGGAAACTGACATTAACATATTCCTGCTGGGAGTGGTCTCATTGGTTTTGAACTCACTAGTTACATTTAACAGCAATGTGGTGCTGTGCTAACATTTGCTAACATGTGCTAACATGTGCTAACATAGCACTAATTTGCTAAGATTTTGTCCCAGGGTCCCCCATCTGATAAGATTTTTTTTAACTTTTAGATGGGTTTTTTAATGTTCTGCTCACACCTGTGTTACTTCCTGCCTTTTAGACACAAAATGGGTGGAGGATGTATTGTCAGGGCCGTCAAAAACAGCAATCATTGCGGAATCACTAAGCTATTAAATCATGGCCGGTGTAAATGAAACAGAATGATGAGGTGCCAAAGAATACGCAGACCTAAACCAGTGTGACTGGAAACCTGATCAATAGCAGCTTCTGAAAGCAGCCGAGCCAACAGCTGTGAGGACATCAACACAAAGACGATTCAACTTGGATCACATGTGTCATGTGACTGTCCTCCTCACACTGAGGAAGATACCACACGCTGCCTGCTGTGACGCAAGGTCACTTACGCAACAGCAGCACTGCACACACACACGCACGCACACACACACACACGCACGCACACACACACACACACACACACACACACACACACACACACACAGCAAGTCGTCCAACGGCTCTATGTAGATGACAGCAGCGGCAGCATGTTGTTCAATAGCCTTTAGTCTGTCTCTAGCAGAGAACACTCCACCTCTCCCTTCACACCCACATCATTGGCATTGCAACTGGCAACCATAAGCAGAGTGAGTTACAATGATGGAGTGGGTAGAGGTTTGATATCTACCTTCTATCTACAGTATCTATATATAACATTAAGTATGTGGATTTTGTCTGTTTCAAGTTCTGTGTTCGGCCACAGCTATGCCGTTTTATGCGCGATCGGGCTGAACCCTTCAGGGTGTGTAAAGGGCACGTGTGCAGGTGACCTGACAAGATAAGATTATTTTATTAGGCTAATTAGCTAATGATGTGATGTCGTAATCAGTGATGTCGTCATCAGTGATGATGTCATCAGTGATGACGGAGCCGGATTTTCTTATTACTAGCTCGGCCGCTTCGCAGCCTCGCCCGTCCTGCAGCTCGCCAAGCTGCCCCTGCAGCTCGCATTCGCAGCTCGGCTGCTGTGTGGCCAATGAGACCAGCATCACTGATGATGTCAGATTTATGACATCATCCGTGGGATTTATGACATCACTGATGATGTCACAGTGGGATCAGGGACTTATGACATCACTGATGATGTCACGGTGGGATTTATGACATCACGGATGATGTCACAGTAGTGACAATCACACTACTGTGGGACAATCACAGTGGGACAGACAGAGCCCGAGCTCCCATTTATGTTGGAGATTAGCGCCTAGTATTGCTAAAGGGCACTTCAGCAAGAGATATGGCTGTAGTGTTGATGGACACATGAAAATGAGTTACGTATATATATCAAATGAGTTACGTATATATATCAAATGAGTTACGTATATATATAAAATGAGTTACGTATATATATCAAGTATATCAAATGAAAGCTCTTGATGAGCTCTTGCTGCTCTGCCCTTAAGGGCACATGATGCTAATTCTATAGCAATCCAGAGTTATTGATCAAAACAAAAGACCTAACACTGAACACTGAACACTGAACACACACAACTATTTGGCCCTGATGGCTTTCTTCCCAATTAAAAAAGACAGAAACATATTTTGTCGATGAATGTCAAAATATTGTTCATTAGGTATATAGTCATCCACATGTTTATGAAGTTTTCATATTAAAGATTGAATGAATTTAATAAACAAAGTCAGGACAAAGTCAAATGTCACTTAGGCCCTTCTGGTTCTCACCCCACAAATATGGCATTTACGCCCTTTCTGACTCTCGCCCCTCGATTTGATCAACATGTGTTTTATCTAATGAGATAAAGGTTCCACTTCCAGTCTGTTCACCTCACTTTCAGTCTGTTCACCTCACTTCCAGTCTGTTCACCTCACTTCCAGTCTGTTCACCTCACTTCCAGTCTGTTCATCTCACTTCCAGTCTGTTCATCTCACTTCCATCATTTTCCTTGCAGCAAAATGGGATCTCATGACTGACCAACACTGTCATAAAACCCTGTCAGAAACGTTGCACCTGACTATTTATATATTGCCGCATCAAAATATCGCAATCCTATGCTTATCAATTTCCCCACCCCCACCCCTAGTGTGTGTGTGTGTGTGTTCGCGCGTGCGCGTGTGTGTGTGTGCGTGCGTGTGTGCATGCGTGCGTGCATGCACATGCATGCGTGCACGTGTGTGTGCGTGCGTGCGTGCGTGCGTGTGTGTGCGTGCGCGTGTGACTCACCCTGCAGACAGACATCTGGTTGGTGGTGAGGGTCCCGGTCTTGTCGGAGCAGATGACGGAGGTGCAGCCCAGGGTCTCCACAGAGGGCAGGCTGCGGACGATGGCGTTCTTCTTGGCCATGCGGCGCGTGCCCAGGGCCAGGCAGGTGGTGATGACGGCGGGCAGGCCCTCGGGGATGGCGGCCACGGCCAGCGCCACGGCGATCTTGAAGTAGTAGACGGCGCCGCGGATCCAGGAGCCCCCGTGGACCGGGTCGTTGAAGTGGCCGATGTTGATGATCCACACGGCGATGCAGATGAGGGTGATGACTTTGGACAGCTGCTCGCCGAACTCGTCCAGCTTCTGCTGCAGGGGCGTCTTCTCCTGCTCGGTGGCCGCCATCTCATCACGGATCTTACCGATCTCCGTGTTGACGCCGGTGGCCACCACCACGCCCACCGCCTTGCCGGCTGCAATGTTGGTACCCTGAACAGACAGAAAGTATATGATGGTGGTTCTGATACAAAGGATCAAATCTCACATAATGCATCTTTAAACTAGAGCAGTGATACTCAACTTGCGGCCCGGGGGCCAGATGCGGCCCGCGACAGGGTGCAGAGTGGCCCCCCCGAACATTTTCTAAAAATTTCACGTTAGTTTTCATTGTGAATTAGAATCTAATTCACAATGAAAACTAACGTGAAATAAAGTTTGGCTGAGCTGCAGCTAAATTGTCAAATACTGCCGTCTGCTTGCTACCCAGGCACTTATGTATGTACTTAAACTAACTAACTTAACCTAACTAACTATCCAGTGTGCACAACATTGTCAGACTAAACTCTGGCTGACACCCCAAAAACCTACAATCCACTACAGAAAAATGTATATTGTTTGTTTATTAACTGGCCCCTGGACTTCTATCATTTCACAAAAGTGGCCCCCGGGAAAAGCAAGTTGAGTATCCCTGAACTAGAGGGCACTAGAGTGCATTAGGGATGGGCATTTCTAGCAAAAACACTATTCGAAATTCGCTGGCCAAATTCGAATTTAATTCGAAATTCGAAAATAAAAATAAAAATGTAAAAAAAATGTATTTTTTTTTTTTTTTTTTTTGTGTGAGTGAAATGTTGCATTGTCTCCCCTGATTCTAAGTCTACGGCTTTATTCATTAATATAAAAAGCTTCTGCTGTGGATTTTTAGCTCAAACAAGCATTGCACCACTGAAGTAAAGAACATGTTACATGACATTGACATTTTCGAAAATAAAAAACAGTTTTGACAATCATGAGTGGTTCATTAAATATTTAGTAGGCTCAGGTCTGAGTGCCAAAGGGGTGCCAAAGTCACCCCCTCTCCCTCTTCATGGGATTTCATCCGCCATTCATTTTTCCATAAACCTTGCTTAAAATGCTTATAAAAATTGTTGTACTTGCTCAAACCAAGCGATTTGACTATACTTAGAATCAGGGGAGACAATGCAACATTTCACTCAAAATTTCTTTTTTTTTTTTTTTTTTTTTTTTTCGAATTTCGAATTTCAATAATAAAAGTCGACCTTGATAATAACAACGATTATTCGAAAATTCGAAATTCGATGCCCATCCCTAGAGTGCATACCGCCAAACTTTCAACAAAGTTCCGTGGTGTTACGTCAATCCATTTGGAAGTTAGGTCACGTTTTTTTGTGATTGAACACGCCCATTGGCCCGAAACGTCACGTTTTGCAAAAAAAAAAACCTAACGGGAGCTCGTTTTGGTGTGCGGATCGTTCTCTTTTTCACTGAACACGCCCATTACCACGCCCCCTCTTGTCTAGAGGGCGTGGTCATGTAATCAGTTCTACGTTGGCCCATGACCTGCTATTAAGCCAAGTTTTGTGCAAATCCGTTCAGAACTTTTTTGGAGAGAACCTGCTGACAAACAGAGACAAAGGGGCACATTTTGCCCCATGAAGTTGCAGAAAGCCAAACAAACATGTGGTTTGAAGGGCACCAAGAGGACATGTGATGTGTGGAGAGCTTACAGAGAAGAGCATGTTCTTCTTGTCCTGGTTGACGGCACGTGGGTCAGGCACAGGGTCGGTGTGTTTGATCACGGAGACAGACTCGCCTGCAAAAGACGACACAGGGCAAAGGGTCAAAGCTATTTGCATCCGTGTCTCTGCAGCACAAGCGTCTAGGGAGAAAGTACAGACAGACTTCCACTCCACACGCGCCTCTGCAGAGAAAGCTATGCTGCTAATTATTCATGCTAACTGCAAAACTGGAGGGGGAGGGGGAGGGACACACGCACACAAAACGGTTGAGAATAAAGGTTTGCAATTATTTTCACTGATCGTACACTTTAAAGGGATAGTTCACATTTTTTTAAAGCCTAGCCCTATTTGCTATTTACTTACCAATGATGTTGTTGATCGGTATCCATCCTGTTCCTCATAGTAGCTCTGCAGAGTTGAGCAAAAACTAACGCAAGGTCACTGGGGTCATGCTCCTGTATGAACAAGCTGCCTGAAGCTCACTGAAATGTACTGTGTGTGTGTGTGTGTGTGTGTGTGTGTGTGTGTGTGTGTTGTGGATGACATTTCAGTGAGCCTCAGTCAGCCTGTACATACAGGAGGAGCGTGACCCCAACGACCTTGCATACATTTTTGCCCAACTGCAGAGAAAGAACTTTACCAATCAACCTCATCATTGGTAAGTAGCAAATAGGGCTAGGCTTTAAAAAAAAAAAAAAAGTGAACTATTCCTTTAACATGCTTCTGAAGCTTTCAGTTGAAAAGCACACATGCAGGCTGCTCCATTCATCAACGTCTAACAGTCTGCAGGCTGCTCCATTCATCAACGTCTAACAGTCTGCAGGCTGCTCCATTCATCAACGTCTAACAGTCTGCAGGCTGCTCCATTCATCAACGTCTAACAGTCTGCAGGCTGCTCCATTCATCAACGTCTAACAGTCTGCAGGCTGCTCCATTCATCAACGTCTAACAGTCTGCAGGCTGCTCCATTCATCAACGTCTAACAGTCTGCAGGCTGCTCCATTCATCAACGTCTAACAGTCTGCAGGCTGCTCCATTCATCAACGTCTAACAGTCTGCAGGCTGCTCCATTCATCAACGTCTAACAGTCTGCAGGCTGCTCCATTCATCAACGTCTAACAGTCTGCAGGCTGCTCCATTCATCAACGTCTAACAGTCTGCTTGCTGCTCCATTCATCAACGTCTAACAGTCTGCAGGCTGCTCCATTCATCAACGTCTAACAGTCTGCAGGCTGCTCCATTCATCAACG
This sequence comes from Poromitra crassiceps, assembly GCF_964638095.1. Lineage (NCBI taxonomy): Eukaryota > Metazoa > Chordata > Actinopteri > Beryciformes > Melamphaidae > Poromitra > Poromitra crassiceps. The sequence goes on from NC_139631.1 coordinate 39,481,633, forward strand.
TCTAACAGTCTGCAGGCTGCTCCATTCATCAACGTCTAACAGTCTGCAGGCTGCTCCATTCATCAACGTCTAACAGTCTGCAGGCTGCTCCATTCATCAACGTCTAACAGTCTGCAGGCTGCTCCATTCATCAACGTCTAACAGTCTGCAGGCTGCTCCATTCATCAACGTCTAACAGTCTGCAGGCTGCTCCATTCATCAACGTCTAACAGTCTGCAGGCTGCTCCATTCATCAACGTCTAACAGTCTGCAGGCTGCTCCATTCATCAACGTCTAACAGTCTGCAGGCTGCTCCATTCATCAACGTCTAACAGTCTGCAGGCTGCTCCATTCATCAACGTCTAACAGTCTGCAGGCTGCTCCATTTATCAACGTCTAACAGTCTGCAGGCTGCTCCATTCATCAACGTCTAACAGTCTGCAGGCTGCTCCATTCATCATGTCTAACAGTCTGCAGGCTGCTCCATTCATCAACATCTAACAGTCTGCAGGCTGCTCCATTCATCAACGTCTAACAGTCTGCAGGCTGCTCCATTCATCAACGTCTAACAGTCTGCAGGCTGCTCCATTCATCAACGTCTAACAGTCTGCAGGCTGCTCCATTCATCAACGTCTAACAGTCTGCAGGCTGCTCCATTCATCAACGTCTAACAGTCTGCAGGCTGCTCCATTCATCAACGTCTAACAGTCTGCAGGCTGCTCCATTCATCAACGTCTAACAGTCTGCAGGCTGCTCCATTCATCAACGTCTAACAGTCTGCTTGCTGCTCCATTCATCAACGTCTAACAGTCTGCAGGCTGCTCCATTCATCAACGTCTAACAGTCTGCAGGCTGCTCCATTCATCAACGTCTAACAGTCTGCAGGCTGCTCCATTCATCAACGTCTAACAGTCTGCAGGCTGCTCCATTCATCAACGTCTAACAGTCTGCTTGGCTGCTCCATTCATCAACGTCTAACAGTCTGCAGGCTGCTCCATTCATCAACGTCTAACAGTCTGCTCCATTCATCAACGTCTAACAGTCTGCAGGCTGCTCCATTCATCAACGTCTAACAGTCTGCAGGCTGCTCCATTCATCAACGTCTAACAGTCTGCAGGCTGCTCCATTCATCAACGTCTAACAGTCTGCAGGCTGCTCCATTCATCAACGTCTAACAGTCTGCAGGCTGCTCCATTCATCAACGTCTAACAGTCTGCAGGCTGCTCCATTCATCAACGTCTAACAGTCTGCTTGGCTGCTCCATTCATCAACGTCTAACAGTCTGCAGGCTGCTCCATTCATCAACGTCTAACAGTCTGCAGGCTGCTCCATTCATCAACGTCTAACAGTCTGCAGGCTGCTCCATTCATCAACGTCTAACAGTCTGCTCCATTCATCAACGTCTAACAGTCTGCAGGCTGCTCCATTCATCAACGTCTAACAGTCTGCAGGCTGCTCCATTCATCAACGTCTAACAGTCTGCAGGCTGCTCCATTCATCAACGTCTAACAGTCTGCAGGCTGCTCCATTCATCAACGTCTAACAGTCTGCAGGCTGCTCCATTCATCAACGTCTAACAGTCTGCAGGCTGCTCCATTCATCAACGTCTAACAGTCTGCAGGCTGCTCCATTCATCAACGTCTAACAGTCTGCAGGCTGCTCCATTCATCAACGTCTAACAGTCTGCAGGCTGCTCCATTCATCAACGTCTAACAGTCTGCAGGCTGCTCCATTCATCAACGTCTAACAGTCTGCAGGCTGCTCCATTCATCAACGTCTAACAGTCTGCAGGCTGCTCCATTCATCAACGTCTAACAGTCTGCAGGCTGCTCCATTCATCAACGTCTAACATTCTGCAGGCTGCTCCATTCATCAACGTCTAACAGTCTGCAGGCTGCTCCATTCATCAACGTCTAACAGTCTGCAGGCTGCTCCATTCATCAACGTCTAACAGTCTGCAGGCTGCTCCATTCATCAACGTCTAACAGTCTGCTCTGCATGAATGATGGAGTTGGTGAGCTGCTGATTGATGAGCCTTTGTGTGGAAACAATGAGCAAACCTCATTGTTCATCATCAGCACATGAAATGAGCTGGACTAAAGAGTTCATAGCTAAAGCTATCCCAAAGATATCTGTGTTGTTAAGAGGAAAATGCAAAAATGGTGTGAAACAATGTAAAGGAAAGAATGGTGCTGGCTGTGAAGCCAGAAGTCAGCAGATCAGATCTGTCTCACCGGTCAGGATGGACTGGTCCACCCTCAGCGTCGTCGATTTGATTGAACAGATGCGAATGTCAGCAGGCACCTTGTCTCCAACTAGAGTCAAACAAGAGCCACAATTAGAGATGAAGCGCACAAGAACACACAATGCCAAATGATGAAAAACATACAGAAACATCAACGGGGAACAGCTAGAACAGTATATACCGTAAATTCCGGACTATAAGCCGCGGCTTTTTTCCCGTTTTTTGGCCCCTGCGGCTTATATAACGGTGCGGCTTATCTATGGATTTTTTCAGAAAAAAAAAAAAAATACAAATAAAATCTCTCTTTTTTAGCACTCTTTCTAACTATAAATCCACTTCTGTTTTAATTTCCTCTCTTGCCCTCTTTTCACCACACCGCGGACACTGTGTGCACTGTAAAAATAAACAACGGTGGTGTTGTGTTATGTTGTTTTGTTGAAATGTTACGGTAATACGGTAAATGGGAGCTTCCTCAAACAGCCATCTCTTTCCCGACAATCCCCTCTGTGCGTGACCACTTACATATGGTAATTACGGTAAGCAAACGGCCACTCGGCCAACAACTCCCTCCCCCGACTACCAGGAGAAAATCACAAACTTCGGCGAATTCACACAAAGGAAGATCAAGGAATATTCACAAGACGAGCAGTAGAAGCAACACTCTCACTTACCATGGGGAAGGTACGCAGAAATTCACACGACGCAGCTTTCAAGTTGAAAGCAGTCAATCTCGCATTAAAAGAGGGAAACAGAGCAGCAGCGCGTAACCTGGGCATCGATGAGTCAATGGTGAGGCGTTGGACGGTGCAGCAGGAGGAACTGTCTCAGTGCAAGAAGACCAAAAAGTCCTTCAGAGGTCATAAAAGCAGATGGCCCGAACTTGAAGATTCCCTTGAAGATTGGGTGTTGACCCAGAGAGCAGACGGCCGAGGCGTTTCCACGGTGCAGATCCGACTGAAGGCCAAAACAGTCGCCACCGAAATGAAAATTGAACATTTCAGAGGTGGGCCATCTTGGTGCTTCCGATTCATGAGACGAAAGGGACTGTCCGTCCGGGCGAGAACTACTGAACAACTCCCTCCCGACTACCAGGAGAAAATCACAAACTTCGGCGAATTCACACAAAGGAAGATCACGGAATATTATAGGAGTGTGAAAACATCCACAATCACCAACGGGTTCCAAAACGCTGGACTGCTGCGGGATGAAGAGGATGACGCCGCCACAGCTGGCGCTGAGGGCCGTCAGAGGCTTCAGAGGCTGTTCGATGCCGACAGTGACGAAGAGGAGTTCGTTGGTTTTGAGTGACAATGAAGGAGAGAGGAGAGTGGTTGACGAAGCCACCCTGAACCTGTTCGTTTCCGACACTGAAGATGAGGACTTTGGTGGTTTCAGTACGCAGGAAGAAGAGGAAGACGAGGATTAGTGACTTGACTTCTCTGGTTACAGCCGTTTGCTGCACATATAGCCTATTGTTGTGTGATTTTGTCTGGGGATTAGTGACCTGACTTTTGTTTTGTTTTGTTGAAATGTTAATAAATGGGAGCTTCCCCAAACAGCCATCTCTTTCCCGACATTCCTCTCTGTGCACGAACCCTTTCATATGGTAATTAAACATCAAAACACCCGCGGCTTATAGACCGGTGCGGCTTATATAAGAAAAAAACAGTCAATTTTGGTGCTGCGGCTTATATACCGGTGCGCCTTATAGTCCGGAATTTACGGTAGTAGGGGTGTCACGATATTTCGTCGCACGATATATCGCGATATCGAAACGTCACGATATGCGTATCGTCAGAAAAAAATGATATCATAAAAAAATATATATAATAATATTACTATGATTATTTTTTGCTCCTGAATAATAATAGAACAAATTTAGCAGAATCAACACGCATGAGTGAGGGGGCAGACTACTACTGGCATGGCAAAACAGCTCAAGGGGTACATAAGATTACATAAGTTTAGGGACCATTGAGCATGAGTTATTTAAGAAATAGATTGTATACTTTATTTTTCTTTCACCATGCAACAAACATTTAGTTTGTGACAGTGTGACACATTCTGTTGCAAGAGAAGCATTATCTTCCATGTTGTTTTATAGTTATTATAATAACAATTTCCAAAAACAGGATTTGTTTTGTATTTTGTGTATTTCAAATGAAAGACTATTTTTCCAGTATTTTCCCAGGGCTCCCTTGAAAAGAGGTTTCGATTTCAACGGGACTCACATGGTTAAATAAATGATAAATAAATACATAAAAATGATTTACTTTTGTTAAAAAGAATATTGTTAAAATATCGTATCGTATCGTTATCGTGAACCCAATATCGTGTATCGTATCGTATCGTGAAATGAGTGTATCGTGACACCCCTAGTATATAGGAATGATATATATATAGGAATTAGAATAGATGACCAATGACATTTTCTTAAAAGTCTAATTTGAAGTAGGGCTGCAACCAACGGCTCTGAATGACAAGTCTCTGAATCACACTGAGACTTCCGGGGCTCCGGTCAGATGCTGGACACAAAATCTGATTGGCTGCGCTGTGACGGAAGTGACATCATACAGCGTGTCGCACAGCGCGTCACACAGCGCGTCGCACAGCGCGTCGCACAGCGCGTCGCACAGCGCGTCGCACAGCGCGTCGCACAGCGCGTCGCACAGCGCGTCGCACAGCGCGTCGCACAGCGCGCCTCCTCCCACATTACAGTCCGGCAAGGAAACACGTACAGTGAGTGGAACATGGTGAAGCGCCGTGAAGAGAGACTAGTCTCACAGTGGCCAGGAGAGACCAGAAAGTAGTGCTAGGCTGTCTTGCAGGAAGAATGAGTGGGCAAGATCATTTAACAGCTGCGTTACAGAAAGTGTCCACAGCGTAGATGCTCTCAATGCTCTCAAGGACGTGTTTGTTGCAGTTGTTGCAGTTCACCCGGGGTCGATTTAGCCGATGGCACACATTCCGAATGCACCGGCCACGAGGTCCCCGGTTGGTCAATTCAGATATCTGTCACGCATCCTTTTTTTTGGCTTGGGGGGGTGGGCGTTAACCACTTTTCAGAGTTGTGTTCCAGACGTAGATAACATCTACAGCTGCACTGTGAGACTAGGAGAGAGGAGGAGAGCCAAAGAAACAGGAGGAAATGGAGGACTTGTGAGCCATAAAAGGCCCGTCTCAAAGGAAAAGACCAATTTGGGCCCATCTGAATTGCAGTGACCCAATTCAGCGTCTAATAGTACATAAAGGCCATGGAAAGTGGGGAAATGGACCAGGCTTCTAATAGTACATAAAGGCCATGGGGAAGTGGGGAAATGGACCAGGCTTCTAATAGTACATAAAGGCCATGGGGAAGTGGGGAAATGGACCAGGCTTCTAATAGTACATAAAGGCCATGGGGAAGTGGGGAAATGGACCAGGCTTCTAATAGTACATAAAGGCCATGGGGAAGTGGGGAAATGGACCAGGCTTCTAATAGTACATAAAGGCCATGGGGAAGTGGGGAAATGGACCAGGCTTCTAATAGTACATAAAGGCCATGGGGAAGTGGGGAAATGGACCAGGCTTCTAATAGTACATAAAGGCCATGGGGAAGTGGGGAAATGGACCAGGCTTCTAATAGTACATAAAGGCCATGGGGAAGTGGGGAAATGGACCAGGCTTCTAATAGTACATAAAGGCCATGGGGAAGTGGGGAAATGGACCAGGCTTCTAATAGTACATGAAGGCCATGGAAAGTGGGGAAATGGACCAGGCTATGGCACAGATCCTTGTGCGTAATCTAATCTACCGTAAATTCCGGACTATAAGCCGTGGCTTTTTTCCCGTTTTTTGGCCTTTTTTGGCCCCTGCGGCTTATATAACGGTTCGGCTTATCTATGGATTTTTTCAGAAAAAAAAAAAAAAAAAATGGAATTCTCTCTTCTTTAGCACTCTTTCTAACTATAAATCCACTTCTGTTTTAATTTCCTCTCTTGCCCTCTTTTCACCACACCGTATGACACTTGTATGACACTGTGTGCACTGTAAAAAAGAAACACAGGTGGTGTTGTGTTATGTTGTTTTGTTGAAATGTTAATAAATGGGAGCTTCCTCAAACAGCCATCTCTTTCCCGACAATCCCCTCTGTGCATGAACCCTTACATATGGTAATTAAACATTAAAACACAAAAAAAAAAAAAAAAAAATACCATTAAAACACCCGCGGCTTATAGTCCGGTGCGGCTTATATATGTAAAAAACAGTCAACTTTGCAGGTGCGGCTTATACACCGGTGCGGCTTATAGTCCGGAATTTACGGTACATATATATATATATATAGGCCTACTTTGTTAACAATGCAAATTGTGTCCGATAAATCTGAGAGACTCCAACCAAGAAGACGGTAGGCTCACAGCTCAGAAGAGAGACCCAAGTAAAGCAGGAATCTCACAAACGCAAAAAGGCAAAGTTGATGTGGTCAAACAGGAGAAAGCTGAGGGGAAAGCTCAAACCTCTGCATGGGAAAAGAGAATGACCGAAAATGCGGAAGGATGCGAAAAACGACAACGTACCAACGTCAGCTTTCCCTATTGAGGGAAACATACAGTAATCCAAAGCCTCCTGTGCCCTTGTGAGAAGGGAGGAGAAAATAGAAATGAGACGCAGCCAAAAATGGGAAAGTATTTCAATATGTTCCCCGATGGCAGCAGTTTCCTTTCCTCATCATCTTCATCACAGTACAGGAAGAGGTGGGGCTACAGTACAGGAAGAGGTGGGGCACCAGCCTCCGTCACTCAATGGAGGACAGAGACCAAGCGGCACTTCCTCTACGCTAGGCTTGTGCGCTATTAAGGCATACCGGGGTATTTAGAAATCCAGACGGTATGATTTTCAATACCGTTTTCTATCTTTTTTGTTCAGCCAAAATAGCTGCAAGTGTCCTGTGCTGGTCTTAGCATCAATTATTTTTATTCGTTTATTTTTATTCGCCATGTAGGCTACTTTTTTACCCTTATTAATAGGCGTGCATAAATGTGTTACAAGCAACACTATATTGTTTAAGACCACTTTAACTGAACATGCTAGGCTTGACCACAACGCTGTCCATTCCCTTTGTTTCATTGTCATTCTCCATTGAGGACATTTGTTAACAACATTGTGCATGTAAATAGCTTTCTGAAACATGTAAATAGCTTTCTGAAACATGTAAATAGCTTTCTGAAACATGTAAATAGCTTTCTGAAACATGTAAATAGCTTTCTGAAACATGTAAATAGCTTTCTGAAACATGTACATAGCTTTCTGAAACATGTACATAGCTTTCTGAAACATGTAAATAGCTTTCTGAAACATGTACATAGCTTTCTGAAACATGTAAATAGCTTTCTGAAACATGTAAATAACTTTCTGAAACATGTAAATAACTTTCTGAAACATAGAAGTTACAACTTTTTTTATTCAAGGACAAAATAAAAAAGACGAAGACACGGGCAACAGACGCTCACCGACCGCCCCGACATCGCCGACTGCCCGTCATGGGCTGTGTGTGTGTCAGGGGTTTAAAGCCTCAGAACAACCTGACTGTGGACATCAACAGGCTTGCTTCCCTGAGTGCTGACATCCGACTGTGAGAGACGACCTGGTGAGTCGCTGGACCAGAGTCAACTCATTAGATGTCCCGACAGCGCTGCCAGGAACTGGGATCTATCTGTCAGTGGGTTGGGCCGGGCGTCCACCAGTCAAGAGACACAGTGACAGCGTTTCATCCACCAATCAAGAGACACAGTGACAGCGTTTCATCCACCAATCAAGAGACAGAGTTGAGTGTGACAGGCTGACAGCTCTTCTCAGAAAGACTTTGGTTGCATCTTTGAGCCATCTAAATGTGGAACGACAGGCACAATGGAAGCTTCCCTTCTCAGAAGGCAACGCAACCCAGATCACAGGTGGACAGGTGCAGGCTCAGACCCAGATCACAGGTGGACAGGTGCAGGCTCACGGTCAGCTCAGCTCACTTTCAATTCAACATAAGATGAACTTTCACATATCGAATGATAGAGCGTGATAATTATACACTGAATATATCAACCTTTTTTTCCTTTTTTCTTAAGGGTTAGGGTTTTCAATTTTCAATTGATGGTGAAAATCCAGCTCCTCAGTTGACTAAATTGGACAAGAATAGTTAGGTTTTTATTTTCGTTTAAAAAAACGTTTTCCTTTTACTGCCAGAAAGAAGTTGGTTCAAAGTACCTTTCTGTCAGTATTAGACTATGGTGATGTCATCTATAATATGCATGCTGCTTCTGCTCTTCTGAACAAACTGAATGTAGTCTATCATGGTGCCCTGCGCTTTGTAACTGATGCAAGTTTACGCACACATCATTGTCAATTATATGAAATGGTTCAATGGACTTCTCTGAGTCTACGGAGAAAAACCCATATGTTAATTTTTATTTTAAAAGCTTTATTAGGTAAGTTACCGCTGTATATTTCTAGTTTATTTTGGCCCCCAAAACCCAAACAGAGCTAGGTAAATCTTCCTTCTCCTTTCATGCACCACATGCCTGGAACGAGTTACAAGGTGTTTTAAACATGACATCTTTACCCCCTCTTGACATGTTTTAAAATACTCTAAAATCTGTTTTTACAGAACAATGTCATTGCATGTGAAATGTGCGATTGTCAAGTTAATTTAGCCCTTCTTTTCAGCCTTTAATCCTTGTAGTTTGTGTTTGCTTGTTGTGTTTCTTTGTGTATTCTGTGATGTTATTTGTCCCCGTTTGTATTTTTTATATGAAACCTTTTATTTTTGCTGTCCATCTTGACCAGGACTCCCTGGCAGAAGAGATATTGTATCTCAATAGGACCTTCCTGGTTAAATAAAGGATAAATAAAGAAATAAATAAAATAGATGACATCCGTGGAAGGATGAAAAGGACTGGCTTTGGCTTGGCAACAGGAAGGAAAATATCCAATGTTTCCCTTAGAAGTCACATGGCTTTACACAACTACATCCTAGTGGTTGCGTCAGACTTCCTGTGCTCAAGTCATGACTTTGGAAGAGAAGTGGAGAGAGAGAGAGCGCGCTGAGACAACACACATGGCTAGCTAGGCCCGCTAACACACGCTGGAGACCAGCGCTGAGTGTTATGGCTGGCTCCGTGCTAACACACGCTGGAGACCAGCGCTGAGTGTTATGGCTGGCTCCGTGCAGTGCTGCCATTGTCCTGAAGCCGTGTGACATCGCAGGCCTGCTCTAGATGGCCGTGTGTGTATAATCATCTGTCCCTTCAAAGTCAACATCCTACTTGGCAGCTCTCCAACTGTCTCCTCAACACCAGTGCTTTTTTCTTCACCTCTCTCTGGACTCGTCGACAGGTCGGAGACTTCCCAAACCTTTTTACAGTGACAAAGGACTTTGGCACCCAATATGACTCCCAGTGCCCCCCCCCCCCCCCTTCAAACAGCCCTTTGAACAGGCAGGCATGGCGTCAAACGCTGCCAGCTCTGACTGACACCTGTCCCCCCGCAGGTCTATTAGGGAATTGCGTGCGTGGTGGCGGGCCGATGGGGAAGTCTATTTCAGAAGCCCAGTGGACAGGCGATCCATCCTGCAGCGTTCTGACACAATAATGCCACGATGGCCAACAAGTTATGTTCTATTGTCCCCGTGGGGGAAACTCAACCTCTGCACATTTGACCCATCCTCTACTAGGAACCTTCCTAGAACTAGGAGCAGTGCGGCAGCCGCAGTGTGGCAGCCAGCGTCCGCGGGCCAAACTCCATTGCCAGTTTTCGATTGCCAGCGCCTTGGTCAGGGACACTGACAGGGAGTATTAACCCTGACATACATGTCTTTGATGGTGGGAGGAAACCGGAGCACCCGGAGGAAACTTAACCCACACGGACAGAAAAGACCTGTGACGGACCCGGGGGTTTGAGTGAGACAACAATGCTAACCACTAAGCCGCCGTGCTGTCAATAGTTTGTGGAGATCAAAATGTACGACACAAAAGTTTGAAGTAGTTTGGAGGCAATCTGGGAAGCCAGAGTTGATTCCGGCACGTAACTAGACTCTGGGACAGCCGTAACTTTTTTTTTATGCTTCCTGTACAGCGCGGGGACTTCCACCTCCACGCAGTGCCTCCGCTCCGTTGTTGTACCGGTGAATATAAGAGTTCCGGTCCCGAACGCTCGTGAGTATATACGAATTTTGACGTTTAGCCTTCAAAATAAAAGCGACGCAATGGATGTTTTTAAAAGGCACCGCTGCGCGGAAGTGGACGTCCCGGGCGGAAGATCCGCGCTGTACAGGAAGCCTAAAAAAAGGTTCCCTGATTGGTTTGAATGAAACGTTTGGGAGCCTTGTGTACTAGTAGAGAAGCTACACCATAACCATTCAAAGGTCAGCTGTGTGCACTCCTTCATTGGAGTTTGAATAAAGTTTCTCTTTCGGGTTCTGAGGTTCTCTTTCCAAGACAACTTCAGAATCAGAATCACTTTCACTTTAACTTGATCACAATAGTGTGATTACATATCCCCACATCATCTGCTTTACACGTTTACATGTGACGTGTTTTTTGCAAGGACCGAAATGGTAACGACAAAAATTAAATACAAATAAAATGGCAGAACAACATGAGTTAGACACCAATTACTAGGGCTGGTATTGTTTAAAAAACTATGATATACCAGTACCAATACCAGTACCCTAAAAGTACCATATTCGATACCCTTTTTGTTAGCCATAATTTTGAGCATTCTGGTGGCATCTCGACACGCTGAACTGCCTACTCTGTCACACACAGCGCGTTCGGGCTTCCCCACCACAGACTGTATGGGTTGTAGACTTCACCACCACAGACTGTATGGGTTGTAGACTTCACCACCACAGACTGTATGGGTTGTAGCTGCTGGGGTAGTGGGCCAATCACACGTCGCATTACATCGCAGAAAGCTTGCGGTGATTGGCTGCGAGCAAAACCACACAAATAGCCTTTTTTTTAGCTCTTTGTACAAAAAGGATCGAATGCAGGTATCGTTGACTGGAGAAGTTTTGATACTATTTTACTGGGCTATTTCAGTCGACACCTTATTAAAACCGTGTCTCAATCTTTTTCATGTCAAGGAGCCTAAACTGACACAAATTAAACCACGGACCCCATTTGAGAAGATTTTGTCCCAGGGTCTCCATCTGATCTGTAGCTTTTGTGACGACCCTCCCACTCTCCTGGGCCTGTCTTGCAGGAGCCTGGGGTCATTAGGGGCGGGACATACTCCCCGCGCGCTTCCAACCGCGAGGGTCGTGTGGCCAATATGACGTCATCGCGGTGGGGGCGGGGCCACCGTAGCCGTAAGCGCGTGTTGCCAGATTTTTTAATGAAATTAACAAGTAAGTAGGCTACACTGAGCCATGTTCTGACCACATGTCTTCTTCACCCATGTGGTCAACTTTGATTTCTAACTGTTAGTTTTGAGTCATTTCAAGTAATGTGCTGTGTTGAGAAAGAGATCTAGGCCTATTTACATTCAATAAAAACAGGATTGACGATTCTATTCATGTGCTGATACAATCGTTTGAGAGTGAAACCGCAGTCTACTGAACATAATGGCATTCCATTGACCTTATCATGGGCCGTTCACTGTACTGTGTAAACAGCGGTGCTCTGAGCAGCATGACCCCGTCTGTCCCAACGCGGGGTGCGCACGCAGTCTGCGGAGCTCCGCCTCTCCCTGCCCGCATGGAGTATGTTCCGGGCTTTAGGCTGATTGGGTCTGATTGAGACTGGTGTACTCATTGGGCTTTGGAAGACCTTCAGACCATTCAGTCTCTCTCCCTCCTCAACGATGCACCTTTTGTTCTGTTTGTTTGTTTGTTTAGGGTTTTTTTTTTTATGTTTTATTTATTCGCACAGTAGAAACAAAACAAAGACATATGACAGTTCAAATGACAAAGTCAGATGAGATATTTACAGGGCTAAAATACAGACAGGAGTACTGTGCAGGAGGAGGCAAAGAAAACCCAGAGGGCTAATAAGGCGCACTCCACCTCATAATTTGATAGTTTGATGTAGTTTGTGTAACTTGTTTAGTTACTTTAAGTAAAAACAATGATTATTTAACTAAAACTAAGGGAAACTAACTAAATACAAAACTTTAAGCAAGCGAACAGAACAAAAGGTACGTCAGCAAGGATAAAGAGACTGAATGGTCTGAAGGTCTTCCAAAGCCCAGTGAGTAAACAGGGCCCACCGTGTGACCCCAACACCAGGCTCCTGCAAGGCCAGGAGGACTGGAGGGTCGTCACACTTTTAGATGTTTTATTACAGAAAATGAAACCCATGACCAAAATAGTCCTACATTCTGTTATATACTTAGGGTTGGATTTCTATTGAAAATAAATTACTCTTTTTGCTGGGGACCCCCTGGAACCCCCTCAAGGACCCCTAGGGGTCCCCGGACCCCACGTTGAGAACCACTGCCTTAAAAAGGTATTGAGTAGTGATACTCTCAGCCCTACCAGCTACACACAGGTAACCTGCTCACACAGATGAAAAGGTGTAAACATGTCGTGTCAGATCTGTATTTAGGTGAGCACTCCACATGCCTGTGATTATGCTTACTTTGACTCATGTCTCAGATTTGTCTCAATAATAAATGCTCAACATTTAGGAATATAGATCACAAATGTATTTTTCTGTCTGCAAAAAATCTGAAACTCTACGTGTGTATTTCCAAATTGGAAGTTTAGTTAAGTTTCCTGGGATAGAGGTGCATTTGAAGTGCTTGTGCATATTTACAGTATGTAAAAAACAAACATTAGTTTTTATTGCATTTATGTTGAATCTGTATTCACCCAAAGACTCTTGCACACCTGAGAAGTCTTGTGGCAGGTGTGTAGGTGGAGTAGATGTTCACTTGCTTTATTATACAACGTTTTCGGTACAACGTACATACACAGTGTTTCCCCTAGAAAAATGTTCAGGCCTGGAGGGATTTCGAAACGTACCTCGACCGCAACAGTGGGGGGCCGTCGCTGGCGACGGTAAACTTTTAGCTAACCTGTTCGCATCTATGTTCGCAATGGCATCCCAAGTATCATCATACTATTATGGGATGCGATGCGAACAGTTGTATTATGGGATGTGCGTTTCCCAGGCAACGACACACGTCGACACGTTTTGGAACAGTGCCGCACGCTGGCACAATGCTCCTAAAAGTAAAATGGTTATCGTTTTGAATGATTTGGCATCTTCCATTACTCTGTTGTGATCGACACATTATGGACTGTACTGTATCATGAGAAATATGAATGAACATATTATGATTTAACATGTTGTCCTCTCTAGCTAAGAAACCTCTATTCAGAGGAGACAAATGGCTTTTGTGGTTGCCCCAGGACGTTTCACACCTCTCAGAGCCTCAAAGGATTCCGGCCATTGTTTTATCTCTAAGGGTAATCAAGCCATAAAACCCCCTTTTCCCTTGCCTCACCTTACAGAATGGGCACAGTCCAGCTCACAGAGCGCTATCATTGGCCAGAACCATCACAAAAGACACATGAGAGGCCAATGAGAACCCTTCGTGATTTTCCCCAGACAGTACCAAAACTGTTGGAAAACAGTTTTAACTAGGAGTCTCAACTAAGCTTTCGTGCGCAGCGGAAGGGTCTGGAGGAGCCAGGAAGCCAGCTCCCCTCCCCCGCTCGCTGCACCCCCTGCGGCCTGCAACAAAGGCCTGACCAGGGCCTCAGAAGGAACCAGGCCTCAACCAGACTGCAACAGCAGGCCCAGGGATCGCCTACGAAAGGCCGTAAGTCCCACCAGACAGAGCATGCGTAACTGAGATAGCTCTACTTAATCTCAGTTTAATTCAAGTCGGTTTAGCGTTATAAGTCGCAGGGAAAAACCTCCTTACGCTTCCAGACTTGCCACAGCCTGGCACAACGCCAGCTGTAGATCAAGCTTCCAGACGTCCCACAGCCTGGCACAACGCCAGCTGTTGATCAAGCTTCCAGGCAAGACCGCCTAACCAACGGCTGAAGAAAAGACACACCGTGGCCCCAGTCGCAGAACCAACAGCCGACGAAGGACGCAAAAGACCCACCGTGGTGCCAGCCACAGAGAGCAGCCACCCACTCCTTCGACCCAACGAGCAGAGAGACTGCACGTCAACCCCAGGCACGTCAACCCCCAGGCACGTCAACCCCCATCAGACGTCCGCTGCACGCTTCCCCAGGCCAGGGTGAACCGCGCTGCAGGCCATCGCCATCCGCTCCACGGCAACCCCAGAGGCGCGTGCAGAGCAACTCTCCCTACTCGCTCTCCCTCTCGGAGCGAGACCCACGTGAGAGTTTATGGTTTAATGGTTCTGGGCAGAGTTAGCGGTTAAAATGCATTATCATATGTGTTGATTACAGTATCCTGTATGTGACTGTTAGCGATCTGTGAGAATTGAGGCCACCAGCGTGTTCTCTCTCTCCCCTGCTCTCCCTCTCTCTCTCTGTCGATTCCCCTCTCTCTCCTTCCACAAAATTGACAAAACCGCCATTTTGAAAAGGAGGCGGTCTTCACACGACCAGACCGCCCCTCAGCCAATCCTGGGGTGACATAAGACACTCCACCTTCTCCGCCCTCCTTCTCTCTCACACATACACACACACACACACACAAATGCTAAGTAACACCCACATACGCACACACACATTCAAGCCTGCCTCCGCCAGGCAGACTTAAATCACTGCACACTAGGGCTGTTGAAACAAATTTTGATATTCGAATATTATTCGAATTTAATAATTATGAACGAAATTCGATTATTATTATTTTTTTTAAACGAATATTTTTTTATTTAAAAAAATTTTTTTTTTTTTTTTTTAGAACACTAGAACAGTGACAAGTTCTGACAACATACTTGAAGAAAAGAGTGTTGTTAACTGAAGTTGACTGTTGAAGCTGCTATACTGATGTAAACCTACCTGTAGCTCTTAAAATGTATGTTCATTCATTGTTAACTGAAGTTGACTGTTGAAGCTGCTATACTGAATGTAAACCTATAGCTCTTAAGTGCAATACGTGACTGATTTTTTTGTTGTTCATGGCTCATTGTTGTTTTGGCAAAGTTTACTTAGTTGTTTATTGATAAGGAGCTCAAACAAAGGCTGTGTCTTTTTTTATTATCAATTATTTTATTTTAGCATTTCAGACAGCACCAATACATCACTGATGAATATTAACTAAGCTCTGGTTATCTGACCTATTTTCTAATGCAATGAATGTATGTACATTGTACAAGGAACATGTTTTCTTAAATAAACATCATTGCTGGACTATTTGTGATAAGCCTAATATTATTTTGAATATTCATCCACCATTCACTTTTCCATCTACGGTACATTTGGTAAAATGCTTAGAAAAAGTTTTACTTGGTCAAACCCAAAGATTCAGCTATATTTAGAATCAGAACACAACATAAGAGAAGACAACAATTCACTCAGACAAAAAAAAAAAAAAATTTTTTTTTTTTTAAATTCAATTAAAAATTAATTAAAATATTCGAATATAATTCGAATATTAAAATGTATAAAGCACTGAAATTCGAATTTGATTATAGAGGGAGATTGACAGCCCTACTGCACACACACACACACACAGGCACACACACACACACAATTGATATAATGCTTATTCATATTAGTTATTAGCTATAGATGTGGTAGACTATTAGTTGTAAAGTAAATGTGATGAACTGATATTTTAATCATTATGTTAATGTCAATTGATATTGTGATTTATTAAATCTTTTTATTACATAATTATATGAATCTTGGTTGTTATTCATGAGGTATTTTATCTGTGGAAATCTGTGACAGAAGCTTACGAACTTTGACCTTCAATTAACTGTACAATGTACACTATATCATTATGAGACTGATATGACAATTTGGTTTGGTGTCTAAACAAGTCATAACTTGACTTTTAGACAGGTCTGTAGCCTTAACTACAGTGGTGCCCCGAATCTTACAGAGAATACAATATTTTCTGTCAAATCTAATAAATTTATGAATATTAATAATTCATAATTATTAATAATCATATTTCATAACCAAACCAGCTCCTGCGAGCACAACAACTCTCCACACTGTCAACACCAGTATTGTTGTATTGTAATAAAATGCCATAAAGGTTTATTGAAATTTTGGGGAGAGCAGAAAAAAAAATCTAAAAAGGTGTGGAGGCGGGCCCGCCAGACCTGTAGAATGGTAGGGGAAACATTATATAACATATCTATATATCTATATCTATATACTGTATCTATATATCTATATATATATCTATATATACACACACACGGTATATACAGTATACAGTGTATATATATATATATAATATTATACATACATATATACATATATATATATACCATAAAAACAGTCTCTACAGGAACAAGTCCATATGAAGTTGACCGCACACTCCAGAAGAACAGGGTGACCAATGCTGTATCAAATTATCATATTTATTTTATGAAGAACAATGCGTTTCGCAGGCTTGCTGCTTCATCAGGTTCAAGATATATATATATATTTTATACATGCATATATACATATATATATATATACACACACTTGAAAAAGGTCTTGTACTGAAACGTTGTTATAATAAATTCCTGTTTGAGCAAGTGAAGACAGTGTGTCTCTTCTAAGTGAATCTGTATTCACAAAATCATTGACACATGTGAATTTGGTTGCATTTGTTTTGGGATTTGAGATGTCTGGCAGAGGTTCAGTTCTCCAATCCACAAATGTGTGTTGACTTCACATGCTGGTGGGAAGGTCCAACATCTCACACTTACAAGTGGGCTGCTGAGCGCGTTCATGTGACATTTCCAAGTAGGAAATGTGTTTTTTCAGCAAAACAATCACACTAACATCATCAGAATATTGTGTGTACATACGTAGTAGGTCCCATTACAGTTGCATTTTTGTGTGTGCATTTAGCAGAGATGCTCACAAGTCCTTTTTTGCACGTCCAAGTCAAGTCTGAAGTCTTTGGTCACAAGTCAAGTCTCAAGTCCCTATGGAACGAGTGTTCTATCATCTGCTGCATGATGCCATCTGGTCTGCTTAGAACACTGCATAGCTAAAACTAAGGCATTCAAAGCATGTACTGTATTATCCTCACTCCTTATCTGTTAGAAGACAGTAGCAGCAATGATTAGAGATGACATTAGGAGGAGACATTTCCTTCATGTTAATCCACCAAAACAACACAAAATAAAATAAAGAAAAATAAAGATTGTTCACAAGTCCCAAACCTTCAAGTCCAAGTCTCAAGTCTTTGAGGACGAGTCTCAAGTCAAGTCTCAAGTCACTGTGTGTGTGACTTAAGTAGTGCGACTCAAGTCCAAGTCTAAAGTCCCCATCTCTGCCATTTAGTGGTCACTGTGTGCAAGTCTATCAGGGCAGGTGAGGCAACCAACTGTTTTGCCCGTTGGCCACAGTGGCTCGTATGTGCCAAAATTCACTGGTGTCGGTTTCACTATTTTTCCAGCCAACGAGAGGCAAACAGAGCAGGATCTTTGAGTGATGTGTGGTTGGCTGAGTAAGTGGATGGTGGAACAGACAAACATAGCAGCCACAGGTCTATTTTTGTGATGGTGTGCCAGCATAAGTTACCACACACGTCTCTGCCATAGAGGTGCTTGTTCAAAAAAGACAACTTGACTTGAAGAATTCCACATTGTAGGAAGATGGCAACTCCCAAGAATGGACTGCAACAATAAGAACATACTGTATACCAACCCGGTGTTGTAGTACTCGATTCCACCACTCGTTTTCAGGACTCGTGACTCGACTTGACTCGGGCAATTATGCATTCGGACTCGTCGGAAGTGAAAGACGAAGACTTGTTAATTGATAACGACTTTTTTCCCCTAATAGGCCCTCCTAATTTTTTGATCGATATCGATAGCTATATTAATACCGTGACATTCAATTTCATGCAAGAGCAGGTGTGTGTGTTCCACCTACGTGGATTCATTCGTGCTCATGTTCAGTAACTACTCCGGGCTGGGACTCAACTCGGACTCTTCTTTGGTGACTCGAACACTAGCGACTCGAGACGGAGACTCGTTGACGACGACATTTGCCGACTGCCATGCCGATGGCGTGTCAGGGACTCATACGTGTGGCTGGAGGTGATGTTGACCTCTGACCTCGGTGATGTCAGCAGCATCTCACCGCCTCCCCCCCCCCCTTTGAGAGCCGCATGGCATCTGTTGTGCATGTTAAACAGGAGATTGGGCTTCTGTTGCCATAGCAACAGAAGCCGTCCCAGGACTGTGAGCAGTGAGGCTCGTCTTGTATGAGAGCTTAGCAGCCAGTAAAGAAGATACAGCTGCACTTTGAAGTCCACAGCATATCTGTCACTATGCAACACTGCAGCTACACACACACACACACGTACTGTACGCTGCAAAGCAAACAAGCACTTCTGACTGTCTCAGGTTACATTTGACCAGGAAAAAAACAGGCATTATAGGGGGGAAAAGCACCTCTTTCGCAAACTGGGTGGAAATTAAGAGACCTCAGTTCAACTTTATCTCCAACTTTACATCACCATGATGAAATATGTGTATAAATATATTGATGACTGCAAACTTCCCGATTACCGTTTAGTAGGCTTCTCATGCTCCCCTCTCTAATACCAGGCTGCAGTGAGAGCTACAGTGAATAGGAAACAGACATGCCCAGGTGTGGAGGCGGGGTCTAATACCAGGCTGCAGTGAGAGCTACAGTGAATAGGAAACAGACATGCCCAGGTGTGGAGGCGGGGTCTAATACCAGGCTGCAGTGAGAGCTACAGTGAATAGGAAACAGACATGCCCAGGTGTGGAGGCGGGGTCTAATACCAGGCTGCAGTGAGAGCTACAGTGAATAGGAAACAGACATGCCCAGGTGTGGAGGCGGGGTCTAATACAAGGCTGCAGTGAGAACTACAGTGAACAGGAAACAGACATGCCCAGGTGTGGAGGCGGGGTCTAATACCAGGCTGCAGTGAGAGCTACAGTGAATAGGAAACAGACATGCCCAGGTGTGGAGGCGGGGTCTAATACAAGGCTGCAGTGAGAACTACAGTGAATAGGAAACAGACATGCCCAGGTGTGGAGGCGGGGTCTAATACCAGGCTGCAGTGAGAACTACAGTGAATCGGAAACAGACATGCCCAGGTGTGGAGGCGGGGTCTAATACCAGGCTGCAGTGAGAGCTACAGTGAATAGGAAACAGACATGCCCAGGTGTGGAGGCGGGGTCTAATACCAGGCTGCAGTGAGAACTACAGTGAATAGGAAACAGACATGCCCAGGTGTGGAGGCGGGGTCTAATACCAGGCTGCAGTGAGAACTACAGTGAATAGGAAACAGACATGCCCAGGTGTGGAGGCGGGGTCTAATACCAGGCTGCAGTGAGAGCTACAGTGAATAGGAAACAGACATGCCCAGGTGTGGAGGCGGGGTCTAATACCAGGCTGCAGTGAGAGCTACAGTGAATAGGAAACAGACATGCCCAGGTGTGGAGGCGGGGTCTAATACCAGGCTGCAGTGAGAGCTACAGTGAATAGGAAACAGACATGCCCAGGTGTGGAGGCGGGGTCTAATACCAGGCTGCAGTGAGAGCTACAGTGAATAGGAAACAGACATGCCCAGGTGTGGAGGCGGGGTCTAATACAAGGCTGCAGTGAGAACTACAGTGAACAGGAAACAGACATGCCCAGGTGTGGAGGCGGGGTCTAATACCAGGCTGCAGTGAGAGCTACAGTGAATAGGAAACAGACATGCCCAGGTGTGGAGGCGGGGTCTAATACAAGGCTGCAGTGAGAACTACAGTGAATAGGAAACAGACATGCCCAGGTGTGGAGGCGGGGTCTAATACCAGGCTGCAGTGAGAACTACAGTGAATCGGAAACAGACATGCCCAGGTGTGGAGGCGGGGTCTAATACCAGGCTGCAGTGAGAGCTACAGTGAATAGGAAACAGACATGCCCAGGTGTGGAGGCGGGGTCTAATACCAGGCTGCAGTGAGAACTACAGTGAATAGGAAACAGACATGCCCAGGTGTGGAGGCGGGGTCTAATACCAGGCTGCAGTGAGAACTACAGTGAATAGGAAACAGACATGCCCAGGTGTGGAGGCGGGGTCTAATACCAGGCTGCAGTGAGAGCTACAGTGAATAGGAAACAGACATGCCCAGGTGTGGAGGCGGGGTCTAATACCAGGCTGCAGTGAGAGCTACAGTGAATAGGAAACAGACATGCCCAGGTGTGGAGGCGGGGTCTAATACAAGGCTGCAGTGAGAACTACAGTGAACAGGAAACAGACATGCCCAGGTGTGGAGGCGGGGTCTAATACCAGGCTGCAGTGAGAGCTACAGTGAATAGGAAACAGACATGCCCAGGTGTGGAGGCGGGGTCTAATACAAGGCTGCAGTGAGAACTACAGTGAATAGGAAACAGACATGCCCAGGTGTGGAGGCGGGGTCTAATACCAGGCTGCAGTGAGAACTACAGTGAATCGGAAACAGACATGCCCAGGTGTGGAGGCGGGGTCTAATACCAGGCTGCAGTGAGAGCTACAGTGAATAGGAAACAGACATGCCCAGGTGTGGAGGCGGGGTCTAATACCAGGCTGCAGTGAGAACTACAGTGAATAGGAAACAGACATGCCCAGGTGTGGAGGCGGGGTCTAATACCAGGCTGCAGTGAGAACTACAGTGAATAGGAAACAGACATGCCCAGGTGTGGAGGCGGGGTCTAATACCAGGCTGCAGTGAGAGCTACAGTGAATAGGAAACAGACATGCCCAGGTGTGGAGGCGGGGTCTAATACCAGGCTGCAGTGAGAACTACAGTGAATAGGAAACAGACATGCCCAGGTGTGGAGGCGGGGTCTAATACCAGGCTGCAGTGAGAGCTACAGTGAATAGGAAACAGACATGCCCAGGTGTGGAGGCGGGGTCTAATACCAGGCTGCAGTGAGAACTACAGTGAATAGGAAACAGACATGCCCAGGTGTGGAGGCGGGGTCTAATACCAGGCTGCAGTGAGAGCTACAGTGAATAGGAAACAGACATGCCCAGGTGTGGAGGCGGGGTCTAATACCAGGCTGCAGTGAGAACTACAGTGAATAGGAAACAGACATGCCCAGGTGTGGAGGCGGGGTCTAATACCAGGCTGCAGTGAGAGCTACAGTGAATAGGAAACAGACATGCCCAGGTGTGGAGGCGGGGTCTAATACCAGGCTGCAGTGAGAGCTACAGTGAATAGGAAACAGACATGCCCAGGTGTGGAGGCGGGGTCTAACACCAGGCTGCAGTGAGAGCTACAGTGAATAGGAAACAGACATGCCCAGGTGTGGAGGCGGGGTCTAATACCAGGCTGCAGTGAGAGCTACAGTGAATAGGAAACAGACATGCCCAGGTGTGGAGGCGGGGTCTAATACGAGGCTGCAGCGAGAGCTACAGTGAATAGAAAACAGACATGCCCAGGTGTGGAGGCGGGGTCTAATACGAGGCTGCAGCGAGAGCTACAGTGAATAGGAAACAGACATGCCCAGGTGTGGAGGCGGGGTCTAATACCAGGCTGCAGTGAGAGCTACAGTGAATAGGAAACAGACATGCCCAGGTGTGGAGGCGGGGTCTAATACCAGGCTGCAGTGAGAGCTACAGTGAATAGGAAACAGACATGCCCAGGTGTGGAGGCGGGGTCTAATACCAGGCTGCAGTGAGAGCTACAGTGAATAGGAAACAGACATGCCCAGGTGTGGAGGCAGGGTCTAATACGAGGCTGCAGTGAGAACTACAGTGAATAGGAAACAGACATGCCCAGGTGTGGAGGCGGGGTCTAATACCAGGCTGCAGTGAGAGCTACAGTGAATAGGAAACAGACATGCCCAGGTGTGGAGGCGGGGTCTAATACCAGGCTGCAGAGAGAGCTACAGTGAATAGAAAACAGACATGCCCAGGTGTGGAGGCGGGGTCTAATACGAGGCTGCAGTGAGAGCTACAGTGAATGGGAAACAGACATGCCCAGGTGTGGAGGCGGGGTCTAATACCAGGCTGCAGCGAGAGCTACAGTGAATAGGAAACAGACATGCCCAGGTGTGGAGGCGGGGTCTAATACCAGGCTGCAGCGAGAGCTACAGTGAATAGGAAACAGACATGCCCAGGTGTGGAGGCGGGGTCTAATACGAGGCTGCAGTGAGAGCTACAGTGAATAGGAAACAGACATGCCCAGGTGTGGAGGCGGGTCTGTTGGGTTAGGTTTCTGTCACTTTCCCCTCAAGTCTTAAGGTCAACACTTTGAGCAACACCTCATTACACACGGCTCTGGGTTAAAGTGTGACCTCACACCGTGGCACCTCTCACACCGTGGCACCTCTCACACCGCAGCACAGCAGGAGTTCCCAGCAGTCAATGCAGTAGATCTCAAGGTTAACGAGTCGAGCACAGAGCACGGCGCACTGAATGCAGCCACACAATCTGTACAGGAGCAGCTCAGCTTACTCATGGAGGCTGGCTCTCCCCTATACGCTGCATATTAAAGCTTACTCATGGAGGCTGGCTCTCCCCTATACACTGCATATTAAAGCTTACTCATGGAGGCTGGCTCTCCCCTATACACTGCATATTAAAGCTTACTCATGGAGGCTGGCTCTCCCCTATACGCTGCACATTAAAGCTTACTCATGGAGGCTGGCTCTCCCCTATACACTGCATATTAAAGCTTACTCATGGAGGCTGGCTCTCCCCTATACGCTGCACATTAAAGCTTACTCATGGAGGCTGGCTCTCCCCCTATACGCTGCATATTAAAGCTTACTCATGGAGGCTGGCTCTCCCCTATACACTGCATATTAAAGCTTACTCATGGAGGCTGGCTCTCCCCTATACGCTGCATATTAAAGCTTACTCATGGAGGCTGGCTCTCCCCTATACGCTGCATATTAAAGCTTACTCATGGAGGCTGGCTCTCCCCCTATACACTGCACATTAAAGCTTACTCATGGAGGCTGGCTCTCCCCTATACGCTGCATATTAAAGCTTACTCATGGAGGCTGGCTCTCCCCTATACACTGCACATTAAAGCTTACTCATGGAGGCTGACTCTCCTCTATACACTGCATATTAAAGCTTACTCATGGAGGCTGGCTCTCCCCCTATACACTGCACATTAAAGCTTACTCATGGAGGCTGGCTCTCCCCTATACACTGCATATTAAAGCTTACTCATGGAGGCTGGCTCTCCCCCTATACGCTGCATATTAAAGCTTACTCATGGAGGCTGGCTCTCCCCTATACGCTGCACATTAAAGCTTACTCATGGAGGCTGGCTCTCCCCCTATACACTGCACATTAAAGCTTACTCATGGAGGCTGGCTCTCCCCTATACGCTGCATATTAAAGCTTACTCATGGAGGCTGGCTCTCCCCCTATACGCTGCATATTAAAGCTTACTCATGGAGGCTGGCTCTCCCCTATACACTGCATATTAAAGCTTACTCATGGAGGCTGGCTCTCCCCCTATACGCTGCATATTAAAGCTTACTCATGGAGGCTGGTTCTCCCCCTATACGCTGCATATTAAAGCTTACTCATGGAGGCTGGCTCTCCCCCTATACACTGCATATTAAAGCTTACTCATGGAGGCTGACTCTCCCCTATACGCTGCATATTAAAGCTTACTCATGGAGGCTGGCTCTCCCCTATACGCTGCATATTAAAGCTTACTCATGGAGGCTGGTTCTCCCCCTATACGCTGCATATTAAAGCTTACTCATGGAGGCTGGCTCTCCTCTATACACTGCATATTAAAGCTTACTCATGGAGGCTGGCTCTCCCCCTATACGCTGCATATTAAAGCTTACTCATGGAGGCTGGCTCTCCCCCTATACACTGCATATTAAAGCTTACTCATGGAGGCTGGCTCTCCCCCTATACGCTGCATATTAAAGCTTACTCATGGAGGCTGGCTCTCCCCCTATACGCTGCATATTAAAGCTTACTCATGGAGGCTGGCTCTCCCCCTATACGCTGCATATTAAAGCTTACTCATGGAGGCTGGCTCTCCCCTATACGCTGCACATTAAAGCTTACTCATGGAGGCTGGCTCTCCCCCTATACGCTGCACATTAAAGCTTACTCATGGAGGCTGGCTCTCCCCCTATACGCTGCATATTAAAGCTTACTCATGGAGGCTGGCTCTCCCCTATACGCTGCATATTAAAGCTTACTCATGGAGGTTGGCTCTCCCCTATACGCTGCATATTAAAGCTTACTCATGGAGGCTGGCTCTCCCCCTATACACTGCATATTAAAGCTTACTCATGGAGGCTGGCTCTCCCCCTATACGCTGCATATTAAAGCTTACTCATGGAGGCTGGCTCTCCCCCTATACGCTGCATATTAAAGCTTACTCATGGAGGCTGGCTCTCCCCTATACGCTGCATATTAAAGCTTACTCATGGAGGCTGGCTCTCCTCTATACGCTGCACATTAAAGCTTACTCATGGAGGCTGGCTCTCCCCCTATACGCTGCATATTAAAGCTTACTCATGGAGACTGGCTCTCCTCTATACGCTGCATATTAAAGCTTACTCATGGAGGCTGGCTCTCCCCCTATACGCTGCATATTAAAGCTTACTCATGGAGGCTGGCTCTCCCCTATACGCTGCATATTAAAGCTTACTCATGGAGGCTGGCTCTCCCCTATACACTGCATATTAAAGCTTACTCATGGAGGCTGGCTCTCCCCCTATACGCTGCACATTAAAGCTTACTCATGGAGGCTGGCTCTCCCCTATACGCTGCACATTACAGCTTACTCATGGAGGCTGGCTCTCCCCCTATACGCTGCACATTAAAGCTTACTCGTGGAGGCTGGCTCTCCCCCTATACGCTGCACATTAAAGCTGTCTATAACTTAAAAAACACAAAATAAAAAAATATCTGCAATATCGGCCAACATATCGGCCGATACCGATATATCGGTTATCGGCTGATAATAATCGGTGGACCGATATATCGGTCGGGCACTATGGGAGACCCATGTTACTGACCAAACACTCTATATTAGTGATTACTGTCCGAATTTAGAGCACATATAACACTTATTTTAACACAAATATATTGCTTAATACCACACCTTTAACATGAGATATTTGCCAAATGCTTTTATACTCAACATACACAGAGCCTTCAATGCATACATTATTTTCAGCATGGGCAACCCCCAGTGAGTACTGAAAACATAGCTGTGGTACTACCATACTACTCTAACTACTGAGTTATTCAACACCACAGAACAGGTGGAACATTAAGCGATGCAAACTCTGTGGCCTGGTTCTCAGCCATGTGGACATGATCAGTCTGGAGCTTCCAGTAAAACACCTCCTCCACTGTACACTCGCGTCTCCATGGCACACGGTAGAGAACCAGTGCTGCAACGGACTTCACTCAGTTCTGTGAAAGTACAATTCTAGAGTGGTAGACTAGGCTATCATTGTATTTCAAGACTGTAAGCCATTTCACTCCGTCATGCTGACAAGCCGGGAACACAGAACACCTGGTGGAGCAGACCTTCGTCCAAAGACAGTCCCTCAGTGACAAGGGATGCTTGCCAGGCCATAGAACATGCCACATGCTATCCATGGTGTCTGGAATCTCAGTGGGGCCTGAGGGTGTGGGTGCTGATGGGTAGGGTCTGTGCTTTGGGATCGTTATCCACAAAGCACTTCCCTATAAGGTCATCTCACGCTCCGCACAATAGGAGCAGATGAGACCCTCCCCCTGTGCTGCTGCCTCCCATACAGGCCTGAGAGACCCTACCCCTGTGCTGCTGCCTCCCATACAGGCCTGAGAGACCCTCCCCCTGTCCTGCTGCCGCCCATACAGGCCTGAGAGACCCTCCCCCTGTGCTGCTGCCTCCCATACAGGCCTGAGAGACCCTCCCCCTGTGCTGCTGCCTCCCATACAGGCCTGAGAGACCCTACCCCTGTGCTGCTACCGCCCATACAGGCCTGAGAGACCCTCCCCCTGTCCTGCTGCCTCCCATACAGGCCTGAGAGACCCTACCCCTGTCCTGCTGCCTCCCATACAGGCCTGAGAGACCCTCCCCCTGTGCTGCTGCCTCCCATACAGGCCTGAGAGACCCTACCCCTGTGCTGCTACCGCCCATACAGGCCAGAGAGACCCTCCCCCTGTGCTGCTGCCTCCCATACAGGCCTGAGAGACCCTCCCCCTGTGCTGCTACCGCCCATACAGGCCTGAGAGACCCTCCCCCTGTGCTGCTACCTCCCATACAGGCCTGAGAGACCCTCCCCCTGTGCTGCTGCCTCCCATACAGGCCTGAGAGACCCTACCCCTGTGCTGCTGCCGCCCATACAGGCCTGAGAGACCCTACCCCTGTGCTGCTGCCTCCCATACAGGCCTGAGAGACCCTCCCCCTGTGCTGCTACCTCCCATACAGGCCTGAGAGACCCTCCCCCTGTGCTGCTGCCTCCCATACAGGCCTGAGAGACCCTCCCCCTGTGCTGCTACCGCCCATACAGGCCGCTATCACCAGCAACCTGCACAACTGGGGCACGGTGGCTCAGTGGTAGAGCTGTCGCCTCGCAGTCAGAAGGTCCTGAGTTCGATTCTCGCCTGGGACACTGCGGGCGCTGTGGTTGTGTTCCCCCCATATCTTCAGTGCCTACTGCCCAGGTGGGGTATCTCGTCGTAAGGGCCTTTCTGTCTGTGTGGAGTTTGCATGTTTTTCCCGTGCTCCCCCAGGGGGGTTCCTCCGTATATAACCCCCCCCCCCCATTAAAAACATGCAGAAGATCAGATCGTCATCGTCATCCGACCAGTGACGACAACATCCGAAGTCGGTCCCCGGGCGCTGTACGAGAAAGCGACCACTGCTCCTGGCCTGCCCCCCGGAGGAAAGGACAAAGCCAGGATGGGTTAAATGCAGAGGAAAAATTTCACCGGCCACCGTCAGCATGTGTGTGTTTGTGGCCCTCCGTGCATGTGTTGATGTGTAACCGTGTGACAATAAAGACGGGCTTGTCCGTCGGAAATCGTTTTTTTTAAAACTTCACATGCAGCAGAGAAGAAACCCACGCAGCGCTGCTGCTCTGAGGAAAGGCACGTGTCCAAGTCTCTGAGCGTTCTCTAGTCTCTACACCACACTGTCAACTGGCAACACACACTGTCCTGTGTTATGATCAGGGCAGGAAACCAACCTTTTATCTACTGGCTACAGCAGCTGAATGTTAACAGCCAGCCACACTATCTCTTTAGCCAGAAAAGTGGTTGGATGAGTGGAAGAACTTCTCAGCATTTAGATGGTGGCACGTTCCATCCTGATTGAATGAGTGCAAAGCTCCACCAGCTTCTCTTTAGGTTTCACAGGTAAGCCGTGGGAAAGCATTATGGACATGAGTCTAATCTGTACGATGCACAGCATGATTCCACAGTGACAAGCTCCTCAGAGAAGATGAAGGATCTGGAATGGCAGCAAATGAGTGGTTGGAAAAGGCCTGGGGTTAAGCTGTGGTGTACCTAATGTATCTAATGCTGTGGTGTACCGCAGCATTACTCAGAGCAGCCAGCAGAGCTGCGGAGAAAGCAGCTGAAGCACGTCCTTTATCAAGCCTGCAAGAGCAGACAGAGGAACAGACAGACAGAGGAGCAGACAGGCAGACAGACAGGCAGGCAGGCAGACAGACAGGCAGACAGACAGACAGAGGAGCAGACAGGCAGACAGACAGGCAGACAGACAGGCAGACAGACAGACAGGGTGGGTCTCTCTCTCTCCGTGTGTCCTCTGCCTGGGCTCAGCAGTGAGCTGGCCGGCACCTGCGTCATCACACTCCTCTTGTGCATGGCAGGGGGTCAGTGTGGAGCTTTGGGGAAAGAATGATTCATAAGAGGACTGCCTGCCTGACAGCAAAGAGCACAGTCTGACATGAGAGCATTTGAAGGAGACTTGGAGGATTTGGCAGGTAAGATGCCTGCCTGCATCCTCTCTGCTGTCCACTGGGCTGCGTTTCAGAGGAACACTCAAGCTGCAGACAGCACGACCTCCAGTGACCTTCAGCAGGACCGTTTACATAACCAGGCCTATTCTATACAATCAATCATACCAAGTCCATCTCACGCTTCGCTTAGCTCACTAAGCTCAGCTTGATCCTCGACCACAGACTAAATCTATGCAAGAAAACGGGTGGAAACGTCCTCCTGATACACTCGCTACACATTTGCCCTTGTCAAGGTGACTCTGGAGTCGTGCTGAACACTGTCCCACGTCACCCGCTGCAACGGAGGGGCGGGGCCAGACACCTGTCATCTTCACTACTGTCACTGCCTGCTATAAATAACACATTCCTTAATCTAAACAGCCCTATGATGGCTAAAAATAGCCCTCCCACTATGCACAGAAACAGCGCATCACCTCCGTGGCTCAGGGTTAAACAGAGTAGCATTGATAACGCGAGTGCTTCAAGGACCGCGGCATTCCACAACACATCAGTCTGTGTTCATCCCTCTGTGTAGCTGTACTGTACCACAACACATCAGTCTGTGTTCATCCCTCTGTGTAGCTGTACTGTACCACAACACATCAGTCTGTGTTCATCCCTCTGTGTAGCTGTACTGTACCACAACACATCAGTCTGTGTTCATCCCTCTGTGTAGCTGTACAGAACCACAACACATCAGTCTGTGTTCATCCCTCTGTGTAGCTGTACAGAACCACAACACATCAGTCTGTGTTCATCCCTCCTCTGTGTAGCTGTACTGTACCACAACACATCAGTCTGTGTTCATCCCTCTGTGTAGCTGTACAGTACCACAACACATCAGTCTGTGTTCATCCCTCTGTGTAGCTGTACTGAACCACAACACATCAGTCTGTGTTCATCCCTCTGTGTAGCTGTACTGTACCACAACACATCAGTCTGTGTTCACCCCTCTGTGTAGCTGTACAGAACCACAACACATCAGTCTGTGTTCATCCCTCCTCTGTGTAGCTGTACAGTACCACAACACATCAGTCTGTGTTCATCCCTCCTCTGTGTAGCTGTACTGTACCACAACACATCAGTCTGTGTTCATCCCTCTGTGTAGCTGTACTGTACCACAACACATCAGTCTGTGTTCACCCCTCTGTGCAGCTGTACTGTACCACAACACATCAGTCTGTGTTCACCCCTCTGTGTAGCTGTACAGTACCACAACACATCAGTCTGTGTTCATCCCTCTGTGTAGCTGTACAGAACCACAACACATCAGTCTGTGTTCATCCCTCTGTGTAGCTGTACAGAACCACAACACATCAGTCTGTGTTCATCCCTCTGTGTAGCTGTACTGTACCACAACACATCAGTCTGTGTTCATCCCTCCTCTGTGTAGCTGTACTGTACCACAACACATCAGTCTGTGTTCACCCCTCTGTGTAGCTGTACAGAACCACAACACATCAGTCTGTGTTCATCCCTCCTCTGTGTAGCTGTACAGTACCACAACACATCAGTCTGTATTCATCCCTCCTCTGTGTAGCTGTACTGTACCACAACACATCAGTCTGTATTCCTCCCTCTGTGTAGCTGTACTGAACCACAACACATCAGTCTGTGTTCATCCCTCTGTGTAGCTGTACTGTACCACAACACATCAGTCTGTGTTCATCCCTCTGTGTAGCTGTACTGTACCACAACACATCAGTCTGTGTTCATCCCTCTGTGTAGCTGTACTGTACCACAACACATCAGTCTGTGTTCATCCCTCTGTGTAGCTGTACTGTACCACAACACATCAGTCTGTGTTCATCCCTCTGTGTAGCTGTACAGAACCACAACACATCAGTCTGTGTTCATCCCTCTGTGTAGCTGTACAGAACCACAACACATCAGTCTGTGTTCATCCCTCTGTGTAGCTGTACAGTACCACAACACATCAGTCTGTGTTCATCCCTCTGTGTAGCTGTACTGTACCACAACACATCAGTCTGTGTTCATCCCTCTGTGTAGCTGTACTGTACCACAACACATCAGTCTGTGTTCATCCCTCTGTGTAGCTGTACTGAACCACAACACATCAGTCTGTGTTCATCACTCTGTGTAGCTGTACAGAACCACAACACATCAGTCTGTGTTCATCCCTCTGTGTAGCTGTACTGAACCACAACACATCAGTCTGTGTTCATCACTCTGTGTAGCTGTACAGAACCACAACACATCAGTCTGTGTTCATCCCTCTGTGTAGCTGTACTGTACCACAACACATCAGTCTGTGTTCATCCCTCTGTGTAGCTGTACTGTACCACAACACATCAGTCTGTGTTCATCCCTCTGTGTAGCTGTACAGTACCACAACACATCAGTCTGTGTTCATCCCTCTGTGTAGCTGTACAGAACCACAACACATCAGTCTGTGTTCATCCCTCTGTGTAGCTGTACTGTACCACAACACATCAGTCTGTGTTCACCCCTCTGTGTAGCTGTACAGTACCACAACACATCAGTCTGTGTTCATCCCTCTGTGTAGCTGTACAGTACCACAACACATCAGTCTGTGTTCACCCCTCTGTGTAGCTGTACTGTACCACAACACATCAGTCTGTGTTCATCCCTCTGTGTAGCTGTACAGTACCACAACACATCAGTCTGTGTTCATCCCTCTGTGTAGCTGTACAGAACCACAACACATCAGTCTGTGTTCATCCCTCTGTGTAGCTGTACAGTACCACAACACATCAGTCTGTATTCCTCCCTCTGTGTAGCTGTACAGTACCACAACACATCAGTCTGTGTTCATCCCTCTGTGTAGCTGTACTGTACCACAACACATCAGTCTGTGTTCACCCCTCTGTGTAGCTGTACTGTACCACAACACATCAGTCTGTGTTCATCCCTCTGTGTAGCTGTACTGAACCACAACACATCAGTCTGTGTTCATCCCTCTGTGTAGCTGTACTGTACCACAACACATCAGTCTGTGTTCACCCCTCTGTGTAGCTGTACAGAACCACAACACATCAGTCTGTGTTCATCCCTCCTCTGTGTAGCTGTACAGTACCACAACACATCAGTCTGTGTTCACCCCTCCTCTGTGTAGCTGTACTGTACCACAACACATCAGTCTGTGTTCATCCCTCCTCTGTGTAGCTGTACAGTACCACAACACATCAGTCTGTGTTCATCCCTCCTCTGTGTAGCTGTACTGTACCACAACACATCAGTCTGTGTTCACCCCTCCTCTGTGTAGCTGTACTGTACCACAACACATCAGTCTGTGTTCATCCCTCTGTGTAGCTGTACAGAACCACAACACATCAGTCTGTGTTCATTAGGGATGGGCATTTCTAGCAAAAACACTATTCGAAATTCGCTGGCCAAATTCGAATTTAATTCGAATTTCGAAAATAAATAAAAAAAATGTAAAAAAAATAAAAATTTTTTTTTTTTTTTTTTTTTGTGAGTGAAATGTTGCATTGTCTCCCCTGATTCTAAGTCTACGGCTTTATTAATTAATATAAAAAGCTTCTGCTGTGGATTTTTAGCTCAAACAAGCATTGCACCACTGAAGTAAAGAACATGTTACATGACATTGACATTTTCGAAAATAAAAAACAGTTTTGACAATCATGAGTGGTTCATTAAATATTTAGTAGGCTCAGGTCTGAGTGCCAAAGGGGTGCCAAAGTCACCCCCTCTCCCTCTTCATGGGATTTCATCTGCCATTAATTTTTCCATAAACCTTGCTTAAAATGCTTATAAAAATTGTTTTACTTGCTCAAACCAAGCGATTTGACTATACTTAGAATCAGGGGAGACAATGCAACATTTCACTCAAAAAAAAAAAAAAAAAAAAAAATTTTTTTTTTTTTTCGAATTTCGAATTTCAATAATAAAAGTCGACCTTGATAATAACAACGATTATTCGAAAATTCGAAATTCGATGCCCATCCCTAGTGTTCATCCCTCCTCTGTGTAGCTGTACTGTACCACAACACATCAGTCTGTGTTCATCCCTCTGTGTAGCTGTACTGTACCACAACACATCAGTCTGTGTTCACCCCTCTGTGCAGCTGTACTGTACCACAACACATCAGTCTGTGTTCACCCCTCTGTGTAGCTGTACAGTACCACAACACATCAGTCTGTGTTCATCCCTCTGTGTAGCTGTACAGAACCACAACACATCAGTCTGTGTTCATCCCTCTGTGTAGCTGTACAGAACCACAACACATCAGTCTGTGTTCATCCCTCTGTGTAGCTGTACTGTACCACAACACATCAGTCTGTGTTCATCCCTCCTCTGTGTAGCTGTACTGTACCACAACACATCAGTCTGTGTTCACCCCTCTGTGTAGCTGTACAGAACCACAACACATCAGTCTGTGTTAATCCCTCCTCTGTGTAGCTGTACAGTACCACAACACATCAGTCTGTATTCATCCCTCCTCTGTGTAGCTGTACTGTACCACAACACATCAGTCTGTATTCCTCCCTCTGTGTAGCTGTACTGAACCACAACACATCAGTCTGTGTTCATCCCTCTGTGTAGCTGTACTGTACCACAACACATCAGTCTGTGTTCATCCCTCTGTGTAGCTGTACTGTACCACAACACATCAGTCTGTGTTCATCCCTCCTCTGTGTAGCTGTACTGTACCACAACACATCAGTCTGTGTTCATCCCTCTGTGTAGCTGTACTGTACCACAACACATCAGTCTGTGTTCATCCCTCTGTGTAGCTGTACTGTACCACAACACATCAGTCTGTGTTCATCCCTCTGTGTAGCTGTACTGTACCACAACACATCAGTCTGTGTTCATCCCTCTGTGTAGCTGTACTGTACCACAACACATCAGTCTGTGTTCATCCCTCTGTGTAGCTGTACTGTACCACAACACATCAGTCTGTGTTCATCCCTCTGTGTAGCTGTACAGAACCACAACACATCAGTCTGTGTTCATCCCTCTGTGTAGCTGTACTGAACCACAACACATCAGTCTGTGTTCATCCCTCTGTGTAGCTGTACTGTACCACAACACATCAGTCTGTGTTCATCCCTCTGTGTAGCTGTACAGTACCACAACACATCAGTCTGTGTTCATCCCTCTGTGTAGCTGTACAGAACCACAACACATCAGTCTGTGTTCATCCCTCTGTGTAGCTGTACAGAACCACAACACATCAGTCTGTGTTCATCCCTCCTCTGTGTAGCTGTACTGTACCACAACACATCAGTCTGTGTTCATCCCTCTGTGTAGCTGTACTGTACCACAACACATCAGCGTGCGCCGGTGCCCATCTGAGCAGTTAACTTCAACAGAGCCTCATGCAGGATGTGTGTAGACAAAACTGGGATGGTCGTGAGGAAAAACACACGCGCAAATAAGTGGGCCTTAATAGCACTTGTGCAGTGTGCACAGTCCTCTGAGACAATGGGTTAATAGGAGCATCTCAAAATATACCATTCTTACAGGATGAGTCACCTCTGCAGTGGGGGGGGGGGGGGGGGGTGGCAGAGCTTGTGCTAAATGTAATCTATGACCATACCTGGATTCATATGCTGGGTTAAAAATAGACTTTACCTGAGACAGAGCCAAATATCAACAAGAGAATATATTCTTGTTATTAAATGAACACCAGATCTTTTGGTGGCTTTTCTGATCACCTGCGTGAGACAGAATAAAGTTCCTTTTACAGAGAGTGCTGTTTATAGATGCTGATTGATTGGCTATTTGTTAGAGTGCTGTTTATAGATGCTGATTGGCTAATTGTTTATAGACGCTGATTGGTTAATTGTTAGTCTCCCTCGGCGCTCATTGGACTGAATGTTTTTTTTTGCAGACGAGGAAATGGCTGTTGCATGTCATGATGCCAGAGCAGAAGCAGCCAACTCAGTGGAGTGGGCGGTTTCAAAGTCTGGACCCTGGCAAAGACTTCCCGAGAGGATTTATCCGATCCCTAACCTCTCAAAATGCGAGTGATATTCCAGAACCTCCAAGGGACCAGAGGGACGCTGAATAACACATATCCCTGCATCCCAAGAATGATCATGTATGACAGAAGAGGCCAGTAGAGAAATAACAGCTGAAGATGATGGATACTGTAGAAAGCATTTTCTCAAGACAATCTTTTAGAATCGTTTTGACAAAATAGACTGAAAACACACATGATGAAGATCAGGAGAACTTACCAGCGATCTCCACGATGTCACCGGGCACGATGTCTTTGGCCTTGATCCTCTGCACAGTTTTCCGGTCCTGGCGGTAGACTTTACCCATCTCTGGCTCATATTCCTTAAGGGCCTCAATGGCATCCTCGGCATTACGTTCCTGGCCAGGAGAACATGGATTTGAGTGTCAACACAACAGCTGATAGCAACTGATCATATCAGATCAACTAGGTGGCACTGCCAAACTAAATGCTATGAGGGGATTCCCTTTTGAACATGCATGTAGAGCACCGCAGGAAGGAGTCCAGAAGTAGCACTTTGGTTCATGAGGGGAAAAGTGAATGGACTTTTCGAATGGGGATTTCGGTTGAAATGCATGAAATAAGGTCGGAGGTTAACAAAGGTTTATGGGAGTGGACATTTGTGTTCAGCAGGATAATCTTCACAAACGTGGGGCCACTTTTTTGACTTTTGAAGCATAAATGCATTTTTTTATGAACGCAATTTTCAGAAAATATTTAAAAAGTCATAAAAATAGTCCTCGTTTGTGGAGATTATCCTGCTGAACACAAATGTCCATGCATTTAACCAAAATCCCCATTCTAAAATCCCACAGCCTTTTCCCCTTAACACATTCACTGCCAACAACGTGTAAACACGTTTTCAGAATCCAGCTGTTGACTGCCAACAACGTGTTTACACGTTTTTGGCATCGATTTTTTTTTTTTGACGGTGGGTTGTGCATCTAACCCTTTTACATCTCTTATATAATTATTGGAGCCACCAAACGTTTACAACCCATTCCACCGACCCACTAAGTGGCAACAGTGCTCTCCTGGCTAGAGGAAGGAAAGCATTTTTTTTAACTTGTCACGCCATTCTCACCCCAGCCATTCTCATGAAAATTGATGGGGGAAAACGCTTTCTTTTTCGCGCTGATTGCTGGCGATGCGGGATTGCAAATTTACATAATAGATTACAGTTGGAACACACTTTGAAACACGCAGCATAAATATGACCAGAATCGCAAAAGCTTCTCTCAACCAAAACTCCAAGAAGCGAGCAAGTCCATGCCGACTTCCTCAAACAGCGGCCGTGCAGACAGGCACAGGCAGCAGCAAAGCACTTAGACTGTGACGGCCGCTGCAGCCAAGAAGAGGGAGGAGTTGAAGCAACTCTCCATCTCGCTCTCTCCCTCTCTCTCTCTCTCTCTCTCGCTCTCTCTCTCTCCCTCCCTCCCTCTCTCTCTCTCTCTCTCTCTCTCCCTCTCCCCCTCTCACTAGGATTAAACCTAGTGCGTCTCCCTCCCGAGAGGGAGGGAGAGAGAGAGAGAGGGAGGGAGAGCGAGAGGGAGGGAGAGAGAGAGAGAGAGAGAGAGAGAGAGCGAGGGGAAGGGAGAGAGAGAGAGAGAGAGAGCGAGAGGGGGAGGGAGAGAGAGAGAGAGAGAGAGCCAAAAATGAATGGTTAAAGTGACAGTTCTATCGAATTTCACAAAAAGCCGTTTATCTCTGAATATTTTTTCTGATGCTAAAACCATGCTGTATTCAACTGCTAATGCTTACATAACTACTAACTCTACAAACTAACTCTTTTAGACAGAGAAAGTACACATTCTATTAGTACTTTTGAGATATTGTATGTTCACAAACTCCAAGCAGAAAATAATCCTTGGCTCTTGTAAAATGAGCCACAATCCTCAAAAAACGGCTTGGCAGAAGCTACCTACAGCAAGAAAAAAACGGCTGGCAGTCAATGTGTTAAGAACCAATTTGTCGGCGATTTCTGGTTAAGCCGACAAAAATAGGTCATCCCTGCGGTTCTCTATTAAGCAAACTAGATAAAACAACTCTATACAACAAGGAAGATGGTCATTTGACATTTATATGTATGTATAAATATATAGTTTTAAAATATAGTAGAGCCCGACCGATACTGGATTTTTGAGGCCGATGCCGATACCGATATTAGGGAGTAAAAAAAAAGTCGATATCGATGTATCGGCCGATATTCTAATATTATATATATTATATTACACCATTTTTTTACGATGATCCCTCAAATATCAAACACTTGACAAAGATATGACTTGACATGACTTGAGATATGTAATGTAGGGAGGATATTTTACAGCCTATCAATACACTTTATTGTCCAAGATGACATCAATGTAATGAAACTGTAAACTTCACTGGGAATTTAATTATAAATAACTAGAAATAAAAAATTTTTTTTTAACAAATATAAAATATAACTTGAGTTAAGAAAAAAGATCAAATATATACGATATATCGGTCGGGCTCTAAAATATAGTCCTAGATGTGACATATCCATGTATACAGGTTTATTCCATAACTTTTGGTTTGGAGCATTTAGTTATCTGTTGGTGGCCACTGGCCAGCTTCCAGGACCCAATCACATCAGCGACAGCCAGCTACATCATATCCTGTTCAGAAGACCAGCTACATCATATCCTGTTCAGAAGACCAGCTACATTATATCCTGTTCAGAAGACCAGCTACATTATATCCTGTTCAGAAGACCAGCTACATCATATCCTGTTCAGAAGACCAGCTACATTATATCCTGTTCAGAAGACCAGCTACATCATATCCTGTTCAGAAGACCAGCTACATTATATCCTGTTCAGAAGACCAGCTACATCACATCCTGTTCAGAAGACCAGCTACATCACATCCTGTTCAGAAGACCAGCTACATCATATCCTGTTCAGAAGACCAGCTACATCACATCCTGTTCAGAAGACCAGCTACATCACATCCTGTTCAGAAGACCAGCTACATCATATCCTGTTCAGAAGACCATCTACATCACATCCTGTTCAGAAGACCAGCTACATCACATCCTGTTCAGAAGACCAGCTACATTATATCCTGTTCAGAAGACCAGCTACATCATATCCTGTTCAGAAGACCAGCTACATCATATCCTGTTCAGAAGACCAGCTACATCATATCCTGTTCAGAAGACCAGCTACATCACATCCTGTTCAGAAGACCAGCTACATCACATCCTGTTCAGAAGACCAGCTACATCATATCCTGTTCAGAAGACCAGCTACATTATATCCTGTTCAGAAGACCAACTACATCATATCCTGTTCAGAAGACCAGCTACATTATATCCTGTTCAGAAGACCATCTACATCATATCCTGTTCAGAAGACCAGCTACATCATATCCTGTTCAGAAGACCATCTACATCACATCCTGTTCAGAAGACCAGCTACATTATATCCTGTTCAGAAGACCAGCTACATTATATCCTGTTCAGAAGACCAACTACATCATATCCTGTTCAGAAGACCAGCTACAGTACATCATGTCCTGTTCAGAAGACCAGCTACATTATATCCTGTTCAGAAGACCAGCTACATCATATCCTGTTCAGAAGACCAGCTACATCATATCCTGTTCAGACCAGCTACATCATATCCTGTTCAGAAGACCAGCTACATCATATCCTGTTCAGAAGACCAGCTACATCATATCCTGTTCAGACCAGCTACATCATATCCTGTTCAGAAGACCAGCTACATCATATCCTGTTCAGAAGACCAGCTACATCATATCCTGTTCAGAAGACCAGCTACATCATATCCTGTTCAGAAGACCAGCTACATCATATCCTGTTCAGAAGACCAGCTACATCATATCCTGTTCAGAAGACCAGCTACATCATATCCTGTTCAGACCAGCTACATCATATCCTGTTCAGAAGACCAGCTACATCATATCCTGTTCAGAAGACCAGCTACATCATATCCTGTTCAGAAGACCAGCTACAACATATCCTGTTCAGAAGACCAGCTACATCATATCCTGTTCAGAAGACCAGCTACATCATATCCTGTTCAGAAGACCAGCTACAACATATCCTGTTCAGAAGACCAGCTACATCATATCCTGTTCAGAAGACCAGCTACATCATATCCTGTTCAGAAGACCAGCTACATCATATCCTGTTCAGAAGACCAGCTACAACACATCCTGTTCAGACCAGCTACATCATATCCTGTTCAGAAGACCAGCTACATCATATCCTGTTCAGAGGACCAGCTACATCATATCCTGTTCAGAAGACCAGCTACATCATATCCTGTTCAGAAGACCAGCTACATTATATCCTGTTCAGAAGACCAGCTACATCATATCCTGTTCAGAAGACCAGCTACATTATATCCTGTTCAGAAGACCAACTACATCATATCCTGTTCAGAAGACCAGCTACATCATATCCTGTTCAGAAGACCAGCTACATCATATCCTGTTCAGAAGACCAGCTACATCATATCCTGTTCAGAAGACCAGCTACATCATATCCTGTTCAGAAGACCAGCTACATCATATCCTGTTCAGAAGACCAGCTACATCATATCCTGTTCAGAAGACCAGCTACATCATATCCTGTTCAGAAGACCAGCTACATCATATCCTGTTCAGAAGACCATCATATCCTGTTCAGAAGACCAGCTACATCATATCCTGTTCAGAAGACCAGCTACATCATATCCTGTTCAGAAGACCAGCTACATCATATCCTGTTCAGTACAGTGACTTGGGTGTGCAGGAAGAGTTTAGTCCGTCTACTACACACAGTTGTTTACTGACTATTCCTCAATGGGAACGAGCTGAGAATACACATCACGCTATTTCTATTATTATTTTACTACTACTATAAATTTCAACTGAAAGTCTAAGTAGGACATGGTACAGTAGGTCAGACAGACCCCCCCAAGGAACCACACACAACACGTTCCTACTGGCCAGGGCCCAATCCCACAAGCTCCTTTCTCCTCTTGATTGTTTCCCCGCTCTTATTCTTCACCAACATCTTGCAGGAGAAATGCTTGTGTCAAGTAGACTGCCCACTCACACATGATCACTCACACATGATCTAACCACAAGAAAGAAAATAGCTTGTATCCATTGTATTTGCATAATGGTATTAGCATAATGGTATTAGCATAATGGTATTAGCATAATGGCAAAGTAGCTCACAGATTGAGAGCACATTTAGACTGCTCCTTCCCAAACAATTAGGATGGCTACATGGACGGCAATATGGTAATACAGTGGTTTCACCACACAGAGACAAAAATAACTTTCAATACTAAACTAGCAGCAGCATGTCTACATTTTCTGAAATGATGCCATGACCCACATTCTAGACCCACATTCGTCTGCCTCTACTCAACCATTGAAAAGCAAACAGAGGTGGCTGACAAGAACTACAGATCTTAGTCTGTGCATCGCTGACAAGAAGTACAGATCTTAGTCTGTGCATCGCTGACAAGAAGTACAGATCTTAGTCTGTGCACCGCTGACAAGAAGTACAGATCTTAGTCTGTGCACCGCTGAAAAGAACTACAGATCTTAGTCTGTGCACCGCTGACAAGAACTACAGAGCTTAGTCTGTGCATCGCTGACAAGACCTACAGATCTTAGTCTGTGCATCGCTGACAAGAACTACAGATCTTAGTCTGTGCATCGCTGACAAGAACTACAGATCTTAGTCTGTGCATCGCTGACAAGAACTACAGATCTTAGTCTGCGCATCGCTGACAAGAACTACAGATCTTAGTCTGTGCATCGCTGACAAGAAGTACAGATCTTAGTCTGTGCAGCACTGACAAGAACTACAGATCTTAGTCTGCGCACCGCTGACAAGAACTACAGATCTTAGTCTGTGCATCGCTGACAAGAACTACAGATCTTAGTCTGCGCATCGCTGACAAGAACTACAGATCTTAGTCTGTGCATCACTGACAACTACAGATCTTAGTCTGTGCATCACTGACAAGAACTACAGATCTTAGTCTGTGCATCACTGACAAGAACTACAGATCTTAGTCTGTGCATCGCTGACAAGAAGTACAGATCTTAGTCTGTGCAGCACTGACAAGAACTACAGATCTTAGTCTGCGCACCGCTGACAAGAACTACAGATCTTAGTCTGCGCATCGCTGACAAGAACTACAGATCTTAGTCTGTGCATCACGGACAAGAAGTACAGATCTTAGTCTGCGCATCGCTGACAAGAACTACAGATCTTAGTCTGTGCATCGCTGACAAGAACTACAGATCTTAGTCTGTGCATCGCTGACAAGAACTACAGATCTTAGTCTGTGCATCGCTGACAACTACATATCTTAGTCTGTGCATCGCTGACAAGAACTACAGATCTTAGTCTGCGCACCGCTGACAAGTACCGGTACAGATCTTAGTTTGTGCATCGCTGACAAGAACTACAGATCTTAGTCTGCGCACTGCTGACAAGTACAGATCTTAGTTTGTGCATCGCTGACAAGTACAGATCTTAGTTTGTGCATCGCTGACAAGAAGTACAGATCTTAGTCTGCGCACTGCTGCCAAGAACTACAGATCTTAGTCTGCGCACCGCTGCCAAGAACTACAGATCTTAGTCTGTGCACCGCTGACAAGAACTACAGATCTTAGTCTGCGCATCGCTGACAAGTACAGATCTTAGTCTGTGCAGCACTGACAAGAACTACAGATCTTAGTCTGTGCAGCACTGACAAGAACTACAGATCTTAGTCTGTGCATCGCTGACAAGAACTACAGATCTTAGTCTGTGCAGCACTGACAAGAACTACAGATCTTAGTCTGTGCATCGCTGACAAGAACTACAGATCTTAGTCTGTGCAGCACTGACAAGAACTACAGATCTTAGTCTGTGCAGCACTGACAAGAGCTACAGATCTTAGTCTGTGCAGCACTGACAAGAACTACAGATCAGTCTGTGCAGCATTGACAAGAGCTACAGATCTTAGTCTGTGCAGCATTGACAAGAGCTACAGATCTTAGTCTGTGCAGCACTGACAAGCATATCCCAGTTGTCTCATCTCTGCTGATGATCCTACAGGCTCTAAAACAATACTGCTTTTCCACGTCCCACAGTAGAGATAGGTACGGAAAAGCAATAGAGAGGCAGACTACTTTGCCTACTTCCTGCTTCAGCACTGTACCAGAGATTTTCATCCGCCATTTATTTTCCCATGGACATTTCGCAAAATGCTTATAAAAATTGTTTTACTTCGTCAAACCAAACGGTTCAGCTATATTTAGAATCGGGAGAGACCATAGAACATTTAACTCTGACCAAAACAAAAAACAACAGAAAAAGTATTTTCTTTAAATCCATGATTTTTTTTTTTACGTTTTGGTCTGAGTGAAATGTTATGTGCTCTCTCCTGTTTCTAAATATATCTGAACCGTTTGGTTTGACGAAATAAAACTATTTTTACAAGCATTTTACCAAATGTCTATGGCAAAATAAATGGCGGATGAAAATCTCTGGTACAGTGCTGAAGCAGGAAGTGACATTCCACTTTGGCTCTCTATAGGCTAAGGGCTACTCATCAATGCCATGCTCATTTTGGTAATGCATCTATTTTAAATGCATCACAATTCATTACAACTTACTCTGTTGCATAATGAAATGTACCTTTCCTTCAACAAAGAAAAGAATTGAACTTAAGTATCAGAATTGGCATCAGAACATTTCCAGTTACACCCGGACATATTCCATAAATAGACTTAATGATCATAAATCATAAATTGATTTAATGGGCTCTAAATATGGTGCCTGGTGCTCCAGGATGTAGCATGCCACATATTAAATCTGGAGATCTCTCACCTGCCACACACCCACGATGGCATTGGCTATAAGAATGAGTAAGATTACAAAAGGCTCCACAAATGCGGTAATGGTTTCTTCTCCCTCCTCGAACCAGGCCAAGACCTGCAAACACAACAACAAACATGTCATTACCGGTACTCATTCAAGACGATTCACACACAGCATGAAATGATCTGACGCAGCTCGTCAGCTTTCTGTTGAGAGATGAGAAAAGATCAAAAGCATGATAGAAAGAACAGAAGTGTCACAGCCCTTTAGAAATGAACGAAGGTTGTATATAAAAACCAAAAACCTGAAAATCCTGTCCCTGATTATTGAAGACATTCATGTTGTTAATCACAAATGATGCGTTTAAATGAGCTGGACAGGTTTTCAGCTCTTACACAGAGGGCTTTTTTGGTGAAAAGCAATATTTCTTTGCAATAATGTGAGGCTTTCCGCTGTTTGCTTACGGCCAGATATCAAAGACAGAGAATGTCTGTTTTTAATAGGAGTATCATCCCACACATCTTTTTTCCACCTCACCTAAATTGTTATTGAGTTCCCACACATTTCTTATATGAAAGATCATGTGCTATCACACAATTAAACCCAAACATGTATTTAACATATTAAACTCACACCTTAAACACACAGGAGAAAGACATGTGGCAGTGGCCATTTAATTTCAGTTAGAAGTATACGCTACAGAACCTTCCTTTTCTGAACTTTACTCATCTGACAACTAGCCACTTAGGCCGAAGCACAATGAGCAAAATGCATAGCAATTCATAATGTATTAATTATGTTCACTGTGAGCAAGTGTTGATATTCTCCTGTGGACATGTCTAATGACAGTATTGACTTTTTAACTGCAGATCAGGCTGCACAGCCCATTCATGACCTGGACGTTCCACTATTTGTTCGTTGGGTAGGTATTAGGGATGTCACAATATATCACGATATCAAAACGTGACAATATGTATCATTGAGATGAAATCTCATATCGCGAGAAAAAGAAGCTGAACATGGTGGCACTGATC
Source organism: Poromitra crassiceps (assembly GCF_964638095.1). Classification (NCBI taxonomy): domain Eukaryota; kingdom Metazoa; phylum Chordata; class Actinopteri; order Beryciformes; family Melamphaidae; genus Poromitra; species Poromitra crassiceps. Next base: position 39,524,768 of record NC_139631.1, read on the forward strand.
TGCGTCTGATTGCATGCTCGCTCTCCTTTTCATTGCTTTGTTTGAACAGACGAGGGACGTTACAGACACGGAGGATGAAAATGGTGAGATTACTCAAATTAGCGTGGAGGATGCCCCCTCAACTTACAAATCGATCGCAAACAAATATTGTTAAAATATCGTATCGTTATCGTAAATCCAATATCGTGTATCGTATCGTATCGTGAACTGAGTCTATCGTGACACCCCTAGTAGGTATATAGGTAGGATATTTATAGGGATATTTATTGTTTTTTGTGAGGCTGGTGAGAACTCAGAACGAGTGGACGTGGAGGAAATGTTTTGGCAGAGAGGAACAGCGTGACCTGAGTGGGCTACAAAGTACATACATGTGAGAGGATCGTTTGCACGCAGCCAATTTATGGCAATGTTTCTAAATAGCTTCCTGCATTCCCAGAAGAGGTTGAAATGGTCACTGTAGGAGATGCTGGGCAGAGCAGGCCATGAGAGCCAGCCAGCAGCACCAGCTGAACAGAAGGTGTGCAGAGACAGTTAGCCTGCTGAAACGGCCAACACTGCGGCCACAGGAGAGGAGGGGGTGTGGCCGGGGCTACAGGAGGGGGCGGGGCTGAAACACATGAACTTCTTCTGGACGGACAGAGGCGTTTTCATAGCGTTGGCGTTCCAAAACACGCCAGCGGACAGAAATCCATCCTTTCTGAAGGATCAGGGCAGCTGCAGCCGAGTCATGTGTTCACAGCACAGACACACTGCTGCCTGTAATGTTTCTATAATCATTCATATTACTATAGGATAACTGCTGTGTGCATGTTATTACTATAGATTAGAACACGGCTCTCTTGAATACTCGATTCTGATTGGTCAATCAACAATATTCACCGGTCATTATTTCTCGACAACCGACCGCTGCTCTGCCACACCTGGATTAATCAGTTGGTAAGAGCATTTTGTCCGCAGACGCTACTAATTAGGCCAACCAGTTGCAGCTGTGGTGTCTTGTGTGCCAATTACGAATGAAACCGCTTTGTGTTGAAAACGCTATTAAAAAATCTATTTGAATAATTATTTTTGTCAGATTATTGAATGATTTAGTTGTAGGCCGTGTTCTAAGCGGGATAATGTATATTGAGGCGGTGATTACTGGAAATAATGACCTTCAGGTGAATATTAAGCCCTCCGCTGCGCGTCGGGCTAAATCATTCACCTGTCGGTCATTATTTCCACAGTAATCACCGGCTCAGTATACATTATCCCTTACATAACTGCTGTGTGCATGTTTCTATAATCATTTATTACTATAGAATAACTGCTGTGTGCATGATTCTATAATCATTTATTACTATAGAATAACTGCTGTGTGCATGATTCTATAATCATTCATATTACTATAGGATAACTGTTGTGTGCATGTTTCTATAATCATTCATATTACTATAGAATAACTGCTGTGTGCATGTTTCTATGATCATTCATATTACTATAGAATAACTGCTGTGTGCATGATTCTATAATCATTCATATTACTATAGGATAACTGCTGTGTGCATGATTCTATAATCATTCATATTACTATAGGATAACTGCTGTGTGCACTAGGGCTGTGAATCTTCACTGCCCTCACGATTCGATTACGATTCAGAGGGCTACGATTCGATTACGATTATCGATGCATCTTAAATCGATGCATCACTTTTTTTCCCCAATACATGATTTATTTGTCCTCACTTTCTTTTGTATTGTATTGTATTATGATCCATAATTAAAATAAACAACTGCATGTACGTACTTCCATTATATTTTATTTGATTATTATTTTTTATTTATTTTTTAATAATCGATTTGACATTTGTGAATCGATGCAGAATCGTGCACCTCTGCATCGCGATGCATCTTATAATCGATTATTTTTGACACCCCTAGTGTGCACGTTTCTATAATCGTTCATACTACTATAGGATAACTGCTGTGTGCATGTTTCTATAATCCTTCATATTACTATAGAATAACTGCTGTGTGCATGTTTCTATAATCCTTCATATTACTATAGAATAACTGCTGTGTGCATGTTTCTATAATCCTTCATATTACTATAGAATAACTGCTGTGTGCATGTTTCTATAATCCTTCATATTACTATAGAATAACTGCTGTGTGCATGATTCTATAATCCTTCATATTACTATAGAATAACTGCTGTGTGCATGTTTCTATAATCCTTCATATTACTATAGAATAACTGCTGTGTGCATGATTCTATAATCATTCATATTACTATAGGATAACTGCTGTGTGCATGTTTCTATAATCCTTCATATTACTATAGGATAACTGCTGTGTGCATGTTTCTATAATCATTCATATTACTATAGGATAACTGCTGTGTGCATGTTTCTATAATCATTCATATTACTATAGAATAACTGCTGTGTGCATGTTTCTATAATCCTTCATATTACTATAGAATAACTGCTGTGTGCATGATTCTATAATCATTCATATTACTATAGGATAACTGCTGTGTGCATGTTTCTATAATCCTTCATATTACTATAGGATAACTGCTGTGTGCATGTTTCTATAATCATTCATATTACTATAGGATAACTGCTGTGTGCATGTTTCTATAATCATTCATATTACTATAGAATAACTGCTGTGTGCATGTTTCTATAATCCTTCATATTACTATAGAATAACTGCTGTGTGCATGTTTCTATAATCATTCATATTACTATAGGATAACTGCTGTGTGCATGAATCTATAATCATTCATATTACTATAGGATAACTGCTGTGTGCATGATTCTAAAATCATTCATATTACTATAGGATAACGGCTGTGTGCATGATTCTATAATCATTCATATTACTATAGGATAACTGCTGTGTGCATGTTTCTATAATCATTCATATTACTATAGGATAACTGCTGTGTGCATGTTTCTATAATCATTCATATTACTATAGGATAACTGCTGTGTACATGCTTCCTCCCCGGACAATGCCGCATCCCCATGCTCAGTCAGCACCACCCCCCCACCCCCCCCCCACACACACACACACAGTTGATTACATTCAATGTAATTAAATCCAATCAACTCAGCTTCCCCAGATGAAGACAACGTTATGATTAGAAAGGCTCTCAAATAGTAGGGCTGTGAATCTTCACTGGCCTCACGATTCGATTCGATTACGATTCGATAACGATTATCGATGCATCGCGATGCATCTTAAATCGATGCATCACTTTTTTTCCCGAATACATGATATTTTTTCTCACTTTCTTTTTTCTCACTGTGTGGCTACTTTTAAAATAAAAGTGCATTTAGAATTGCATTGTATTATGATCCATAATTAAAATAAACAACTGCATGTACTTCCATTATATTTTATTTGATTATATAAAACATAAAAAAAAGAAAGATTTTTGACATTTGTGAATCGATGCAGAATCGTGCAGGTCCGCATCGCGATGCATCTTATAATCGATTATTTTTGACACCCCTATCAAATAGGTGGAACTACTTTCACTTTCAGGCAGTGATACACTTTTGCCCCCACCACTTATAAACCCCCCCCCCCTCTTCCCAGTCTCTATTGTATTTCCTGTCTCTGTGAATCAGAATGTTTGCCCTAAAAATGTCCTGTGTGTCATGGCCATTAGCTGCTGTCCCAGAATGTAATAAAGCGATCAAGCTCAGTGAGAGCGACCTGGCTGCAGTGAGAGCGACCTGGCTGCTGCAGTTGATGCCAAAGACTTGTTCAATAGCATAAGTCAAATGACGAGCATAACTCTGGGTAGCTGTGTCAATATCTGACAACAGAGTTATTCAAGTAGCCGGTCACAATCCAAACATTGACACTGCTCAGCCCACCCAGCCCTCTGCCTCCATCACACGCAGAAGAGAAAACAAACATTTATGCAACCGTTAGTTCAATTTGATTGGACAAGAGGCATTCCAGTGGTGATGATATTATAACATGGCGGGACGCTTCACTGTATGTATATCACTCCGCTTCACAGCTGTTCTAACGCCATCTTGATGAGGTTGCGTTCAAACAGCGTTCGCACGCCGGGACAGAGACAGGGATCCTCTTATGTCAAGATAGGAGCAGGATTTCCATGAGTGCTCTCTCGAAGCCAACCCCAATCACCCAGCTGGCCAACAATTTAGCTTTTTCTTTCCAATCTGGACCGTGGCCTTGCGACCCTTCATAACATCTACTACGCCATTTTCTTTCATCCTTGAATAACTGTGCTAGCAGCCTAGCAGGACTGGATTATCTCTAAGTCGAGCTTGATTTGGCCGATCTATTCATACGACACAGGTCATTAGTGACACAGAGGTCGTTAGTGCCACGTCACGTCAGGGATGAACACGTTACCCACCCAGTGGGCAACGTGCCCACTGGGTGCCACAACGTTGCCAACATGCCAACATTAGTGCCCTCCCAGCCAGGGTCAGGGGGCCCAAATTTGGTCTTGAGTAGTGCTGCTCTGTGCCCCTGTCAGACAGCAGCCACTCACACCTCTGTATCACCTGACTGCTCACTGCACACTACATACCAGCCGACACAGGCAGACGGGGGGCCTCAATTATCAAAATACTGGCACAGCGTTAGCTAGCATAGTGTAGCACGTGTGCAATGCAATGTTTGTAATGGGATCATTATGGGACACGGCTAATAGCCGAACTTAGCCATAGTTCCATAATGATTCCATTACAAACATTGCATTGCACACGTGCTACACTATGCTAGCTAACGCTGTGCCAGGTATTAGCCGTGTCCCATAAGGATTCCATTACAAAACACGTTAACGTTAGCCAAACGTTTTTTGGTTACACAATGCATTGATGCCAGCTATCTGAAAAACTAATGTGACAGGATAAGGTCCGTTTGATATGTTGTTAAACGTGTTATTTTACACCGTTTGAAAGAATGAACCCACCTTGAATTCTTTGAACAGGTCTGGGTGCCTGTCTTTCAGGTGCTTGGCGAGATTGGATGCGTTACCCTTGCCATAAAAAGTTGAATGTAGGCTAAGTAAGCAGAAGCACAATATTGTTTTTGTTTTAAATACTTGAGGGCTACATGCCACTGGTGTTGCACTGTCTGCACTCACTGCCATACAGAGTTGAATGTAAGAAGTAAGCAGAAGCACATTGTTTTGTTTTAAAGTTGAAGGCTACATGCCATTTGAAATGGTTGCATACTTTAATAAAGGAGAATATGTTGAAGAAATATCAGTCTGTTTTTTTCACCGTGGTACAGAAATTGGTACCGAGTACCGTGGAAATTCACTAGTACCAGTACCGACTACTGAATTATCGGTACCGTGACATCACTAGTCCAAATTAATCATTTTTAAGCTGCATCGCGATGCGGACATGATGAATCGTTGAATCGTTTGTTTAAAATTTAGCATGATGACATTCAGATTTTAAAGCACTTTCTAAATAAACTAGAACGACCGCACCGCGCATTTATGCCTCCGCCATTAGTTCATTCTTGAGTCCAAATCGCCATTTGAGGCAAATTGGAAGAAATTCCGTCAAGGCGCTCCTGAGATGTTGTGTTACAGAGCTTGGAAATTGGGTGTGTGAGGTCACAGTGACTTTGAACTTTGACCTAGTTTGACCACCACAATCTAATCAGTTCATGCTTGAGTCCAAGTCGATGTTTGAGGCAAATTTGATGAAATTCCGTCAAGGCATTCCTGAGATATCGCGTTAACAAGCTTGAAAATGGTGTTCGAGAGGTCACAGTGACCTTGACCTTTGACCACCAAAATCGAATCAGATCATCCTTGAGTCTAAGTGGATGTTTGAGGGAAATTTAATGAAATTCCGTCAAGGCATTCCTGAGATATCGTGTTAACGAACATCGGACGGACGGACGGACAACCCGGATCCATAATGCCTCCGGCCTGGCTATCGCCGGCGGAGGCATAAAAAGGGACTTGATATTGATCTGACTGCTTGTATTACTTGATGAAAAAGTAGCCATGTGCAGTAATAATATAGAACATTGAGGATGTGATACTTGGAGCTGCGATACTTTGAACTGAATCAAATCGAAGACAGATGATGAATCCTAATCGAATGGAAGATTCACAGCCGTAGTATAGACAAGTTTCCCAGCGCTGGCCTAGGGCGGCGCCATAGCAGCCTTATATGTCCCCGGCTTCCGGTTAAGTCCACATTGCGTCCACAGCAGCCTAAGTGAAGTTGCCAGCTACGACTTAAATAGAGACTTATTACATCATATTTTTCCGCCCCCTGTATGTTGAGTGTTGGTGAAAAAGAAAAAAATAGCAGACGCTTTCGTTAGTGTAGAGCGCCGTTTAAAAGCCGCACAAGCAGCATCAGTCCCGCCGGCCAGCGCTGGACCCGCTGTGAGGAAACACACAGGAGGAAACTGAAATGTCAAAACAGACATCCCTTGCTAGGCCAGTCCTTTTTTTAATTGAGATCATGCAACAAGTAACCTACTTCAGCCGAGGCCAGCAAGACGATTGGAAAGAAACAGAAGCGTGTCTGCCGCCGTCAAAAGCGAAAGAGACCCGACGTAGGCTGTCAATTTAGCGGAGGTAAAAAGCCTTTTTACCTACGTTGGGCGAATCAATCAATCAATCAATCAATGGCTCGCGCTTGTTGCCCGATGCTCGTATGATGAGGAGATGAATCAAAATGCTTACCACAAATAAAGCCACATGTGAGCCGAGAACGAGTGCAGGAGAGCTGACGCAGGTGCCAGGTGTGGAGTGGGAGAGATTAAGGTGCGTAGCCTATTGCTGGAGATTCAAGTTGTGTCCGCTGTCTGCACTGACACTATCACTTATTACTTTTAGCTGCGTTGTTTTTTCATCAAGGCAATGTCCAGAAGATATGTCCAGAAGATATGGGTTCATGAATGTCTGCAAATGCAGATAGATAGGCTACAGTAGGAGCATGCATGCATGTTGTCTATTTCAATAACGAAAGCGTCCTTACCGAGAACGACATGCCGACCAATTATATATTCTTGCTGCGAAATGGCCTCTTAATGACAACACTGGAATAATAGCCGTAATATTCATTCACAACGGGAGATAGCCTGACTGTGGGTAATTTGATGAAATACATAGCGTTAACTTACAACATACCCAACCTACTTTGTTGCTGTGGAGATATTGGTACGCTTCGGAGCTTTTGAGATAGTTCATCGCGTTACCGTCCACCTCCATTGATTCCTCAAAATACGCTATAATCCTGCCTGTAGTTACGTTCGGCCATTTACACATATTATCTTCCCATGTGTCCACTGTCAACGGGTGTGGGATAGACACTCTTTCGTTAGACAGGAGACTCGGAGAATGATCCCAAGTTTGCATTTTTTCGGCGGTCGCTATGGCTACTACGCTAGTACGTTACGCTTCTCTGTATTCCAGAAGAGACAGACATATCGCGGCCCGAGTCCGGAAGCAAACCGGAAGTGCCCAGGAAACTTGTCTATACAGGAGAGCTATTAACACAAATACATACATGGCCTAAAATCACATCACATTATTAAATACCGTAGCAGCACTATTTGGCTATTTTAAATTTGATTTAGCTTGGGATCGGGCTTGTACACACCACCCCCTCTGGCGATATGACTTCATGACAGTCCATTATAAAAACGTTGAGCGTTTCTAGCACTATGTAATGGCAAGTCAGAGGCAGAGGCCTGGAGAAGTCATTACCCAGCAGCCATTGCAGGGCACCTCTAATGTCTTACTTGGCACATGGTGACAGCAACTCAATAGCCCTTCCTGCTGTTGTCACCATTCCTCAGACGGCTGCTAGCCAATCAGCTGTTTGCCTCCCCAACCCCTGAGTGTAACCCCAGCTGAGCTACACAAACTGAAGACATGCCACCCTGAGTGTAACCCCAGCTGAGCTACACAAACTGAAGACATGTCACACGTTGTCACTTTGTCACCCTGCCATTCATCACAATCATATTCCTGTCTGCCATTAACGTGTTAGAAACACCATCTCCTTCAGTCGAGAGTGAGGAGAGAGAGACTTCTTTCTCCATCATCTTTCTACAGTATTGTACCGGACAGGCTAAAGCAGGAAGCAGTGATGGGGGGGGGGGGGGGGGGTGCAACTCAGATCAAGAGGGTAACCTGAACTCACAAAGCCACAAGCACAGGAAATAATATATCTACGTTCATTCACTAAATTCAGAATGAGATGATAGATTAGATGAGTGATTATTAGTGTGTAGCAGCAAAAAACATCTAGTGATATACTTACAAAAGATATACAGGCGGCCAGCAGAAGAATTCGAACAAGTAAATCCTCAAACTGTTCAATAACGAGATCCAATAAAGATTTCCCTGCAGAAAAGGAGAGTTATTAAAAAACAAAACAATCCACGTGTTATTACAGAATGATGACAATAATATCAGTGACAAGTGATTACCTTCCTCTGCTGGTAACTCTGTGTGCGTAGAGGGCGTCGATCCAGGAACCATAGAGGGGGGAGAAAGAGACATGAACAGGGCAGTCAGTGGAGTGCGATTACTTTAAAGATCTAACCTGAAGCATCATGTAATATGACCATCTACTCCTGTTTCTCTTCTAAAGGGACCTGCAGGCTCCTAGAGGAGAGGAGTGCAAGCTCACTGGCTGTGCGAGGCCTAGGCCCCTCACCTTGATGGTACATCTCAATCGGAAACAAACAGTGACGTGACGTGAGAATGTCATACCAGTTACTCAGTGATGATGTTCGGGCAGAATGATAGAGTTTTCTCTAAACTCAAAACTACAGTATAACAACTTTTTTTTCATCGGTCATTGTGCCTGTTTGACACGCGAGAGAGAGGGGGGGGGGGGGGGAGAGGGTGAGATGGCAGAGGAGAGCTGCGTGCAATTACGCACACACCGTAATATCCACGGCGCACTGAATAAGGCCTGGTTTTGAAAAGCGCTAAGCGCTGAATTAACGCCAGGGGGGAAGATAGCGTTAGGCCGGTATTTAAGGCCGAAACGCCCATTCTGGCCTATTCTGGCACTGCGCCACGCCTCATTTTGGGGCCTAAAACCATGATGCTATCTTCCCGAGGCGCAAGGTGCGTTTTTTTGCGTTTAACGCCAGTTTTAGCGCCTAAGGCCAGTGGGAATATAGGGGCCAGTGTGTCATACCAGTTACTCAGTGATGATGTAGTCAGAGTGTCATTACTGTCATACCGGTTATTGCTACATTTAATGGCTGATAGGGGCAGAGGTTTGCCCTGTACCATAAATGAAAAGGTGGCTTGTAGAGTCCCGTCTGACAAACAATCACCAAGATCAATTATATATATAGCACATCTTATGTTTAAACGATAGATTTGTCTTGTGAAGATTCATGTCAGGATTTAAATCAAGTTTAAAGTGTGTTTAGGTGGGTTTAAGCTCCACTACACCCCCGGTTATATTAATATAAAACAGCTGTTTTAAGCCTGGGACAGGAGAGCTTAACTTTGAAGGATAGCGTTACTTCAGTGATCCTGTGACCTGTTCAGTGTCAAATGCCTGCCAGATCTGCAGACACAGGGCTGATGTGAATGAATGAATGTATTTGTTTGTTTGTTGCATTTTTGCTTTCAACAATGTACAATAAGGTGACTATGCTCAACAATGTTATTGCGTTTAACATTACAATGCACAGTCACGTTGGACACAATGTTGCCATGATACCATGTTCAACATTATATTGCGTTGACTAAATTACAATGTTCAACAGTCTATAAGTGCAACAATGTTGCCATGCTCAAAATGATTGTTAGCATGATGCGATTTGTTTTCGTTACAAAACAAATATGGCAACATTTGACATTCGACAGGCATCAGGATGTACAGAGAGAGAGACTGCCAAGGGAACAGCAACTTGGTGATGATCCGTTCTAAAACATCAGTTATAAAACACCTCACAGTGCAGAGAGATAATATGCTCAAAATTGGTTATCGATCGTGTTCACCACCAAAGTTACCATGACACCGTGTAATAACAAGCAGACTACATGTGAAGCAAAGTGTCATTATTAATGTGTTACTTTGCATAAGACAGATGGGGGAAACCCATCAGTGATGACGTCAGCCAAATGACTAACCATGGGGCCGACAGACACACCGGCCGGTGTGGCAGATGTTGCTGACATTTAGCCTACATACAGGATCGTCTATTCACCGTGACTGGCCGGGTTTACAGTGACTACACACATTTAGCAGCCCGGCTTTCTCATTCACATCACAACCATCATCATGCACTTTGGGGTTCATTAATAATTAGCGTACCGTTTAGGCCCCATTTCTCCTTCTGTCGTTTCACCTCGTCCAAGGCAAGTCCCGTGCTCTCATTGACGCAGAAATAAGTGTAAACTTCTTCAACACTCTTCGTATGAGCGTTCTCCATGGCGGCGGACAGGTCGGCTCCTATACCCACACAGCGTTACCCGATGATGATGCGCCCCGGCTCTTTTTACAATGTCCAGCCCTTCAACAGCAGACGAAAGAGTTTGCCAACTGAGAGATGTGCATTCACACTCGGATAGCTATCGACAGCTAACTGGCCGTGGATTGGTAGCGATAAATAACTGAAACGTGTCCCCTCTTCTCCCCTGTTAATGTTTGTCCGGGAAAAAAAAAAAAAAAATCCACGTCAATGTTTGGGTGAGGAGCTAAAATATCTCTGCCCTCTCTCGATGAAGATTACTTTGAGTGTCCAAAAATGGTGGAAAAGGGTATGCAGCAGCCAGTCGCCCCTGCTGAGGACTGCATTCACCACCCGGTCCAGTCCTCTCCTCTGTGCTGGGCTCTGCCTCACCGTGGCGTGGTGCAGCTCTGTGTGTGCTAGTAGGTACAGTGTGCCGAGAGATTGTGCTTTTATCAAAGTGCCTCTCTACTGCCCCTCTGGCCTCTCCTCTCCCCTGCCCTGCATGTGGAATAACATCATTGGACGAAAGGTGCCCGTTACGTTGTTCAAAAAGCAGGAAAAACAGGAAGTAACCAGGAAATGGCATGTCGCGGACTACATTCCCATTCAAAACACGTATCTCTTTTTTGTTATCGTCGCCAGTAAACAAAAACGTCCTTTATATTTTATTGGCGTCAGCAGCACATGTGGATGACTCCGCTCCGCACTGCCAGCTGTATTCCACAAGTTCCTGTTCCAAGGGTCTAAAATCTTTCTTTTTATGGTCCGCTTGGCTTGGCAAGTACCCGGATGACTATCTTTTTTTTCAGATTTTTTTTTAAGCCAAATGTGACGTATTATGGTAGCTGACAGCTGTCATTTTTAACCCCTCCCCTGTCGGTTACCCAGAGACCCACACAGATGACCAAGTTGGTCAACCATCCACCACGGTGCAAAGGTAGCCAAGCCTAGCCACATCAAAGCACACGATCATTTGGCCTATAGCACACACCGCCTATATTGTTACACTGAAAAACATTCCCTTTAAGGTGTTTATCTGAGGGTGTCAATATCATTGTATCATGCCTCATCTGTTGACACATCTTAATGAGGCCCCAAGTAGCACAAGGTTGATCCTGTGTTGCAATAATAACAAGCACCGTGCCCGTGCTGCCGAGTTCCACATCAAGATGCCTACTACAATCCACACTTGATCCACCTGGCACAAGAGCCACCAACACGAGCTGTCAACAGTTGCTAAGGGAGGAGGGAGAGGGGATCCTGTAACAGCTATGTGGAGACATTATGCAGTCAAACTGTATTCTTTGTGCAATAAATTATTTATTAGTTAAGTGATAATAATGAAACGTGAGTCAAAAGTAATATAACATTTATTAGAAAATAGATACAAGTAAAAAATACACAACTATTTATTTACTTACATTTTCCTGAAATGAGTTCTAATGTAGAAAATGATGCTGAGTTGATATAACATAGAAGTAACTAGAGTACCATGGCTATTTCATCTGCCCTGCCGGAAACAACGGAGAATTCCAAAATTGGCAAGACTCCCTGATCGAGGTCATGGCTCTTGTTGCCAGAAATAGCTGAGTGCAGCCATGTCCTAAGTGCACCACTTTGTAGGGCGTTATCGTTAGACACGTTCAAAGTGTCTTCTTAAACATGTGTCAGAATGGAGGCTGCGGGGCATGTTTGAAGTCAGTGTGGACCAGAGAAAGTGAATGGAGGCTGTGTGGGGCATGTTTGAAGTCAGTGGGCCAGAGAAAGTGAATGGAGGCTGCGGGGCATGTTTGAAGTCAGTGGGCCAGAGAAAGTGAATGGAGGCTGTGTGGGGCATGTTTGAAGTCAGTGGGCCAGAGAAAGTGAATGGAGGCTGCGGGGCATGTTTGAAGTCAGTGGGCCAGAGAAAGTGAATGGAGGCTGCGGGGCATGTTTGAAGTCAGTGGGCCAGAGAAAGTGAATGGAGGCTGTGTGGGGCATGTTTGAAGTCAGTGGGCCAGAGAAAGTGAATGGAGGCTGCGGGGCATGTTTGAAGTCAGTGGGCCAGAGAAAGTGAATGGAGGCTGCGGGGCATGTTTGAAGTCAGTGGGCCAGAGAAAGTGAATGGAGGCTGCGGGGCATGTTTGAAGTCAGTGGACCAGAGAAAGTGAATGGAGGCTGCGGGGCATGTTTGAAGTCAGTGGGCCAGAGAAAGTGAATGGAGGCTGCGGGGCATGTTTGAAGTCAGTGGGCCACGCTTTAGCAAATTAATGCACTAATTCATTATTTTTTCAGAATTGTCTCCCATTTTCTCTCCAATTGTAAAGCCGCTTCTTTTCACCTGACAGCGAGGGGTTTCGCCGGAAGGACGTAGCGCGTGGGAGGATCACACTATCCCCCCAGTTCCCCTCCCCCAAAACAGGCGCCCCGACCGACCACTGCGCTAGTGCCGTGACCAGGACAGATACCACACCTGCAGACGCGGGCAATTGTGTCTGTAGGAACGTCTGACCAAGCCAGAAGTACCGCTGTCTGTCGGGAATTGAACCCGGGTCTCAGCGGTGCTAAGCGAGTGCTTTTACGTCTACACTACCCAGACGCCCAATTTAAAAAAAATTAAGTGCCCCCAAAATCGTATAATAAAAGGGAGCATGTGGGCAATGTTACTCTGTTTCCATTTTTGTGCCGGCCACAGCTATGTCGTTTTACATGCCATCGGGCTGAAACTTTCAAGTGGTGTAAAGAGCACCTGTGCGGGTGAACTGACGCAGCCAGATTTTTTAATTAGGTGATTGCCCTAAATACCTAATAATGTGATGTCATCAGTGATGTCATCAGTGACGATGTCATCACACACAAGGAGGCATTGTGACATCACTGATGATGTCATCAGTGATGTCATAAAGTCCCACTGATTATGTGATGTCATAAATCACTGATGATGTCATAAGATGCAAAGTTGTGACATCATCAGTGATGTCATTCATCAGTGATGTCATAAGAGCTGCCTAGTTTTGCAAATGCCCCCATTTTTAAAGGAACACTCCACCCATTTTCAACCAGCTTTGTATCATTAGAACATCAGTAGTATATCAGAAAACTGTAAACTGTTTTGAAGTCTGTCATTTAATTTGACAGTTATTGAGTGTTAAAGTGTGGACCAGTGACATCACTGGTCCACACTAACTCAAATTAATAACTCATTAACTCAAATCAACTCTCAATAACTGTCAAACTAGATGAATGACTTCAAAACCGTCATCTAGTTTGACAGTTATTGAGAGTTGATTTGAGTTAATGAGTTATTAACACATTGACTGCCAGCCGTTTTTTTTTGCTGTAGGTAGCTTCTGCCAAGCCGTTTTTTGAGGATTCTGGCTCATTTTACAAGAGCCGAGGATTATTTTCTGCTTGGAGTTTGTGAACATACAATATCTCAAAAGTACTAATAGAATGTGTACTTTCTCTGTCTAAAAGAGTTAGTTTGTAGAGTTAGTAGTTATGTAAGCATTAGCAATTGAATACAGCATGGTTTTAGCGTCAGAAAAAATATTCAGAGATAAACGGCTTTTTGTGAAATTCGATCACTTTAACCATTCATTTTTGGCATCAGTAAGACCTAAACAATAGTTTTGAACAGTAATTTCCTCCATAACAGCAGGAAACTCCCCTCTGCTCAACTCCTCCCTCCGTGGGCGTTCTTCTTGGCTGCAGCGCCCTGTCACAAGCACTTTCCTACCTGTGCAAATGCACTTTCTCATACTCTCGACCTCTCAAATAAATTTCTGAATAGAAATTAAATTACTCTAAATTAGAGCGAAAAAGAAACAAAAAAGAATGGGTTGAAAATCCCATTCTAAAAGCCTTTTATGGCTGTTTCCAATTTGCAAAATAGCCTGCTGCACCACAAGCGTGTCACCAGTCTCACTGCCCCGCTGCCGCTGTGCGGCTGTGCCTGGCTGTGCCTGTCTGCGTGGCCGCTCCCCGAGGAAGCCCGGCTGGACTCGCCCGCCTCCCGGAGCCCTGGCCGAGAGCTCCGATGAAGCCCCTGCGACTCTGGTCATATTTACGCTGCGTGCCTCAAAGTGTGCTCCATCCGCAATCCACCATGCACGTTTGCAATCCCGCACCGCCAGCAATCAGCGCGGAAACGAAAGCGCCTCCGCCAATCCATTTTCATGAGAATGGAAATGGATCACACTGCTTTTTGCTTGCCTTCCTACTTCCTTGTCGCCACTTAGTGGGTCGGTGGAATGGGTTGTACACGTTGTACACGTCCAATACTTATATAAGAGACGTAAAAGGGTTAGATCAACGTCCCACCGTCAAAAAAAAAAAAATCGATTCTGAAAACGTGTTTACACGTCGCTGGCAGTCAACAGCTGGATTCTGAAAACGTGTTTACACGTTGTTGGCAGTGAACGTGTTAATTTGAGTTAGTGTGGACCAGTGATGTCACTGGTCCACACTTTAACACTCAATAACTGTCAAATTAAATGACAGACTTCGAAACAGTTTACAGTTTTCTGATATACTACTGATGTTCTAATGATACAAAGCTGGTTGAAAATGGGCAGTGTTCCTTTAAGCGGTGCAGCCACTTCTATAAGTGACATGTGTGTCTGTCCGTCCGTTATGGCCGAGACGTGAGCACGGGTTGTAGCACGGGATTTCAGTTTGTGCCGAGATGTCTGTAGCCTAAGCCCCTCCCCCAGGCTCGAAAAGGGGAAATGAATGAACATCCGGGGATGCTATGGAGAAGCATGCACACCTGAAATCAAATCAGTCTCTGTGCTTAGCCTCAACAGACGCCATCTAATATAAACCTGCAGCGCTTACTTCACAACCTGGCTGTGTTTTCTTAGACAGTCGGGGCAAAAGTTGCCTCCAAAATATATTTTTTAATGTCCTACACTGCCATGAACCCAGGGAACAATGCTTTCACATTTGCCATTCAAACACACAGCAGCTCAGCTAAAAGCTCTCCAGATAGTAAAACAGATGTGCAGAACGCTAAACAACATTGAGCTGGGTGATCTCTGGAGTGAATGGAGGTGGTGCAGCTGGACCCTGTGAGGCGCTGCTCACAGCACCAGGCGATCCTCTCCTCCCTCCTGGATGACCTGGCCGATGGAGGCCTGGCTCTGGGCTCTGATGAAGCACTGCTTCTTGCACTCCATCAGCTTCTGCAGGTCGCTCCACATCTTCATCTGCTTTATGTTGGCAGCATGGTTCTCCCTCACCGCCTTCTGCTTCTCACGTAGCTTCTGCAGCCCACAGAGAGAGCAGGAGAACAGTCAGCATCACACACAGAGAGAGCAGGAGAACAGTCAGGACCACACAGAGAGAGCAGGAGAACAGTCAGCATCACACAGAGAGAGAGCAGGAGAACAGTCAACATCACACAGAGAGAGCAGGAGAACAGTCAGGACCACACAGAGAGAGAGCAGGAGAACAGTCAGCATCACACAGAGAGAGCAGGAGAACAGTCAGCATCACACAGAGAGAGAGCAGGAGAACAGTCAGGACCACACAGAGAGAGAGCAGGAGAACAGTCAGCACCACAGAGAGAGAGCAGGAGAACAGTCAGCACCACAGAGAGAGAGCAGGAGAACAGTCAGCATCACACAGAGAGAGAGCAGGAGAACAGTCAGCATCACACAGAGAGAGAGCAGGAGAACAGTCAGCATCACACAGAGAGAGAGCAGGAGAACAGTCAGCATCACACAGAGAGAGCAGGAGAACAGTCAGGACCACACAGAGAGAGAGCAGGAGAACAGTCAGCACCACAGAGAGAGAGCAGGAGAACAGTCAGCATCACACAGAGAGAGAGCAGGAGAACAGTCAGCATCACACAGAGAGAGAGCAGGAGAACAGTCAGCATCACACAGAGAGAGAGCAGGAGAACAGTCAGCATCACACAGAGAGAGCAGGAGAACAGTCAGCATCACACAGAGAGAGCAGGAGAACAGTCAGCATCACACAGAGAGAGCAGGAGAACAGTCAGCACCACAGAGAGAGAGCAGGAGAACAGTCAGCATCACACAGAGAGAGCAGGAGAACAGTCAGCATCACACAGAGAGAGCAGGAGAACAGTCAGCATCACACAGAGAGAGCAGGAGAACAGTCAGCATCACACAGAGAGAGAGCAGGAGAACAGTCAGGACCACACAGAGAGAGCAGGAGAACAGTCAGCACCACACACAGAGAGAGAGCAGGAGAACAGTCAGGACCACACAGAGAGAGAGCAGGAGAACAGTCAGCACCACAGAGAGAGAGCAGGAGAACAGTCAGCATCACACAGAGAGAGCAGGAGAACAGTCAGCACCACACAGAGAGAGCAGGAGAACAGTCAGCATCACACAGAGAGAGAGAGCAGGAGAACAGTCAGCATCACACAAAGAGAGCAGGAGAACAGTCAGCACCACAGAGAGAGAGCAGGAGAACAGTCAACATCACACAGAGAGAGCAGGAGAACAGTCAGGACCACACAGAGAGAGAGCAGGAGAACAGTCAGCATCACACAGAGAGAGAGCAGGAGAACAGTCAGCATCACACACAGAGAGAGCAGGAGAACAGTCAGCATCACACACAGAGAGAGAGCAGGAGAACAGTCAGGACCACACAGAGAGAGCAGGAGAACAGTCAGGACCACACAGAGAGAGAGCAGGAGAACAGTCAGCACCACACAGAGAGAGCAGGAGAACAGTCAGCATCACACAGAGAGAGCAGGAGAACAGTCAGCATCACACAGAGAGAGCAGGAGAACAGTCAGCATCACACAGAGAGAGAGCAGGAGAACAGTCAGCATCACACAAAGAGAGCAGGAGAACAGTCAGGACCACACAGAGAGAGCAGGAGAACAGTCAGCATCACACAGAGAGAGCAGGAGAACAGTCAGCATCACACAGAGAGAGAGCAGGAGAACAGTCAGCATCACACAGAGAGAGCAGGAGAACAGTCAGCATCACACAGAGAGAGCAGGAGAACAGTCAGCATCACACAGAGAGAGAGCAGGAGAACAGTCAGCATCACACAAAGAGAGCAGGAGAACAGTCAGGACCACACAGAGAGAGCAGGAGAACAGTCAGGACCACACAGAGAGAGCAGGAGAACAGTCAGGACCACACAGAGAGAGAGCAGGAGAACAGTCAGGACCACACAGAGAGAGAGCAGGAGAACAGTCAGCATCACACAGAGAGAGAGCAGGAGAACAGTCAGCATCACACACAGAGAGAGCAGGAGAACAGTCAGGACCACACAGAGAGCAGGAGAACAGTCAGCACCACTGGAGGATGTTTGTTACTTTGCTTTTTCCTTTAACAGCCAGTTTGCATGTCCGCCCCTACTTGGATGTGTTCTATTCAATATATATAATAATACACACTTATAATAATAATAATGAATATGGGATTTATATAGCGCTTTTCAAGGACTCAAAGATGCTTACTTCATTCAAGTACATTAGCATGTCTTCTTTTTATAGCAGTGATCCGAATCACTTTTACTGGCCAAGTTAGTCTGCAAATACAAGGAATGTGACTTGGTGGCTTTCTCACGCAGGTCAGACTAAATACAATCTGGGAAGCCATCGGGTAAGAACAAAGTCTGAAGTCTGTCTGGAGAGATTTACACTAAATATAACCCAACACGAAAAGATGAAAGTGCTAGATGAAACACAAAAACTTCAGGAAATAAGTCTCTTTTCTATACAACATGCACCTGGTCTCTGTAGCTGATTACACTGACAGGACGTATGAGTAAAGCCCAAATGTATGCTTTGTCTGCCGACACTTTTGAAACGGTCGCCGACAGAAATGAGGACTTGAGTCGACACTTGAAAGTGTCGGCGAGCAGCAGTGTCTGCTACCTGGTGAAATGTCTAGTGTCGCTGACTACGTCATAATATCGCGCAAGTCTGATTGGCTATATGACTTCCTTGTTTTGGTTTTCACTTGATTGAAATGAATGAACGCGTCCCCGCTATTTTTATCTGCCTGTCCTTGATGTATGCCTTCGTTAAAATCACAAAGAACATCGTGATTTCCAATTTCCCAGAGAGCGAGGTGGTGAGTTGTGTGGTTGTGTGTCGTTTATATGCGGCTGCAGTCAAGTACGTTACATCTTGCCTCCGAGGTGGTTTCACTGTGCGTTCCCTCTCTTCTCTTGGCTGTCTGCTTATAGCGTTCGAGTGTCACATGACCGTTGAACCGAGGCGAACGTTCACTGAAGTATAAATGCAGCAACATGAGCGACACTTTCTTTTTCGTCTGCGACCATGTGCTGAGCGACACTTTCTAATAAGTATAAATTAAGCTTAAGATGTTATATACATATATGTGTATGTGTGTGTGTGTGTGTGTGTGTGTGTGTGTGTGTATGTGTATGTGGCGGTCTGGGAGAACCCTTCACATGTTGCTGCTACACATTGGTGGTAATGAGCCAAAGGTCGACTCTTATACAACAGTTAGTTCCGGCTGAGCAATTTGATTGGACAAGAGGGATCTTAGCAGTGCTGATATTTCACGGTAACATCACGGGCGCTTCACTGTGTGTATATCCCTCCACTTCACAGCTGTTCTCAACGTTTCCTGGATTAGGCTGCGTTCAAACAGCGCTCGCACCCAGGGACGACGATACGGATTTAACCTTAAAGGAACACTCTGCCCATTTTCAACCAGCTTTGTATCATTAGAACATCAGTATATCAGAAAACTGTAAACTGTTTTGAAGTCTGTCATTTAATTTGACAGTTATTGAGTGTTAAAGTGTGGACCAGTGACATCACTGGTCCACACTAACTCAAATTAATAACTCATTAACTCAAATCAACTCTCAATAACTGTCAAACTAGATGAATGATGAATAGTTTGACAGTTATTGAGAGTTGATTTGAGTTCATGAGTTATTAATTTGAGTTAGTGTGGACCAGTGATGTCACTGGTACACACTTTAACACTCAATAACTGTCAAATTAAATGACAGACTTCAAAACAGTTTACAGTTTTCTGATATACTACTGATGTTCTAATGATACAAAGCTGGTTGAAAATGGGCGGAGTGTTCCTTTAATTATGAACGGTAAGCTGAAATCGTCATCTGCGGTAACCTCAAAGTAGCTAATGTTAGCTTAGCTAGCTTGCAGTCAGGGAACTGCAGGCATGAAGTTTACCTGTTGTTGCTTGCTTGCCAACACGACTTGGTAGTTGGTAATGAAATCCTGAGGCAACTGTTTTTGTTGGCCGAGGCGAATAACAGACATAAATCATCTGTTGTTGCAAATTACTTCTCTTTGACACTCGGCCTGCGGCCTCGGGCCTACGACCGAATCACAGTCGTGACGATATTAGCCAACAACAGCACTCCCTCTGGTGTGATATTGCTTAAATAACTTTTGATGTGAGAGAGCTACAGTATCTCAGTCATTCAAAAAGTGATATATAGGGGAAAGTTTCTAATTTGTGGAAATGTCAAAAATAGAAAATGTCAAATTGTCACCATGTGAAGGGTTTCTGCAGGCCACCAAACTATATATATCTCACAGCTAGAAGGTCCTGGGTTTGATTCCCGCCTGGGACGCTGTGGGCGCTGAGGGTGTGCTCCCCCCTTCGGTGCCCACTGCCCAGGTGGGCTATATCTCGCCGAAAGGGGCCTTTCTGTGTGGAGTTTGCATGTCCTCCCCGTGCTCCCCTGGGGTTTCCTCCATATATAACCCCCCACTAAAAAAAAATGCAAAAGATGGTCGTCTGACCAGCGGCGGTTGGAAGAAGTTGGTCCCCGGGCATTTCACCGCAGCTGACCACCGCTTCATAAAGACAGCTGACCACCGCTTCATAAAGACAGTTGACCACCGCTTCATAAAGACAGCTGACCACCGCTTCATAAAGACAGCTGACCACCGCTTCATAAAGACAGCTGACCACCGCTTCATAAAGACAGCTGACCACCGCTTCATAAAGACAGCTGACCACCGCTTCATAAAGACAGTTGACCACCGCTTCATAAAGACAGCTGACCACCGCTTCATAAAGACAGTTGACCACCGCTTCATAAAGACAGTTGACCACCGCTTCATAAAGACAGCTGACCACCGCTTCATAAAGACAGCTGACCACCGCTTCATAAAGACAGTTGACCACCGCTTCATAAAGACAGCTGACCACCGCTTCATAAAGACAGCTGACCACCGCTTCATAAAGACGGGCTTTGTCCGTCTGGTTTAATCACCATTACTGCACTTCTGCTGCATCATCCTTAACCTGCCTCGTCCAATGAGCCTCTCCGTCTTACCCTGTCTGCCTCGTCCAATGAGCCTCTCCGTCTTACCCTGTCTGCCTCGTCCAATGAGCCTCTCCGTCTTACCCTGTCTGCACGCCAACCACGTTCACTTCTTGACAGAATAAAAAAGAAATAACTCCAAGTATGAAGTAGTAAGCAGATAGCAAAGGTAGGTAAAGACACACTGCGCTCACCTTAAAGGTAGGTAAAGACACACTGCGATAGGTAAAGACACACTGAGGTAGGTAAAGACACACTGAGGTAGGTAAAGACACACTGAGGTAGGTAAAGACACACTGAGGTAGGTAAAGACACACTGAGGTAGGTAAAGACACACTGAGGTAGGTAAAGACACACTGAGGTAGGTAAAGACACACTGAGGTAGGTAAAGACACACTGAGGTAGGTAAAGACACACTGAGGTAGGTAAAGACACACTGCGCTCACCTTGCCGAGTGAGTCTTGCTCTGCAATGTTCTTCATGTACACCTCCCTGCAAAAGAGCCAGGCAGGTACACTTCAATTGTAGGCCAATGCAATTTCAATGTGTCTAACTCATGCAGTGTTTTTCAATCAACGTGGGATGTCTCAGCACATCTCGTTTGCTTCGGTGTGGTGGTGACACGTTAGTGGATCACTGTGCGTGCTTTGATGCAAGTCTGAGGTGGCAGCAGCAGCATGAGCAGGATGCTGTTGTAATGATTACAACACTCCTATTACAACGTAACAGGAGGCTGCTGAGGTGAAAAGGGTCTTGGTGTTGAAAGCAGCTGGCAGGCGTGGCTCTTCATGCTCACCTGATGGCTTTCTTCTTCTCTTGTGGGTCAGACGACACGTAGGCTTTGGTCTCGTCGGCGGCTCGCTGCATCTGCACCTCAATGACCTGTAGAGGGCAGACAGGTGGGTGTCGGGGTTACACTCACTGTGTGGATGGGTGTGGGTGTGGGTGTGGGGGGCCGGCCACTAGCCAAATGTTCAGTGCTCACACTTCCTTTTCAATTCAAATATTCTGCTCTCAGGTTTTAAATTGGCCTCATTAAATATTGAAGATGACTGGGCACACCTGCCACTGTTAAAAGTGGCCAAGCCAGTTTAGTTTCCTGCCCCGAGTGTTTCTTTGCGTTTTCAAGCTCCTTGCCTCCGTCATGCTGTTGATGTGATGGTATTGGTTTTCCTCCTGACCCGTCTCCTCTCTCAACGCTTTCACCTCCTGTAAGGGACAGACGCACGTGTTGTTATGGAAGAGCAAAAAACACACCGCCAATATCAAATACACCGGATGAATAAGCGCACATTTATTTAAATTAATTCATAGGATATAATAGTGTAGGACGATAACATCGCGTCATATTAAATCCATTCAATTTGAACTAGTGAAGATCATAGGAATACCATGTCACTGGGGCTGCATGAAAACAATACACCCACAAAAAGGAAGTCAGGAATGAAGAATGCTTATTTTCCCCTTGGTACCAGCGTATTGTTGAAATCACAGGGCAATCATTATACCTGTTCCAATTTGGATCTGTTGCTCTCCAAACCAGCAGCACAGCTTTCATACTGGGCCTTCTTCTCGTCATATTCCTGGGTTAGCTCCTGTTAGGATGGGAATATGCATCACAAATAAAAATAATAAAAAAAAAACATAAAAAAGAGACTATTTTGAGCAGTCTTAATACCGTCTCACATCCTCAACATTGGACGGGGGCCGGTATTTGAGCAGTTTGACTTACAACTGGCCCTTATAAAAGTCTATTTATGTCTTATAAAGTCTATTTATGTCTTCCTGATGGAGCTCTTCATTAAGATGGCCGAGCAATTCTGGGAACATGTGTAGGAAAATATGATCCTGGGCTTTAGTGCAGCAATGTGGGGGGGCTTTCCCTATCACACTTTTTATTTATGGAGCATGTAAATTATATTTAATGGACTCTGTCATGATAACACACAATACAAGTCAACTCCTACTGGCTTGGAGGCATGTGCTTATGGATTCCCCCGTCCATTGTCAAACTTAAAACAGATTAAGGCCATAAAGACATTTATCAAAAGAAAAGCAACAGTTCACTTACAACTGATCATGTGTTTGTTTTTTTTGCTTTGTGCGGAGAGTTTATTGGACAGTGGTTTATAACATGTGTCCATTGGGCAATCGTCTTTTTCAGTTACTAGATACAGTTCAAGAAGAGCACAGAGCTAAATGGACAGACTTGTATAGAAGAGCACAGAGCTAAATGGACAGACTTGTATAGAAGAGCACAGAGCTAAATGGACAGACTTGTATAGAAGAGCACAGAGCTAAATGGACAGACTTGTATAGAAGAGCACAGAGCTAAATGGACAGACTTGTATAGATGTGTGAATGGCAGATGGGAAGTGGTCAACCACTGAAAATAATGTCTCTTGCCATCACTGGAGGAAGGTGAACAAATTTGCCCGCAGTCTACAAACAATGTCAAACTGCCCCCCCAAAAAGTTGTGATCGCTGTTGGTCATTATAAACCTGGGTCGCGGGCGTGAAAGGGAGTGTGTGTATTGTAACAATAATCACTTGTAAAGCCCTTTGAAGGCTCATATTTAGACCTGGACACAATGAGTGCGTTTACATGCAGACAATAAACGGATAACTGAGAATAATCAGTTTATGGCAATAATCTGATTTCTGCGTTTACATGCACTTTAATTATCCGACAATAGGAGAAACCCGGGTTTACATGATTCAGTCAATTAGTCGGATTTCTCTCCAGAAAGGCAGCATTAATTCCGCAATAAAACAACAGAATATAGTTGCAAAATGCAAAATCACATTTTCCTAATTTATTTGTCCAGCGCAGAGGATGGTTTAGGTGAAAATTAGGTTGTGTATCTCGTCTACTTTACTAAAATTGGAATAGGCATCGCGTCACTTTGGAAGTGCATCTGTCAATAATATTTCCAACTTTACCGAGCACACAGCACAGAGGCAGGCAGGTGAGGTGACTTAAGCACGTCAAATGTTCATGACCCACAACGTGTGTTGAATTGAAATACTCTACCTGTCAGAAAACGGACAGAATTTGTGACGGATATTAACGTTATGTGTGTCTTGTGTTTTGAACGACTGAGTCTGTTGTCCGTAGGCTACGTGTTTTTTTTAATCTGTCATCTGAAAAACATCGTCACGCACGCACCTTGGACAATGCGTTTTATTAATAAATTCATCATTCTATTTGCAATCCGAGACAAATGTTCGTCCCTGTAATGTTCACGGCATGGCACTGGGGACTTTATTCGTGCAAGCAGACACCACAGTCGTCTCCTGTAGAATATCGACATTTCAACATGATAGTGCAGTGCAGCAGCGGTGCCTGTTAGAGGGACACCGGGGGAGAGAGAGCAGAGCTCCCCGCTCCGCTCCGCTCTCCCCCCGCTGTGGCCGGGGAAGAGGGAGGAGAGAGGGGCCAGTGAGTGCAGCGCGTCTCTCCCTACCTCACGCGCTCCTGTGCATCTCTCTCCCACAACTCGTACATGCGCAGATATATAAACCCGAAAGAAACCCGGTTAAGGTGTATACATGCAGAGAGAAGACCGATTATTGGCCAGAAACCTAGGTGTGTTTATCGGTTTATTCATAACCCGTTTATGACCATAAACGGATAAAGCTTATCGGTTTATGCTGTTTACATGACCACTTGAATAATCAGGTAACTCAGAAATCCGCTAATAAACAGTTTATTGGTGTGCATGTAAACGCACTCAATGTGAGGATTGTTTGATGCGATCACAGTAGTAGAGGTTTGGTCCTCACCTGACACTGCTGCCTCAGTGACCTGAGTGATCACAGTAGTAGAGGTTTGGTCCTCACCTGACACTGCTGCCTCAGTGACCTGAGTTCACAGTAGTAGAGGTTTGATCCTCACCTGACACTGCTGCCTCAGTGACCTGAGTTCACAGTAGTAGAGGTTTGGTCCTCACCTGACACTGCTGCCTCAGTGACCTGAGTTCACAGAAGTAGAGGTTTGATCCTCACCTGACACTGCTGCCTCAGTGACCTGAGTTCACAGAAGTAGAGGTTTGATCCTCACCTGACACTGCTGCCTCAGTGACCTGAGTTCACAGTAGTAGAGGTTTGATCCTCACCTGACACTGCTGCCTCAGTGACCTGAGTGATCACAGTAGTAGAGGTTTGGTCCTCACCTGACACTGCTGCCTCAGTGACCTGAGTTCACAGTAGTAGAGGTTAGGTCCTCACCTGACACTGCTGCCTCAGTGACCTGAGTTCACAGTAGTAGAGGTTTGATCCTCACCTGACACTGCTGCCTCAGTGACCTGAGTGATCACAGTAGTAGAGGTTTGGTCCTCACCTGACACTGCTGCCTCAGTGACCTGAGTTCACAGTAGTAGAGGTTTGATCCTCACCTGACACTGCTGCCTCAGTGACCTGAGTTCTTTGATAATCGGCGCCAGAGCAGACTTCTTCTCCACGATCACACAGTTCAATTTCTTCACCTGTGAGAGACCAAAAGCACACAGTGCATTCAGACTGACAAACGTACTTTTTTTTTTACAGATTTTTTTATCCCATTTTTATCCCCCGTTAGTGCTAATTTAAATATATTTATTCTGGTTGCTGCTCCACCCTCTGCCAATCTGGGGAGAGCCGAAACTGGCTCCATGCTTCCTCCGAGACATGGGCAGTAGCCAGCCGCTTCTTTTCACCTGACAGGGGAAGCTTCACCGGTAGGACATAGCACGTGGGAGGATCACGCTATTCCAACGAGTTCCCCTCCCTCCGAACAGGCGCCCCGAACGTCCAGAGGAGGAACCACATTAGCAACCAGGATATTGCATGTTTTGGTGTGGGGTTCCTATATGAAGGAAACCCCCAGGGAACACGGGGAGAACATGCAAACTCCACACAGAAAGGCCCTTTTGACGACCCCACCCGGGCGGTGGGCACTCGAGGACATGCGGACGGGCACGCATTCCTTCAGCGCTCACAGCGTCCCAGGTGGGAATTGAACCCAGGACCTTCTAGCTGTGAGGCGACAGTGCTTACCACTGCACCACCATGCCCCGACAAACATACATCATTAAGCTGACAATCATTACAGTGTCAATGTCCTCTGAACGTCTTGGAGAGGTTGCTGGTAGGGCTGAGGAAGTAATTTCTGATGGCTTTCTGGGGCATGTGCCGGTTGCGAGTAGAGTGAGTCTACTCTCAGGTTGAAGCCAGAGATATCTGAATCCATCATTGAAAGTGGCCTGTCCTTTGCCAAATGTGCAGAGTGCCAGCCCACCTGAACAAGCCTCCTGACCACTACACCTTGGAATGTGGCCTAATCACTTGTAACTGCTTCCTTTTGGGCCTTGACACAAAGGGATGACAGGTTGATAAATAATGTTGAAACTGTGAGCTACGCTGGCATAACATTACTTTATTAAACTGTGAGCTACGCTGGCATAACATTACTTTATTAAACTGTGAGCTACGCTGGCATAACATTACTTTATTAAACTGTGAGCTACGCTGGCATAACATTACTTTATTAAACTGTGAGCTACGCTGGCATAACATTACTTTATTAAACTGTGAGCTACGCTGGCATAACATTACTTTATTAAACTGTGAGCTACGCTGGCATAACATTACTTTATTAAACTGTGAGCTACGCTGGCATAACATTACTTTATTAAACTGTGAGCTACGCTGGCATAACATTACTTTATTAAACTGTGAGCTACGCTGGCATAACATTACTTTATTAAACTGTGAGCTACGCTGGCATAACATTACTTTATTAAACTGTGAGCTACGCTGGCATAACATTACTTTATTAAACTGTGAGCTACGCTGGCATAACATTACTTTATTAAACTGTGAGCTACGCTGGCATAACATTACTTTATTAAACTGTGAGCTACGCTGGCATAACATTACTTTATTAAACTGTGAGCTACGCTGGCATAACATTACTTTATTAAACTGTGAGCTACGCTGGCATAACATTACTTTATTAAACTGTGAGCTACGCTGGCATAACATTACTTTATTACTACCTTTTTTTCCTCCCATGAATGATATCAAAGAAGAGCAGTTTTGACAGGCAAACAATCCCACTTTCAAGTCAAATGAAGAAGCTCATGAGCTAGCAGGATAATGCATGCTTAGTGGAGGCTCTTCTAAAGTCATCACTGACTGTGTGTGATACAGATGTGCTGACAGTGACAATATCTCTTCAAGTGACAAGTGAAATTGTGGCATAAAATTTGTAAAATACATTATGTCATTTCACTAATCTTTGACTCCCTCGTCAATATTTGTATCCATTTTATATTTGCAAAAACTAAAATCTCTCCCCAGAAAGACTGCACCATGTGATGTCATCAAGAGATATTTTCTGGGGTTGCTCTGAAGTTGCACTCCTCTGTGAGTGCTAAATGTGTGGACTGCTGCAACAGTCCCAGCTTTCATACCCAAATTAAATCTATCTGATGTTTACTACAGAGTCCAAAGAGTCAACTTAAATCTATTTGATGTTTACTACAGAGTCCAAAGAGTCAACTTAAATCTATCTGATGTTTACTACAGAGTCCAAAGAGTCAACTTAAATCTATCTGATGTTTACTACAGAGTCCAAAGAGTCAACTTAAATCTATCTGATGTTTACTACAGAGTCCAAAGAGTCAACTTAAATCTATTTGATGTTTACTACAGAGTCCAAAGAGTCAACTTAAATCTATTTGATGTTTACTACAGAGACCAAAGAGTCAACTTCAATCTATTTGATGTTTACTACAGAGTCCAAAGAGTCAACTTAAATCTATTTGATGTTTACTACAGAGTCCAAAGAGTCAACTTAAATCTATTTGATGTTTACTACAGAGTCCAAAGAGTCAACTTCAATCTATTTGATGTTTACTACAGAGTCCAAAGAGTCAACTTCAATCTATTTGACGTTTAATACAGAGTCCAAAGAGTCAACTTAAATCTATTTGATGTTTAATACAGAGTCCAAAGAGTCAACTTCAATCTATTTGATGTTTACTACAGAGTCCAAAGAGTCAACTTAAATCTATTTGACGTTTACTACAGAGTCCAAAGAGTCAACTTCAATCTATTTGACGTTTAATACAGAGTCCAAAGAGTCAACTTAAATCTATTTGATGTTTACTACAGAGTCCAAAGAGTCAATCTGCTTTCATTTGTCAGTGGAGCAGTTCCAGAAAGCTCTCGTGTGTCTAGCTTTGGGAAAGACTTGTTCGTTGACATAAATCTGAACTAGATCATAGGAAGATCATAGGAATACCATGTCACTGAGGCTGCCTGAAAACAATGCACCTGCTAAAAGGAAGTCAGTTATGAAGAATGCTTATTTTCTCATTGAGACCGCTGTATTGTTGAAAACACACAATGGGTTTTCAGTAGGTTTCCAGGGCCAAAGGGTCATGAGAAGATTGGTGTTGGATCATTGTTCCATAAGTGGAGCAACATGTGAATTTTTTTTGAGGGTGAATTCTACTTCAAGGCCCCTCTGATATAGTCACCATCTCAGACATGCTCCTCTCATATAGTCACCATCTCAGACATGTCCCTCTCATATAGTCACCATCTCAGACATGTCCCTCTCATATAGTCACCATCTCAGACATGTTCCTCTCATATAGTCACCATCTCAGACATGCTCCTGTCATATAGTCACCATCTCAGACATGTCCCTCTCATATAGTCACCATCTCAGACATGTCCCTCTCATATAGTCACCATCTCAGACATGCTCCTCTCATATACCGTAAATTTCGGACTATAAGCCGCGGCTTTTTCCCCGTTTTTTGGCCCTGCGGCTTATATAACGGTGCGGCTTATCTATGGATTTTATCAGCTAACGGTCGCTCGGGGACCTCCAAAATCTATGGATGTTGGTATGAGGCAGAACGAGAGCAAGACAGACATTACGAGAGCGAGACCCTGATTGGATGATGTTGGAAAAAATGTGCCTCGCGACCTGATTGGAGCACTGTGCCACTACGCTCTCTCAGCCACTACAGTAAAACACCCTCCCTCCTCCCTCGCTCCAGGGGGAAAATGGCAGCGATTGAGCCTGAAAGACAGTCTGAATGAAATTGAATGTAACATTCCCAATTCTATGTATTACATTCTAAAAAACTAACGGCAACATTTTGGAAGGCTAAGCCACACAACTAGCTCGTTGTAATCTAACATCATGCTTCAAAAGATGGAGAACTGGCTGTGTTACGACGATGGCGGCGAGAAGAAGAAGGAAAGAAGGAAATCGAGCAGCAGCACGTAACCTTGGCATCAGGGTGTTGACACAGAGAGCAGACGGCCGAGGTGTGTCCACCGTTCAGATCCGACTGAAGGCTCAAGTTTGCCAGTGGATCCTGACAGCGTGGAGGAGTGTCAAAACATCCACGATCACCAACGGGTTCCGAAAGGCTGGACTGCTGCGTGATGAAGAGGAGGACGCCGCCACAGCTGAGGGCCTTCAGAGGCTGTTCGATTCCGACAGTGACGAAGAGGAGTTCGTTGGTTTTGAGAGCGACAACGAAGGAGAGAGGAGAGTGGCTGACGAAGCCACCCTGAGCCTGTTCGTTTCCGACACTGAAGATGAGGACTTTGGTGGTTTTAGTACGCAGGAAGAAGACGAAGATGAGGATTAATGACTTGACTTTTCTGGTTACAGCCGTGTACTGCACCTTAGCCTAAAAGATGAAGACGAGGATTAATGACTTTTCTGGTAGGCTGATTACCGTATATTTTAAGCAGCCGTGTTACTGCAACTTTAGGCTTACGCGCTTACTGTCGTGTTACAGGCACTTTATTTTGCACTTTAAAAAAAACACATTTAATTTAGCCATTGATATTGCCTCGTCAAGCGCTGTAAGCTTTGTTTTTTGTTATGGTACTACTGTAGGCTATAATGTAGATCAGTGGTTTTCAACCTTTTTCATGCCAAGGACCCCTAAATTTACACAGCACAGTACATGTTCTGTAGCTACTATTGCACTAAATGGTAACACTTGAATACGTTATGCAAATATGCAACTTGTTTTGTTGAAATGTTAATAAATGGGAGCTTCCCCAAACAGCCATCTCTTTCCCGACAATCCCCTCTGTGCACGAACCCTTACATATGGTAATTAAACATCAAAACACCCGCGGCTTATAGTCCGGTGCGGCTTATATATGTAACAAACAGGCAATTTTGCTGCTGCGGCTTATACTCAGGTGCGCCTTATAGTGCGGAAATTACGGTAGTCACGATCTCAGACATGCTCCTCTCATATAGTCACCATCTCAGACATGTCCCTCTCATGTAGTCACCATCTCAGACATGTTCCTCTCATATAGTCACCATCTCAGACATGCTCCTCTCATATAGTCACCATCTCAGACATGCTCCTGTCATATAGTCACCATCTCAGACATGCTCCTCTCATATAGTCACCATCTCAGACATTCTCCTCTCATAGTCACCATCTCAGACATGCTCCTCTCATATAGTCACCATCTCAGACATGCTCCTGTCATATAGTCACCATCTCAGACATGTCCCTCTCATATAGTCACCATCTCAGACATGTCCCTCTCATATAGTCACCATCTCAGACATGTCCCTCTCATATAGTCACCATCTCAGACATGTCCCTCTCATATAGTCACCATCTCAGACATGTTCCTCTCATATAGTCACCATCTCAGACATGTCCCTCTCATATAGTCACCATCTCAGACATGTCCCTCTCATATAGTCACCATCTCAGACATGTCCCTCTCATATAGTCACCATCTCAGACATGTCCCTCTCATATAGTCACCATCTCAGACATGTCCCTCTCATATATTCACCATCTCAGACATGCTCCTGTCATATAGTCACCATCTCAGACATGCCGTCCAGTGTGCGTCCTTTCTTCTCGTCCAGCTCGCTCTTGATGGCCGACACCCTCTCCAGTTCCTCCTGGGTGTCACTGTAGCCGGAGATGCCCTTCTGAGCCTCCATGATTTGCTGCACACACACACACACACACACACACACACACACACACACAGACACACACACACACACACACACAGTCACACACACGACAAATATCTTTTTCAGCACGGAAATCAAGTGGTCACATACAATCTTAAATGAGCCTACACATGTGAAATATTGTGTCCGGTATCCTGGGACCGGTTGCACAAAGCACCTTAAGTTAAGATTTTCCTTAGAGTGCGAGTTAAAGTGTCCATAAAATAAACTTGGTTGCACAAAACACCCTTAAATCTTGTGCTTACGTTTTCCTTAAAATGTTTAGGAACGGACAAAAAGGTGTGGACCAAAGCAACTCAGCAGGCAACTAGAATATCAAAGCGAAAAAATGAGCTGCTTAGAGTTTAAAGATGAATAAATTTAATAAGAAGTCATTTGTACCTGCGTACTTCACAGAGTTAACATACAGAGTACATCTTCACAAGTAATTGATACAGGAAACAACAAAAAACGCAACGCGTTTCAACCGTTGGTTTTCAGCCTGATGAAATTACTTGTGAAGATGTACTCTGTATGTTAACTCTGTGAAGTACACAGGTACAAATTACTTCTTTTATTCATCTTTAAACCTTAAAATGTTTAACCTTAAGGAGAATATTTAAGGGTGTTTTGTGCAACCGATTTTATTTTATGGACACCTTAATCTAATCTTAACCTAAGGTGCTTTGTGCAACCGGCCCCTGGTCTTTTGGAATTAGTCTTAGGGAGTCGAGCCTAATGTCTGTACCGTAATTAATATGAACCGTCAGTTAGTGTGCTATTCTAATCAAAGATGTGCCTTCAGCAGTTGAGACATTAAGACCACTGAGGAAACTTGAAACTCAAAGTAATAAAAAATTTAACTGTTGCAACAAGTGAGAATCTACAGTGGTACAGCGCTCTGCACAAAGTCTGTATCTCCTTACAGAGGCACAGCGCTCTGCACAAAGTCTGTATCTCCTTACAGAAGCACAGCGCTCTGCACACAGTCTGTATCTCCTTACAGAGGTACAGCGCTCTGCACAAAGTCTGTATCTCCTTACAGAGGCACAGCGCTCTGCACACAGTCTGTATCTCCTTACAGAGGCACAGCGCTCTGCACAAAGTCTGTATCTCCTTACAGAGGCACAGCGCTCTGCACAAAGTCTGTATCTCCTTACAGAGGCACAGCGCTCTGCACAAAGTCTGTATCTCCTTACAGAGGTACAGCGCTCTGCACAATGTCTGTATCTCCTTACAGAGGCACAGCGCTCTGCACAAAGTCTGTATCTCCTTACAGAGGCACAGCGCTCTGCACAAAGTCTGTATCTCCTTACAGAGGTACAGCGCTCTGCACACAGTCTGTATCTTCTTACAGAGGCACAGCGCTCTGCACAAAGTCTGTATCTTCTTACAGAGGCACAGCGCTCTGCACACAGTCTGTATCTCCTTACAGAGGCACAGCGCTCTGCACAAAGTCTGTATCTTCTTACAGAGGCACAGCGCTCTGCACAAAGTCTGTATCTTCTTACAGATGCACAGCGCTCTGTACAAAGTCTGTATCTCCTTACAGAGGTACAGCGCTCTGCACACAGTCTGTATCTCCTTACAGAGGAACAGCGCTCTGCACAAAGTCTGTATCTCCTTACAGAGGCACAGCGCTCTGCACAAAGTCTGTATCTCCTTACAGAGGTACAGCGCTCTGCACAAAGTCTGTATCTCCTTACAGAGGCACAGCGCTCTGCACACAGTCTGTATCTTCTTACAGAGGCACAGCGCTCTGCACAAAGTCTGTATCTTCTTACAGAGGCACAGCGCTCTGCACACAGTCTGTATCTCCTTACAGAGGCACAGCGCTCTGCACAAAGTCTGTATCTTCTTACAGAGGCACAGCGCTCTGCACAAAGTCTGTATCTCCTTACAGAGGCACAGCGCTCTGCACACAGTCTGTATCTTCTTACAGAGGCACAGCGCTCTGCACAAAGTCTGTATCTTCTTACAGATGCACAGCGCTCTGCACACAGTCTGTATCTTCTTACAGAGGCACAGCGCTCTGCACAAAGTCTGTATCTCCTTACAGAGGCACAGCGCTCTGCACAAAGTCTGTATCTCCTTACAGAGGCACAGCGCTCTGCACAAAGTCTGTATCTCCTTACAGAGGTACAGCGCTCTGCACACAGTCTGTATCTCCTTACAGAGGCACAGCGCTCTGCACAAAGTCTGTATCTCCTTACAGAGGTACAGCGCTCTGCACACAGTCTGTATCTTCTTACAGAGGCACAGCGCTCTGCACAAAGTCTGTATCTTCTTACAGAGGCACAGCGCTCTGCACACAGTCTGTATCTCCTTACAGAGGCACAGCGCTCTGCACAAAGTCTGTATCTCCTTACAGAGGTACAGTGCTCTGTACAAAGTCTGTATCTCCTTACAGAGGTACAGCGCTCTGCACAAAGTCTGTATCTTCTTACAGAGGCACAGCGCTATGCACACAGTCTGTATCTCCTTACAGAGGCACAGCGCTCTGCACACAGTCTGTATCTTCTTACAGAGGCACAGCGCTCTGCACACAGTCTGTATCTTCTTACAGAGGCACAGCGCTCTGCACACAGTCTGTATCTTCTTACAGAGGTACAGCGCTCTGCACACAGTCTGTATCTTCTTACAGAGGCACAGCGCTCTGCACAAAGTCTGTATCTTCTTACAGAGGCACAGCGCTCTGCACACAGTCTGTATCTCCTTACAGAGGCACAGCGCTCTGCACAAAGTCTGTATCTCCTTACAGAGGTACAGTGCTCTGTACAAAGTCTGTATCTCCTTACAGAGGTACAGCGCTCTGCACACAGTCTGTATCTCCTTACAGAGGAACAGCGCTCTGCACAAAGTCTGTATCTCCTTACAGAGGCACAGCGCTCTGCACAAAGTCTGTATCTCCTTACAGAGGTACAGCGCTCTGCACAAAGTCTGTATCTCCTTACAGAGGCACAGCGCTCTGCACACAGTCTGTATCTTCTTACAGAGGCACAGCGCTCTGCACAAAGTCTGTATCTTCTTACAGAGGCACAGCGCTCTGCACACAGTCTGTATCTCCTTACAGAGGCACAGCGCTCTGCACAAAGTCTGTATCTTCTTACAGAGGCACAGCGCTCTGCACAAAGTCTGTATCTCCTTACAGAGGCACAGCGCTCTGCACACAGTCTGTATCTTCTTACAGAGGCACAGCGCTCTGCACAAAGTCTGTATCTTCTTACAGATGCACAGCGTTCTGCACACAGTCTGTATCTTCTTACAGAGGCACAGCGCTCTGCACAAAGTCTGTATCTCCTTACAGAGGCACAGCGCTCTGCACAAAGTCTGTATCTCCTTACAGAGGCACAGCGCTCTGCACAAAGTCTGTATCTCCTTACAGAGGCACAGCGCTCTGCACAAAGTCTGCGATGGTTCTGGCGAACAAAAGAGTTGTTTCATGTCCGACCGTCACAA
Source organism: Poromitra crassiceps (assembly GCF_964638095.1). Taxonomy (NCBI): domain Eukaryota; kingdom Metazoa; phylum Chordata; class Actinopteri; order Beryciformes; family Melamphaidae; genus Poromitra; species Poromitra crassiceps. The sequence continues at coordinate 39,558,951 of NC_139631.1, forward strand.
ACGATGAATCAGAAGCAAAGCCTATTATGTCCTTGAGCAAAAGCCCAGGGTTGTGAAGAAGTATAGCTTTGTCAGTCTCCCACTCTCTCTGCTCTGGTCTGATCTTAATCCTCGTCTGCAGAACTTGAGGGATGATACTTGTGGCATGCAGCTGTGTCATGTCCAGATCAGAGAGTCAGACACAAACCTGAACACTCATTAGTTATATGGCTAAGCCAGTTGTCACTAAGTGGAATATACTTGACACATGAAAGACATTGATTAGTAATAATAACTAATAATCAAACAGTGAGCAACTAATTCATGAATAATCAATATACATGATAAATTATATGAATTCCTACCACATAAACAATTATCATTTATATAATTATATATATATATTATTAGATTATAATTATCGTTAATAATCGTTTTTTGTAGATTTGGTGGTAAATAAATGTAACATAAAGAAAGGAAGTTGCACACTCAAAGTCTCCTCTGCTGTGTTTTAACACATTGAGTGCCAAGGACGTCTGTGGACGTCCTAAAAAAAAGTAACGAGAAGTGCCAAGGACGTCTGTGGACGTCCTAAAATCATAATTCATATTATTCCATAATTCTGCTGTTTAAGGTCGTACCCAGCCAGTGAGCATGAATCCCTTCAAGGGATCACACGGCGCCACCTTAAACATCTACACGGGAGCTGCGCCACCCACCTCAGATCCTTTACTTTGTGCAGGAGAAAGCGGAGAAAGCCGTGATCAAAGCGAAACCGATGCATGCTGCACCCAGAGCCATATAGATTGCTCTGTCTGCAGCTGACAGTTGGCTTCGATCCGCGCCCACAACTGAGCTCTTCTGCTTCTGTCTATCTGTCTGCATATAGTTTCTGCACACGATTCCCTGCCAGAAAGGCAGCACCCGAAGCCGAACGGCCAAACCTTTTGCTTCAGTCCCATTTGCCATTTCCTTGCGCTGGGATCCGTCCGGGGCAAAAACGAGGCTGCGAAAACAGACTGTGTGCGTGTGGGGAGGAGCCCGCAGCTCAGGGGTGGAGAGGGGGGGAGGGGGGGGGTGGGGCACGCAGGCTGCACAGAACTATACCATGTCACTACATCAGAAAATAGTAGCCAGAGTCAGTGAATGTGCTTGAAATTAGAGTGCAAAAAGTATTCATAAAAGTGACTTTATCTTGAAAAGTAAAAAAAGACAGCAGAAAACCCTTGAAAGTGCTCTTCTTTCAGAGGCTGTCATTTCATAATGGAACTGTCTAGAAACAAAATTTCTTCTTTGAAAGAAGCAGGAGTGTCCAATGTTTCATTAGAGTCCAGCCCTGTTCATATAGCCCTAATAGAAAAAATTCTATAGCTGTTTTCAACTGAAAGGAAGTGAATCTGGCACAGGCTCCAGACAATTTTACTGAAGCGCTGTGGCACTCAATGTGTTAATGGGTTACACCAACATGTTTCGGCGAAAGTGCCTTCGTCAGGGTGCACTTTGACCTTTCGTTAAGTCTGCACCTCTTCAAACTTGTTGGGTGACGTGAGCTCCACTCTATATACTTTACATGTGCCATCATCAGGAGGCATCACAGCCACTCATCTAAATCACAGGCAGCTTGCCTGCTGCAGACAGTCACAGTGTGTTCATATAATTTGTATTGTGCCCATGCATTGTGAATTGACCTAATCATGTATTTGTTGGCATAATAAAGGCAGGCAAACTATTTTTCACAATACAGTGTGTAGTGATAATAGCTTATTAAGTCATCCAAATGGATTGTGTCTGACATCTCCTCTGTTGAAAACAATCTGCGCGGCCTCCAGGATTGTCCATGTGTCATCCTGTCATCAAAGCCCGTGGAGTTAGAGCAGTAACCCTCGATTTAATACAGCGCTGACCCCAGCTGACCCCAGGGCACAACAGCTGCAGCAATGAAGAAGTCAGCCTGACACCTGGCCGGGAGGCTTTGCTCCTCATGTCACTGAGGTTCATGTGTGAATGCCGTGACATCAAAACAACAATACTACTTACTCTCTCCATGCCATTCTTTACGAAACCACAAAGAATCACTTTGAGGCCATTTACACCTGGCATTAACATGCGTTTTCTGCCATCAGATTGCAATCCGATTGTATTTTATCACTTCAGCCTGATTCCATTTACACCTGGCACTAACATGCGTTTTAGGTGATCAGATTGCAATCCTTCTTCAATGTGTTTTGGGGGTGTTTACACCTGTACTTTCAAGTGATAAAATACAATCGGATTGCAATCTGATGGCAGAAAACGCATGTTAATGCCAGGTGTAAATGGCCTCTTTGATTCTCTTCAATTCAGTAACGCTATCCTTTACATGAGGAGGAAAGCACATATCTGCCAGCTGATTCCTTTGGTCCAGAAAAGCAGCAGCGTGAAAACAGGAGTGCATGGAAGTGAAGGAGTGTATTGGACATGCTGCCATCTTCAAGCATCTGAGTACCTTGAAAAGCACTCGACCAACTAGAGGCCATCTTGTGATGGGATCACACCAGGGGGCGTAAAGAAGGGCGTTGCCCCGTTGCTCGGATCACGCCCATTTTCAAACTCCTCCTTCATTTCGATGTCGACGACACGCCTGTCAAGTTTCGTGACTGCATCTCGCACGGTTTTGACCCTATTGGCTATCGCGCTAACACAATCTGTCCATAGACGCAGACATATATAAACAACCTGGCAAAGTACTCAAAGCTGCTTCTGTGGTAGTTCCCACGACAATAGGAGTCTCCAGGACCGCATGTTACCCCGATGAGACACACCCAAACTCACAAGGTGAAAACAATAGACCCTTCTCACGGGAGCCATTTTATCATCAAGCAAAACACTAATGAGGGTTTCAAACTTCCACGATTGGAATTTGGAAACCCTCATTAGTGTTTTGCTTGCACCTGTGTTTATTCTGCCTTTTCCACACAAAATGGCCCCCGTGAAAAGGGTCTATAGCAGACCGGCTGCCTGGTAATGACATGTATTGTGAATGATTCTTAGCAGGGAGACACTAGCCTGCTATCCAGCCCCATATGAACGGCAGTTGTGTCACACTCCTCAATGAAGGATTCATTTGGGGTGGTTACCAGGCGAGGGAGACACGTGACGAGGAGGAGAACATTCAGCGCTGATCAAATGTGTGAGATGCAGGCAGAGGAAGCAGATGCAGCCGTCATAAACAGCAGCAGCTCAGCCTGGCCTGCGTCAGGAGCTGGGAGGCTGCAGACGTGTCAGGTCAGTTCCATGAAGCTTCTACCACTTCACTGTGAGCACAACCTGCACGAAGAGGGAGATGCCAATAAAACGGCACCTGCGGTTTGGAGCAGGGAGAGGGCTGGCCGGGATACAGGAGGGTGCCCTGAGGGGAGCAGGGGGAGGGCTGGACGGGATACAGGAGGGTGCCCTGAGGGGAGCAGGGGGAGGGCTGGACGGGATACAGGAGGGTGCCCTGAGGGGAGCAGGGGGAGGGCTGGCCGGGATACAGGAGGGTGCCCTGAGGGGAGCAGGGGGAGGGCTGGACGGGATACAGGAGGGTGCCCTGAGGGGAGCAGGGAGAGGGCTGGATGGGATACAGGAGGGTGCCCTGAGGGGAGCAGGGAGAGGGCTGGACGGGATACAGGAGGGTGCCCTGAGGGGAGCAGGGAGAGGGCTGGACGGGATACAGGAGGGTGCCCTGAGGGGAGCAGGGAGAGGGTTGGACGGGATACAGGAGGGTGCCCTGAGGGGAGCAGGGAGAGGGCTGGACGGGATACAGGAGGGTGCCTTCAATGTTGGAGAAGCAAAAAAGGTCTCTGCTTCAAAGTGAAAAACACTGAACCCTGCAACTGCGCGTGATTTCGAATCGCACATAGGTTATGCAAAAAACCACGCCCTGTGCCCGCCTACGCAGCAGTCAATCGCCGGGATTGGCCAGGCGCTCATGCTCATGTTGGGCTCTCTGTTACAGGGACACCATTCCTGTGAGAAGCAACAACACCAAGCAAGGCTGCAGCGAGGATATTGAAAGACAAAATCCTACATCGCACCAAAGCATACAATGTATTTTAATGTTATTTGACTTTCTGACCATCCGCCTCAGTGCTTATTATGAGGCCAGAATAACAGATGCTGCCCTTGGCCTTTGGGAAGGCTAACCCTTTACTTTTGGTTTTATTTATTGTGTATGATTCAACTTTTTATCTATGATTTTATATTATTGCATGTTTTTGTAGATTGTTGGGACTTCACTGGCCTGGAACAAATGGCTGGACTGGGGGGTGGGGGGTGGGGGGAGGAGCTAGGCCTATGTGCTGTAGCCTATTGTATTTTTAATTTTATATTTTTTATATTTTTCATTTGCAGGTTAAACTGTCAGCTGAGCTCTGTTATTGAAGCTTTGGCTAAAGGCCTGAATTTTACAATGATGTTTTGAAATAAATGTTTAAAAATCGATTGTGTGTTAAAAGCTTGTGTTTTCATTGGCGTTATTACAGTAATTTCATCAATCAAGAGCAATTTGGTTAATAAAATCGCTGGGCTGGGCACAGTGTTTGTGGTGTGTGGGAAATGTTTGTTTGAAAAGCTTGTGTGTTACGTTTTCATTAGTGTTAATACACTAATTCATTTCAATGTCCGCTATTGGTTCATGAAATCGCTGGGCTGCGTGCCTGCAGTGGTTGTGGTGTGGGGGATTCCAGCTGTCAAAAGAAGACAAAAGACTTGCTCCTGGCCAATCCCGGCGCTTGACTGCTGCGTAGGCGGGCACAGGGCGTGGTTTTTGCATAACCTATGTGCGATTCGAAATCCCGCTGTAACTGCTCCAGTGGAGCTGCTCAGCAGCCAACAGACCACGGTAGCATTGGGAAGCTTTCGAGTGTGAGCGACGTGAATGTGTTAGCCTTCCTCGCCCTGCACTCATCTCTCCAGCCTGCCGCTGTGAATAAGAGTGTGTTCTTCTTCTTAGTCGGCTCGTCTTATATTAAAAGTCTTTCAAGAGTTACCAGATGCTGTTGGATGGTCTCATGCTTCTGTTTGAGGACTTCCTCCGTCCGCTGCAGGACGCCATATTCTGCCTTCAGCTCGGAGATCTCCTGCCGCTTCTTCTTGTGCATCGTTCCCTTGCCGCGCAACTTCCCCACCAAGCGCTTCAGCTGTGAACAACCAAGAGACACAATTGAACATTACTTTCTAATTAAATGAATATAACATTTGGACATTTTTGGACATTTCTGAGGGTCTGGATTAACCTTAGGTGAGAACCCGTAATTGCATTGCTCGTTTAGAAAGGGAAATGAAAAAGGCAAAATCATAATTGCCATGATGTTGCTACTAAAATACTGTGAAACACCGATGTAGAAGAAGAACATGTAGACCATGTAGAAGAAGACCATTGTAGAAGAAGAACATGTAGACCAGGGATGGGCAACTTTGATGATAGAGAGGGCCACAAACAAATGTCCTCGCTACCAGAGGACCAGATTGTGACCGTGCACTTCCACCAGTAGCCTACTGCAACACCATCACTCCCAATTATAGCTACTACTTTGATGAAAATGACTGGTAATCAAAGTTTATTATACCAACATTTATATTTTTCATATTCAAATTGAGTAATTCTTCCATTCAGATGACACCAGAAACTTTGCTCTAGCTTTAAAACAGACCGCGCTACAGCAATTTGATGGGGTACATCACCCAAATATGTCATATTAATCAGATTACGGTAGTAATGTTGCATGTGCAATGTGCATCCTGGATATAGTTTGTTACAATAGTGTTAGCTCAAATGCTAACGTTAAACAGTATGTGGATGGACAATGCTAACGCCATTAGCACCATGTTCTGGGATGTACAGTAAAATAAAAACAGATTTGGGTGGTCTAACCTAACCTAACCTAACCAAAAACATCCACCTTGTATGTATTTTTTTTTGGGGGGGGGGGTTGACCCAGGTGCCACACTGAGTAAGGTCGGGGGCCACATGAGGCCAGTGGGCGGCCAGTTGCCCACCTCTGATGTAGACCATGTAGAAGAAGAGAGTTGTAGAAGAGAATGGGTTGAGCCGGGGGGAGGGAATGGATTAGTACATGGCAGTCCCCGCAACACAGAGGTGGCTGGGGGCCACGCTGTGGTCTGAGCCGGTCACCTGATCCCTCTCAGGCGCCCGGCCAGTGACATGTCCATCTGGCAGCCACACGGTGAGCACCACCTCACAGGACCTCTCACTCTGCACCATGACAGTGAGCACCTCCAGTGTTTCCCCTAGCATTCTACAATGACGCCCCCGCCAGGCCAGAAGAGGAAATGCAAAAAATATATATATATTTTTTTTTTTTTCCTGCTCTCCCCAAAATTTCAATAAACCTTTATGGCATATTATTACAATACAACAATACTGCTGTTGACAGTAATAGAAGATGCCAAATCATTCAAAACAATAAGCATTTTGCTTTTAGGAGCATTGTGCACTGTTCCAAAACGTGTCAACATGTGTCGTTGCCTGGGAAACGCACATCCCATAACACATCGCATCCCATAATAGTATGATGATACTTGGGATGCCATTGCGAACATAGATGCAAACAGGTTAGCTAAAAGTTTAGCGTCGGCAGCGAGGGGCCCCACCGTTGCACCATGACAGTGAGCACCACCTCACTGGACCCCCCCCCCCCCCCCCCCCCAAAATAAATAAATACAAGGTGGATGTTTTTGGTTAGGTTAGGTTAGACCACCCAAATCTGTTTTTATTTTACTGTACATCCCAGAACATGGTGCTAATGGCGTTAGCATTGTCCATCCACATACTGTTTAACGTTAGCATTTGAGCTAATACTATTGTAACAAACTATATCCAGGATGCACATTGCACATGCAACATTACTAATCTGATTAATATGACATACATGTATTTGGGTGATGTACCTCATCACCTCACTGGACCTCTCACTCTGCACCACCTCACTGGACCTCTCACTCTGCACCACCTCACTGGACCTCTCACTCTGCACCATGACAGTGAGCACCACCTCACTGGACCTCTCACTCTGCACCATGACAGTGAGCACCACCTCACTGGACCTCTCACTCTGCACCATGACAGTGAGCACCACCTCACTGGACCTCTCACTCTGCACCATGACAGTGAGCACCACCTCACTGGACCTCTCACTCTGCACCGTGACAGTGAGCACCACCTCACTGGACCTCTCACTCTGCACCATGACAGTGAGCACCACCTCACTGGACCTCTCACTCTGCACCGTGACAGTGAGCACCACCTCACTGGACCTCTCACTCTGCACCATGACAGTGAGCACCACCTCACTGGACCTCTCACTCTGCACCATGACTCTTCTGTCAGGACACCATCAAAACTCCTGAAGAGCAGCTATAAATGTCCACGGGCACGGGAGAACAGCCCCAGAAATCACACAACGTGTCTCATATCCCATGGGGAGCCTGCAAGGCTTGGTGTGTGTGTGTGTGTGTGTGTGTGTGTGTGTGTGTGTGTGTGTGTGTGTGTGCGTGCGTGCGTGCGTGTGCGTTTATTCTTTGCGTATTTTGGGACATCAAGGGCAGACAAGGATGAGAGAGGAATTAGCACAGGAGAATAACACTACATAGTGTTCTCTTGTCACCTACATGAAGCCCCCCCCCCCCCCCCCCCCAAAACACAACAAAACAAATGCTGCTAGATGCTCCTCATAACTGCATGCATGTTGTCACACACATACAGCAGCAGACGTTTGAAGATGAAAAGAGCATTTATTACTGCGTTCGTTTGAACCACCAAACTGAGACGGGATGCAACCAATGGGAGGACAGACGGGCGGGTGGATCCAGTGGTATCACGTTACCACCAGCCAGAGATGAGCAGATGTAGTCATCCCTCAGAGAGACCCTGTGATGACACACGGCGAGCAGAATGGAAAATAGCTGTGATAAAGCGATCATCTCCCACCATGGCCCGACGGCCTCCAATCACTACGGGGGAGTCTGATAAAGCCTGTGTGTGTGACCAAACATTTTCCATCCACTTCATTCATCTGCAGAGTGCAGACTCAAAGTGTCCTCTCCGTCTCTGCAGCCAGGCCTGCATCATCCTTTAGGCCACTTCTTTCACACGTGTGTACACGTTTATTTACGGACGCTAATTACCGTAAATTCCGGACTATAAGCCGCACCGGTGTATAAGCCGCACCTGCAAAGTTGACTATTTTTTTCTTATATAAGCCGCACCGGACTATAAGCCGCGGGTGTTTTAATGTTTTTTTTTTTTTTTTTTTTTTTATTGTGTTTTAATGTTTAATTACCATATGTAAGGGTTCATGCACAGAGGGGATTGTCGGGAAAGAGATGGCTGTTTGAGGAAGCTCCCATTTATTAACATTTCAACAAAACAACATAACACAACACCACCTGTGTTGTTTTTTACAGTGCACACAGTGTCATACAGTGTCATACAGTGTGGTGAAAAGAGGGCAAGAGAGGAAATTAAAACTTATTATAGTTATATAGGATTTATAGTTAGAAAGAGTGCTAAAAAAGAGAGATTTTTTTTTTTTTTGGAAAAAATCCATAGATAAGCCGCACCGTTATATAAGCCGCAGGGGCCAAAAAAGCCCAAAAAACGGGAAAAAAGGTGCGGCTTATAGTCCGGAATTTACGGTATACTAATGTCTCAAAATGAATGTGGTTTATTCCCGTTAAAATGCTACGTAGCAGGATACAGCACTCGCAATTTTGTTGCGTGTCATTGCTTCTTTCGCTCTCATCTCTCGACACTGTAGTGTACACTAGGGCTGCAACTGATTACTTTCATTATCGATTAATCTGCTGATTGTTTTCTCGACCAATCGATTAGTATAAAATGGCACGAAATGGTGGAAAATGTTGATGACTTTTTCCCCCAAAGTCCAAGATGACACCCTCAAATGCATTCTTTTGTCCTGACCAGTGTTGGGAGTCGCTACTCAAAAAAGTAATATATTATACATTACACATTATTACTTTAAAAAAAGTAATGCCTTACTTTATTTAATGACTCCCTGCAGAAAGTAATTAGTTACACTACTCGTTACATTACTTTTGCATTACTCTGCAGCATCGTCTGAGATGCATCATTGCCACCTAATTGCCAGTTAACAATATTACATGAAACCTTACATATGCCCATATCAGCACACATCTCTATCCTAATCTATGATCCTAATAAGGACATACACAACATCTGACTCCTCCTCCCCGTCCCTCCAGACCATCCAATCTAGTCGTGTTACATAACTGAATGCATGAAGAAGCACCGCGCACCCCTACCGAATAGTAACTGTAATGTGATTACTGGTTTTAGGGACTGTAATGCGTTACATTACTCGTTACAGAGAAATGTAATGTGATTACAGTAATGCGTTACTTTGTAATGCATTATTACCCCCAACACTGGTCCTGACCAAAGAGAATCAATCAGTTTACTGTCATAGAAGAAACCAGTAAATATTCACATTTCAGAAGCTGCAATGAGAGATTTTTTTATTCTTAAAAATTTGTCTAAACGATGAATCCATTCTGACAAACTAGTTGGTGATTAATTTTCTGTCGATCAAGTCGGTTAAATGATGAACCGTGCCAGCTGTACTGTACACTATCCTGTGAAGAGTATCTCCCATCAAAGACACACACACACACACACACACACACACACACACACACACACACACACTCACACACACACACACAATCTAGAAGGATTGCCTGAAGCCCTGCAGGACTCAGGGGAGAGCAGGGAGAAAGTCATTGCTATTTCAGACACGCTGCGTCCCCTGTGCCTGGGCAGCACACGGATAATGCTGTGCGTCAAACGCCTGGCTGTAACAACACTGAGGCCCACAGTGTGCACACTAGGGCTGGGTTAAAAAAAAAATTGATTCTCCGATTTTTATTTGAATCCATTGATATCGATTCATATGTCCAGAGATCGATTATTTTTTATTATCATTATTTTGTTATAAACATAGGCTATACTATTATAGGCTGTGTGTGGTAGTTGAAACAGTTTCAAGTTGACGTTTATGTTTGTAGTTGAAACAAAAACATAAATACTGTAGGCTACATAAATGGAAATGTTTGATCATTAATATCTACTTTTAGAAATGATATAGGCTGAAATCAAATCACTGTGCATAATTGTGAAAGTGTCTTTATTGACAGATGAAAAGGCTGTTATTTACCCTTTGTCACCACCTGGTGAGTAAATATATGTGTAACTAAAACCATTCAAATTGACAACCGGTCCGCAACTTTTTTTCCCCCATGTATCTACCGGTCCTTGGCGCAAAAAAGGTTGGGAACCCCTGTGTTAGACAACTGGACAGTCATGTAATTCAGGTTACAGCTTAAAAAAAACATGTTTTAGTATCACTAACCAAATCGATATTGAAATTAATCGAATCGGAATCGAATCGAATCGGGATTAATCGATTCGGAACCTTGTGAATCGGAATCAAAATCGATTCTTGAAATTTGAACCAATACCCAGCCCTAGTGCACACGCTCACCAGCACAACCCACAGCATCTATACAGCAGGTCTGTTTAAAGTCTGTACAACAGGGAAGAGGAGGAGGCGCTGCTCCTTATCTGTGACTTTGATGCATGCATAGACCGAGGTGTACGCTGACACAAAGCAGCAATGCCTCTAGGCTTTATACCGGCCGAAGACGCTGTAAGTTTGAGTCTCTCTCTCGCTCTCTCGCTCTTTCTCTCTGCCAATACAGGTCGGTCATATTCCTCAACAGGTCAGGGCACAGCACGCCGTGTGTTTGACAGGGGGAGTACAGTACCCATCCTCATCATGGGAGTTCAAAGATAGACGAAGGATTTACGCGGCCGTTTTGTTTCATGCGCTCTGCTGACTTGATTGAGAAGACTGATGACACTACAGATGAGGGAGAGGGCCAACATCTTCTCAGCTGGTCTGTCCAGTTCACTTCCTGGTTCTGGCTACTCTCCGTTGTGTTCTATTTATGTCTCTGCATGGGAATGTGGGGGAGAGCAGGGAGAAGGGATAAGTCACATTAGACAGCGAGCCCCTCCGTGTTGACATAAGAGCAGAAATAGCCTCTTGTGTTCTCTGTGGTTCACACGTCTACTGGTGGTGTGCACGCTCCTCATCAAGCTGGCCTTATGTGTAGCATCGGGGATAATGTTGGTAGTTAGTTCAAAAAAGACGAAGGAAAAAAAAGTGAGAATTATACACTAAATACTTGCGTTTTGGCTGTTGCTACCAGATTCCGCACAAAACAAATCAATACTGTAGCAGCACGTGCTAAAAACGTCACCACAGCTCCTGATTATGAGCGATTCGCATTAGGTGGCGAGAAGAAGCAGCCACGCTGGATGGGAAGAAGCAGGTCCAGGTGTGTTTGTACCTCGTCACCCCGGACGACCTCCTCTCCATCCTGCCCTGGTGCCTGGCTGCTCCTCTGAGCCAGCTCCCTCTCTGCTGCAGCCAGCTCCTCCCTCGCTTCCTGCAGCTCCTCGGCCTTTGCCTCCTTCTTACGTATGATGATGGAGGCCTGCGAGGGTCACATTACAGCGCTCCGTCATAGGAAATGAGGTTACCCACTGATTCTCCCAGGCCTTATTCCCACAGCAAACAAACAAACGTTTCGCCTCACTTGTCTAAGGCCATGTCCACACGGAGACGAGTTTAGGTGTATCCGCTAAAGTTTTTTCTCGTATAGACGTTTCGTCCAGACGGAACCAGCGTTCTGGGAGTATACGTTCTGGGAGTATACGCTAATTTTTTAAACCGGGTCCCAGAGTGAATAAATCGGAAGACGCCACCCTTGCATTTCCGTGTTTACAACCCATACGCATCTTTCTTGAACCGATGACGCCATAGCCCCACCTCTCTCCGCCAGCAACAATTTAGGCTTACAGTGCACTAGCGTTCGTGCTACAGCAGCTACTGAGCCTGTTAGGGCTCTTGCAGCAAAATATAATGCTCCTCTATTACCACCGTCAGCAACAAGTGGACATGGAGAACAGCGTGTACGTACATCCTCAGGGCTCCACACATCCACCCCTCCCCTCCCTTCATCGGATATTTCCCAGAAGGCTTAGCGGCGGCTAAGTTTTTACAATAACACAAACAAAATCAGGCTAAACGTGTTAGATAGAAATAATATTTACTTTTAATACAACATGCAATTCTGGAATATTTTAATATTGGACAAAATGAAATGAAATGAAATGTAAACCCTGAGTGTAACGGACATACTCGGGCTGCTCTATATATATCCCTCGCAAATACAATGTGAATAGGGAAGTGAGAGCTTTGACGACCACAGGTTGCACTGTGACGTGGCAGCGTTACAGCGCCACTTACCGGCCTGGCATATATACTACAGCGGATTCAGTTTCATTTCTTGAAACGATTCCGTGTTTATGGAAAACTTTTCTTAAACGGGAAAAAAAAAATCGCTTCCGTCTCCGTGTGGACATGGCCTATGCGAGGTCTATGATACCAGCACCGACTGAAAATGTCTTGGGACGATTGTGCATTCATTTATAAATTCATTTTTGCAATGTAAGTAAAGCAATTGATGAACCATTAAATCATCATTAAATCATCGCCGAGCTTGAACATTACACATCGTTTATCCAACGTGAACATGGAAACGACCAAGCTCATGCAGGAGAGAAGAAGACAAAGCCAAGATGAAAGACATCAAGTCATCACCTGTTGCCGGAAAAGAGTTAGTTTGTCATCCATGGGGTCATTTCTCATCATCCTCTTCTCGATCAGCTGGTTTATCTGAGAATTCACTTCTTTGATCTGTCAAAACGTAAGTTGTAGAAGAATCAGAGATATTTCCAGACATCTTGATTTTATGAAATGATGACACAGTCTTTGAAATGAGTGATGTGGTCGTCTCCTCTGACCACTTGTACCACATCCTTGTCCTCACCTTGTCCTCCAGCACCTGGAGCTCAGCCTGGCCCATGGCGGGCTCGGACACCACCTTCTGCAGGTACTGCACCGTGCGCCTCTTGTTCTCCAGCTCTTTGGGGAGTTTTTCAGAGACCATGTAGGAGTTGATCTTGATCTCCTCTTCCAGCCTCTTCATTAAGCCTGAGAGAGACGGAGATGTCACGTAGATCTTTGATCTAAGGATGGGGCCGATCCGATCCAATATCGGTATCGGGTGCCGATATTGGCACTAATTCACAAATCGGATCGGAATCGGGGGATTTTTTTTTTTTTTTTTGCAATTCCAGCACGGGCCGCTATTTAAAAAAAAATCTTTAATTGGCGAAATCTTTGCCTATACTGTATATTCAAGAAAAATATCGGTATCGGCATAATATCAGTATCGGCAGATATCCAAATTCAGGTATCGGAATCGGATTGGAAGTGAAAAAATGTGGATTGGTGCATCCCTACTTTGATCAGGATCAGATCAGCCTGGTGAGCTTTCACACACAGTGGGACCTGTTCTTATTACTCAGAGAATTAAACAAATGATCAATGTATTGTGCAAAGCCACTGAGTGAACGGAAAAACAAGCCACGATCTTGTGAAAATGTTTAGACACTGACATTTGTATTTCATTAATATTAGTTAGTTTCAGCAATTGTCTGACATGAGTTTTCAAAGTGCTTTTCTTGGCACGGACAAATGTGACAAATGACCTCACTTGTGCAGCCCTTGTGCAGTCTGCGCTGCATAGGTCATTTTGGAAATGATAATTATAGGGTAATTACAGGGCATAAATAGATGCAAGGCTGTTAACTGAGACACCCCAACACTCAGCGGTGTCCTTCAACTGCCTATTAACTGAGACACCACAAACACTCTGTGTCCTTCAACTTCCATCCAGCTGTGGCCTAGGGCAGTGACAGTGGGCGTGGTTACAGTAGTGACAGTGGGTGTGGTTACAGTAGTGACAGTGGGTGTGGTTACAGTAGTGACAGTGGGTGTGGTTACAGTAGTGACAGTGGGTGTGGTTACAGTAGTGACAGTGGGCGTGGTTACAGTAGTGACAGTGGGGCGTGGTTACAGTAGTGACAGTGGGCGTGGTTACAGTAGTGAAAGTAGGTGTGGTTACAGTAGTGACAGTGGGTGTGGTTACAGTAGTGACAGTGGGTGTGGTTATAGTAGTGACAGTGGGGTGTGGTTATAGTAGTGACAGTGGGAGTGGTTACAGTAGTGACAGTGGGCGTGGTTACAGTAGTGACAGTGGGTGTGGTTACAGTAGTGACAGTGGGTGTGGTTACAGTAGTGACAGTGGGGTGTGGTTACAGTAGTGACAGTGGGGCGTGGTTACTCACTCTCTGGATTGGCATCTGCTGCTGCCTGTCGCAAATCCTTCAACTGCAGCTGGGATCTCTGCAGTCTCTGTTCTGCCTGGAACAGCTGAGCACATGCAAATGATAACTCCATTAGTACAGTCAAAATGGAATACCCAACATGAAGTCATGGCTAGTTATATCAGTGGTTCTCAAATGGGGGTCCGGGGACCCCCAGTGGTCTGTGGCACTTTGCCAGGGGGTCCGTGAAAAGTTTTCAGGAAAATAAAAATAAAAACTTTTTTCTTCTTCTTTTTTTTGCAAAAGCTTCATAGTTCAACGAAAATATTTTATACTTTAAATCTAAAATGGTTCATGGATTACATTCTAATCTAACAAACCTATCAATTTAAAAGTCAAGCATGTTACTGTGGAAACAATTAAGCTTAGCCCAAAATCACAAATCAGAATGAGAGGGTCCCCGGTATATTTTCTATCTTGTAAGGGGTCCTTGGTTGAAAAACATTTGAGAACCTCTGAGTTATATATAGTTAACTCAGCATGTCTCAACAAATGTGCTTGAAGCTATCTGTTCACCAAGTCTGCTCCTTCATAAACAGCTTGCTGATGTCTACCACACACTAAACAACATGCTCCTTCATAAACAGCTTGCTGATGTCTACCACACACTAAACAACAAAAGCCAGGATTCTGCAGCTGCAAGTTAATTTAGGAATAGCAGGATCTCTGACATTTCCAGGTCTGATGTTGGGAAGTTCCTGCACAGATCATGTGCCTTTAACAAATTGTTAAACAGCTTTGGGGTTTCTGATCATGTCAAACAAGAAACAAGAACGGAAAGCTCTTAGTGTGTAAGGGTGCATTCACACCTATCTCGTTTGGAGCAGTTGTTCCGAAACAGACAGCGTTTTCCCCCTTGGTGCGGTTCGTTTGGGGGAGTGTGAACACAGCAATCGCACTCGGATGCGGGACAAAACGAGCGGACCGAGATCGCCAAGAAAGGGTGGTCTCGGTCCGCTTTAAACAAACTCTGGTGCGGTTCGTTTGTGGTGAGAACGTGATCCGACACAACTGCAGGAAACAGTGCGCATTTTTGGATAAACCAGCTGCCGTAGTCAGCGTGCGTAATGGCCTGAAGAACGAGCATTTTTATTGTTTAAAAACAACATCTTCATTCAGATCCTGTTTTGGCGACTTGCATCATCACATTAGCAGTTTGAACTCGAACAACTTATCTGGTCTCCATTAAATAAATGAAAACAAGTCGTGGTAATCAGAGCCAGCCTTCTTTGTGATAAGATTGTCTGGTTCAATCAGACAATCAGACTGATTGCATGTCTTCCTCGAAATGTCCGTAGGCTATTATTAAATTATTTATTCATTATTTATTTTATTCCTGACAGGACAGGTGTTCATATGCGTAATCCTCTGAAGTCTCCGTGATAGTAATAGAAGTTGCGAGGGTCTTTGATCTTCTATCTCCAAATTCCCAATAGCCTAAATAAATACATTTACATAGGCTACATACATACATACATACATAAATAAATAACTTTCTCCCTCTCTTTCTCTCCCGATCCCTCCCTCTTTCTTTCTTTCTCTCTCTCTCTCTCTCTCTCTCTCTCTCCCTCCTTGCACAGCGCACGCCCGATGTAGCCTACAATGTAGGTCTAACAAAACGCATTCTTATAATCATATAGGAAAAACGAGAGGTTAGCCTACCGGAGTGTCTCCTGGCCAATCTAGGAGGCTTGGCAATACTATTTGGACCGTTTGATTTGTGGCTGTGTGAACACAAACGAACCAAGGCACAAATGCAACAATTGTATCAATTAAGCCCCTGAATCGGAAACAAAGCAAACGACCTACAGGTGTGAATTATTATTGTTATTATGTGAACAGATATCTAAAAGACTTGAGAAGACAGTACAGTACAGAGTAAATACTTGATCTATGAGTTACTGATACATCAACATGATATCCCACTCTGAGCAAATGTGACCAAGCAGTCATAGGCAATTACTTGGTTCTTCTGTTCTTGCTTCTGCTGAGCGAGTGACTCCTCTCTCTCCTTCTCCACACGGAGCTGTCTGGCCTGTTCCAGCATCCGCTGATGGTTGGACACTGACTCCACCTAGTGGATCAACAAGTAAATATGATGGCCTGCAGTGGGGGGGGGGGGGGGGGTTATCACAGGGTCAGCAGAAATAACCAAGCATCTCTAACAGCTCAAGCCCCCCCCTTTTGCAAAGTCAATAAGACCCACTAAAATCAACACCATTACTTCACATGCTGGTTGAAGGGAAAATCCTTGAAGCCTGTCAGATGCCTGTAGGGTCTAATACTGTCAGATGCCTGCATGGTTTAATATTATCAGATGCCTGCAGGGTTTAATACTATCAGATGTCTGTAGGGTTTAATACTATCAGATGTCTGTAGGGTTTAATACTATCAGATGCCTGTAGGGTTTAATACTATCAGATGTCTGTAGGGTTTAATACTATCAGATGCCTGCAGGGTTTAATACTATCAGATGTCTGTAGGGTTTAATACTATCAGATGCCTGTAGGGTTTAATACTATCAGATGTCTGTAGGGTTTAATACTATCAGATGTCTGTAGGGTTTAATACTATCAGATGCCTGTAGGGTTTAATACTATCAGATGTCTGTAGGGTTTAATACTATCAGATGTCTGTAGGGTCTAATACTATCAGATGCCTGTAGGGTTTAATACTATCAGATGTCTGCAGGGTTTAATACTATCAGATGCCTGTAGGGTTTAATACTATCAGATGTCTGTAGGGTTTAATACTATCAGATGCCTGTAGGGTTTAATACTATCAGATGTCTGTAGGGTTTAATACTATCAGATGCCTGTAGGGTTTAATACTATCAGATGCCTGTAGGGTCTAATACTATCAGATGTCTGTCTGTAGGGTTTAATACTATCAGATGTCTGTAGGGTCTAATACTATCAGATGTCTGTAGGGTTTAATACTATCAGATGTCTGTAGGGTTTAATACTATCAGATGTCTGTAGGGTTTAATACTATCAGATGTCTGTAGGGTCTAATACTATCAGATGTCTGTAGGGTTTAATACTATCAGATGTCTGTAGGGTTTAATACTATCAGATGCCTGTAGGGTTTAATACTATCAGATGTCTGTAGGGTTTAATACTATCAGATGTCTGTAGGGTCTAATACTATCAGATGTCTGTAGGGTTTAATACTATCAGATGTCTGCAGGGTCTAATACTGTCAGATGCCTGTAGGGTTTAATACTATCAGATGTCTGTAGGGTTTAATACTATCAGATGTCTGTAGGGTTTAATACTATCAGATGTCTGTAGGGTTTAATACTATCAGATGCCTGCAGGGTCTAATACTATCAGATGTCTGTAGGGTTTAATACTATCAGATGTCTGTAGGGTTTAATACTATCAGATGTCTGTAGGGTTTAATACTATCAGATGTCTGTAGGGTTTAATACTATCAGATGCCTGCAGGGTCTAATACTGTCAGATGCCTGTAGGGTCTAATACTATCAGATGCCTGTAAGTTAAGTTAAGTTAAGTTAAGTTATCCTTTATTTATCCCCTTGGGGAAATTCATCCTCTGCATTTGACCCATCCTCTACTAGGAACCTTCCTAGAACTAGGAGCAGTGGGCAGCCACTGTGCAGCGCCCGGGGACCAACTCCAGTTATTTTGCCAGTACCTTTGGCCAGGGGCACTGACAGGAGTATTAACCCTTCATGTCTTTCTTTGATGGTGGGAGGAAACCGGAGCACCCGGAGAAAACCCACACGGACACGGGGAGAACATGCAAACTCCACACAGAAAGGACCTGGGACGGACCGGGGTTTGAACCCGGGACCTTCTTGCTGTGAGGCAACAGTGTTAACCACTGAGCCACCGTGCCGTAGGGTTTAATACTATCAGATGTCTGTAGGGTCTAATACTGTCAGATGCCTGTAGGGTCTAATACTGTCAGATGCCTGTAGGGTTTAATACTATCAGATGCCTGTAGGGTTTAATACGATCAGATGCCTGTACGGAATAATACGGAAGCCGTTATATAACGGGGGTCATGTTTTCATTTGTCAGTCAAGCCCAAAGACTCCCAGGCATTATCAGAGGACGGGCGTCTCTTTAGACAGTCTGCCTTACCCTCTTCTTCAACCTCTCCACACGCTTGATGAGCTGGTCTTTCTCCTCCTCCATCGCACTAATGTCCTATTGTTGGGGAGAAGATCGATCGTTTTTGGGTCATTGTATCAACTTAGCATGAGAAAGTGACCAATTATTTATACATCGAAGCAACTTTAGTCAACGATTAGTAGAATCATGTTCATGTGTCACATGAATTCCACACAACAATTTATACAGAGAGCAGAGTTGGCCTTCAATGACTTCTAATAGACTGTTATATTAAAAAGTCTTGTTATATTTTACCCTTCGGATTTCTGATGTGGAGAAGCCTGAAGTCCTCAGCTGCTCACACTCCTTGTGATACGTCTTAAATCCTTCCACCAGCTCTTCATACTACACATTTATAGTATGAAGCACAACATTAATACTTAATACAATGTCCCATTCAAATACTAGGAAACAGATGTGGTGATGTTGTGAAACAAGCTGACAAACCTGGTGATAGGTGTCGTTGATGACATCATCCTGCAGGAACTCTGCAGGCACCTCCAGTTTAACCAGAAAGCGAGCCAGGTAAGACCTCTTCTTCAGCTCTGAGACCCTCTGGAGCAGCCAGTGGAGGATAGGGTGGATCACAGGCTTGTTGCCAGTCACCAGACCCTGTCTGAAACTGCTCCTGTATGACATGAGACGAGTGTATTATAAAAACAAACGAGAAGTTGTCTGCCTTAGCAACAGCCATGAGTAGGGCTGGGCGATAATTCAGTATTGCCATTTATTGTATTTCAGTGGTATTGTAACGTATCGGTGATACGCCAAGGAACGGAGAGTTGTAGTTGGTACAGGTTCTTTATTCACAGGCTTCTTTAGCTCCTAGCAGCTAGCTTCACAGAGCTAGCTCTACACACAACACCCGGTCTCGCTCACTCCATAGCTTGACTGCCATCCGGCACCCCGGCCGCTGGTCATATATACCCCTTTCCCCTAGGGGCACACCCACACACATTAGTTCCTAGCTACCGTTGAGACACTTATGTTGCACATCACATTACAGGTAATACTTGGATTACCCGACACGTTACATACTCCTCACCCAACATTTGTTAACGCCCACGTTAACACCCACAACCCACACATATCCCCCTGTACCAAAACACACCACCCCACAACATTTTGTATTCCCCCAATTTCCCACATAGTCTCTTATCTTTTTAGCGCACTTCTTAATTTTCATTCCACCACCACTATTTGCATTTCTTTTCATTTCTTCCCTCTTTTCCCATTCCTTTAAATTCGACCCACATTTCCGTTCACATTCCCATTAGCACCCTTTTCCCCAACATTTTCACTTAACACAAGCCCCAACATTTACATTCCCTCTTTTCTCTTTGCACTCATCTTCAATTTAACTCAAACCCATCACATTGACATCATTCTTTTTCCATTACCTTCATTTAAACCTTTTTTTCTTATTCACCTTATCCCACTTCACTTCAACCACTATTTCCATCCCCCCTTTTAAAGCGTCTGTCCCACCTTTTGTGCCCCACAGACCTCACACTCCCTGCAGTATCTCCGCACGTCCTCCTTTTGTTTGCCCCAGTAGAAATGTCCACGGATGAGGCTGAGTGTCTCTTCGGTCCCACGATCACCGTATGGGCCCTTGTGCATCCACTTCAGTGCCAATTCTCGCAGGCAACCGGGTACCACCCACTGGGTCCCGCTTTTCCCGTGCCCCTTTCTCTCTAAAACCCCAGCTCCACCCAGTTGCAGGTCCGAAAACATGTTCCACAGTCCTTTCGTGGCACCGGAAAACATGTGAATCTCCTCCACAGGGGGCCGGCGTCCGGCCGCCACCCACGCATACACCGGACCGATATCCGCATCCTCCATCTGTCTGCGTCTCCGCTCATGCCCGTCGACCTCCCAGATGGCCCTGTCTTCGTCTGTCTGCTCCACCTCTTGCACTCGCTCGTCCTCCCGTCCCGCTCCCCCAGGGGGCGGCGTGTTGAGGACAGCAGGGCGGACACCATCGGCGTCGATCTCCACCTCGACTTTCTGCAGCGCAGCCGTGGGGGCTGTGCAGCGGCTTGGCTGGGCCGGCTCCTCCAGCGTTGACCCCTCTCGCTCCCCCGGGGACACGAGCGCCGCTCCCCCGACTGTAACAGCTCTGCAGATGATGTCGCTCACCTCCCTCTGGCTGTTCAAAACGATTCCCATTATCCTGATGGTCTCGTCGCTGATGGCGATCTCCCCCACCACTGGCTGGCATGCAGAGCAGCTAGCCTGGGCCGGCTCAACAGTCACTCTCCTGCCCAGAACAATCGGCTCTATACTGCTCCGCTGCTCCGCCGCTTGTTGCTCAGGCTGCTCCACTGCTTGTTGCTCGGGCTGCTCCCCCGGCTGTGTGTCTCTTCCAGCGTTCACACTCTTAGCGCAGTCTCTAGCTAAATGTTCAGGCGACTGGCAAGCCCAACAAAGCCTCACCTGTCTCTCCTCTCTCGCTGTCCTCCAATCCCCGACAGCTTCTTGACATTCTCTGGCTAAATGTCCGATCGCGCCGCATGCCCAGCAGGCTCCCTGCTGTCCATGTCGTTGTCCCGCATACCCGGTCCGTCTCCCGGGTCCGCCTCGGCACCACCTCGCCACATGGCCCGGTTCTCCACAGCTCTAACACAGTCTATTTTGTGGCTCCTCCGGCTGTTCTTCACACTGCGCTCCCTCTGCGCTCATCAAATCCAACCGCTGCATGACTTCTCGCAGCGTCCGCAATACCTCCACTGCCCAGGCAGGAGTTCCTTCCACCAGCCGTCTGACTTCTTTCAACACACGGGCCTCCATGCCCGCCAGCATCGAGCTGATCTCTGTCGTCAGCCCCTCTTTTCTCCCGTTCGCCGACAGGCTTTCTTCTAGGCGCACCATCACACGTGGCGCTCGTAGCAGCTAGCTCACACAGCTAGCTCGCTACCGCTAGGTCGCTCGAGCCTTTGATCTCCAACTATTCTCCGTTGTTCCTCCTCACTCTCTCCCCTCTCGACCGAATCAGAGGCGCTACCGCTTTACTGCCTGACACCAATGTAACGTATCGGTGATACGCCAAGGAACGGAGAGTTGTAGTTGGTACAGGTTCTTTATTCACAGGCTTCTTTAGCTCCTAGCAGCTAGCTTCACAGAGCTAGCTCTACACACAACACCCGGTCTCGCTCACTCCATAGCTTGACTGCCATCCGGCACCCCGGCCGCTGGTCATATATACCCCGTTTCCCCTAGGGGCACACCCACACACATTAGTTCCTAGCTACCGTTGAGACACTTATGTTGCACATCACATTACAGGTAATACTTGGATTACCTGACACGTTACAGTATTATCACATATCATGGTAATATAATTGCTCGGTAATAATAATAATATATGATAATTTGACATGATTTTGCTTACATGAAGCCTATTTGTGATATATATTGATATCGAGAAAGATCCATATTATCATATTGATTTCACCATATTGCCCAGCCTCAGTATAGTCTATTCTATTCTATTACTTGTTCTATTCTCTCTTCTCTCTCTCCCCCCTCCTCGAATATAAGATTGTTCAATCCTGTTAATTGATAGTGCTTAGCTAGACACATTCTCTGTAAATCCCTCTGAGACATGCTTTGAACTTGACTCGACTTATCAAATGGCGTGGGCATGTTTGATATGATCAATACTTACACATCAGTAACATTGCCAGGGAGCTTATATTTCAGCATACCCAGCAGAGTAAACATTCTCTTTGCAGTCTGTTCAGGCATTTCTTCACGGATATCAATAGCTTGCTGAAAAGACAGACAATATGAGGACACTTTATTCTGCTGCAGGAATGACAGGCCTGGCGTAAAGTTATGAATGAATAGAAGCTTTTCGCTCACCTTTGGGTCTATTTCAGCCAGAACATCGTTTAGGATCTGGAGCAGTTGCATTGGTTCGAGGGAGTAAAACGTGATGAGATTGAAGTTTTTCTTGAAGGGGGCTTTGTTAAGTTGTTCAACAATCAATTTCAGCTGTTCGCTCATCTTGAAAACTTTGAAACGTGCTTTGCTGTGGTCCTCTTCTTTGCTGGATACGCGAATACAATCTAGCGTTAGCTAACGTTAGCCAACAGACAAAGCCCTCTAAAAGGCCACAATGGACTTTTTTGCGACGGCTACAATGTGGACATACTTGGAAAATACACCAAATAAAGATGTAAGCTAACCACCTGGCTAACACATCCAGTGAAGACACGTCTCTTCCAGTTAGTTGACCTTTTTAGTTAGCTAACAGCTAACATAGCTGTTGTTGTCAAAGTACGCCTTCTCTCCTTGGTAACCATAGGAGCAGGTCGCTTCTTCTTCTTCTTCTGATGTTTAATGGCGGTTGGCAAACAGCATTTTGTGCATTACTGCCACCTTCTGGATTTTAGCAGTTCCAAAATATTCTCTTCACAGTGTGAAAAATAAAACGACGTCCACCCACTGATCATAATAGTGTCCATTCTGTCACGCAGACTCACTTGTCTGAGTTTTGGAGCAGGTCGCTAACAGGAAGTAGCCCTGAAAAGTCCATTCATGATGAGCGTCATTTTGCGCGAGATGCGCAAATCTCTTTTCACCCTGCATCTGACCTCTGACATGTTCTTTTGTTTTGCAATTCAGTGCTGATGTTTATTGTGGTTTCATTTGTTACTGTTTCTTTATTTCTTTGAATTGAAGAGAGACACAGCGAGACGAGCGACACAAACACGTCGTTCCTTCATTCCTCGCTCCTCTCCCAGCCCCCTCTCCTCTCCTAAACACGAGGACGAGATGGACAGCCGAACCTCTGATTGCTTCAGCAACTCGTCTTGACATTTACCCGATGTTCTGCTGTCATGGAGGTGAGTAGATAATATGACTGAATTTTCATTATTGGGGTGAACTCGCGTTATTCCTGTCTTAAATAGACTACTGTAAGTTATGGCAAAATGGGAAAAATGAACGGGGAAATGCTGCCTGGAACCTACCGTCTATTGGCCAGACGCCACAGCCACTATGACGTGATATATGACGTCAAACCAGTAGCCTATTATGACGCAGACTATAAGAACACCTCCTTGATCTTGGAGCAGTTACACACTTGGAAGTGACTATGGAAGTAGCGTTAGTACAGCAGTTCATCAATGCAGAGGGATATGATGACAGCCTTGCCTCCACAGGAGTGACAGGTGTTAACGTGCCCAGCACTCTAATCTACCACAGCAGCAATGGCATAGCTCCTAGTGGCACCATCCAACGTGCCACCATAGTGTCTGAAGTCATACAGGGACTACAACCTCTCCCCCTGGCCGACTCCATAGCCCAGCAAAGCACCCTGCACTATGCCCAGACACCTGACAGCCAGCAGATGGCGCCCAGCGACCGTATGGTCGTACAAGGAGGAGAACTGATCTATATAAACCAGATCACAGCAGCCACATCCAGCTCCTTGTCTCAGAGCGGAGGTATGGCCTCTCCTGTGGGACTGTCTCAAGGCACGAGTGATGACGATGTCCCAATGATGAGGAAAAGCCGGCTTGCGAGAAACAGAGAGGCAGTCCGTGAATGTCGCCGGAGGAAGAAGCTAGGCCTAGCCTGTGTGATTGTCCCAATCCCAGAGAGGGACCCAAGAATCAAGAGGGCAACTCGGCTTGCAAGAAACAGAGTGTCAGCGCGTGAATGTCGCAAGAACAAAAAGGTTTATGTTAAATGTCTGGAAAGCTTTGTGGCTGTTCTAGAGAACAAGAACAAGACCCTGCTTGAAGAACTCAAAACATTAACGGACCCTGTTCAGTAGGCATGCACCGATATATCGGCCATATATCGGCCGATATTGGCCTTGTTGACGACTGCCTATCGGCAAAAAAGGTGGCGTTCACACTTCACCAATTGCAGTGGCGGATAGCAGTTGGTTCACATCATTTCTGCCTGACTACCGTACTCATGCAGTATAAGTGCTGAGAAATTCTTATTGAGTAGGTAGTTGTATACAACTACCTACTCAATGAGAAGAATTGAACCTGGTGAAACTTATTTTTCACCAAAGAATCTTTGTCATGTGAAAGAAGGTTATATTAAAGTTTGTTTGTGATAATAATCAATTTGTATGATTTAATTTGTGCTCCTTCAAAGATAGTGTGATGAAGGGATCAAAACAGTTCAGTTGTTTGGTTGTTTCCCTGACACAGAAGGGGTAATAAAAAAACATCAGTAATATCAGTTAAAACAAAAATCTATCGGGAAAATTGATATTTTAAACGTCGTTATTGGCCCCGCATTTTTTGTCAATGAAAATCTCAGATAGGTCTTCATCCTAGAGGTTGGCTGTACCTTTGACCACAGCCTAGAGGAGGCCTTTCTGACCAAGATGTTAAAGTATCAACAGCTGAAGCAGACCATTTCACAGCTGGGCTACAGTTGTAAACTTTTAGTTTTCATATTCGGTAGCCTGGGTCATGTTCACAAACTGGTTGTGAGAGGCCTCCAGATGGCTGGACTACCTAAGAGAAGGGCCAAACAGCTAGCAAGGTATTGCTCAGTCTCTGCTATTATTGGTAGCCGCTCAATATGGAGAAGGCGCTGCTTTTTGTATCCTTGAAGTGGATACTAACCAATATCTGGTATTACAGTGTAACTGTATTTGTCAATTTGCCACTGCCATCATCACCCTGTGTGGTGTTCCTTTATTTTTTTTGGTACGCATTATTGTGGTCGCCAATTAGGCACTTTTGTAACTGTCTCCCAGCATCTGACTGCATTATTAGTGTTTATGTCCTTTGTACTCTGTATTTATGTGGACATAAATAAATCATTTAAATGTGTGTGTGTGTGTGTGTGTGTGTGTGTGTGTGTGTGTGTGTGTGTGTGTGTGTGTGATCTCCAAAGAAGAAAACTGGCGTCATCAGGGGGTGTGTTCAATCTGAAACACGCTGTGCACCGTGTGCTACGGTTTCCGGGTTGAGCGTCATGTTTCTTCGAAACGGTCTGCAACGGTGTGCAACATTGGCTTTGAGGTACGTTGTCTCTTGTTTGGTAGGTGTGTCAGAGGTGTTACCCCATTGAGCAGTGACGTGTCTATAAACCCTGGCACTGTTGAAAAAGGCAGTGTGCACAGTGGATCCAACAGATACAACACTTGCGTCACACAACAGGGTGTTCAAAGCACCGCCGTTTCCGTTGAAATAAACGGTTTGCTACGTGTTGTCGGGGCTGAACTCAACCCTGGTTTTCCTTCCATCTGTGGGCTGATGCTTCACTCTGCAAGTGAAGACAAAAACACCCCCTAACATCTTCCCTTAGCATTATCTGTGCATCAGTAAAAAACATTGCACTCTTAAGTTTGTATAGTATATTTTTGTATCTATATACTGGGGACAGAGGGGACAGACAGAGTGATGACAGTGATGATGTCACATTGTCAACGTATTGTGATGCCATCAGTGATGTCACTCAGGCAATTGTGATGTCATCAGTGATGTCACTTGACCAATTGTGATGTCATCAGTGATGTCACTTAAGCAATTGTGATGTCATCAGTGATGTCACTCAGGCAATTGAGATGTCATCAGTGATGTCACTTAAAGCCCCCCTCCAGTCAGTTTTCCACCTGTGTACAGTCCTGCTGTACAGTACAAATTAAAAACTGTACGTGCCGTCATCAACTACGTCACCAGTCTAATGTTTTGCACTAAAGTTTGTCTATTGGTAAGATGTTCCACTGTAACGTCAGACTGTTGTCCAACAAGGATAACTCTCTCAGCGCGCTCTGCTGCTTCTGCGCTGCGCTTCCGCGTCCTGTGTGTTTTGGCCGAGCCTCGCTCACACCTTCAATACGATCTGTGTCTGCCTTCCAGCCGGTCAGACCAAAAACAGTATGGCTGCCTCAACTCCGCTAAATGTTCACCCAGAAGCACTGGCGCCGGAACAAGGGGGACATGGGGACATTTTGTCCCCCTTAAAATTTGGTCCCCCTAAAAAAATTTTTTTTTTTTTTTTTTATCTGAGGGGGCAACTGCCCCTGATGCTTAGAGCCCACTTTACACTGTTTACACAGCCTGTGATGCTTGTTAAAGCCGTGATCATTGTGGGATTATTACACCTGAGACAGACAGACCCAGGGATCAAGTTACAGAGAGCCCACTTTACACTGTTTACACAGCCTGTGACACTTGTTAAAGCCGTGATCATTGTGGGATTATTACACCTGAGAGACAGACAGACCTGGACTCTGTACTGCACGCACTGTCATTGGCTGCTGCTATAATCGTATACGAATAATAAGTTCAGTGTTTCTGCCTGTGTTGCTGTCTGTTGTAGTGTAATTATAAAATGACCTAAAGGGAGAGCAGATCACCAAGTGAGTGAGAAAAGGAAAAAATACTGAATAATTACATCACTACAGTATAATCCCTATGTTAATTTAAAATGAGATATTCATCTAAATATGGCAAAAAATCATCCAAACGTCCATAAAAATGTAAATTTTTCGTCGGCGCCTGAAAAAACGGCGCCCTCTGGGCGCCAGATAAAAAATATATATATATATTGTGTCCCCCTTATTGCAAACTCATTCCGGTGCCACTGCCCAGAAGCCACATACTGTTATCAATATCAGCATAACCAGCCAACAGATATCAAAGCTGGTGGGCATATGAGCAAAAGAAATTGAAAGAGCGTAACGGAACTGGTTAAAAGTGACTATCGCGGGCGTTTTGAGCCAGAACGAACTACATTAGCGAACGTAGCTAACCCAAGCTAACGGCAGATTGTATTCACTGTAATATTGTATATTATTAATATGGTGACGTGAGCGTTGATAACCATAAACGCTGACGTCGGCACCCGTTTCTAGCAAGTGAGCTCATTTAAGACTTTGAGCCAAAAATAAGGTTATTTCTCAACAAAATGCAGTGGAAAACACTTTATATAATTAGCAGAGCAGGAAAAAACACAGCTACACATGGAATAAATTGTGATGTCATCAGTGATGCCACTCAGGAATTGTGATGTCATCAGTGATGTCACTCGAGCAATTGTGATGTCATCAGTGATGTCATCAGTGATATAAGTTCCAGGGGTGGCCAAACTACGGCCCGCAAGCCAACTGCGGCCCGCTGCCTGTTTTTAAGTCGCCCGCCATGAATTTAGCAAAAAAAATATTATATATAAATAAAGTTTAAAACGGGAAAACGAAAAAAAAACGAAAACGGAAAAAAAACCTGGGGGGGGGAAACAGAAACAGAAAAATGGAAACAAAAAAACTGATTCCCCCCCCCCCCCCCCGCCAATCAATTTAGTTTTTTCCATTTAAAACCATTGAAAATGGGTTACACTTGAGTACCCTGACCTGCTCTATTTATTTTTTGTCAGTCTAAACAGGTTGAAAACTGCCGCGACTCCTTATATTTTTCTGTATGCGGCCCACAACCAAAAAAGTTTGGCCACCCCTGAAAGCAATTGTGATGTCATCAGTGATGTCACTTGAGCAAGTGATAGGAGGATAATGATGCAGCCCGGGAGATTTGAGCAGTCTGAGGGTGAACATTTGTGGTGGAAGCAGTTCTCTTTAACTTTATGTCTGTTGGGCAACTGTGACATAGGAACTGACTAAATCAAATGTGAACTATGAGGCATTGTGACATTCTAGGGGAGACACAAGAGCAGTATTAAATAGGGAATAGACAGAAGTGAATGCTGTGGGAAAGCAGCTTTCAGTCTCATCACATTCTACTAGCAACAACACATCATGTAAAAGTGCACAGCGAGCATGAATGATCATATTCCAGTAGCACTTGTTTGACTTGTGGTCTGATAACAGTTCCAGAGATGTGTCTCAAAGTCATGCTTGTCGGCTCCTTCTCTTTGTGCCACAGACGTGTGGGCCAGTTCACACTGCAGGTTCTGCCTAGATATTGTTGAATTTGATGGCTCTTGTTTTTGCCGCAGGACACTTTCTCTGTGTTCATCCTCTCCTCTGGGAACCACCGGCCTTTCCGTCTCGCTCTCTATCGGGGGTTGATATTTTTCTCAGCATATCTGACACAGAAAATGGACAAAAGTAGACCAGCAGTGTCTTACTCAAAGCCATTCAATCAAAGAATGGGAGGCTACCCACCATTAAAGGGATAGTTGGGATTGCTGTGGGCTTGTATGAGCCGAGGTACTTGCAGACAGTCAGTGTACTACATGCAGTAGTAGACACTCGCAGCCAGTGTTGGGCAAGTTACTGAAAATTGGTAATTAGTTACAGTTACTAGTTACTTCTCTCAAAAGGTAATTTAATTACTTTAAAGTTACCAGTTACTTCAAAGTAATTAGTTACTAGGGAAAGTAACGTTTGCGTTACTTTTAAAAGTCTGCTTTGATTGTCTTATTAATGCACACATTATGTTAGTGTTGCTGTGCCACCGTGAGGCATTGAACATTCGCTTATTGGGGAGGCTTATAGCCTATGAAGGTCATTAGCCTCTGGGGCTTATAGCCTACTCAAGGTCATTAGCCTCTGGGGCTTATAGCCTACTCAAGGTCATTAGCCTCTGGGGCTCTGGCTGCAGCTGCAGCTCTCTCCCCGGACTAGGTCTGAGCATCAGAAACCGGATAGTCCTCTGAAGTTGTCCGTTATTTTCATGTCCTAAAGTAACTAGTAACTAGCCCAGTTACTATTTTAGTAACTGTAACTGAGTTACTGAATTTGAAAAAGTAATTAGTTAGATTACTAGTTACTGAAAAAAGTAGTTAAGTTACAGTAACTAGTTACTTAGTAACTAGTTACTCCCAACACTGCTCGCAGCCGACGCGGTTTCAGTTTGGAGAAATGGAGACCGGTCGCATCGTCAGGCAAGTAGAGCTGCCTGCTGAGAGCGAACAGTGTCATGAGCAAAAACAAACAAACAAAAACAGGGGGGTAAAACAACAACTTAAAAAGCTTTCATACTGCTCACCTGGCATAATCCAAGTCTCCAAAAGCCCTGAGACGCCAAGTTGACTTGAAAATACGTCATTTACACCCTGGTTTTAACTGAAATACAGCCATGTGCAGCCGGAACTGCACTTGCACGTCTTGCTCAAGCACCTGGCTGGCGATCTTTTTCTGAATCACAAACAGAACCCAACCGGCAGCGGGACCTGACCAAGCCCCCAGGAATAGCGCTGGGCTGTGAAGCCATTTGAACATGGTGGCGAAGCTCTGTATTGCAAGTCACGTGACGCCATGCAGCCCAGAAAGCAAAATTCCCATCCACTTGCATGGGAACCCCGGCAGCTGTTAAACCCAGGGGAATTTTTTCCGGGTGTCACTCAAAGTATAAAACGACTCTTTTAATTATCAACAAATTTTTTATGGGGCATTTTTTTCTTCAGAAGCCACTAAGAGCCATATACGGGTGTATTTTCTTCTTGTAATACAATCCATGGGTGGGAGGGGTGGGAGACGTCATGGAACACGTCATGGCACACATGCGCACTTCGCCTTTAGCCGCATAGTCAGGAAGTAAAACCAGGAAGAAAAAGCCCCCATGATGGCTTCATGCGCCAATGAGCTACCTCCGTCCGAATGCATGGGTGGGCGTGGCATGTCCCCTATCCAGTTCTTTTAATACATCCATGGACCACCTGACACACTGTAGGATCTCTCACACAGCCCCCGATCATGGCTGACAAGCTCTATGCTGACAACATGGTGTGAGTCACGTCAACTCCACAAGCTCTATATCGTACTTTCTACACAACGTACATCTGCGTTGTTACGTGTTTGAGATGTGGCGACACATTCCCTACCGGGAATGGCTTTTGGTTTTCTAAGCTAGTGGAAGCCTGGGACTTTAACATGCTTTTTTTTAGGTTTTGGTAAGCCCTCCCATCTTATTTCTAGGTTTGTGCGTTTGTTCGACGATTGCATTAAGGCCACCACTGAGAGGATCAGAGAGGCGTGGCAGGAGGAACTTGGTGTTGATCTATCTGAAATCATATGGGACAGGAGTCTGTCTGTGGTCCAGCTCTGCTCAGTTAATAGCAGACACCAGCTGATCCAATTTAAAGTCGCTCACCGTCTTCATTACTCCAAGCATAGGTTACACAAGATATATCCTTCTGCATGGCACACTGTCCCATGCTTTGTAGTTTTGCCCTTCACTATCCGGATTCTGGGCCAATATATTTGACTGGTACTCTAGGCTGGCTTTCTTTTCTTTCTTTTTTTATATTTTATTTTCATATTTTAAATTTTTATAGAACACAAACAAGACAAAACAGACAAACAGGCTCAGACACAGAGGAAAGAAAGAAAAAACAAAACAAAACAATATAATCAACATTACAAAGTGGTGCCACCAGCTACCTAAGGTGCTTATGTTGTTGTAAACGATATACCGGTACTTGGGATTTCACTCAAGGGGTCTATGGGAAGCCAGCCGGGCGAGTCACCCGTCACCCCTAGCCTCGTTGAGGTAGACCAAAAACGGGTCCCACATAGTCACAAACTTTCTAAGTGTATTGGTTCTCAGGAACCTAAGTCTCTCCATGCGTATAACAGAGGTCATGTCCGTCAACCACAATTGGAAAGAGAGTGGAGAGGGAGATTTCCATTCCTTCAGAATTTGTTTTTTGGCAACAGTTGTCCCCAGTGTCAGAGATTGTTGCACAGCTGTAGAAAAGTTCAGAGAGGACTCTGAGCAGCCGAAGATGGCGAGTTCTGCCTCCGGCTGAAGGGCCACCCCGTAGGCACTCTAGGCTGGCTTTACACGGTGAAACTTGCACGCAACTTTAGTTGCATGAAACTTAGGTGAAACCAAGTTGCAAATGAATTGCATGGTATAAATCCTTCTGCAACTCACTTGAAACTTCTGTGAAACTCAGCCGCGACAGTTGCAAAGCTCTCAACTTTGTGGAACTAGTTTCATGCAACAGCCAATCAAAATGCTGATAACCAGTCAGCTGATCACGTAGGCTCTGGCTGTCTGAATCAGTGCGCAGTCTCAGAAGACATCTATATGTCAATATCCATTTATAGTCATAGCGCCCCCTACTGGCAACACAGAAAGTGGTTTGTAACTCGGCCGGACATGGTCCCACGCGCACCAAAATCCACATGTTTGATGAGCATCCCAGCCTGAAGACATCTAGATGACCATTTGGAGTTATAGGCAGAGCGCCCCCTACTGGCCACACAGGAAGTTGGAGTAACTCCATTGTAGATTGTCCAATCTGCTCAAACTTGTCATGCATGATAAGTGTCCATGCCTCAAGCCATCTATATGTCAATATCCATTTATAGTCATAGCGCCCCATACTGGCAACACAGAAAGTGGTTTGTAACTTGGCCCTACATGCTCACACGTGCACCAAAATCCACATGTTTGATGAGCATCCCAGCCTGAAGACATCTAGATGACCATTTGGAGTTATAGGCAGAGCGCCCCCTACTGGCTACACAGGAAGTTGGAGTAACTTTATTGTAGATTGTCCAATCTGCTCCAAACGTGTCATGCATAAGTGTCCATGCCTGTAGACATCTATATGTCAATATCCATTTATAGTTATAGCGCCCCCTACTGGCAACACAGAAAATGGTTTGTAACTCGCCCCTACATGCTCACACGTGCACCAAACTTCACATGTTTGATGACCATGCCAGCCTGAACACATCTACATGACAATTTGGAGTGATAGGCAGAGCGCCCCCTACTGGCCACACAGAAAGCGGTTTGTAACTCGGCCGTACATGGTCACACCCGCAACGAACTTCACATGTTTGATAAGCATCCCAGAGCATTGAATGTATTCTGATCCATGCAGAGCCAGGATCTACATGGGTTAAAAATAATAATATTAACATGTTGTGAAGTATAGTGATCACATAACTGTTCAATGCTATGCTATATATGTTTTAATGATAATCAGTTATCTATATATGAAGCTACAATTTCATACTGTTGTCACAAGGTAGCAACAACGAGGTATTTATTTATTTATTTATTTTCCTTGAATCAATCAATACATTTGAGAAAAATAAGAACAATGCACTCATTGGATCAAGCTCCTTGAAAAGAGTGTGAAACGATCCACTGGTATGTCTTTTAAGTAGCCAGTCCTTCACCCACATGCGTTTAACTTTTTTTTCATGTTGTGTTTTTTCCTCCTCCTCCTCCAACATATCCATGAGTATTAATACACTAATAGCTCTCTTCCTATTCTCGGGGCCCGGGACAGCCATATTTTATCTAACAAAGTAGCTAGCTAGCTAGCCAACCAGCCAGCCAGTGCCAGAAGAAAAACCGATACAACACCTCCGAGTCCGAATTGATATTTTCCAGCGAGAAAACGATATGAAATACGATACAAAGAAGCAGAATGACAATTCTCACTTGAAAAAAGAAGAAAACGATACAATAGATGAAAAATGACCAATCTAGCTAGCTAGTTTTACTGGAATAACTAACACATTCATGTCTATTCAGTAAGTTAACCTATGCATAAACAAGATACATTTGAAGTCACTTGCCACACTTACCTGGGTCACTTGCCACAAAAAGGCAATGCGATGCTACTTCAAGATGAAAAGTAGTTTTGACCTTAAGCAAAATGTGTCTACAGTAAAATGTCTAGTTAGAAAGGAGTTGGTAACTTAAAATGTTCCGATTGGGTTTCTAGCCCTATAGATATTGCTGTTGCTAGCTTCTCATAACACTGCAAAGCTACTTTACAAACGGTGGAAGTCTGATGTGTGGCCCGCCTGGTCTGAAATACTTGCTTACTACAAAAAGAGAAGCAGTTTTGGTGTCTGGCAAAATTATTTAAAGAGCTGGAATGTCTGGAAAGTGTGTCTATCTGGTTTTTCATCTGTCTTCTGTGTGAGAGTGAATCGTTTAGTTGGTAAGAATGACTTCTGCCATTAGGGAGGTACGGTGGTGCAGTGGTAAGCACTATCGCCTCACAGCTCGAAGGTCGTGGGTTCGATTCCCACCTGGGGACGAGGTGAACGCTGAAGGAATGCGTGCCCGTCCGCATGTCCTCGAGTGCCCACCGCCCGGGTGGGGTCGGCAAAAGGGCCTTTCTGTGTGGAGTTTGCATGTTCTCCCCGTGCCTCCCAGGGGTTTCCTTCATATAGGAACCCCCTTCACAAAAACATGCAATATCCTGGTTGCTAATGTGGTTCCTCCTCTGGTCGTTAAGGGCGCCTGTTCAGAGGGAGGGGAACTGGTTGGAATAGCGTGAACCTCCCACGTGCTATGTCCTACCGGTGAAGCTTCCTCTGTCAGGTGAAAAGAAGCGGCTGGCTAACTGCCCATGTCTCGGAGGAAGCATGGAGCCAGTCTCAGCTCTCCCCAGATCGGCAGAGGATGGAGTAGCAACCAGGATTGAGAAATCAAGTGAGCACTAATGGGGGATAAAATGGGATAAAAAAATCGGGGGGAAAAAGAAAAGAAAAAAAAAGAATGACTTCTGCCTGTTATCTCGTAATCTTACCAACAATACCAATTATTTGTAAATCTACCAGCCCAAAATGTAATCTCACCACGTTACTAATGACTAAGATGGCTATTCTGACTTTCTGTCATGTCATTGGGTTAGGCTTGTTCGCAAATAAAAAATAATAATTTAGAAAGCAACTGGAGGCAAGATTGTGCAATCAATTCTTAAGGTCAATATAAGTCTTTTTGTGGCGGTAAGTGTGGCAAGTGACTTCAAATGTATCTTGTTTATGCATAGGTTAACTTACTGAATAGTAGGCTCACCACGTTACTAATGACTAAGATGGCTATTCTGACTTTCTGTCATGTCATTGGGTTAGGCTTGTTCGCAAATAAAAAATAATAATTTAGAAAGCAACTGGAGGCAAGATTGTGCAATCAATTCTTAAGGTCAATATAAGTCTTTTTGTGGCAAGTGACCCAGGTAAGTGTGGCAAGTGACTTCAAATTTATCTTGTTTATGCATAGGTTAACTTACTGAATAGACATGAATGTGTTAGTTATTTGGCCCCTGTTTTACTTGTGACTTTATGGCTTATTGGACAAGTCAATTAGGCCTAGTGTTGAGCTCATTTGCATATTTAAAATAGATTTTTCCAAGAAACTTGTAAAACAAAAAAGTTCCTTTTCATGTATACTTTCACTGTGTGAGGTTTGATTGTGATAGGCTTCATTTTTTCCTTTACTCCTATGCGGGTATATTTTGGGTATAGCCTATATTCGATTAGTGTATAGCTCATCTGCATATTCAAATTCATTTTCAAAGAAACTTGTAATAAAATTTTTTTTACTTTTCATGGATACTTTCATTGTATAAAGTTTTATTTTGATAGGAGTAAAGGAAAAAAATAGCCCCATTGGGGTGTATTGTTGTCTCAACATATTTCCTCAACTAGGATTTCTTAGGACTTTTAGTATGTTGTTCTGGACACCTCATAGAAATGATCTAAGCTGCAAAAAATTATTTTACAATTAGTTTGTTTTTTGGTTCCAAAATGAGTTACTTTGCCTGGACTATTGTGTAACTGTGAAGTTGCATGGAAATTGGGTTGCATGCAACTTGCAACCTGCAACTAGTTGCGTGAAAGTTTCACCTTGTAAAGCCAGTAAGGCCTACAAAATAACCCTTCAACCGGAGGTGGAACTCGCCATCTTCGGCTGCTCGGAATCCTCTTTGCTCCTCCCAATGGCCGTGCAGCAATCTCTGACACAGGGGATGACTGTTGCCAAGAAACTCATTCTGAAGGAATGGAAGTCCTCCTCTCCTCCTTCTTTTCAGCTGTGGCTGACAGACATGGTCTCAATTATACATATGGAGAGACTCAGGTTCCAGAGGACCAATTCATTGAAGAAATGTTTAGTTATCTGTAGGGATGCACGATATATCGGCAATCATATCGGTATCGGCCGATGTTGGTCATTTTTTAACATATCGGTCATATCGGTATCGGTCAGATGTTGCAATGTTAATATCGGTTATCATTATCAGCCAAATTCTTCACATTGATATGAAATAATGCAGTAAATCTATGATTTATGGGCTTTTCCAAAGGCTTTGCAAATAAAGAAATGCATAACTTTTTCAAATTCAATGTTAACATGTGTTTTTCAGTATGTACAAAATGTGACGATCATAAAAATGTGGTTTTATACAGATCATATCGACATCGGTAAATATCGGTTATCGGCCATAACAGCAATGTTAATATCGGTTATCGGCATCGGCCAAAATTTTCATATCGGTGCATCCCTAGTTATCTGGGACCCGATGTATATATATATATATCTTTCTTCTTTTTCTTTTTTCCGTTTCCTGTCTGAGTCTGTTCTTGTTTTTCATGTTCTGAAAAACTGCACACACACACACACACACAAAAAAAAAGCAGAGCTGGCACTGATTGAAACTGTACTGTCTTCAGTTCCCCTCTAGATGGCCTTAGCCACCAATGTTCAAATTCCAGCGCGACCCGAAGGTTGGAGACCACTGGGTTAGTTAGTTTAGGGCACCTAACAGTAGTTATAGCTTTAATTTGATTTGAGAAATAACCCTATCCAATGCAAAGAATATTATGGAGTTGATTATTTTAAACTATGGATGAAGGATTGTTATTTATTTGTTAGGGTAACAAAGTCAATCTGCTTTCAAAGTTTTAATTTCAGTTTGAGTTTGAATAAGACTAAAAGTCTTGTAAATATAGGTTTGAAGGCTAAATGGCAAATAGTTTTTAGCTATGGTTAAGTCTCACTGCACTAGTCTTTAATTTGATTTGAGAAATAAGATCATCCAATGAAAAGAAATGTTATGGAGTTGATTATTTTAAACTGGATGAAGTATTTTGATTTATTTTTAGGGTAAGTCAATCTGCTTTCAAAGTAGTTTTCTTTGTCACTTTTCAGTTTGAATTTGAATAAGACTAAACGTCTTGGAAATATAGCAATAGTTTTGTAAATAGTTAGTTTGTACATAGTTTGCTAATAGTTTTGACAATAATAATGTAAACACTGGCCTGTCACCTGAGTGAAAGTTCCTACTTACAGTTTGGTGACCCAAAACAGAATGGTGACTCCTACTGGAACAATTTGGTTCAGTGTTTATGCCTGTGTTGCTGTCTGTTGTAGTGTAAAACGACTAAAGGGAGAGCAGGTGGTTACATGAAAGTGAGTGAGAAAAGGAGAAGATACTGAATAATGACATCACAACAGTATAATCCTAATGTTAATTTAAAATTAAATATTCTTGGATGAAAGTCCAAAAAACGTCAAATTTTCTTCGGCGCTGCCCTTACAGGCAGCACCGAGAGTCCATTCCTACCTAAAAGTACTTCCAGCGCCACTGAATATAATGCAATTTAATCCCCATCCCCGAACCCACAACCTCTGGCAACCTACCGCCAAAGTTGCCCCCTACCAGCCCACCCTAGTGTGGCAGTCTAGATACGGGCCTGGACACTTCTGTGTCAGAATGATGCAAAACACGTGTGTTTGCATTCATACCAATTGGTTAAAGGGGGGGGGGGGGGGTTCTAAATGCAGGGTGGCAGGGGCAGAGGGCTGACATTTGGCATGGAGGTCAACTGCAGCAGCGTAACTACCATGTATGCAGGGAACGCGACTGCATCGGGGCCCGGCGTGCTTGGGGCCCGGTCGCCCGGCTCGTGTGTGGCCGAGCGTCGGCCGGGCCCCTGCTGTATATTGCAGCGCGTGCACCGGGCCGCGCCCAGCTCGGCCGAGGCCAGCCCAGCTCACCACTGCTGAGCTGAACTGTCACCAAAATGTGTTTTTAATCTGTGCGTCTGCCTGTTCGGTGTGGTGTCACCAATATGTTTTCATCTCTGGTGCGCCGTCACCCTTTTCATCTCTCTGGTCTGGACAGGTGCGCTGTCACCCAAAATGTATTGCCTGTCAAGGTGCGCCGTCACCGAATTTTTGCATCGGAGCCCGGGGCTGACTCGTTACGCTGCTGGTCAACTCTGTGTGTGTGTGTGTGTGTGTGTGTGTGTGTGTGTGTGTGTGTGTGTGTGTGTGTGTGTGTGTGTGTGTGTGTGTGTGTGTGTGTGTGTGTGTGTGTGTGTGTGTGTGTGTGTGTGTGTGTGTGTGTGTGTGTGTGTGTGTGTGTGTGTGTGTGTGTCTGTGTGTCTGTCTGTCTGTCTGTCTGTCTGTCTGTCTGTGTGTGTGTGTGTGTTGTGAAGGGTCCGGGAAAACTGGCAGCACTCACAGATACAATTTCTAAAGATGCGTTTCAGCCTGTGGCTTTCCTAGAGCAACGCTTTTGTAGGCCGTCCCTGCACTTCTGCTTCCCTCGTCTCAAAGTCAATGGGATTTTTATACAGGAATTTCGGTTAAATGCCTGAAATAAGGTGTGTGGTTAACAAACGTTTAGTCTTCACAAATGAGTGTGTGCTGCTATGCCAGGAGCATGAGAATGTGTGCTGCTGGGCCAGGAGCATGTGAATGTGTGCTGCTGGGCCAGGAGAATGTGAATGTGTGCTGTAGAGTGGTGTGTGCAGAGTGAGGTGTGTGTCTGGTGTGTGAAACATTATACAGAGTTATAGTTTTAAGTTTGGCAAAAATACACAGCGGCCCACACCTACCCACTCAACAACGCATGAACAGAAGCCACATGCAACACACACTTTCTTCATCTTAAACGTTAAAATGGTCAGACTCAACTCCAGCTGGCACAACAAAAACCTACAATCCACTACAGAAAAAAGAATATTATTAATGTTTATTAACCGGCCCCTGGCCCGGCAGGGTATCCCTGCTGTAGGTTATCATAATCACCTTTCACACGACTACCTGCCCAACAAGGAAGCAATGAGTTGTTTTTCAAACAGAGCATGTTAGCTACACTAACTGCCCATTATCACCTAACAGAGCATGTTAGCTACACTAACTGCCCATTATCACCTAACAGAGCATGTTAGCTACACTAACTGCCCATTATCACCTAACAGAGCATGTTAGCTACACTAACTGCCCATTATCACCTAACAGAGCATGTTAGCTACACTAACTGCCCATTATCACCTAACAGAGCATGTTAGCTACACTAACTGCCCATTATCACCTAACAGAGCATGTTAGCTACACTAACTGCCCATTATCACCTAACAGAGCATGTTAGCTACACTAGTCAAGTCAAGTCAAGTTTATTTATATAGCCCTAATTCACAAGCATGTCTCAGAGGGCTTCACAGAAAGTATGTCTAGCTGATTCTAGCTAACACACAGTAACAAGAATATACAGAATAAAGATAACATTTGAAGAAAGCAGGAGAGTGGAGGAGGGAGGGAGAGGGAGGAGGGAGGAGAGGGGGGAGGTGCGGAGAAAATAGGAAATGTGGAGGAGGAGAGAACAGAGGAGGAGAGATGAGGGTGCAGGGGAGGGAGAGCCAGGGTAGGGGTAGGGTCTAGGGTTGGGGGAGGGGAGGGAGTAGGATACGGGCCCGGATTAGGGCGAGGGTGGGGAGAAATGGGAAATGTGGAGGAGGAGAGAACAGAGAAGGAGAGGGTGCAGGGGAGGGAGAGCAGGGGGAATGTGAGAGGGAGGAGAGGGCAGAGAGGAGGAGAGAACAGAGAAGGAGAGGTGGGAGGGCGCAGGGGAAGGAGAGCAGCGGGAATGTGAGAGAGGGGAGAGGACAGAGAGGAGGAGAGAACAGAGAAGGA
Source organism: Poromitra crassiceps (assembly GCF_964638095.1). Taxonomy (NCBI): domain Eukaryota; kingdom Metazoa; phylum Chordata; class Actinopteri; order Beryciformes; family Melamphaidae; genus Poromitra; species Poromitra crassiceps. The sequence goes on from NC_139631.1 coordinate 39,598,079, forward strand.
GAGGTGGAAGGGTACAGGGGAGGTAGAGTAGAGGTAGGGTCTAGGGTGGAGGGAGGGAGTAGGATACGGGCCCGGATTAGGGCGAGGGTGGGGAGAAAATGGGAAATGTGGAGGAGGAGAGAACAGAGAAGGAGAGGTGGGAGGGTGCAGGGGAAAGAGAGCAGGGGGAATGTGAGAGAGGGGGGAGGACAGAGAGTAGAGGTAGGGTCTAGGGTGGAGGGAGGGAGTAGGATACGGGCCCGGATTAGGGCGAGGGTGGGGAGAAAATGGGAAATGTGGAGGAGGAGAGAACAGAGAAGGAGAGGTGGGAGGGTGCAGGGGAAGGAGAGCAGGGGGAATGTGAGAGAGGGGGGAGGACAGAGAGGCAGAGAAGGAGAGGTGGGAGGGTGCAGGGGAAGGAGAGCAGGGGGAATGTGAGAGAAGGGAGAGCAGGAAGTGGCAGGGATTCAGGAAAATAGGGGAGAAGAGGAGAAGGAGCAGAGGGGGGGAGAATGAGGAGAGAGCAGGAGAAGGGAGGGGGGGGCGGTGGGATGTGGGGGAGGAAAGAGCATGGAAAGAGAGGAGAACAAGAAGGGGGAAGAAGAGAAGAAGCGGGGGAAGGGGGAAAGAGAGGGGGGGGGAGAAGATCAGACAACTGACTACTCTAAGCATTAACCAGAGCTAACTGGGACATAGTATCTAGCTAATCTACAGCCTAATCTGGCCTATCCTACCCTGTTCTAGTCTGATTTTAGCCTGAACACTAACAGGTCAGCCTTAGACTGTAGCTAATCTATCGCCTACCTAAGCTGTTCTAAACCAACCGGCAGCCCTCGACCAGTGATGAAGAGCACCGATGCCCCCCGACCCGGCCCCCGCCCACATAAGGCGTGGGAGGGAAGGCCAGGCCGGGACACAGCGGCACCCCCTCACCCCCAGTGAACGCAAGAAAACCTTTCCACCATATGGTGGCAATCCACACATGGATCGCCACATGGATTGCCCCAGTGACTTGGCTGAGGAGGAACCTTGTGAGGTCGTTGTGCTAGGGGCCAATTGCTGCGGCCCGGGCGGACCCAGCCCCCACGCGACCCGCCCCCCCAGCCCCCAGCCACCAGCATAGTGACTGAGAGCGTGAGAGCAGGCCACGCGGGGGACGGGCCCACCCAGGCCACAGCAGCGGACCCCCATCTGGGGACTCCCCTCCGAGACAGGCCGAGAGATGCCGGGCTAAACCATGCACAGAGTTTCCGATAATGAAACTCTGTGAATGGTTTATTATGGAAATAAAATGTACAAGAGAACAGAAAATTGAAAATGTAAAAAAGAGTCCAACAGAAGGGATATAAAAATGTAATTTTTAAATTATCCTAAGATCAGGGAAGGGAGTTGAAAATCTAAAAAGTAGAGTCCAAAAAGAGATAGAAAATGCAGTCTTTAAGTGTTCGTAGGTTTAGAGAATACTAGCTAATTAGCTAGGTGAAAAAAAGGGGTAACAAGATTGGGAGTTCCATGAGGATGATCTGAGGAATCCATGAGTCCGCGTTGGTGACATGGATTAAGAGGAGGGGAGGGGAGGATAGGAGTCGGAGGTGATGATTAAGAGGAGGGGAGGATAGGAGTTGGAGGTGATGATGAGGCGGCGGGGGGGGGGGGGCTGGGGGGGCGCCCCCCCCTTCCCTTAGGCAAGCAGGTGACCAGGATGATGAGGATAGGGGTCGGTGATGGTGATGAGCCCGGGGTGTCAGACAGTAGAAGGAGTAGTGGGTAGATGGCCTAGAGTGACGACAGGTGGCTAGGGCGATGACGGCCGGACCTAGGGCTGCAGCGGTGGGGTGTACGTCAGGCCAATGAAGGACACCTGAGGGGGAGAGAGAGAAGAGAGCGGGGGAATCTGCGCAGAGGTGGAACTAACTCTATAGACAACAATAAAATTAGGTCAAATCAAAATTTATTAGGATTATTTAGGATGACTAATATTATACTGCTAATTCAGGTCTAGGTAGTCTAGGTCTAAGTTTATACTGATACTGCTGGCTTGAGATAGCCCGCTCAGCAGTTCAGGACTAAGTTTATTCACCAGCTATTTGATTTTATATCTGAGCTACTGAGTCGGCTGATGCCATATTATTAAATTAGGTCAAGTCTAAGTTTATACTGATACTGCTGGCTTGAGATAGCCCGCTCAGCAGTTCAGGACTAAGTTTATTCATCAGCTATTTGATTTTATATCCGAGCTACTGGATCGGCTGATGCCATATTATTAAATTAGGTCAAGTCTAAGTTTATATTGATACTGCTGGCTTGTGATAGCCCGCTCAGCAGTTCAGGACTAAGTTTATTCACCAGCTATTTGAATTTATATCTGAGCTATTGGATCGGCTGATGCCATATTATTAAATTAAATTAGGTCAAGTCTAAGTTTATACTGATACTGCTGGCTTGAGATAGCCCGCTCAGCAGTTCAGGACTAAGTTTATTCACCAGCTATTTGATTTTATATCTGAGCTACTGGATCGGCTGATGCCATATTATTAAATTAGGTCCAGTCTAAGTTTATACTGATACTGCTGGCTTGAGATAGCCCGCTCAGCAGTTCAGGACTAAGTTTATTCACCAACTATTTGATTTTCTATCTAGGCTACTGGGTCGACTGATGCCATATTATTTAAATTAGGTCAAGTCTAAGTTTATACTGATATTGCTGGCTTGAGACAGCCCGCTCAGCAATTCAGGATTGTATGTACTCAAGAGCTAATAAATATTTCTAGAGAATGACATCATCAAACATAACCATCAAGCACAACCAAATGATTGGGAGAATAAATGGGTTTTGAGTCTAGTTTTGAAGATTTCAATGGAGCCAGCTTCCCTAACTGACAGAGGAAGCTGGTTCCAGAGATGTGGAGCACGGTAAGAAAATGCTCTGCTACCTGCTGATTTTTTCTTAATTTTAGGGACGGTAAGATAATTACCGTCCTGTGAACGGAGAGTACGCGTGGGAACATAAGGAATGATTAGCTCAGATAAGTACGGAGGTGCGAGCCCGTGCAAAGATTTATAGGTTAACAGAAGCACCTTAAAGTCTGATCTGGCCTGAATTGGGAGCCAGTGGAGGGAGATTAAGACCGGAGTTATATGATCAAACTTCTTAGTTCTAGTTAGAATTCTAGCAGCGGCGTTTTGCACGAGTTGTAATTTATTTGTGCTACAAAGTGGAAGGCCAGAGAATAAGACATTACAGTAATCGAGTCTAGATGAAACAAAGGCGTGTATTAAGGTTTCGGCATCCGTTGCATTTAGCAAGGGACGGATCTTTGAGATATTGCGAAGATGAAAGAAAGCTATTTTAGTGATGTCCTTAATGTGAGCATCGAATGACAGAGTAGGATCAAAGGTAACACCTAGGTTTTTCACCTTTGAGTTTGGAGTAATTACGCAGTTCTCAATGTTCAGACTAAGATCAGTGAGAAATGGAAGTTGGGTTTTTGGGCCAACAACTAGTAGTTCAGTTTTGTTGGCGTTTAGTCGTAAGAAATTATTTGACATACAATCTGTAACAGCGATTAAGCAGGATTCAAGATTAGCGAGTTTAGAGCGATCGTCTGGTCTAATTGGTATATAAATTTGGGTATCGTCGGCATAACAGTGGAAGTTAATGCCATATCTACGGAAAATTTCGCCAAGAGGCAGTAAGTAAACTCCAAAGAGTAAGGGACCCAGGACTGATCCCTGCGGTACACCAAACTTCACTGAGGAGAATGTGGACATAATATTTTTATATGAGACACAGTGTGTCCTATCAGACAAATATGACTTTAGCCAGGATAGGGCAGTGCCCCGGATACCTACGTAGTTAGATAAGCGGTCTAGGAGGATCTTATGATCGATTGTATCGAAGGCTGCGCTTAAGTCTAATAAAATGAGAAGAGAGGAGAAATTAGAGTCGGACGCGAGGAGAAGGTCATTGGTTACTTTTGTAAGAGCAGTTTCAGTACTATGGAGTGATCTAAAACCAGATTGAAAGGGATCGAGAAGTTTATTATGCGAGAGGTAGTCAGTTAATTGTGTCAAGACTACTTTTTCAAGAACTTTAGAGAGGAAGGGGAGATTTGAGATTGGCCTGAAGTTGTTAAGAACCTCAGAATCAAGGTTTGGCTTTTTAAGTAGAGGTTTGATTACAGCAGATTTGAAGGAGGCAGGGACAATGCCAGAGGAGAGGGAGCTATTGATAATGTTAAGTAAGGGGGGGCCTAGTATTGGAAGGAGTTCCTTAATCAACTTTGCAGGGAGAGGGTCGAATAAACAGGTTGTGGATTTAGATGAAAGTACAATTTTTGAAAGTGCATTTAGGGAGATAGTCTCAAAATTCGAGAGTATAGTACTCTCGTCTAAGGTTCTAAGGACAGGGCTAGGAGAGGGGTTAGCACCCTTTGTGAGTAATAATTTCATCTCTAATACAGATAATTTTACGGTTAAAGAAGTCAAGGAAGTCATTAGCTGTAAATGGAGAGTTTGTATTGGGGGATGGTTTGCGAGTAAGATTTGCGACCGTGTAAAATAAAAATTTAGGATTATTTTTATTAGTGTTAATAAGATCTGATAGGTAGGAGGCTCTTGCAGCGGAGAGCATACATTTGTATTTCAATAGGCTATCACTCCAAGCTAGTCGATAGACTTCAAGCTTGGATGATCGCCATTTACGTTCTAGTTTTCTGCATATTAGTTTTTGTGCGCGTGTATCGTCAGTATACCAAGGCGAGGGTTTTTTAGGGCGACGGATTTTAGTACGTAGAGGTGCGATAGAATCAAGCGAGGCGAGTAGGATTGAATTAAATTGATTTGTGAATTCATTAATGGAGTCGATCCGCTCTGGGAGAGAGGAAAGCGGCCCCGATAACAAATCAGCGAGTTCAGTGGGAGTAGAACTATCGATACGCCGGGCGGTATAGGTATCGGCTAGGTTTGATTGCCGGAGGGGCAGGTCTATTTTAAATTGAATGAGATAATGATCTGACAGTGCTGGAGGGTAAATCATGACTGACAGATCTGAGACGTTAATCCCACGAGCAAGGACGAGATCAAGCGTGTTGCCGTTAGAATGCGTTTGTTCATGAACCAACTGAGCAAAGCCAAGGGTGTCGACTAAAGATAGAAAGGCTTTGCAGAGTGGGTCAGCTTTACGGTTAACATGAATATTGAAATCGCCAATGATAAGGATATTATCCGTGCGGGTTACGAGGTCAGAGAGAAAATTGGAAAATTCATCAAGAAAAGATGAATAGGGCCCAGGTGGGCGGTAGAGCATAACTAGGTAGAAGGCTCCGAGGCCAGCTATATTAGAGTGTCTCATAGTAAGTATCTCACAAGATAGGAGCTTATACTTTTGATCCTGCAGAAGACCTAGATTTGAGTTATAAATTAGGCCAACGCCCCCACCATTTCTTGACATTCTGGCAACATGCGAATTGTCAAAGTTAGGGGGGGAGGCTTCAATGAGTGGAAGAACAACGTCCGGTTTTAGCCAGGTTTCGCATAATCCCATAACGTCAATATTATGTTCAATGATTAAGTCATTGACGAGGAGGGCTTTATTGGTGATTGATCTGATATTAATGAATCCAAATCGAATAGATTTATCATCAATGTTAGTTAAGTTAGAGCATTCGATACCAAGAGTAGATTTAATCTCAATGAGGTTGGTGTTTGACGTTTTGAGGGGTGGACGAGAGCGGCGTGAGGGGACGGAGCGACGAAGAGAAACTGTGCTAATTTCAGAGATCGTGGTATAATACGGAGACGGAGCGGCGGTGGTAACAGTCGGATTAATAACAATAAGGTTTGGGTTAGGATATTGCAGAGCGTTTATGGGCCGGTTACTAGTAATAGTGCGGCGCGGACGGAGCACAGTCTGTATTGGATAGACTAAGTTAATTGAACTAGCAGACTCCATAACCGCACAAGTAGAACTAACAGGCTGTCTAGCAGCCTGTGGCCCTGCATGTTGTGGGTGAAACTGTCATTCAAGGATAGTAGTCTGGGTTTGCCGTAGGCAACTATCCAGGTTTTTTGATAAGGTGCTAGCGCCCAATGGGGTAGGGTGGATGCCATCCATCTTAAGCATGCCAGTCATGCCTCTAAAAGAGGGCCAGTTATCTAAGAATAGGTAGCCCTTATCAGCACAGTGTTTGGCCAGCCAGTTGTTGAGCCAAAACAGCCTGCTAAAAATGTCATTAACTGCCCATTATCACCTAACAGAGCATGTTAGCTACACTAACTGCCCATTATCACCTAACAGAGCATGTTAGCTACACTAACTGCCCATTATCACCTAACAGAGCATGTTAGCTACACTAACTGCCCATTATCACCTAACAGAGCATGTTAGCTACACTAACTGCCCATTATCACCTAACAGAGCATGTTAGCTACACTAACTGCCCATTATCACCTAACAGAGCATGTTAGCTACACTAACTGCCCATTATCACCTAACAGAGCATGTTAGCTACACTAACTGCCCATTATCACCTAACAGAGCATGTTAGCTACACTAACTGCCCATTATCACCTAACAGAGCATGTTAGCTACACTAACTGCCCATTATCACCTAACAGAGCATGTTAGCTACACTAACTGCCCATTATCACCTAACAGAGCATGTTAGCTACACTAACTGCCCATTATCACCTAACAGAGCATGTTAGCTACACTAACTGCCCATTATCACCTAACAGAGCATGTTAGCTACACTAACTGCCCATTATCACCTCATTTCCTAATAAAGCAACACACAGCAGTCATGTTTATAGCTCACAGCAAATCAAATATGACTCATATTACTTCCCTTAGGCTGCTACAGGACCTGTGTGTGTGTGTGTGTGTGTGTGTGTGTGTGTGTGTGTGTGTGTGTGTGTGTGTGTGTGTGTGTGTGTGTGTGCGCGTGTGTGTGCGTGTGTGTGTATGTGTATGTGTGTGTGTGTGTGTGTGTGTGTGAGAGTGTGTGTGTGCGTGTGTGTGTGCGTGCATGTGTAAGTGTGTGTGTGTGTATGCGTGTGTGTGTGTGTGCGTGCATGTGTGAGTGTGTGTGTGTGTGTGTGTGTGTGTGTGTGTGTGTGTGTGTGTGTGTGTGTGTGTGTGTGTGTGTGTGTGTGTGTGTGAGAGAGAGAGCGAGAGAGAGACCAAACCAGTTGCGTCCGGGGCTTTCCTCTCACACATTTTGTCACACGTGGCGTTAGATTTCGCCCTCACATGCCACAATAAATCCTTGTGTGCATAGGTGTAGTGCTAATGTAACGCGGGGGAACGGCGTTCCCACACTTCTCCAAGGGGTGTTTTGTGTGTTATTATTTACGACAGCATGAAGAAGAGTGCGACTGCGATGCGTTATTATGGGACCCACCACGGTTCTTCCCAAGGAAGAAAAACAACAAACACCTGAATAATGTCATGGGCAAACTGGAGGAGTGCAGGAACGTCCGTTGAGCCGTGGGTGGCGGCAGTACAAATCAATTGGCAACTTTGATGATATTTCATCTGCGCATTGAAGCTGTGGTCTCCCCCCTGTGCGTAATTGGGCAGCGCCACGTCACCTGATCCAGCCGCTTTGATCTCTGTTACAGCCCCCGATTCGTAGCTACAAGCTGATATGAACTTATATTGCTACAATTAACGCATTAACAGTGTGTAACAGAATACATTCAGTGTGCAACAGAATAGCCTACATTCTGACTGTGTGTTATGGAACGCATCTACCAGCGCCCACAACGCCAACTGGGCCAATTTAGAGAAAGCGTGTTAAAGCAGAATACGGGACTATCTGGAGAAAACAAAACAAATGAACAATCTGAGCTGGCAATGTTCTTTTGTTGTGGAATGCGCCGTGCATGGAGACTTGCACGGCTGCCTTAATCGAATAGAGGTGAGCATTGCTTCTTTGTGAAGAAGGAATGGAAAATGATCTCAATTTGGCCATACCAGTGATAATTATAATATTTTTTAGCATATTATGCATCATAATGTATTATTTTATTTCATGGCCAGATGTGGCCTTTCTTATCTCATATAGCCTATAGTGCAAGTCGAGCTGTTTATGTGCTTTTGTCCCATGCGTGATGCCCTCACGCTGCCTATGATTTTGACACTGAACATTTGTTTCACAAGCGGAAATAATTTTTTTCGGGGCACCGTTAATGAAATCGCCGGGCTGGGCGCAGTGTTTGTGATGTGGGAGATCCGAGCTGTCAAGAGGCAGAGCTGTCAAAAGGGAATAAAATACTCGCTCCTGGCCAATTCCGGAGCTTGACTGCCACGTAGGCGGGCACAGGGCATGGTTTTGCCGGAACCGCGGTGTGGGTTCCATAATAACGCGTATTTGCGTGCGGGGGGGGGGTGGTTGTTGGGACCTGTGCGTGTGCCAGGGGAGGGGAGTGTTCCCCATAGAGCTATAGGTGCGTTCCCCCACTTCTCCAGATAGCACTACACCTCTGCTTGTGTGCCAAAACAAAGATTTCTTGCCAAGAATGATTTGATTTGATTTGATTTGAATTGATTTGGGATAAACAAAGTAAAACAATAGGGGTGGGAATCACCAGATGCCCACGATACTGAAACGATACTTGAGTCACGATACGATAGTATTGCGATACTGCGATATTTTCGATATTGCGATATATCGATATTGCGATATATTGAATATTGCGATATTTCGATATATTGCGATTTCTTACTTTTTCAACTGCAAATGATGTCCCCAAAGGAAAACTTTGTCAACATCTGGTTTATATAAGAACAATTTTTCAGTCTGTACATCTGACTTCAACCATTTTATTGCAGCAACATTGTCAAGTAGACAGACCAACAACTTTCATAAAGTCATGTCATAGTTGCATGCACCTGACAAACTGAACTGTTTGTTACAGTCTACTTACAGTCCACCTTAACTGGATGTGTGTGTGGACTACTGTACTTATGTAGTTTTTGCAACTTCACTTCACTTACACAAAACATTTTGTGCAGCCCATTCAGTAACTGGGGAATTTGTAAATTTGTAAAGACTGTTATGACAAAACTGTTACTGTTAAAACAAAATGAAAATATGCTACCGTTTGTTTACTGCTGGCCTTGGAACTAAAGTTTATAGTAGCCCGGTGGCCTGGCATGGCCTGCAAAAAAAAAAAAAAATGTTTTTTTTTGCAATATCGATATTTGGCGTCCAAATATCGTTACGATATCGTCAGGCAAAATATCGCGATACTGTGGTGTATCGATTTTTTCCCCCACCCCTATAAAACATACATGGTAAAAGTACTTCCTGTTAATTTGACCCCAGAGGATAGATAGCACAAGAAAGTATGAATTAAAACACTTATTTCCATTGTGGTCCTCGATGGAAACAAACATTAAAATACAACAGTAAAAAGCACAAGCACAAAGAAAGAAGATGAACACAAACGGGCAGAGACAAGTAGAATACGGCAGCAGAGTAGTAGAACTACATGGCAAGAACAGGACCTGGGCCAGTTGCACAAATCAACCAATCAATCAAAACTTTAATCCAGACTCGGGGTTCATATAAAAAGATACATACAACAATAAAGATACACTCTACAAACAGTAAGAAAGAAAACGAGTGAAATAAATAAGAGCAGTAGTCATAAAAGTGACGTGTACCAGTGTCTCCACAGAGGTGACTGATATCTGACATCACTACAGTAGGGATTAGGCAGCAGCCTGATGATGACATTGTGTCAAACATTAAGTCAGCAGATACATTTATACATCACATTTCTTAGCAATGCCTGGAAAGTGTTAAAGGAGAATTAAGTTTTTTTTCCCAACAATCCAATTTGCCATTTTCAGCGTGTAGGTTTCTGCCGTTAGCTTGCTAGCTAGTTAGCGTTGTTGTTTTCACTGAGGCGGCAGGGCACTATTTACAGCGACACACAGGGAGGAGGGAGCGGAAGCCGCTCTGATTGACATGGTCGGAGCCAATGACAGAGCTTGTAAAGGTGCGTTCACACCGACCTATTCAAGTTTTTCGCTGGCATCGAGTTTACATACAAAGTCAATGCAAACGAGCGATTGAGCATATATTAGCCCGGGAGAAAAATCGCTGGGCGTCCGAGCGACAGAGACAGAGCGATAGGGCGAAAATTCACTCGTCGCCCGAGATGAAATATCCCAACTCGAGCGAAATTTCGTTGGCATCAGTCGCTCACTGTTCAACGCTGATTGGCTGCCGTGTGAGAGCGAGTCAAGGATCACACTGGCTTGGAACAAACCGCTGGTTTATTGTGTGGCAACAAACCGCATTGACAGCTGATTGACAGGCTGACAGCTGACAAGTGAAGTCTGTACTACCGGTATAGAGCTCGCGTTAGGAGCACGCTGATAGGCTTAGCTTGTAAACAACTACGGTGGCTCGTAGTGGACAAACATCATGACATTGCGTAACGTTATAGCCCCCAGATCTCCGTAAATTCTTGTGCCTGTTGATGAGCGATTTAAACACAGCGACAGAGCGATTCCAAAGGGTTGAATCGAGCGACAGAGAGAAAAATTAATATCTCGGTGTGAACAGCTTAATAAGCGGGGAGCGGACATCCGGCAGCGACTGAAAAACACTCGCTCCAATGGGAGAGCAGCTGTAGAGCAAGGGAGGGCTTATGCCAGTAGCCTGTTTCCGTGCAGCCAGACTCCTCTCATGGAAGGGAGGGGAGGCTGGCCAGCGAGACTATGGACACTTTAACTCGGACTCTAAGGAAAATCTTAACTTACGGTGTTTTGTGCAACCGGCCCCTTGACTTGAATCTCTCAGATGTCATTTGGGACTTGGCCCTTTAGCAAGATACACTCCTCTATACTCTGCTTTTTCATATGTTCTGGACGTGCCCTTGCCTGGCTGAATTTTGGCAATCAGTGTTCCAAACTCTGTCTGAAACTCTGTCCTTTAAGGATTTGGATTTAAAGTATTTTTTATAATGGTATACTTTTACTTGTTGTGGTGTTGGCTAGAAGCTAGAAGCTATTTCTGGCATTGTGTGTGCAGGTTGTCTAAGTTGCAACATAGAATTGACACAGGGATATACCTAATATATCTATTTTTTCTTCTGGCTGAATGGTTTGTTTGCATCAGAGATATTGATTATTTGTCACAGGGTTAATACATGTAAATGTGTTATTCTGATTTGCGGCGTTATAACCTGATGGGCATTATGTTACAGTTTCTGCAGTCCTCCAATGTTGTCCTCATCTCATTCAACTTGTCAAGTTGTGTCAAATAAAACTCAATAACTCTCAGAGTGAGACAACACATTTTGCCAATGAATAGGATTCTAATTTCTTTGTCTGATCGTTGGTGGCGATAGTCTATTTGCTCATCATACTTTGATTTTTCTTTCTCTCAATTGGCTGTATTTCATTGTCATCATTGAAAATGTAAATGTTAAAAGTGGGAAGCATTCTAAACCAAATAAAAGCCAAATGATTGTTGAACATAACATTATTATCTTATCTTTAATATCACAATCCAATTGACTGATATTCCTTCCATGTTAACTGGTGTGTTCAGAGCAAAGAGGGAGAGAGAGAGAGAGAGAGAGAGAGAGAGAGAGAGAGAGAGACCATGATGATGCCAGCCTTAAAATTAGATATCCCTCTAAATCTGCCTTCAAACGTCCAGAATTTCAAATGTAAAACGTAAAAAAGAAAGTGTAGACACTGGATTTTAGCCTTTGTTCACACCTGCCACTTAATTTAAAGTCCCTGGAAACCAGAAATATTTTATTATTATTTAGCATTTTGAGTTCATCACATCACAGGAGCCTATGTTAATAAGCCACCAGCCAAATTTGAACGATGATGAACGTCACAAAGTATATAAATTTAGGTTTGACAGTCATGGCAAAAGTCATGAGAATCAATTATATTTTAGAGTGTATTTTCTCCCGCGGACTGTGTGGGCGTGTCCCGTCTGCAGCAGGGAAATTTCCCTCTCTCTTTCTCTCTCTCTCGGAGGAGACCGTCTCCTCTCCTCCGAGAGAGAGAGGGAGAGAGAGAGATGGTGTGTGTGTGTGTGTGTGTGTGTGTGTGTGTGTGTGTGTGTGTGTGTGTGTGTTCGCGCGTTGCTCCGCGCATAGCGTACTGACTGACGGTCATCTGTCTATCTGTCTGTACGCGCGCACACACACACTGACACACACACAGTAGCGCTGTGCACTGGCAGGCAGAGCAGAGATCTCTCCCTCTCAAGGTTCCTACACACCGCCGACGAGTCTAAGCGATAAACTCGCAGATAGACAGATAGACAGATAGATAGATAGATAGATAGATAGATAGATAGATAGATGTTGGTTCTTAAAAGAGCCTTTGTGTTGACGCAATGCGTAGTTAGCTAGCTGCAAAAAGGTGTGGGACCACTAGAACTCTGAAGAGAGATGGAGGCAGAATATGCGGGACTGCGGGTTGCGCGTGTGTACAAAGGTTATATAGAGCTTATGATGTCATAAGCTTCAGCATTTTAGCACCTCGCGCACTGCTGTCTTCAATGAGGAAGTACCTTGTAGAATCTTGTAGAAAAGTGTCGATTTTAAGGCTTTGGGTTGAAAGTAATGTATAATAATTTCTGAGGCACACAGAAAGAGGAGGAGGGGAGGAGAAAGAGGACAGGAGGGGTGCGAGGAGAGGAGAGGAGAGAGGAGACAGGAGGGGTGCGAGGAGAGGAGAGGAGAGGAGAGGAGAGGAGAGAGGAGACAGGAGGGGCGCGAGGAGAGGAGAGGAGAGGAGAGAGGGGACAGGAGGGGCGCGAGGAGAGGTGAGGAGAGGAGAGGAGAGGAGAGGAGAGGAGAGAGGGGACAGGAGGGGTGCGAGGAGAGGAGAGGAGAGAGGGGACAGGAGGGGCGCGAGGAGAGGAGAGGAGAGGAGAGGAGAAAGGGGACAGGAGGGGCACGAGGAGAGGAGAGGAGAGGAGAGAGGAGACAGGAGGGGCGCGAGGAGAGGAGAGGAGAGGAGAGGAGAGGAGAGGAGAGGAGAGGAGAGGAGAGGAGAGAGGGGACAGGAGGGCCGTGAGGAGAGGAGAGGAGAAGAGAGGAGGGGAGAGGAGAGGAGAGGAGAGTAGGGGAGAGGAGAAGAGAGGAGGGGAGAGGAGAGGAGAGGAGAGGAGAGGAGAGGAGAGGAGAGGAGAGGAGAGGAGAAAGGGGACAGGAGGGGCATGAGGAGAGGAGAGGAGAGGAGAGGATAGGAGAGGAGAGGAGAGGAGAGGAGAGGAGAGGAGAGGAGAGGAGAGGAGAGGAGAGGAGAGGAGAGGAGAGGCCGGTCCAGGGATGATGCCGCTCGGAAACAGATGGTTGGGATAATGGGAATGCAGTGTAACGACTCCCCCGGGACCGCCGCAGCTGAAGGAGGAACACAGGGCCGCACACGAGGCTTTAACACCCCCCCCCCCCCACACACACACACACACACACACACACACACACACACACATGCGTGCGCACACACAGACACAAAAACAGGCCTACACACACTCACACTCATACACACACTCACCCTCACCCCACCCCCTTCTTGTGCCGACCGACTGGAGTTGTTGTTGTTGGCCGCCTGCCGCCTTCGGAAGAAGCATTCCCCCCTCTCTCTCCCTCCTCTCCCTCTCTCCCTGTGAGAAAATGCTGATGGGAAGGGGAAATGCTGATGACAAGATACCAAGTATTATAGTTTTGAAGGTATATTCCACCCAAATACTACTTTCTGTCCAAGTACTTATAGTTTTGAAGGTATATTCTGTGCTTTAAAACTATAAGTATTTGGAGAGAAGGTGGGTGGAATATATCTTCAAAACTATAAGTACTTGAACAGAAAGTAGTATGTGGATAGAACATAATGCTTAGTCTCTGGCTCTACAGATCCATAGTATGGCTCTACCAACTAACAGGCTGGTTAGCTCAGATGGTAGAGAACCAGACTTAAGCTGTGTTCACACCGAGATATTTATTTTTCTCCCTGTCGCTCGATTCAACCCTTTGGAATCGCTCTGTCGCTGTTTAAATCGCTCGTCAACAGGCACAAGAATTGACGGACATCTGGAGGCTAACGTTAGACAGGAATAAGGATGAAAACGCAATGTCATGATGTTTGTCCACTACAAGCCACCATAGTTGTTTACAAGCTAAGCCTATCAGCGTGCTCCTAACGCGAGCTCCATACCGGTAGTACAGACTTCACTTCATGTCAGCTGTCAGTCTGTCAATGCGGTTTGTTGCCACTAATAAACCAGCGGTTTGTTCCAAGCCAGTGGGATCCTTGACTCACACGGCAGCCAATCAGCGTTTAGCAGCAAGCGACTTTTGCCAGCGAAATTTTGCTCGAGTTGGGATATTTCATCTCGGGCGACGAGCGAATTTTCACCCTATCGCTCTGTCTCTGTCGCTCGGACGCCCAGCGATTTTTCGCCCGGGCGAATATACGCTCAATCGCTCGTTAGCATTGACTTTGTATGTGAACTCGATGCCAGCGAAAAACTTTAACGAACGCACCTTTACAATTTAACAATCTTGGGGATGAGGGTTCAAATCTCACCTGGAGTGAGTGTTTATTTGATAAGGATATCTTTCACTTTATATTAGGGTACACAAAAAGAGTAACAAATGGACAGGTAATGATTCAGTATTCATAAACTACTGAGTATGATGCACCACTTTACAATAGGGTACACAAAAAGACTAACTAATAGACAGGTAATAATTAAGTAATGATTCATTACTCATAAACTACTGAGTATGATGCACCACTTTACAATAGGGTACACAAAAAGACTAACTAATAGACAGGTAATAATTAAGTAATGATTCATTACTCATAAACTACTGAGTATGATGCACCACTTTACAATAGGGTACACAAAAAGACTAACTAATAGACAGGTAATAATTAAGTAATGATTCAGTACTCATAAACTACTGAGTATGATGCACCACTTTACAATAGGGTACACAAAAAGACTAACTAATAGACAGGTAATTATTAAGTAATGAGAACTAACAATTAACTATATACTCACAAACTGACCATTGACTAACCCTTAACTAATGAGTAATTACTCTACTAAGGAACTAACAACTAATCATGAACTAATGATTAACTACTATATTCATGAACTGACATTTTTTCATCATTAACAAACGATTAACTACTCTACTCATGGAACTGACCGACTAACCAGTAACTAATGATTAACTACTATATTCACGAGCTGACATTTAGTAATCATTAAGTAATGATTAACTACTCTACTCAGGAACTTAGATACTAATCATTAACTAAAGTATTAATTAACTACTCATTAACTAACTATTAGTTAATGATCAGTTTACGAGTAACTACTACATTATTTGTGTATGTTATTGTAAAGTGTTACCGATTTGCCCTTTGCCCTAGAGAAGAGCCCAGAGACATGAAGCACACACGTTACATCAACTCTCCAAGCAATCTCATGCCACCTCATCTTATATATGTGTGTGTGTGTGTGTGTGTGTGTGTGTGTGTGTGTGTGTGTGTGTGTGTGTGTGTGTGTGTGTGTGTGTGTGTGTGTGTGTGTGTGTGTGTGGCGTGTGTACTGTGTGGGGTATTCGAACCCAGGCAGGAACGGCCTTTGTCTCCAGTTCATTTCACTCCAGTGAACAGGTGTGTTGTCTGATACATGAGGTGTCTCAGTCAGACAAAGTGATACAAAGTGATACAATATTGCACCCGCCCTTCACATAAGAGAAACCAGTGTTAACAACAAGCCGTTGTATCAGAATAGCATGATCCACAGTATCAAAAGCTTTGGACAAGTCAATAAAAAGAGACACACAGTATTGCTTATTATCCAAAGCTTTGATAATGTCATTAACAATTTTCATGGCAGCACAACAGTGATGTTTTCTGAACCCTGACTGATGTTTGGAAAGTAATGAGTGAGTGTATAAATACTCTTTCACTTGCTCACTAACCAGGGATTCCACTTGGCGTCAGTCCATCTCAGATGAGCTCAGAGAAGAGCCCAGAGAAGCCTGCAGCGTTTCTGGATGTGGTTGATATACATCTTTCACTTTGCATGGTAGAGTCTTAACTTAAGCTTTCACTTTGCATGGTAGAGTCTTAACTTAAGCTTTCACTTTGCATGGTAGAGTCTTAACTTAAGATACTACCGGTAACTAACATTAAGATGCAGCGATGGACTGTGTTAACTGACTGCTTTTCCCAAGTGTTCCTGAGCCCATGTGGTCATATCCACTACAGAAGGATGTTGGTTTTTAATGGAGTGTCGCCTGAGGGATCGAAGGTCAGGGGCATTCAGTGTTGGTTTTCAGCCTTGCCCCTTACGTGCAGAGAGTTCTCCGGATTCTCTGAATCTTTTAATGATATTATGGACTGTAGATGGTGAAATCCCTCAATTCCTTGCAATTGTACGTTGAGAAACGTTGTTTTAAACTGCTGGACTATTTGCCCACACAGTTGTTCACAAAGTGGTGAACCTCGCCAGAGGTATAAGCATATATTTACAAAAATCAATCAAGTTGATAAGGTAAAACATTAAATATAATTGTCTTTGTATTCAATAAGAGTGCATTACTTATTGCTGTATTCAATTGAATATAGGTCGAAAAGGATTCGCAAATGATCACATTCTATTTTTATTTAAGTTTTATACAGCGTCCCAACTTTTTTGGACACATTTTGGGGTTGAATTACTGAACACGAAGATGTCTGTTTTTCCAAAACTCACACTTGTGGAAAAACCCCTGCAGGTCAGCATAATTGATTTCATGCTACCGGCTCTATTGATCAGAATCAGAATCAGAATCACTTTTATTGCCACAGTATACAAGTTACATACGAGGAATATGTCTTAGTGTCTGTATGCAGCGTAGCGGTTACATCAATATACAGGGATAAGAAGTAGGAAGATAACTAACGGCAATCGCAAGGTTGCAAGTGCAATCCAATCGAATCAAATCGAGTCAATATATACAATATGTACATGAGTGGTGAAGTGTTCTGTGGATGATAAATATGAATTTACGTTGGATTTACATGAGATTTACAGACTGAGTTAAATATACGTTAAATAGGCAGTGGATTTACATTAATTTACAGTCAGAGTGAGATAAGAGTTTACATTGAATGTACATGAAATTTACAGGCTAATTTAAATAGGCATTAATGTGCAGGGAATTTACATCAATTTACCAGGTGGTTCTGGTCTTGGCAGACCTCAGTCTCTTGCCGTGCAGCAGTGCGCAGTGCCGTGCAGCAGTGCGCGCCCACGCACACACGCTCGCACACACACACACACACACACACACACACACACACACACACACACACACACACACACACACACACCACACACACACTTTTAGGAAGCCTGTTGCAACACCTTGGCCGGGGACTACGGGTGGAAACTAGCCTTTTGGCTAAACCTGGTGTATTTACATTGAATTTTTGATTAATATGCTCTGTTCCCTTTTTCAATAATCTGAACTGAACTGAACTGAACACACACACACACACACACACACACACACACACACGAGACTCCTGGATTCTGTTTGTTTAGACACATGTGAGATGAGGGAGAGGAAAGAGCCCCCGGCGCTGCTGAGTCACACACACACACACACACACACACACACACACGCACACAACACACACACACACACACACACACGCACACAACACACACACACACACACACACACACGGATATGCAGAGGGCCGTCACACTTGACAAAAAGGGATATCACAATGGGTTATAAACTGTTGCTGTTACACACATTTATATTCTTATCTCTGCCTGCTGGTCGTGTGTGGGACTGTGTGCGTATGTGAGCGAGTGTGTGTGTCTCCTGGCAGTGTGAACTGATCTGCTTTCTGTTTCCTGTCCTGACGTTAACCACAGCTTTCTAAGAACAATATCCTGTTGATCCTGCGGTAAAGGAATAGTTTCATTGAGTCTACAAATTATATTTTTCTCACATCATTTGACACATTTCTCCAAAACCGATACTTTCAATTTTGCATTACTGTACATTTTGATTGTGTTCATGCAAAATATACTGTACATGTATCATTTTGTAAACCCTACACACTAAACTCTAAACTCTCAAAGTAACTGACACAGCTGTCTACACAGACACTATCTGACAGCACCTTTAACTAA
This sequence comes from Poromitra crassiceps, assembly GCF_964638095.1. Lineage (NCBI taxonomy): Eukaryota > Metazoa > Chordata > Actinopteri > Beryciformes > Melamphaidae > Poromitra > Poromitra crassiceps. Next base: position 39,616,264 of record NC_139631.1, read on the forward strand.
TAGTAATAATACCTTTTCATTGTGTTCAGCCAAATTATAAAATTACTATATTGTAGCCTACTATAAATCGTCCAGCCTGATAGAGATAAAGTTATAATAAAGTTTTCTTTGGGAAACTTGTTTCTTTTGAACCAAATTAATTCTACTGAGACCCCCTGGGGTCACCTGAAAAGATTTACAGATTGGTTAACGGTGCACACCTAATATGTACACTGATAATGTCAGAGAGGAGCACCACAGTGGCCCATAGAGTTGCAATATTGTAGATTTATGCATTATGTTTTTCCTACAAGCATGATTTATATGAGCTAACTAATTAAATAATTTAGGAATAAGAAGAATGCACTCTGGATCATGAATCAGACCTATACGGCTGTGATTTACCAAGAACAGGAGCAGGCTGCATCAGTCTGTGGAGGTTTTGATGTGTTTAGACAGTCACTCACTACATGACAACGGTTTTATCTTGACAACAAAAACATTCAAAATTGAACCCCAGCTCACTTCCTGTTGCAGTGTTTGCTATGGACCGAAAAGGGCAAAAAAAACATTAAAGTGGAGGACTGACCATTCTGTGAAAACTGTCAACACACATAACACATCTGCTAATATTCAACTCATGGAGAAGACAAGGAATTACTAATCTGCAACATCAGACAATGCACTAGTTATCCTTTGAAACGTTAATCCAGAGGTATGACATTTCACAGCAACTGTTTTGGTGTGGTAAAAGCAGAAAGTAAAACAGGTGTAACCAATAGCATTAATTATGCTTCCATTCCATTTAGATGTCCCAGTGCCACGGCTCTCATTAAAGAGGACATACAACTAAGGGAACATGTGTGCCTGAACCATGGATGTATTCAAAGAACTGGATAGGGGACGAGCCACGCCCACCTATGCATTCAGACGGAGGCTGCTCACTGGCGCATTTATTTATTTATTTATTTCAGGGACAGTGCAACATTAATGAACATTTGCATGTAAATGTGCCGGATTGTAGCCTTAGCTAATTTCCATCCGTAGTCCCTCGACAGGTAGAGGTAAAGTGCAAAAGGTTTAAAAAGAAAAAGAAATAGAAAAATTGGTGCATACATAGGGCAACTGACAGGGATATGATGTAAGTGACATTATACATACATATGGGGTAAAGAGGAGAGGAGACATACATATACATGAAGGAGGCATTTAACTTTCCAATTCAGGTGGGCACATACAGATTTTCAATTCGGGTATGCAATACAGATCAAACAAAAAACAGGAGACATTAGAGACATTGACTAAGGTAGACATTGGACTTTCAGGGTTATACATATACAAAAAACAACACATGAAACAAAAGGGTTTAGATGTGGTCGCAACTTTGGTTTGATCTGAGCCATGACTTTAACAGCCCCTTGAAGGTGTGAATGCTGCTACTCTCTCTGAGTGACATGGCATGAAGCCATCATGGGGGGTTTTTCTTCCTGGTTTTACTTCCTGACCATGCGGCCTCAGGCGAAGTGCGCATGTGTGCCATGACGTATTCCCTGATGTCTCCCACCCCTCCCACCCATGTGTAGATGAAGAAAATACACCCGTATACGGCTCTTAGTGGCTTCTGAAGAAAAAATGCCCCATAAAAAATTATTTGATAATTAAAAGAGTCGTTGTATACTTTGAGTGACACCCGGAAAAAAATTCCCATGGGTTTAACAGCTGCCCCCATGCAAGTGGATGGGAATTTTCCTTTCTGGGCTGCATGGCGTCACGTGACTTGTGTTGTAGTTTGTCATAAAACTCTAAGTTATAAATCAGAAAAGACTAGAGACAAACCAGTCACATAAGTGACATCTCTCCCGCCACGCTGTGTTGGTGTTGGTGTGACACATCATTTGTGCGAGATGAGAGATTATATGACAGTAGTTGATTGAGGGGCTTCATATCGTGCATTCCTTTATAACTGGGAACTGGTAATCTTACGGTTCAAAGGTCATGAGCTGGGACGGTGACGTCACCAGAGCTGGTATTTCCCATTTCAAACTCGTAGGAGCCTCAGCAGCCCCGACCTAAAAAAATCCAAGATGGCTGCTCCGCGCAACATGGTAGTAAATGTTGTTTATTAGCACTTGTGTCTTGTTGGTGTCTCATTAAATCAGCTGTACACACAGCACTGTCTAACTTCTCTCTGTGTGGACATGTTGCTGCAGTGTTTGTATGCGCAAAATGCAGCAAGATGCCTTGTAATCAACTGTTATTGCTAACAATGGCTAGCCTGGCTAGCGACTGGATCTGACCAATGAACAGTGAACTTCCCAGCTCAAGTTTTCTGCAAATGGAACACTAACAAAACGGATGTGACGTCATTTAGCCTCCACATCCCAGTAATTTTGCGATAAAGGAACGGAAATTTAACTAAATGTAACATTTCACTTTTATGACTGGGCAGCTGTAGCTCAGGAGGTAGAGCGGGTCGACCGCTAATCGCTTTGGATAAAAGAGGTCGGTGGTTCGATTCCCGCCTCCTCTAGTCTGCATGTCGAAGTGTCCTTGGGCAAGATACTGAACCCCAAATTGCTCCTGATGGTGTGCCAGCACCCTGCGTGGTAGCCTGCCGCCATCGGTGAATGGGTGAATGAACCTACTGATTGTAAAGCGCTTTGGATAAAAGCGCTATATAAATGCAGGCCATTTACCATTTACCATGACAAACTGCGGCTTTGTTGACATGCAAAGATATCTTTTAAATTGAGGAAAGATCACATGCGTACTTCATGGCACAAATCAATAAAAAAAGATTGTCTTTCGCCGTTCACCACTTATATCTTTTTCGAAGCTGGTGCGTAGCTGAAGCAGGAAGTAGGCGGTGACTTTGGCTCTCTATTCACCTTTATCATTTGCCCATATCAGGACGCTTCTGCATAACGTCAGTTTGTAATCGTTATTCTTTAGACACAGAAGTAGATTACTCCCACCTTTATCATTTTTAGACTTGCCAAAAAGCTGTTTTCAAGCAAAAAAAAACTGTTATAAAGTTTTTATATTTTTTCGGATGAGAAAGTAACATTCCAAATATGTGACCAGTTTATCAGAATAACACCTATTTGGAAATTTTTAACGAGCAGTGAAGACTGAGAGCGCTGACTGTGTGACCGGTGAGCTAGTAGCCTATCTGTCAACCCCTACTGTACTGGCAGTGAGAAAACACTGTCGATGACGTGCTTTTGTAACTAACGTTAAATGCTGACCGAGTACAGCCATCGGCTCCTCACAGCAATAACGCTATGAACATGTCACTGAGGTTGGCCACAGTGTAGCTGCTGAATGTTGCCAAACTTCATTCATAGTTACCAGTGTTGGGCAAGTTACTTTCAAAATGTAATATACTACATATTACTTGTTATTTTCATTTGAAAGTAATAAGTTATTTTACAATATTACTGTCTGTGTAGAGTAACTCGTTACTTATTACACTACTTTTGCATTACTTTTACCAAAACAACAGCAGCAGCAGAATGACATCGCCGCCCCGGAACCATCCCGAAAAATAATTTAAACCGTCTTGAAGTCAGTGTAAACAATCCAAAATTCGAAATGTTATTATTTTCCTTTATTGTCATCTATAGTGGTTATTTGCATAAAAACACACAGTTTAATTAGGAAATGATTGTATCTTTTTTAAATATGTGCTTTGATTTAAAAAAAAAAAAAAAAAATTGTAACTTGAGTTACTTGACAAAATAACGTATAATATTACTGAAATCCTATAAGTAATAAGTTATATTACTGAGTTACTGCTAAAAGTAATATATTACATGTGATATGTTACTTTTGTAATGAGTTACCCCCAACACTGATAGTTACACAGTTTATCGATGTTTACCGGCTGGTTAACGCTGAACCGGAAGAACAAATACAATTGTGTCTTACACGGAAGAGAAAAAGTGGGCGTGGCAACATACGGTGAATAGCAGCCTAAGTGAAGTAATATTAGTAATATTTGAGATATTTAAGATTACCAGTCCCCAGTTATAAAGGAATGCACGATAATTACAGGTCTGGAGTGTCATGACTCATGTCTGCCTGGGAAGTGTGTGTGTGTGTGTGTGTGTGTGTGTGTGTGTGTGTGTGTGTGTGTGTGTGTGTGTGTGTGTGTGTGTGTGTGTGTGTGTGTGTGTGTGTGTGTGTGTGTGTGTGTGTGTGTGTGTGTGTGTGTGTGTGTGTGTGTGTGTGTGTGTGTGTGTGTGTGTGTGATTGAGGAATGCGGTTCAGCCTGATTGGCCTGGTCAGGTGATGGGGCTGTTGATGGCTGATTGGCTGGTGGAGATCATTTAAGCCAGCTGATGCCATCCTTCCGCCCCTTGCTCTCTCACATCCAACAATGGAGGCCACGATGCTGAACCTGTGCTTTGGTGCTGCAGTCTTCCTCTCTAATGTAATTTAGTGCTTATAGACATGGATGCTTTTGTGTTAAGGTCACTTTTAACTTCTGTAATTGTAAATGGTAAACTGCACTGTAAACTAAGCAAAGTAGCAGTATGTAGGAGAAGGAAGCCCCTTTTTGTTTTTGCAACATCTTTTCTCACGTTTCTTTTGTAGGAGATTAGATAAGAGACATGTATTTTGTTTAATCCATCCTTTTATTTTGGTAGGTAAGTTTAGGGTTGGGGTTTAGTTCCTTTGTTTGTTGTGTTGGCATTTTCTCTGCTGCGAGTCAAAATAAACTGCTACTTTGTGAACTTTTGATCCTGGTTCAACTGGCCATTCTTGGGAATGGGAAGAGTGGGGGCACTTTTGTGTTGCGGTCCGGTTCCCCTAGGCCGGGTCGTAACACCAGGTCCTCCCATAGGTGTCATCTAGATTCTCTTCCTCACTGTCATCAGAATGCTGCTGTGGCATTTGGACTTTGAAAGCGCATTTCATATTTGCAGCATTGTCTGTTTATAATATAGCTTATCTTCTGACAGATAGTATATTCTTCCATGATCTCGTCAAAGGCACTTGCAATTCGCTCTCCAGTGTGTCTTACTGTAAAACGCCTGCAGTCCAGCAGGTAGGACTCAAGTGCATAGGCACCCTTTGATTTAGAGCACACATGGGCTGTTACTCCAAGGAAGGCGCGTAGCCTGCGATCAGACCAGAGGTCAGTTGTTACTGACACAGACGAGTGGGTTCCGAGCGCCTCCTGTATAGTCTTGTTTGACCTTGCTCACCAGCACCGGGGTGGGCCGGTAATCACTTTTTCCAGGGACCTCTCCGATGACATGTCATAAGAATTTCCCCAGCAACACACAGGGAGAGAGGGAGAAGAGGGGTAGAGAGGGAGGCGCGCTTCTTCTGAAGGCGGCAGGCCGGCACAGGAAGGTGGTGGGGTGTGTGTGTGTGTAGGCCTGTGTTTGTATCTGTGCGTGTGTGTGTGGGGGGGGGGGGGGGTGTTAAAGCCTCATGTGTGCGGCTACTTCACTTGGTTATAAATAACAGGCACTTTCATTTAACCCTCAAAGCATTGTAGTGTTTTGAGAGTTGAGAGCTCCTCTCCTTCTCTCAGGTTGTTCATGGTGTGGACAAAATCCAACGATCTGTCAAATACAATTAGATATAGATATATATAATACAGCCTTGCTGTACATGTGTTATTGTGTTCAATCCTTATTGTGTTCTAATTTAATACAGTACAGATTTTACATAAAATATGTATACACCTCAAATCCTCTTTCCTTTCTGTGCATCTTAGACCATTATGAATAAAATTGACATTTTCATGTGATGTTCATATTACCAGAAAATAAGTCTTATAGAATCCTCCCTCCTGTATTTCAGGTTCTTGGCATACAAGGCGTGGCCACACAGCCACGTATAGCTTCTTTTACCCACAATGTGCAGGTCTACACTTTACATTCACCGAGGCAACAAGTCATCAATGAAGCCATCATCAAGGATTTGATCATTGGGTGTTGTCTGCCTCTGTCAATTGTGGAGAATGTATGTTTTAGACACTTTCTTAGTATTATGGACTAGGCCATGTTCAGTCTAGCAGGCCAAATCTGACTTGTGAACTTTAATGACCTATTAATGACTTTATCCAGATTGGTTTTATGAGTCTGGACGCTCCAAGTCTGATTTGTGTCACTTGTCCCAAACCACATATGGAGGTAGTTTCCAATCTGCTTCAAATGTGCTTTTGACTGATGTGTCTTCAGTGCGGACGCACAGATCCACCAAATATGATTTGAACGTCACTCGCAACTCGTCATCAAATGCTTCTGCACAGGAAAACCACGTCACCAACGTACATATTTACTGACGCCCACGTCGTTACCACATAGCAACTCATGCAGATAGGCTGTTTAGGTCTGGACACACAGATCCGACTTGAAAATCAAGATTTGTGGCAGTGCGGACACACTCCCAAATCAGATTTGGGAAACCAATCAAGATGATGATGATTAATGACTATCAGCAAATCGGATTTGTCTGTAATGTGAACATGGCCTAAGTACATGCCACTGTCTAGACGAACAATCTGTGAGAAACGGATCCCTCTGCATACAGTACATATACATCAGTCAGACAAAGTGATACAATATTGCACCCGCCCTTCACATGAGAAGAGAAACCAGTGTTAACAACAAGCCGTTGTATCAGAATAGAATGATCCACGGTATCAAAAGCTTTGGACAAGTCAATAAAAAGAGACACACAGTATTGCTTATTATCCAAAGCTTTGTTAATGTCGTTCACAACTTTCATGGCAGCACAACAGTGATGTTTTCTGAACCCTGACTGATGTTTGGAAAGTAATGAGTGAGTGTATAAATACTCTTTCACTTGCTCACTAACCAGGGATTCCACTTGGCGTCAGTCCATCTCAGATGAGCTCAGAGAAGAGCCCAGAGAAGCCTGCGGTGTTTCTGGATGTTGTTGATATACAGCTTTCACTTTGCATGGTAGAGTCTTAACTTAAGCTTTCACTTTGCATGGTACAGTCTTAACTTAAGCTTTCACTTTGCATGGTAGAGTCTTAACTTACATTAAGATGCAGCGACGGACTGTGTTAACTGACTGCTTTTCCCAAGTGTTCCTGAGCCCATGTGGTCATATCCACTACAGAAGGATGTTGGTTTTTAATGGAGTGTCGCCTGAGGGATCGAAGGTCAGGGGCATTCAGTGTTGGTTTTCAGCCTTGCTTTGCCCCTTACGTGCAGAGAGCTCTCCGGATTCTCTGAATCTTTTGATGATATTATGGACTGTAGATGGTGAAATCCCTCAATTCCTTGCAATTGTATGTTGAGAAACGTTGTTTTTAAACTGCTGGACTATTTGCCCACACAGTTGTTCACAAAGTGGTGAACCTCACCCCCTCCTGGCTTCTGAATGACTGAGCCTTTCAGGGATGCTCCTTTTATACCCAATCATGACACTCACCGTGTTTCCAATTAACCTGTTTACCTGTGGAATGTTCCACACAGGTGTTTTTTGAGCATTCCTTGACTTTCCCAGTCTTTTGTTGCCTCTGTCCCAACCTTTTTGAAAGGTGTTGCTTGCATCAAATTTAGAATAAGCATATATTTACAAAAATCAATAAAGTTGATAAGGTAAAACATTAAATATAATTGTCTTTGTATTCAATAAGAGTGCATTACTTATTGCTGTATTCAATTGAATATACGTCGAAAAGGATTTGCAAATGATCACATTCTATTTTTATTTCAGTTTTCCACAGCGTCCCAACTTTTTTGGAATCAGGGTTGTACTTGCACATTTTGGTGTTGAGTTACTGAACACGAAGATGTCTGTTTTTCCAAAACTCACGCTTGTGGGAAAATCCCTGCAGGTCAGCATAATTGATTCCATGCTACCGGCTCTATTGGTCTGCAGCAGTGCGCGCCCACGCACACACGCGGGCACGCACACACACACACACACACACACACACACGTGCGCGCGCACGCGCACACACACACACACACACACACACACGCACACACACACACACACACACACACACAGAGATACAGAAATACTTATAAACAGAGGTGTTTCTCTATAAACAGAGAAATAAAGTTTCTATGGCAAAATATAAACAGTCCATCATCAAATCCATTCATGCAGAACTGGCAGAGAGAAATGACGGATGAGATGTGGGAAGCCTGTATTGACAATATTCACAGTAGTTCTATCAATGTTAGGCATGCTTTGATACAATTCAAGCTGGTGCACAGATTGATCCTCTAAGCGCATTATTTGGGGTAATTGAGCCGGGTAGGGTGAACGAGGGATCATGTCTATGTTCCCCGGGTTCTATGTTCCCCGGGTTCTATATTCCCCGTTTTTCACTAACCTCTCCCAGCCCCCACGCCAAACCTAACCCCCCATGCCTAAACCTAACCTAACCCAAAACCTAACCTCTCCCACCCCCACGCCTAAACCTAAGGTCGGCATTGCGGGTGGTCGGCATAGCAGGTGGACACCATTTGGGAAAAACGGGGAACATAGGACCCGGGGAACATAGGGATGACCCCGTGAATGACAGTATGAGGCCCAGGCCATCTCTCTGTCCACGTGAAGGAGAGAACAGCCAGCACACTTGAATGTCCTTTCAAAAGTTTAATCCATCATCTGGGCAGTCACCTACAACGGATGTTTCAGCCAAATAGGCCTTCTTCAGCGTTGTGCTGAATCAGACGGAAATGACAGCTATATACAATAATACCGGAAATGCAATCAATTAAACAATTAGTCCATGGGCCAATGCTGAAATTTTGACATATCGGTACCACCTGAGGTGACCGCCCAATTTTGTCATTTTTGTCTTCCTACATGTCTCTAGTTTATATTTTGGTATGATAACCCTGCCGATTTGGTAGCTTAAGGATAGTTATCACTCTGTAAACAAACCTACTCCCATATGACAAAACCCTGATTTCTGTGTATTAGTCCAGATGATATGTGAAAATCATGAACCACACATGATAACACAGAAAATGTGATGTCTACCCCTATGTTTTCATGGTCAAGGATTACAATGACACCATATACAACATCATAAACTGTTCACATGAATAGTTAATGGTGAATTCAGTGGTGTTTTGAGAAGGATACAATGCAATTAGTCCA